>NW_028274815.1:56656342-57330092 GCF_037043125.1 Eumetopias jubatus | reverse complement strand
GCCCAGGGTCTCTCGGCTGGTCAGAGCCCTGAGCCGGGGGCCTACAAGTCAAGTGTCCTGACTCCTGCGCGGGCCCCCCCCAACCCCCCGACTTGGGCCGCTGGGTGCCACAGTCTGCCCTGAGTGCGGGGTCCCTTTGGCCTCCTGGCTTGGGGCCGAGAGCGGGACGAGTCTGAGCTGGGGCCCAGGGCAGAACAGCCCTGCGCGTGGGGGTGGAGAGCCCCGGCTGGGGGCGTGAGCCGGGCCGCTCCGGGCACGGGCGGGCAGACCTTCGCCTCCGGGTGCCCCAGCTCCAGCCCGGCCGCGCGGCGCCGCCAGGGCCCTGAGGCTCCCCGCGGACGCTCTGGCCGCGGCCATTGGCCACCGGGAGCCTGGGTCGGGCGGGGGAGGGGGACCCCGGTGTCGGGTTGCTCGCCCCGCCCGCTGCGGCTGCGGGGGAGGGGCAGGGGCGGCCTCGCGGCAGCTGGCCAGTGGGGGCAGGGTGGGGACCCGCGGGCAGATGGACCCCCCCCCACCCCGCACCGCCAGACGATGGCCCCCACTCTTGGCCTTAAAGGGAACCATTACCTCATTTGTATCCAGCTCAACCAACAAACATTTGAGAAGCACCTACTTATGTCAGGTGCTGTGCTGGACTTGAGTGGCTGCAAAGTGACACATCTGGGGTTCCTACCCAAACTTGAGACTCATTGAGGAAATAAGAAATCCACATGGAAGAAGAACACTGAAGACACCTGGAAGTAGGTGACTAAGGCCTGAGAATCATGAGCAACCAAAGTTACGGGGGTTCCTGGAAAAGGAAGTCTATTCCCAACTCCTGCCCCCCAGGGTAATCTGGGAAGCTTCCAGAGAGGGGCCGGGTGTGGGTGCCCTGACACCTCCCTCCCGGACCTTCAACGGCAGGGAGAGCAAACCCATCATGCTTCCCGCCCACTCATCCCAGCCCCAACCCATACCCCACCTGCTGAATATCCCCCAGCCAACCCCCCTCCTCTCCTTGCCCTCCCAAACCATACCCCCTGCCTCTACTCTAAATCTCCAAGACTAGAACCCTCACTTCCTTCTTCCTGGAGCCTGTCTGCCCCCTGAGGACACAGCTGTCCCCATGGCTCATTCCACTGGAGTTTCTTCTCTCCCTCAGGCCATGCAGAAGTGGTTCTCACTCACCATGAAAACTTCCAATCTGTTTCTTCTGCCTTCAAAAACCTGGCTCCTTTGGAAGGCATGGAGTTTACCACCCACCACTTTTCCTAGTTAGTGTCACCTTATCATCCTCCTGGTCACTTTCTCTGTTCCCTGATGATTTTGGCACCAGGCTCTTTCTCCTACACTGTTATCATTCTTGGTGACCTCAGCATCAGTGCTGATGATCCACTCAACACTCCGGCCCCTAATTCCCTTGACTGCCTTAGCCCTAGCAATATATTTTCTCCTGCCCTGCCTTAGCTTCCTGGACATAACTTGGACCTTGGACCTTGGACCTTGGAATCATGACTATCAACACCATCCCCAAGATCTCAGATTCAAAGATCCCCCCACCTGTCAGACCCAGTTCACCCCCTCCAGTCTTTCTTAAAAAAAAAAAAAAAAAGATTTATTTGTTATTTTAGAGAGAGAAAAAGAGTTGGGGGAGGGGCAGAGGGAGAGAGAGAATCCACAAGCGGACTCCCCACTGAGCACGGAGCCTGACAGTGGGGCTCAATCCCACAACCCCAAGATCATGACCTGAGTAGAAATCAAGAGTTGGATGCTTAAGCAACTGACCCACCCAGGCGCCCGCCCCCCCCCCCCAGTCTTTCCGTTCCACCTGAGACCTCCAACCCATCCTGCTACTGTTCCTTCACTATGTGTCTCCCCTCAGGTCTTCACTTCTCAGCCAGCTGAGATTTCATGATCCAGCACACAAAATCTCCCTTGCAAACATTCTTAACTTCCTTACACTGGTCTCTCTCCATCGTATTCACCTGGCAAAACCCCAACTGTGCTTAAATCAAACTGTTTACTTCACACCTGCAACCGAGCAGTTGCGCACCACTGAAGAAAATTCCCCAGCTGTTCTAGATGGACTCACTTCAAATTTACAGCCGTAAATTTCAAATAGGCATTTGAACTGCTGGACAATCCTACTACAGTTTCTTAGAAAATTTCTTTTCCCTCTCCACGGTGCAACAATTTCACACTTTCTCCTCTCTCTGCATATTTTCAACACCCTTCCTCTTTCGCTCTCTGTGTGACCTCAAATACCCTTCATAGAGAAAATAGGTACAATCAGACCAACTGTGTGACCTTGCTGCCACCAAAGCCATGAGAATGTCTGCAGTTCTGCATGCTCTGCACCCATCTGTGGCCAGCCCCTGCATCTGTGCCCTGGGCCCCTTCCCCTCTCACAGCTTAAGTATTCCCTCTCGTTCATGCATCATCGACTTCTCCCTCTCTACTAGATCCTTCCCATCAAAGGAAAACAGGATTTATTTATTTTTATTTTTAATTTTTAATTCTTTTTTTTTAAGATTTTATTTATTTATTTGACAGAGAGAGAGCGCACAAGCCAGGGGAGAGGCAGAGGGAGAGGAAGAAGCCGACTCCCCCCAGAGCAGGGAGCCCAATGGGAGACTCCGTCCCAGGACCTTGGGATCACGACCTGAGCCAAAGGCAGACGCTTAACTGACTGAGCCACCCAGGTGCCCCGATAAAAGAGGATTCAATTCCCTAAATTTAAAAATGTATTAGCCTTAGCCTCGTGTTTCCTGCCAGCTACTCTATTTTGTTGGCCCTCTGCAGAGCAAGTGTTCCTGAGAACTGAGCAAGTGTTCCTTTTATGTTTGAGTCATCCCAAACATATGAACATGTTTGACCACCCCGGGGTGGCCCTAATTCTTGTTGCTCAGCCCCGTGTCCATATTTCTATGTGATATTACAGTCCCTCCCACTAGAGGCAGAGTATGCTTTCTTGCCCCTTGACTTTGGGCATGGCGGCGTAACCTGTTTCAGTCAACGGAATATAAGGAGGAAGTGACATGGTGCCAATTCTAAGCCTTGGTCGTGTGAGGCGTCTTGTGTTTCTACTTGCCTCCTTCTGCCAATGTTATCCCCATGGGAAAAAACCTGCCCTAACCACCCTGCTGCTACAAGGATGATAAGGGACATGTATATAGAACAGAATCAGACCCAACTACAGCTTAGAGCTGCTCAGCCAAGGTCAACCACATCTCACTGACCTCCAGATGACCCACAGATGCATGAGTAAAAGAAATATTTACTGTTATACATCACTGAGATTTTTGTAGCTGTTTGTTACCCAGCAATAACAGACCATACATCCTCCTTTCTGAAATACATCCTTTACTTAGTTTCCTTATACTTCAATCTTGTGGTTTCCCCCCCCCAACTTCACAGGTTGTTCTTTTAAGTCCTCTCTGCTGGTTTCCCTCTACCAGATCCTTAAACGTTGGCATGGCTTCAGTGTCAGCCCTCTCTCTTCTGTCTTTACTCTTTCCTCAAATGGAATTTTGCAGGCCACAGCTTTGACTACCATCTACAGGCTTGTTCTCAAATTTAAGTCTGATGGCAAGACACCCCTAAATTCCAGACCCCAAACCTGCCTCCATAGGTCCAGCTCATATCTGATAGGTCTTGGCATGGCCACAACAGAACTACAGGGGCACCTCTTCCCCCAAACATGGGCATCCCTTCCATCCAGTTAGCCTAAAAATGGAGGCATCATCCTTAACTCCTCACTTCTGTCATAGGTCAGATCATCAGTAAGTCCTATCTACTATACCTCTAAAATTGCTCCAGAAATCAGTACTGCATCTCACCATCCCTACAGCCACCACCCTGGTTTTATCTCTTCTTGCCAGGACTTCTGCAACCGCATCTCAGCTGTTCTCCTCAGCTCCTAGTCTGTGCTCTGCAAAGCAGCCAGAGTGATCTTTCTAAAGGGTAAATGAAATACGTTCACTCCCAGCTAAGAGGCTCCAAAAGCTTCCCACTGCAACCAGAACGAAACTCACACTCCTTACCTTGGCCCACAGGGACTGATGATGTAGCCCCTGCCTTGTCCCCAGGGCCCCTCAAATCTCCTTGTTCCCATTGTCCCAGTGACAGTGGTCTCTGTGGTGTCTCTGGAACACAACCAGTGCATGTCTGCATTCCTCCTGCTTGGATCACTCTTCCCCAGATAGTCACAGGGCTGCCCCCTCCCCATCCATAAAGTCTCAAAAGTCACCTCCACAGAGACTTCCCCTGTCTAACGAAAGCAGCACCATCAGCCCCACTCCACTTCCAAGATCCCTACTCTAGCACATTAGTTTAGCTTCTCTGTTGTCCTTATCAACAAGTGAAATTGTTTGACTTTGTGTCTACTCTCTTCCCTCCCGTTAGAACATAAAATCCTCACAGGCTGGTATTTGTCCTGATCTCGGATATATTCCCCAGGCCCAGAACATGCTTTGCACATAGTGGGCTCTCAGTAATGCATGTTGGCTGACCTACTGGTGCTAGAACTGAATGGAGAAGGGACATGACTAGCTAGATGGTGAAGAGGGGAAGGGTATCCCAGGAAGGCAACTGCAGGGCCACACAGGGAGGCTGGAGAATTCAAGACATGTCCAAGGGAGGGGTCGGGCTGGCTTCAGGGGAGAACGCCCCTGGGGAGCTGGGGAAGAAAAGTCTGCATGGTGGGAGGGCTTGAAAGTGATTACTCCAAGTCCCTTGAATTAGTGGGTGCTGCTGAGGATTATGAGTCAAGGGCATGATATATTCTAAGCAACAGTTTTCAGATGATGAATATGGTTGAAGGGTATGCATTTCTGAGCGTCCTTACTAAGTGCTGTCCTGTGGGAGAACAGAGTTTTAGAAGACAAAGACATCTAGAAGAATCTGGGAGCCCAGGGGAGCCAGAGATCCATTCCCTCGGATTTCAGATGCAAGAAAAACCCATTACCCAACCTTTTAGGGACCAGTATTGAGTTCCCAGTTTTGGAAGGTCTCCCTGAGTAATTAAGGGTTTGCTGAGCGCACAGCAGGCGCTCATACACATGTGTTAACGAGCTGGTGCCCTATGCCTTGGGCTCCCTTACAGCCTCCCCGCAACACACCATACACACACACACACACACACACACACACACACACAAAACTAAATTGCTTTTTCACCCAGTGACTGCACACAGCTTTACCAGACCCCCACCCCATGGATACACCCCGACCCAGCTACTTGCCTCCCCAGCCCCCTCCACCCAATTCCATTGTCAGAGCTGAACAAAAGGCCCAAGGCATCCTGGGTTAAAGGATTTTAACTCTGCCAATCCCAGGAGGCTCCAACAAGAAGCAGCTTCCTGCAGGAGAAAAGTGACTGAGAAATCTCCCCAGGGACAGGGGTTTTTTGTGGTTTGTTTTTTTTTTTTTTCAGGTCTCAAAAACAGAACCTAGCCGCCAATCAAGACACTCCCCCGCCCCAACCTCCCCCCAGCTCCCACCCCAGGGATTAGGAGCTTTAACTGCCTGAGACCTCCCAGCAGTCAGAAAGCTCTTTGGGTCTTTTCGCCCATGTCTTCTATTTGTGGCGGTCAGGCTTGTCAGCTTCCACCCGGGCCCGAGGAACCGTCCCCGCCACCCCCAGCAGACAGGACTCCCCCTCTGCTCTCGTCCCGGAGCTCCTGCCGTCTGCCTCCCCGACTTCGTCCCGCGCCCGCACTGCTGCCAACCCCCCCGCCCCCCGCGCAACCTCGGAGCCCCGGCCGCGCGCCCCGCTCCCCCAAGCGCCGCACACAGCCCCGGGCCCCGCGGGAGCTCAGGGCGCGGCGGGGCCCCTCCGCCCGGCCGCGGACACCAGCTCCAGAGCCCGGCCCGAAACCCGTCCTCCTCTGGAGAGGCCAGCCTGCGGCCTTGCGGCTGGTTAGCAAGAGCATTTCCAGGGGCTGGGTTCGGTGTGCTCGTTTCTGAGCGCCTCCGTCCTCACCCAGGGGCAGCGTCTGGGGAGCCCTTGCTGGCTGCTCGGGCCCCAGGCTCCGAGGTTTCTGGAACAAAACTGCATTTGGTGTCAAACCCCTTCGCCGACCCTGGAACTAAAGTTAAGTATGAATTTTTTTCCTTCTCAAGTTTTCACGTAGAAGAGATACTGGGCAAATTAGACACATATTTGGGGGAAAAGTGAGCAGTAAACGCTGGTATTTAAACCACACAAAAATGCCCACGCCAGGCCCGACGCCCGGGCGGCCGCTATGCGCCCGGCCGCTGCGCAGCGCCCTCTGGCGGCGGCACGCGGGCTCGGCCGTCCCGGGGACAGAGCCGCTCCTCTCGGGGCAACTTTGGAGGAGGGGAGTCGAAAGCGTCCGAAGCCGAGGTCCCCTTTTTGGGGCTCCGTGGCTGGCACTGAGGCCAAGAGCCCAGGGAAGGGGCCCACATAAAAGAAAAACCCTTGTTGCACTTTCGATGACTACCTGAAATTCTACCAGTACAGCATCTCCATTTTACCTGCAGGCTTTGATTCTTTTTAAAATTCAAGCTCCTCAGGAGGGGTGACCCTTCAAAACAAGAGCAGATGGCAGGCTGTGTCAAAAAATTACCAACGTCAGCACCAAAAAGAAATGATTGTACCATAATATGTACATTTTAGATGGTGAGGACTTTTAATAAGTTATCATTTACTCTTCCCCTCGGTATTGTTTGTTGCCCGGCATCCGTTTGTACTCTGAACAGGGGTGTTATTTTAGGCCGACCCTCTCCCAGTGGCCGGTCCCTCCAGATCGGTTGGCTCCAGCTTTTCCTGTCCCTGGTACATCCTCAACATTTCTCCCCTCTGTCTGCTCCTCGCTGTCACGCGGCTGCTTGAGTTTAGGCTCCCACAGCTTACTGTCTGGATCCCTGCTACTCCAGAGGGAGCGCAGGACCCCAGGGAGAGTGGAGGGGCCTCTCTCAGGTCCTCCCTCTGCCCACAGGAAACACAGCATCTGCGA
The DNA here is from genome assembly GCF_037043125.1 of Eumetopias jubatus. NCBI lineage: Eukaryota > Metazoa > Chordata > Mammalia > Carnivora > Otariidae > Eumetopias > Eumetopias jubatus. Next base: position 57,323,133 of record NW_028274815.1, on the reverse strand, counting down.
AGAGGTAGCCGCCTCTCACTGCTCCCGGATTGCCTTCCCAAAGGCAGCCGAGTACTCCTGCTTTCAGCTTCCTCACTGACCATCTGTGATTTCTTTCCAGAAAAGTACTGCCGTTCCTTCACCTGGTGGAAGCCAGAAGAAGAGAGGGCTCTGGGTCCTGAGGGACCCAGGCCAGTTCTCTCCTGTCATTTTCCTCTGCATCTCTTTCCCCTGCCTGAAGGATTTCTACATATCCATCCTGCCTGGTGGGAATTCCTCTAACCTCGTATCTTCCTTCTCCTCAAGGTATTTCTTGCTGTATTTACTGCTACATAACAAGCCACCCAGTGGCTTCGAACAAGAAACATGTATTTATTTACTCATGGCTCTGTGGATCAGGGGGGTGCTTTCTAGACAGGCTCTGCTGGGCTCGCCAATGTGTCTGTGGTGAGCTGGCAGGTCACTGGATAGCTTAGGACGGCCTCACTCACACCTGATGGTGAGCAGGCTCCGCTGGAGTGAAGGGTCCCTGGGCTCTGCATGTCTCATCCAGCAAGTTCGCCTGCCCCGGCTTCTTCCCCAAGCATGCTCACAGAGTGAAGGAAGGCGCCACAGAGTCCTATGGCCATGTTTGCAACCTGTCACGCTTGCCCTCTCCCTTCCTGGGGTGCAGGACCCGTAGACGAAGCACACCTCAGGATATTACGTCCCTTATACCCCCCAGCACAGCACAGTTCTGAAGCACACAAGCCCAGCAGTCCACACGCCTGGCCTCGCATCCTGGCTCCATATTTATCAGACATGTGACCTAGGAAAACCATTATCTTACCTCTCTGGGCCTCAGTTTCCTAATCTGTAAAAATGGGAATTGTAAATATCAAATTTAAGTTCATCCATACTAGTTACTTAGGTGGTGTCCGGCCCATGATAAGTGCCCAATAAGTGTCAACCATTATGCCATGAGGTGACCCCTGGCTGCCCACCAGGACTGCTGAGGCCACCAGCACCACCTTCCGCCCGGGCTCCAAAGCCCCCTCCCACCACTGCTGACACAGACAGCCCCCAGCCGGCAGCTCTGCTGGTCGCACCTGAAACCTGGCTCCTTCGCTGAAGCCCATCTCTCTAGATTAGCTCTTACAGGGGCGCCTGGGTGGCGCAGTCGGGTAAGCCTCTGCCTTTGGCTCAGGTCCTGATCCCAGGGGCCTGGGATGGAGTCCCCAGAGTCCCGCGTAGGGCTCCCTGCTCAGCGGGAGTCTGCTCCTCCGCCCCCTCCCAGCCCCACTCATGCACTCTTTCTGTCCACTCACTCTCTCAAATAAACAAATAAATAAGATCTTAAAAAAAAAAGATTAGCTCTTACAAGAAGGGCTCTGAATCCGACAGACCGGAGGTGTGTAGACAAGTGTATTCCTCTCTCTGCATTTCAGTTTCCTTGTCTGTAAGACGGGAGTACAGATGGCCCCCTCCTTAGGATGGTTCGACTTAGGAACTTTTGATTTTACGATGGGGCAAAAGTGATATAGATTCAGTTGAAACCATACTTGGAATCTTGAATTTGGATCTTTTCCCAGGCTGGTGATATTCGGCACAACTCTCCTCCACAGCTCTGGGTCAGCGAGAGGGTCAACAGCCCGTACACTTACACTTAAACTTATGGCCCTTACACTTACTCAGCACCCGTCCAACTGTGCAGTTTTTCACTGTCAGTACAGTGTTCAATACATTGCATGAGATATCAAAGAGTTTATTATAAAGTTAGCTTTCTGTTAGATGATTTTGCCCAACCGTAGGCTCATGTACGTGTTCTGTGCACATGTAAGGCAGGCTAGGCTAAGCTGTGAGGGCAGATAGGCTAGGTGTATTACATGTGTTTTTGACTTATGATATCTTCAACTTATGATGGGTTTATCGGGACTTAATCCCATCTTACGTCGAGGAAGATCTGTAATAGCGGTGTCTCCCACAGAGCATATAAAGCATAATATGAAGAAATTAAGACCCTGTGCTTTAAAAATGTTGGCACCCATGGGACACAGAACCTGTGTTGTCCCTGAAATTGCCCTTCCCAGAGGTGCTGAGAAATTGCCATGGATGAATACTTTTTCCCAAAAATATCCTTTGTCACTCACAGAGCCCTCCTTTCCTCAACCACCAAGATAGGCCAGGATCCCAGGGAACAAGCTGAGCTCTCCTTGCCAGGGCAGGTTTAATGTCTGGTCCCTCCACAATACCTCCTAAGGCCTGATCTTTATTTCATTTTCAACCTAGTATCTCTAACTCTAATGACTTAGTGTACAACTTGGCAAGGTAGGTGCTCAATATATATCTGATGAAAGAAAGAAAGAATGAAGGAGGATGTAGAGGAGGAAATACTGTCCCTCTACCCTCCTAGATTCGATAGCTGGGTCTATGAAATAAATTGACAGCAGACAATGAACAGGAGAAAAGATATACACATGTATTAATTTTTAATAGTCCGTGGACAAGGGCATCATAGAGGGAAAAAAAGCGAACACCTGAAAAAGAGATGAGACTTGAGAGCTTATATACCGTCTGAATAGAGAAGGAGAGGGGGATGCGGGTCACTTAGGGGAGAGTAAATGCTTCGGGGAAAGGTGAATGGGCCATCAGAAGAACAGACGGGAGGTATGAGGGTGTGACAACGTTTGTCTGGGGGTGCTGTGGACTCGAAGTCTCCTCTCCTGGGGTAGGAGTCAGTCTTCCCCAGTGCATGAAACTCCCAGGTTGGGGATTTAGGACAATCGAGTTCCTTTTGCAGGCTCCGTCTTTAGGCGGAGGAGGGCAGTTCCGAGAGAGCCTCTCCCTGCATCTGCTGTTTTTTCAAGTGCCTTCAGCTTGAAAGAATCAATATACCAAAGCAGCCTATTTGGGGTGGTATGTCCTGAACTCCCTCAAGGACTTCATTCTGATAATTTTTTCCCCCCTTGGATGAAACCAACTTCTTTTGGATGACTTGCAAACCAAGTCACCCTGTAACTGAACTAACGTGAGTTCACTCCTTGGTGAGTCACAGACAGATATTACACCGGGTGAGTTGTCGCACAAAGGAGACTTGATTTACAGCAAATAAGGAGCTCACAGGGAATAACTTCCAGAGCCATGACTCCCCAAGCAAGAGTGAACGGCTCCCTTGTATTTAAGGTTAGGATGAACATTTAGAAAGGGGAGCCTTATCATCATCCCTAGAGGTGGTATGAGGTGGTGCTATGCGCCATAAGGAAAGGCCTTAAGGCCAATACCTGTACTGTGGGTTATGTAAATGAGGCTTGCTCTCCTCCTTGGGTGAAGATTTTAGTATTATAATGAGGTTAAGGTAACTGTCAGTCATTCTATGGGTCCCTCCAAGGTCCATCTGCACAGGTGTGAGTGGGGAGTTAAGTTCAAACTGGGTGGTATGGACTGGCTGGGATTCTCTGTCTGGGCACTTGTTAGTGCTTGAGGGGCAGTTTTTGTTTCCATGGCTTCCATCGTGGGATGCTAGGCCCCTTGGGTCTTTCGCCTGAGTGAAGAGATAAAGTTGGAAAGAAGAGCTTAAGGAAAAATGTGGGACAAAGGTCAGTGGCTACAAGCAGGTGAGCAGTAAAGATCAGGTCTTGGGGTCTAGCTGGTGACAAACCCCTCAGTGCAGAAGGGAAGATGTTTCCAAGAGTAGGGTGGTGCTCCTCAACCTGGCTGCCAGTTACAATCCCCAGAGAAGCACAGGCCCACCCCCAGAAATTCGGCTGTAACCAGCCCAGGAGCAGCCAGGGTGTCCCGAATTGGGAGATAGCCATGCTTTGTGTGCATTCATCATTTTCACCACGTCTCTCCCAGAATCCGAGTCTTCAAAGCTGACAGTGAAGAGCTCCAGATTTCGTGGATGGTTCCCATAGCGTTCAGATGACAGCAGAAAATGAATGATGCTGGGCAGGGATTTCTAAGGACACCACAAAACCAATTCCATGACTATTTGTGCGTGTTTAGACACAACTGAGAAAAAAATCCACTCATCACAACTCGATGCTTTACGCAATTCATGAAATGAGTTAATATTCATAAACGTGAGCCACGCAAAGTAAATGTGAATCCAGACGCAAAGCAGAGGATGAGGTCAGCTGGCTGCCGAGCAGATTCCAGGGACCCATGGACTATCCCTAGGGAGCCAGGGTCCCAGAGTCCTGCTAGGAAGTGAGCCGGCTGACAGGCAGCCCTTCAAACGCAGGGCCTGGGGAGGGGGAGGAGCAGCTTCTTCTGTGATGATGGGACCAAAGTATCCTCTATAGCAAGGGTGCAGGGCTGGGGGGGGGCGGGGGGAGGAGAAGCAGAAGAGGGGCTCCTGGTGTGAAGAAAGCTGAGTGGTTTTTTGGGTTTTGTTTTTGTTTTTGTTTTTGCCTGCTGCACTTTTAGCTGAGCTCCTCTGAAAGATGGATGTGTGTCCATCTGCAAACACATTGACCCACGCCTAGATTAGAAGTGTGGGGGTAGGTGTGCATGCGGGGGCTACATAGTGTAGGCAGTGCTTGGGCCCGAGCCCCGACGGAGTTTGAGAAGATGGGGATCTTCGGGGAAGGTGTACTTCTGGGACTGGGGAGGAAGATGGTCACCTGCATCAAATGAGATTTGTCAACTCTGGAATTCAAATTTGGACCCCCCAGGAAAGGGTGTGATTGTTCAAAGGATAAGGAAGTAAGGCTGAGGGTGATCTGAGTGGGGCCCTAAAATCTCTCAGTGACACACAGACTGTAACACATAGGGCTTCAACAACCTGGAGGGAAAGGGTGGCCCTGGGTCATTTACATCAGAATGACCCGGGCTGCTGGTGCCCAAGGTGCTCTGGTGCCCATCCCAGATCTACCAAAGCTTGGGTACCCGGCTTTCTAGAGATTAGGCCTGGGGAATTCAAAATCTTAAATAAATGCCCCAAGTGATTGCAAGGTGCCAAAGAACGGAGGGTCTTTAGAGTTGGTAGATAGGGCTAGAGGAGGATTGAGAATGGCCCTGAAGCTTTTAAAATCTAGCCTCTATCCCTGGTTGATCTGCAGTGAGACCAGGAATCAGTATTCTTATGCCATTCCATAGATGATTAGGATGATCATTCACATTAGGTGTCCTTGGAGGGAAGTAACAGGAAAGAAACTTTCCTCATCTCTAACTCAACTCTGCAAGTCTCCCCACATTGCCTCTTCATTCAAACTGGGGCATTCTGCACAGACCCCCAGAGCAGGCCTGGGGCTATGGAGAGGCTGGGGCCATTGTGTGTTTTTTTTTCCCCCAGCTTTACTGGGATATAATTGACATATAACATTAAGGTGTGCAATGTGTTGATTTGATACACTGATATGTATATATAATGCCACCACCATGGCATTAGCTAACACCTCCATTACGTCTCATAATTATCTTGTGTGTGTGTGTGTGTGTGTGGTGAGAACATTTAAGATCTACTCTCTTAGCAACTTTCAAGTATACAATACAGTATTATTAACTATAGTCACCCTATTGTACATTAGATCCCGAGAACTTACTCATCTTATGACTGAAAATTTATTCCCCTTGACCAACATCTCCCCATTTCCCCTACCCCCAGCTCCTGGTTACCACCATTCTACTCTGTTTCTATGCATTTGGCTTTTTTAGATCTCACATATATAAGTGATATCATACAGTATTTGTCTTATTTCCTTCTTTCTTGTAACTGAGTAATATTCCATTGTGAATATATATATATCCGTTTATCTGTTGCTCAATACTTAGGTTGTTTCCATACCTTGGCTGCTGTGAATAATGCTGCAAAGAACATGGGAAGGCATATATTTCTTTGAGGTCCTGCTTTCATTTCCTTTGGATATATATCCAGAGGTGGGATTGCTGGATCATGTGGTGGTTCTACTTCTGATTTTTTGAGGAACCTCCATACTGTTTTCTACAGTGGCTGCACCAATTTACATTCCCACCAACAGTGCACAAGAGTTCCTTTTTCTTCGTATCTTCTGCCAACACTTACTATCTCTTATCTTTTTTTTTTAAGTTTTTATTTAAATTCCCGTTAACATTCAGTGTAATATTAGTTTTAGGTGTACAATATAGTGGTTCAGTGTCTCTTATCTTTGTGACAGCCGATTCTAACAGGTGTGAGGTGAGTGGGGCATTGTTTTGAAATCTTTTTGAATTGATAAGAAGCCACAAAATGCTTTTGGCCTCAAGGGAGGGAGTCTGGCCACCTTTCTGCCCGCTCAACACGGAACAGCAGGCAAAAAGTCAGTTGTAATAGAGTTCTAACACCCATAGGATGTGAGTGGACATATAAACAGGCATGTGTCTACATCAGCTGAGGCCCTGCTTTCTGGTACCACTGGTCATGGAGGCCGCACCTTTGCCAGTGGGTGAATTCCAAGGCAGCCTGGCCCTCAGCCCTTAGCCCTCACCAAAGGCAACCTTTGTTTTACAAAAAATCTTTCCATTCTTATCCAAAAATAACACTGTATGCAGTTAATACTCTATTTAATATCAAAATGGGCAGGGGGTCCACAAGGTCAAAACTTTTTTCATAATAAAATGTTATTTGCCTTTTTCCCTCTCATCTTCTCATGACCATATGAAGCTATGTGCTTTGGGAAAGCTCTGTCTGATATCACAACAGAGTGAGTCCAAAAGCAGATATGAGACTCCATCTGTCTTTTATTAAGCTAAACATTTTTAAAAAATTGCAGGAATGTAAAATGGTGCCACACTTCTCACTAATATTTTTTTGTTTTGTTTTGGAAAATACAGTTATTTAAAAATTATGTTAATGTGGTAGGTTTAATATTGTAATTTTAAGTAAATAAGTGTTTTTAAATTTTCAGTTTTAATTTCTAATATGGTAAATTTGACCCCACATAAATAAAAGGCTCTTTGAAGTCTTCAATAATATTTATGAGCATAAAGGGAGTCGAGATCAAGAAGTTTGAGAACCACGGCCGTATTTCATCCCCAAATTGTAGATTGTCCTATAGGCTCTACCCCACAACATTTTCGAGGGTAAACCTCCCCCTCCCCCCCGCTCCCCCCCCCCCCCGCCAGTGATTGGGCTCCACCCTGCTGACAATCTAACATCTCTCACTCCTTTCCAGAACAGCTGCCTCAAAGCTCTGCCACAGCCGTTCCCATCCCTCCTTTTGGTCCTCCCTTCCCGCCTGCCAGAGTGAGGATGCATCCTTTGACTCTGCTCAGCAAACCTCGGATGGGGACAAGGGACGCGTGCAGTTGAGGAAGTAAGGGACGAAGACACAGCCACTACCCTCAAGGAACTTCCGATTTCGTGGGGAGATACGGACAGGTAAAGCAGCTGCCCAGGAGGTACCTGTCCTTGCGGTTTGCTAGCTAACACCCTGCGGGGCGAGCGGGTATTGAGTCCGCCCTGCCGGCACACCCCACCCCGCACCCCCAATCGCGCCTCCCCTTTACCTCCCGCAGCCCTGGATTCCCGAGATCCCGGGCCCGCGCGCCCCCTGCTGGCCGTGCCTCGTCTGCGCAGCCTTTTCCCTCCGGAGCTGCGGGAGGCCCAACTAGGGTAAGACCTCAAAGGAGTCTAGGGATCCCAGCGCTGGGAGCCCGTCCCTGTGAGGATCTGTCCTGGTTTTCGGCGGCCTCTGTCTGTCCCTCTGCTCATGTTTACCTCTGGATGAGTAATTCCAGCCTGCTTCTGCCTCTGTGCCTGCCGTTTATCTTGTGTATTCGTTCCCCCCACCAAGCCCATTAGTAGGTGACAGAGAGAGTCTGTCACGGTAGAAATAATACGTGCTGCGGCTTGGACCCAAGTCCAAGGAGAACGATGCCAAAGTTGCACTTCCTACTGGTATGCCCCGTAGCAAATAATCTGATGTCTAAAGCAGCCCGGGACATTGGCGAATGATGGATATTCTACGTTGGGGTCAAGTTCCTTCCGAAGGGGGAAAGAACCCAGAGCCTCCGAATCTCAAGGCTTAGGCTGGATTCCCTGCTCTTAGGGAGTATATTTCCCGCACTGTAGTGTGGGGGTCAATACCCTAAGACCTCCACCTGTCCTTCCAGGACTTTCTTCCACGGAGGTACCCGCCCCCCCCCTCCCCGGGTGCTGTTGCTGTAAACAGGACTCCAGGTGGTCTGCTATCAAATCTCAGAACTCATCAAAGTGAGTATGCAACAAACATTTTGACTCTGGCTTCCTTAATACAAAAAGCAAGCCCTAAAATCGAGGAAGGAAACACCAAAGTGCCTCTGTTTTAATCAAACCCTAGAAATTCAGAATGAAAGTATCCTCAATGTGAGGATACTGAGAACAGTATTGGGGGGGGCGTGGAAGGGAGTTTCAGAGGCAGCAAGATATCCTCAGGGACCAGCCTGAGGATTCCTCCCACAGCTCTGACCCAGAGTCCATTAGCAGGAAACTCACTGCCCCATAAACAAACTCAACCATCTTAACCTAGTGGTTTCCATGGTAACCATCAAAGAGTGATCCCCTTTTCTTTCCTGCAGATGTTCCTCCTGCCCCTCCCCTCGCCAATCACTTTCAGGCAGGGCCTAGAACTGGATTCTATTCAACTATATTTGCAAATGGTTTTCCCCCTTTTAATCCATGTTTTAAGAAAGTACAAACCATTTCTTTAAATTACATGGAAATACCCTTTAAAAATAAACCAGTAATGTCCGGTACATGGAAGCATGGAGTTCATTTTATTATTCTTTTTGAGTGTGCTTAAAATGTCTTATAATGAACAAAAATTTCTAAGTAAATTAAAATTTTAAAGTAAATTAAAATTTTTAAAAGTAACCTCTATGTCCATCGTGGGGCTCGAACTCACAACCCTGAGATCAAGAGTTGCATGCTCCACCAGCTGAGCCAACCAGGTGCCCCGTTCCCCTCTCACTGTGTCTCTCTCTGTCAAATAAATAAAATCTTTTAAAAAAATAAAATAAAATAATTTTTTTTCTAAAAATATTTAGGCAAAAAAGAAAAAAAAACATTCAGCATATCTGAAGAAAATCTGGTCTTTGTGAAGAATGATGAGAGATTAAAAAATAAATACCATTTTCTACAAAAGGAACCAATAGATTATAAGCCTCAGTCCTTATTTGGGATGTGGTAAAGATGGCATAGTCTTAAGACTTTCATTTCGAAGCACATGAAGACTATAAATAAACCTCTAAAGTATAATAAAACGTAGATATTTGGGGGACATTTTTAAAAATGAATGAATCACATTGTCCTTCTTCCATAACTCCCTTCCCATCTTTTACTCATGTCACCCCCGTACCCTTCCAAATCTTTCAAACTTCCACAATGAGAAACCCAGCAAGTGTGAGCACCTGCTGTTCTTGTCCTACAGCAGGGGCTGGGTAAACTGTGGTCCTTGGGCCTGTTCTGGCGGGGTGCCTGTTTTTGTCTGGCTGGTCAGCTAAGCATGGTTTTTGCATTGCTAACAGGCTGTAAAACAGGCAAACGCACAAAGAAGGATCTGGGACCTACACTCGATGTTCACCCTCTGGCCACGTCTGATCCGTGAAGCCTCTCTGCCGTAGGCTGGCTGGAGCCCTGGTGAAAGGTGGCTTCTTTTCCATCCAGGCAGCTATGACAAGAGGTACAGCCAGGAAGTTGCCATGCCGACAGGGAATTCAGTTCTTAAAATAGTCCACTGTGCTGAGGCATTTTCAGGGTGGGTGGGTTTGGAGGGAGGGGGTTCGGGAGAGGGGTGGGGAGAGATGATAAACTAATGAGTCAGACCCAACGGATGACAGCTGTCCCATCATCCCTCTGGCAATGTGAGGTGGGCAGGGCACAGCTCTCTAAAATGAGGTCGGAAAGAGACATTTTCCATTCAAAGAGCAGGCGAGCTCTGTTTCCTCACACTATTTTCCTGCCTGACAGAAGGAAATTCCCCTCTCCACCTCCCCTCCCTCTGTGGGTCCACCCTGCGGAGAACAGAAGTAGGCACCCCTCCCCTCACACAGCGCCTGTGGGATTGGGGGGACTTGTTGCAGAACTGGGAGGGGCAGGCTCTCACACATGCCTGCCTCACGGCTCTGTCCCTGGTAGGCTCAAGTCTCCTCCTCATCGTCACAGTTAGCATGGTCAGGGGACGGTAGGGGACAAAATTCGCCACCCCAGAATGTGTCTCTTCTGCAAATGGATTATTGTAGGCTGATTATTTTGAAGAAACAGAAGGCTCAGGAAGAACCTTTGACCTTACTCTCACTGCCTACAACAATTTAGATGGAGGACCTCCTCCAGGAAGGGAGGTTATCACCCTAGATAACCAGAGCATAATATGAACTGAGGGTGGCAGACGGGGAGGAACTTAGCAAAGTCTGTTTGTTAAAATTCCTCTCCATGTCCCACTGTTTCTGGATGACGCAGCAAACATTTTTTTGCTGAACATTTACTCTTTTTCATCTTCTTGTGAATTGTCTTCCTTCCCTTTGTAATCCCAGACCCCTACCCACTTCTCCTTAGCTCCAGGTGCCATATAAGCCTCAATTGCCTGACTGCCTGTGAACATCATATTCCTGTGGAGCCCCTTAGTATGTATTTAAATTTGATTTTCTCCTGCTAATCTATCTCATGTCAATTTAATTCATAGTCCAGCCAAGAAAGAAAAAACCTTGAAAGATAGAGAAAAGTTTTTCTTCCCCAGCAGGGCCAAAATGAAAGTATATCACTAAAGATGTCTTTTAGCCAGACAGACCAATCAATCTGCCATCATTCTTTGAGCATCTCCCGTCACCCCTCTGTTGTGCCCTCATTGCCTGGAAGATGAACTGAGTACTTATTTTTTTATTGTGGTAAAATATATATAACATAAAACTTACCATTTTAACCATTTTTTAACTGTACAATTCAGTGGCATGAAGTACATTCACATTGTTGTACAAATATCCCCACCATCCATCTTTGGAACTTCTTTATCATCCCGTATACTGAAACTCTCCACATAAGTCTCCATTCTGTACCCCCACCCCCAGGCCCCGTCAACCACTATTCTACGTTCTGTCTGTACTGATCGGCTGTTCTTGGAGTCTTATATAAATGGAATCATTAGGTATTTGTTCTTTTGTGTCTGGCTTATTTCACTTAGAATATCTTTAAGGCTCATCCACATAGGCACATGCGTCAGAATGTCATTCCCTTTTAAGGCCGAATAATATTCCATTTTGTGTATAGACCACATTTTGTTTAGCCATTCGTCCATCAGTGGACATTTGGGTTGTTGCCATCTTTGGGCTCTTGTGATTAATGCTACTATGAACATGGGTGTACAAATAGTTGTTGAGTTTCTGCTTTCAGTTCCTTTGGTGGCAAAGTCCATTTTCAGAAAGAGAACAAGGAGAAGATTAAGAATGCAATCTCAGGGCACAGAAGGTACTACAAGCACCATTTTCTTACCTTTTCCATTCCACCATCCAAAGTCCATCTCTGACAAGGCCAGCAAGCCCCTTTTCTCCTGCCTTCCTCCCTCATCCATCCTCCTGCACCTTGCTCTTACTGCCCATTATCATGAGGTCATTCCCATGGGCACCTCTAGTCCCAGATACATCATCAAGGACAATGGGCAGCTTTAAGGTTGATGGTTCTCATATTTCTCAGAGTTGAGCATTATTAAAATAGAACCAATGGTATCTTTTAGCATGGTTTCAGTGTGTGTTTATAGTAAAGGACTCATTTCCCACCAGGGACAGAGAACCGAAAGACTCGATGCATGGCATACCACTAGCAATTGGTTGGGAATGAGCACATGGTCTCAGTTGGCTCAGGCTGAAGGGAATGAATTTTATCTCATGGCTGGGCATAGTTTTGTTTTGTTTTGTTTTTCCCTAGAAGTGCCCCACTTGAGGCCGATCGAAAGGAAGCTGGGCTGTGGATGCAGCTGACATCTAGGAAGGAAGGCAGAGCTGAGAGAATAGCAGAATATGGTGCTAGAGTCCTGATCATGCAATGCCTGAAGCCTGAACTACCCCAGTTACCTCTGAAGGAGCTACTAAATCACCTTGTATTTCAAGCCAATTTTGGTAAGGCTTTCTGACCCTTGGGGCCAAAAACATTCTAACATATGCAGTCTGCCTGGTGTTAGGGTTTTGGTTTTAACCCCAAGAAGAGTGGAATGTCATTTTGAGGTTTCAGCACGGAGAGCCCAGGGAGAGGGTAACCCAGTCAAATCTGCACTTCAAAGCATGTCTTTGGCGGCAGGGTGGAAACGGGTTAGTAGGGAGCTGGAGTGGCTGCAGTTAGGGGCCTTACTGTGCTAGTCCTGGTGAGAGGTTATAGAGAAGAGAAGAGATCTGGGAGATTTTAAGGAAGTTGGGTAAGGTAGTAAGGTAGAAGTCAGTAAGGTAGTAAGGTTGACAAGCCTTAGTGATGGTTTGGGGGGAGAGGATGGGGCTGTCAGGGGTGACCTCTCGGTTTGTGACTTGCTCAGCTGGATGGATGGGGGTGCTACCCACCATGACAGGGCTGTTGTTGAGGAAAAACGACTGAACACTGAAAGTGTCAGGTTGCTGGAGAAACTGGACTTCAGCGGGAAAAGCAACAGCCGTGCTAGCCGTGAACCAAGTGTGTTTACCCGGATAAACTCATGAGCACAGTGGCCTCATTGCCACTTTACAGATGAGGAAACCGAGGCACGGAGAGGTTAGTAACTTCTCTCAGGCCATACAATCAGCTAGGAAATGAGATTTGAACCCACGCTGTTTGTCCCCATGAAGCACCCAAGGAATATATGTGCCAGGAAGGTTCAGATGAGAAACAGCAGGTAATACGGTACTATTTTCTGAGGCCTGAGCCCCCACCTCCAAAGCAGAACACTCTAGGAAGCTGGATTTTAATCCCTGGCCCGGCTCCCCTTTCCTAAGTCAGTTAGCACCTCGCTGGTTTCTGACTAAGCAGCCTGGATCCATATCCCAGCGCCAGCCCCCCTAGCAGAGCCTCTGTGGGGAGGCTGCTTGCTTCCTCCGTGCCTGGGGCCGATCTGCCCCAGCCGCCCAGGGACCAGGACCTGCTGTCACCAGGGAGGAAGGGTGCCAGGCAGAAGGAAGGCACGGGTAAGCCCGCTCAGGGGCAGGGCCAGCCTACACTGCGGCCACCCAGAAAGGGAGAGAGGAGAGAGCCATCCTGGGTGCTCCAGGTCCTTGGAAAGCACCGCCATTAGAAGTCTGTGCCCTGGAGTCGATCCATTCTCTCCTGCACCTGTGGGGATGTACTTCATCCTGGCTTGTCTTGTCAACACACAGTGCCAAGCAATGTCCTCAGCAGCAGCCTTCCAGTGACACAGAGAGGTTTCCTGAGCCCTGTCCTAAAGCATCCCTCAGTGGAGAGGACTGCAGGGGCCAATCCAGCACCCAGACTCCTGAATGGGGGGGGAGACAGACACAGCTCTGATACCACCACTTCATCATCTCCTTCATCACCATCATCAGAGCATTTCAATTTACTAAGTGAATATACCGAGCTTACTGTTTAACATCGTAACCCCAAATGTCAGACGGGGGCTCCCTTCCTCTTGAGATCTATGTGAAATCACACTGATATCCCCGCAAACACACAGACACATAAATTCCCAAGTCAATGACTATCTAAAAGATCCACCCTTCACTCCATTTCTACTAAATTGGTAACAGGGAAGAGGTTTTGTTTCTCAGAGTTTTCTGCCCCATGGGCACCCACTTCTTTTTTTTTTTATGGTATGCTTCCATTATATGTATTTTTTTCTATTAGTTTCAGAGTAGAATTTAGTGATTCATCAGTTGCATATAATACCCAGTGCTCATTCCATCAAGTGCCCTCCTTAATGCCCATCACCCAGTTACCCCATCCCCCACCCAACTCCCCTCCAGCTACCTTCAGTTTGTTTCCTAGAGTTCAGCGTCTCTTATGGTTTGCCTCCCCCTCAATTTTCATCTTATTTTATTTTTCCTTCCCTTCCCCTATGTTCATCTGTTTTGTTTCTTAAATTCCTTCCACATATGAGTGAAATCATGTGGTATTTGTCTTTCTCTGACTGACTTATTTCGATTAGCATAATACCCTCTAGTTCCATCCATGTCATTGCAAATGGCAAGATTTCATTCTTTTTCTTTAAGATTTTATTTATTCATTTGAGAGGGAGAGAGGCAAGAGAGCATGAGTGGAGGGAGGGGCAGAGAGAGCGGGAGAAGCAGACTCCCCGCAGATCAGGGAGCCCGACACAGGGCTCCATCCCAGGACCCTGGGATCATGACCTGAGCTGAAGGCAGATGCTTAACTGACTGAGCCACCCAGGTGCCCCAATATTTCATTCTTTTTGATGGCTGAGTAATATTCCTCTGTGTGTGTGTGTGTGTGTGTGTGTGTGTGTGTGTGTGTGTGTGTGTGTACCACCTCTTCTTTATCCATTCATCTGTTGATGGACATCTGGGCTCTTTCCATATTTTGGCTGTTGTGGACATTGCTGCTATAAACATTGGGTTGCATGTGTCCCTTCAAATCACTATGTTTGTATCCCTTGGGGTTTTTTTGTGTTGTTTTTTTTTTTAAGATTTTATTTTATTTGAGAGATTGAGAGAACAAGTGGGAGGAGGGGCAGAGGGAGAAGCAGGCTCCCCTCTGAGCAGGGAGCCCTAGGTGGGACTCGATCCCAGGAATCATGACCTGAGCTGAAGGCAGACGCTGAACCAGCTGAGCCACCCAGGCGCCCTGTTTGTATCCTTTGGATAAATACCTAGTAGTGCAATTGCTGGGCCCTGGGGTAGTCCTATTTTTAACTTTTTGAGGAACCTCCGTACTGTTTTGCAGAGTGGCTGCACCAGTTTGCACTCCCACCAACAGTGTAAGGGGAGTCCCCCTCTCTCCGCGTCCTTGCCAACATCTGTCGTTTCCTGACTTGTTAATTTTCCCATAGGCTCCCACTTCTAGGAGTGGTTTCATCCGTTCTGTCAGGTCACGGCTGATATAAAACTCAGTCCTCCACTGGTTTCCACAGAAGAGCCCCTCACATAGACAACCCCGGCGAGGTGGGCTCTGCTACGACCATGCTGTCTTGTTCTGCTTCCTGTCCCCCGCAGTCCTCACGGCTGGGTACCTTGTGACACTGATCGGAGGCCCCGCTTGCTCTGAGGCGGGCTAGCCACAAACCACAAGCCAGAGAAATCGGCCGTGTCTTCAGGAGGACCACAGGTTTAAGAGACACCGATTCACTGATGGCTAGGGAAGACTGGAAAGGATGTTATTAGCAAATAGTTGTTGAGCGTTTCCTGGGGGCAGCACGCCGCGTGTGGTGCTGGGGCATACGAGGATGGCGTCAGCCCTCTGCCCCAGGGGGCTCACCACAGAGGGGAGGACAGGCACACACTGCCGATGGCGGCCAAGCAGTGGACCAACACGAGTATTGCTGACCGTGCGCAAAGGGATCCCGAAAGGAACAGGGTCTCTTTTCGGGTGGGAAGGTGGGTCGAGAGGGCTTCGCAGAGCATGTGACACTTGAGTGGGCATTGGAGGTGAAACTGGAGAGCCCCGGAAGTGCCTGGCCCCCTCTGAGAGTAGGGTGTGGTCGGTACAGGACATGTGCCCAGAGCTGGGACGGCGGCGGGGGGGGGGGGGGGTGTTGGTGGTCCAGGCTGTAAGGGATGTGTCCTGCCTTCCCCAGAGGCTGGGCAGCTTTCCTGTAGCGAAAGGTTGGGTACCCAGCAAGGATTTAGCTTGACTGCTTGTGTCCATTCCTCCTTTCCTCCACGCTGGGGAGGAGCTGGGAGTGGGATGGGTGAACATCTTTAAGATGTTTGCTTCCTTTAATCAGCCCCCCTGCACGCCGCTGATATTCTGGCTCCCTGGAGTCTAAGAGGGAAGAAAGGAGTGGATTGAAAATGAGAAAATACTCATATAAAGGAGTAAAAAGCAGCTAGAAGTACAACACTCATTTGGAGATGGAATGATACATGAGATAAAATCCTAAATAAATATCTTGCATGGTACTAATTGCATTTTAAAAGCTGCCACCAGAGAACAGATAAAACGATGCTGTATTTCATTAGTGGCTCCTTTAATTCTATGGTATTTGCCAGCAAGCCCTATTAAAGCACTCTGTAATTAAAGACCAGTTCTGGGTCCTGTAATTTAGAACATTATCAAAATATGGCAAGTGGCTGGAGGTAAAGAGATAGAAACAAACACACTTTCATGAGGTCCTTGTAGATCACACAGCATGTGAATTTTAAAAGCTCAGCTATTGTACCGCCCCTGCCAGGAGGGGCTGTTCACATCAGTGTTTTTCATTTGATGGGCAACCAGTTACATTATTATGATCCTACAGGAGTGTGGATGGAGAAGTACATCGGTTCTTTTTTAAAATAATTTTTTATTGCAATATAATTCTTATAGCATGAAATTACCACTTTGAAGTGTATAATTCATGGGGTGCTTGGGTGGCTCATTCGGCTAAGCATCTGCCTTTGGCTCAGGTCATGACCTCAGGGTCTTGGGATAGAGCCCTGCCTCAGGCTCTCTGCTCAGTGGGGAGTCTGTTTCTCTGTCTCCCTCTGCCCCTCTCTCCACTCATGCTCTCTCTCTGTGTGTGTCTCTCTCTCTCAAATAAATAAATATCTTTTTTAAAAAATGAAGTGTACAATTCAGAGGTTTTTAGTGTATTCAAAATGTTGTACAGCCATCACCACTATCTAATTCCAGAATGTTTTCATTGTCCCTGCAAGAAACCCCATACCTGCTAGCAATCACCCCCATTTCCACCCACCCAGCCCCTGGCAAGCACAAATCTTCCTGCCTCTATAGATAGGCCTATTCTGGACATTGCATGTAAGTGGGGTCCTACAATATGTGGTCTTTTGTGACTGTCTTCTTTTGCTGCAAATATTCTCAGGGCTCCTCCGTGTTGTAGCATGTATCAGTACTTCATTCCTTTTTATGGCTGAAAAATACTCTATTGTGTGGACAGACTGCATTTTGTCATCCACTGATCAGCCGGTGGACATTTGGGTCGTTTCCATGTTTGGGCTCTTATGAATAATGCTGCTATGAACATTCAAGCACAGGTGTTTGTGCGAACATGTCTTCAGCGCTCTCGGGTATGAACCTAGGAGTGGAATTGCTGGGTCAGATGGTAAGCCCATGTTTAACCTTTTGAGGAGCTGCCAGACCGAGGTCCACAGTGGAGACACCATTTTACATTCCCGCAGTGCATGGGGGTTCTGATGGCCCCACAGCCTTGTCACAACTTGTGTCTATCGCTTTTCCTTACAGCCATTCTAAAGATGAGCAGTGGACTCTCACTGTGGTTAAATGTATCCTTTAACCATGAAAACAGCTCTGGTGCGCTTTGCCCTTTGTGGTAAACCATGGCCGTGCCCTCTGCGTCAGCCCTGCAGGGGACGGTCCGTGGCCCGCTTCTCCTGTCCTCTCCACTGGGACCTGGCCTGGACCTCCCCACCCAAGTCATGAAGACGGTGGGTGGTTAGCTGAGCTCAGCTCCTCCAGCTTCCCCTTCAGCTCTCCTTAAGAGGCTTAGCAGGTGCAGTGATAAAGACCAGACAAGAGACCAGGAGAGGAGGAAAGAAAGCCAGGTTGCCCAGCAGAGAGAGGCAGTTTGAGGACAGGGGTGCCGGAGCAGGGGCCCAGATGAGGGGAAGAAAGAGGATGACACCTATGATGCGACTGTTTTTTTGAATCGGTGATATATGCACATGGTGCACAGTTATAAAAAGCTCTCCTTCCCCCACCTTTGGGCTCCAGCACCCCATTATTTTCCCTAGAAGGAACATCGTTTATCAGTTCTTTGTGCATCCTTCCAGAAATATTCCATCGCAGAGGTTCTCAAACTTCCCTGTGGATGAGAATCCCCCCAGAGGGCCTGTTAAATCAAAGAATGCTAACCCACCTCTGGAGATTCTTTTCTGATTCAGAGGGTCTGAGAATTGGCATTTCTAACGAGTCCCCGGGTAAGGTGGATTCTGCATTCTAGGGGCCATACTTCAAGAACGACTGTTCTAGAGTATTCATAGGAACGCTTTCCATACGTAGCCTTTTCTGAAGTCTCTCAGTATGGAAATGTCCCTAAGACACCATTGATATGGCACAATCCCTGCCCCTGCGTCTTCTCTGTGCCGCTTTCTTTGCCTAAGATACCTTCATTCCTGACCTCCACACATCCAAGGCCATCCTCAAAGGCCATCTCCTCCAGGCAGTCTTCCTTGGTTCTTTCCTTATATGGAAGAAACTGTCTACTCCTTTAAACTCCCATGGGAGTGTTTCTCTGTATCTCTCTAAGGGCATGTATTATTTACTAGAACAGAATGCTAAATGGGGCTCTTTCTGCTTTGTTTTCCACAATTTTTGTTAAAGAGATACCCTAAAGTGGGCTTAAGAGATCTTCAAATGCAGAATTCAGGTTTCAAGAACTTTGGAGTACCCCTGGAAGGTTTCTTGGGAGAAAGCTGTTCTCTAAGTCTAGAGAGGGGGAAGATGAGATCATATGGGGGTGTTACCTCCTTCCCCTTGAGCTCAGAGAGACTGGGCTTCAGTGGCTGCTTGAGAGCTTGAGGTGCACTCTCAACAGTGGGGAGCCTCTGTGGCCTGGGTCCAGACTCACGCCTGTCTGAGAGAGCAGAGGTGGCCTGGGCCCACCAAATGGAGGGTCAGTGTTTCTTCTGGACCAAGGAAAGTCTCCAGAGCAACCACGTGGCAACATCTGAATCCTACCCAATGTGGCCGGGGTGGTAGGGGGCTGCGAGGAAGTAGGAGGTGAACCAGATTCCAGGCCTACACTGTGACAGAGTCCTGGGAACTACAGGGAAGCCCCCAGTTTGGGGGATCTTTGAGTAACACAAGTGAGCACAAGAGTCACCTTTAGGAACTTGCCGTCCAGAGGACGCCGATGTTTGCAGATGAGGGCACCACCTTGGATTTTGCCCTCTCTCCCCGTGTCCAGGGCCCTCGGCAGCCTGCTGGTGGGAAGAGTGGGTGGGGAGGGAGAAAAAGCCACCCCACCCCCCTTCTCCGGCAGCCAGGAAGATGGAAGGAAATGTAAGCCAAGTCAAATTCCAAGTTTTGGTTATTGTATAGGACTGGAAATGCCACGGACAGGAGACTGGGGTTGTGCCTGAAAGGGGCCGTTTCCCGAGAGTGGCCAGTCTGTAGCCCTGCCGGGGCTTTCGTCAGGTGCAGGCAAAATCGTCCTTCAGATTGTTTATTCATGTTGGCTTAAAAAAGGCAAGGCGCACGCGCACACACGTGCATGCACGCACACGCGCGCCCTCTGTAACCTCTCTCTGACTCTGGGTCTTACTACTACGTTGCGGCTCTCTGGTGCCCAGCACCGCGCCGGGCACACACTAGGCACGCACCCACTTCTTTATTCGTATTCTTTCAGTCAGCATTTATTGGGAGCCCAGTCTCAATGCCGGCACCGGGCGGGAAATGAAATGGATGCGCCTCTTGTCTTCCAGGATCTTGCTGTTCGCTGGGGTGTAAGAGAAGCTTCGGTCCAAAGGGGGAGCTAATTCAAATGGGAGCCAAGCAGGGCATACGGATGGGTGCGGTGGGCCCGGATGGGACGACAGGGCTGCTTGTGGGCCTGGATGGGACAACAGGAGCGCTAGCGACTTGGGCAGAACAGGACGTGCACCATGACCCTCAGAAGTAGCAGCTGCCCTGAGACTCCAAGCCCACCGTTGCCACACTGCCCCTTTGTTCCAAAGGAGTAAGGAATCTGGATTTTCGTGTGAAATGCCCTCAACAAAACACATCTGTGGACTGGTTCAGTCCAAGGTGGCCGCTTGGGGCCCCTGTGCTGGTGTTGGCTCTCTCCCTGCTAATCTCATGCACAAAGAGGGGCTGCCAATAATCAAGAGCCACGTGCTGCTTCTTTAGGAATTAATTAGGGATTGAAGAGGATGTATACAAAGAACTTAGCTTTATTAAGATACTCCTTTGGCCAAAGAATAAATATTTTTCAAATCCCAACCCTAAGTGCTTAATCTGCTAAAATGGGCAACAAATAGAATGAATGCTGAAAAGAACTTGCTTCCTGTTTCAAAAGAGCCCCTGTGACCTCTGCAATCTGATTATAGAGAAGTGGACTTTCCTGCCAGGAAAGTGACAAGAAGCCACAGAAAAACCAAGTCCCAGTTGGAGGGGAACTAGCCAGCAAGTTGCATTAACTGCAATTTCATTACCTTGAAAATGATTCCATCGGTTGGAGACCTAGTGACAGCTTCTGGGGCTGATTTTTTTCTTCTGGAGCTGTTCTTTGCTCCCTGCCCTGACACTGTTCCGATCACAAGGCCCAGGAGCCAGGCTGTAAGTGGAGCTGGAGAAGTTCTGGGAGACAACAGACAATATGGCAGGCAGCCCAGCAGAAACAGCTACTGGAAATGCCTTCTCTCCAAGTTCTGTGTCCTGCTCTGGGGACAGACCCAGGGGTGGCCTCTATACAGGTATGACAGAGGAGAGAGAGAGTACAAATACAGTCAGGTTTCTTTCCTTTTGTTTCTTTTTTCCACCCCCCACCTCTTCTCTAGCAACCACGAACTTGTTCTCTGTATCTGTCTTTTTCTGGGGTGCCTGGCTGGCTCAGTCAGAAGAACATGGGACTCTTGAGCTCATGGTCATGAGTTGAAGCCCCACATTGGGTGTAGATTACTGAAATAAATTAAATAAACAAATAAACAAACAAATAAATAAGATTTTAAGAGTATTTTTGTCTCTTTCATTTGTTTCTTAAATTCCACATGAGTGAAATTATATGGTATTTGTCTTTCTCTGTCACACAATCCTCGAGGTCCATCCATGTTGTTGCACATGGCAAGATCTCGTTCTTTTTTATGTCTGAAGAGTATTCATGTATATATATGTATGTAATATTCACATGTATGTATATATATCTCCAATGCGGGGTAGCTTCTATATTCAGCTATTGTAAATAATGCTGCAATAAACACAGGGGTGCATAGATCTTTTTGAATTAGTGTTTTTGTTTTATCTGGATAAATACCCAGTAGTAGAATTACTGGTAATGGGTCATATGGTAACTCTATTTTTAATTTTTTGAGGAACCTCCATACTGTTTTCCACAGTGGCTGCACCAATTCACATCCTCACCAACAGAGCACAAGGGTTCCTTTCTCTCCACATCCTCACCAAAACATTTCTTATTTTTTACCATTAATAATGTCCCTCTAGGGCCTCTGAGTGGCTCAGTTGGTTAAGCGACTGCCTTAGGCTCAGGTCACGATCCCGGGCCCCTCGGATCGAGTCCCACGTCCCACTCCCCCTGCTCGGTGGGGAGCCTGCTTCTCCCTCTACCTCTGTCTGCCCCTCCCCCTGCTTGTGCTCTCTCTCTCTCTCTCTGTGTGTCAAATAAATAAATAAAATCTTAAAAAAATGTCCCTCTACCTTTATTAGCAGGAAATCATCTGCCTCTTGAAAAGTACCCTTAAACTTTCTAAGAATCTTACATTCTCAGTCCAAAGAGGTCAATATTGTGTCACGAGCACTGTTGTTTCAGCTGCCACCACAAGGTGTCGCTATTGAAAGCTGGTTTTGCACAGGCCAGCACACACAGGCCAGCACAGCCCATTCTCTGGTGACGCCCTTGCTGGGACAGGTCCTCGCCAGCCCACAATAGTCTCACATGCTAGGATTGAAGGTGGCAATGCTTTTAATTAATACACATATGTATTCCCAAAGCCTGACGCTGTGCCAGGGTGGCTGCCTCTGGATTGCCTTTATGCAACTCGTATGGAGGTCACCATCCCGGATTCCCCATAACCTCCTGAAAACCTCCCCTTTGTGGCTCTACGTGTCCTTTCCTGACATCAGACTTGGTCAATGACATCCCAATAAGTTTTTGCACGTTTAAATCTCAGAAGCTAGGCTTAAGGGGACTTAGTTCCTTTCCTCCTTTAAGCTTCTGAGATGGTTCTGTAAATGTGTCCCTCCTTCAGAACCCAGCATATCAAGGGATCTTAGTGAGGGATCACCTTGCTAAACCAAGCCCAAAGTCCTGTTGCTTCTTTTAGTTGTCAAAGATAAAGATCTTATACCTAGGGCGCTTGTTTGCGAAATATATGTATTTTAAAGTTAGAGGAGGGGCACCTGGGTGGCTCAGTCGTTAAGCGTCTGCCTTCGGCTCAGGTCATGATCCCAGGGTCCTGGAATCGAGCCCTGCATCGGGCTCCCTGCTCCGCGGGAAGCCTGCTTCTCCCTCTCCCACTCCCCCTGCTTGTGTTCCCTCTCTCGCTGTGTCTCTGTCAAATAAATAAAATCTTGGAAAAAAAAAAAAGAGGAACAAATAGCAGCAGTTCCTCTCATAGCAAAAAAAAAGCTTGCTCCAACACGACTCTCTCCTTCTAACTATACAGAGAAGCAGTTGTTAACGTCTCCTTAAAAATTAATTCAGATCATGGGGCGCCTGGGTGGCTCAGTCGTTAAGCGTCTGCCTTCGGCTCAGGTCGTGGTCCCAGGGTCCTGGGATCGAGTCCTGCATCGGGCTCCCTGCTCAGCGGGAAGCCTGCTTCTCCCTCTCCCTCTGCCCCACCCCCCCGCTCCTTCTCTCTCTCTCTCTCACTCATTTTCTCTCTCTCAAATAAATAAATAAAATCTTTAAAAAGAAAAGATGAAAGTTTCCTTGTCTCTCACATCAGCATCTAGGCCTAAGTAGCCCAGGGCTGGCAGGGTGGCAGGCACCACGGCGTCAGGGACCTCAACCTCTTCAGTCTCCGTGCTCCACCATTCCCAGGGTGTGGCCCTTGTCTGCAAGGCCTGTGAGAACGCACGTTCCTGTCAGCAGAATGGGGGAAGAGCTACAGGGAGGAGAGGAAGCCCTTCCTTATAAGGGCACGCCTTCTACTCACATCCCAGTGGACCAGAACTTAGGAAGCTGGCCACACCTAGCAGCAAGGAAGGCTGGGAAATGGAGCCATTATTCTAGCACCCACCTAAACACAGAGGCTCTATTACCGCAGAAGAAAGGGAGATGGACGCTGGGATACAACGAACATCTTCTACCAGCCCACGTCACATTCCCTCCAAGGACACCCAATCTCCATTTTCTCTTTCTCGGTCTAGTTTCAAAGGAGTTGTCCACATCCATTATCTTGGTTTCCTTCCTGTGTTTGTTGTCCATATGTTGTGAGGGTTTGAAAAGTCTTTTGTAGGAAGAAAGGGAGGGCGCCTGGGTGGCTCAGTTGGTTAAGCAACTGCCTTCGGCTCAGGTCATGATCCTGGAGTCCTGGGATCGAGTCCCGCATCGGGCTCCCCGCTGGGCAGGGAGTCTGCTTCTCCCTCTGACCCTCCCCCCTCTCATGCTCTCTCTGTCTCATTCTTTCTCTCTCAAATAAATAAATAAAATCTTTAAAAAAAAAAAGAAAGAAAGGGAGAATATTACACAAATCCATTACTTAAGGGTGAGCCATATTAGTGGTTGGGTGGTCTACCTGAGAAGACCATGCAACTACAAGAGGTACAATTGCCCAGATGTGCTGAGCCAATGAACAGACTCAAAAGCAGGCTGAGAGAGATAGAAAGGAAGGGGGTGATGGTGTCAATGGTAAAAAGGCAATGAGGTTGGCAGCCAGGAGTGGGTAGGAGGGGACTGGGTGGGTCAGACAGGACACAGCAAGGGTGCCCCTTTCAAATTCCTCATCTTCTAATTCTTTAGGGTTGTGGGTGATGGGGGTGCTTTCCCAGAATGGGGCAGCTCTTTAAAGGAGTCATATACTAGGACAAAAGAGTAAGACAAAAGTCTTATATACAGTGATTCCTTTCTGCTTACATCTGTTCATACTTACAGTGTTTACAAGGTAATACATGCTTGGAGAGCCAGATAAAATTTGTGAAATCTGTGAAAACAGAGTATTTGATATCAATGCAAAGCACATGTTAAGATTAATCTGACTATGACTTTGGGCAAACGACTTACCCTTCTGTTCCTAACTTATAAAGTGGGAATAATAATGCTACACTTAGTTTCAGTAAGGTTGGTTGAAAATAGCAGAAAACCTTATCCAAACTGGCTTTAACAGTAAAAGGGAATTTATAGGCTTATGTAACTAACAAAAAATCTAGTGTTAGGACTCAGGTATGGTTGATCAAGGCTCTGGCTCAGCTTTTCTGAGATTTCCTTTGGCTTTGATCACGGTGGCAAATTATGTAGGAATTCAGATTCACCTTTGCACACCATGCCTTCCAGGGAAGAATGTTTGCATCCCATAGTTTCTGGCAGAAGTTCTAAGACTCACTCCAGCTGGATTGGGATTGATGATTGCGGGGGTGATCATCACTGTGGCCAGGACGGATGGGCATAGGGCAGGTGCTGTGTGGCACCCTGGATTTAGGTAAAGGGACAGGCTTCCCTGGAACCTGCTGGACTTCTCAGAATCAGAGGCCGAGGGGAAAATGCAAGCATGGGGAGCAAGCTGGAGGAATCCTCTGTGTCCATGTGCATTGCTTTGCGCCAGCACCCTTCCCTCTAGCAGTTACGGCTTTCTGGGGTCCTGATGGGAACTTAAAGAGGCAAAGACAGAGGCAGTTCATTGTAACTAGGGGAATTTGAGCACACTCATGGGGACAGGAAGGAAAAGGACACTTACAAGTGGTGGCAATGCCATGTCCATACTCATCTCCAAGAAGTGCGTCGTCACCCAGATTGATGTCAGTTACGAAATCCTTTCTCCGGGGCTACAGTATGATTATTTGTGGGTCCCAAGGATTTTTGCCTTTGTGATCCCCTTCATCCACAAAAAAGGTTAAAAATTATATTTTATTATTGAGTTGGTATAAAGATGACAATTATATATATATTTAAAGATTTTATTTGTTTGTTTAAGAAAGAGAGAGAATGAGAGCATGAGCGGTGGGGAGGAGCAGAGGGAGAGAGAGACAAGCAGACTCTGCGCTGAGCATGGAGCCCAATGTGGGGCTCGATCCCATGATCCTAAGATCACTATCTGAGCCAAAATCAAGAGTCGCACACTCAACAGACTGAGCCACCCAGGCACCCCTAAAGGTGACCATCTTAATACTATATGCTAAAACATTTTGTCCAGCTTAAAATTTCCTATTTTTCTCCTAATTTAGAAAAGAAATTAAAGCATTTTCATGGGCCCCTAAGCATGTCATGGGTGCTGGGCACATATCCATTAGGCACCGTACTTACTGTGCCTATCCTGCCTTTATCCCCAGTGCACAAGAGGAGAAAAACGTTTGATGTCCACTTTTCCAAGAATTCTGTCTTCTTTATGTTGCTCACCTCAACCCATCTGGAACTCAGTCTGCCATCTTGTTTTTTGTTTTTTTTTAAAGATTTTATTTATTTATTTGAGAGAGAGAGAATGAGAGATAGAGAGCATGAGAGGGAAGAGGGTCAGAGGGAGAAGCAGACTCCCCGCTGAGCAGGGAGCCCGATGCGGGACTCGATCCCGGGACTCCAGGATCATGACCTGAGCCAAAGGCAGTCGCTTAACCAACTGAGCCACCCAGGCGCCCTGCCATCTTGTTTTGAAAGCTCCAAGTTGTCTAATGGTTCCATGGCAGGATAGGGAATCCAGATCTCCAACAGGACCATAGAATTTTACAGGTAAGATGGAGGTCTGGCAGAGAGGTCCTAAAAATAATTGCTTGGACTTCCCCAAGAGTAGAAAGGAAAGTGTTCTGTGCAATTTCCAGGCATTAAAGCTGTCCTGTCTTAAGGCCATTGTAACCCCCTGTCAGTAAATGAGGAATGTGGAAGACCCCTAAAATGGTCCCAACTGCCTGTAACCTTTCTTCCCTTCCATTTTAATAGTAAAGGCTCTCTAACCTTGAATAGGTTCATTCTCTTTTAAAAATTTAATCAGTCAGGTTAGGTTAGGTTATGGTGTGGTAACAGACGATGTCCAAATCTCAGTGCTTAAAAAGCAACCAAGGTTTATTTTATATTAATTCTACACACCCATCTTGGGTGGCTGGGGGCTCTCCTCCATGGTCCCACACTGATGGAGTAGCCACCATTTAGAACAGTGACAGCAACAATGGCAGTAAGAAAGAAGACGTGACAAGTCGTGAATTGGCTTATGGGTCACTTCCACTGATTTCCTTGACCACCCAAACACATGGCTTCATTAGGAGGGTGGGGAAGTGCAATTCCACCATGTTTCCAGAAGGGGGAGAATAAGAATATGGTAGTCAGCCTTAGCAGTTTCTACAACACTTTCAGTCTTCCCCCGCCTCCGCCACCACCATTGAATTCTCATAAAACCTGTACATGGTAACTAATAGCTCCCTTTTAGGATTGGCAAAACAGCCTGGGTCACTACAATCCCAGGGGACAGGAAATGCATCCACCTGCCGAGCTGTTGGTGACATCTTGTGGCAGCCAAGAAGCATCCGAATCCCTGGGAGGAGCAGGTGACCTGTTCTCTTGTCTCCAGGGGAGAATTACCAGAACGGGCCCGGCCCGCTGGGCTGAAGAGAGGTGGGGGCAGGGGGTGCAGTGGGGAGGCACGGGGTGGAGGCGGGGACGGTTATTATTGGTTATGATAGAGCCGACGGTTTCTGGGGAAGAAAGAGAATTTCTCCTGATAGGGTCCATGGGTCTTTGAGGAGTGAAACAATGTGACCTCCCTTTGCACTCCCAGCCAGTAAAGCAGGACCTGTCACCATGAGTGGCACTCTACATGATGCAGTACTTTGTGGACATGGTTGGGAAGTACACATAATGACCTTGCATCATGTCCATAATATAAGCTAAGTGAAAAAAATCAGGATACAGCAAAGACTACAGACTACAGTTTTAAAAGATAGTGTGTGTGTGTGGGGGGGGCGGGAGGATAGGAGGGCAGGTGTGAATCTCAGCCCGCCAACTATGTGAGCAAGAAATATTTAATTCCTTTATTTCCCTTTAATCAACTTCATTCTGCCTCCGAGCCCTCACTAGTCCTGGTGGGAATCAGGGCTCTGCAACACCACGGTAATGCTGGGGTTCCTGGTATGTAGCAGCCAAACCCCAGGGTGCTCTGGTGATTTGGGGTCATATATATAAGCACAGGCCCCACTGACCGCCTCCCCCATCCACTCAGCGGCTGTGGGCTGTAGTACCTGACCTGTGGCCCGGATACTCCTTGCCTTCGAGGCACCCACTGAGTCATCACCCCTGAAGTCTTGCCACCTTCTTTCACCCATGTTCGCCTTTCTTTTCTCCCTTCATCCCTAACTCTCTGCTCTCCCTCCTGCCCCCTTCAGGACACATAATCTCTTCCCTGGCTTTCAGTTTTTCAAAAGGAAGAAGTATTATTATAATGCTACAGATCTTGAATAAAGGAACTATCAGCAATACAGGAACCAGATGATTTGAAATTTTTCCTACTACCAACTCCTAGAAATGCTGAGATTTCAAGAAGAAAAAAGGAAAAGAAACCTCCAGGTACCAAGTCTAGAGCCAAGACTTTATCTTGCTTCAGGATGCCAGAAACAATAGTGAGTAAAGAAACGGGTAAACCAGTGGGTAAATCTACAGATAGTAATAACAGTAATTTATACAACTAATTTGGGATATGTAAAAATGAGATGGGACTAAAATACTAGATAACAATATGTTAAATGGTAGGCTGATCGTCTGATTTAATGTTTTAATGTCACTGACTTGTTTAGGAAGGGAATGAAGATATTGATTCACTTTAAATTTTGTCATGCCAAATATGCATGTTAAGATATCGAATAAAATAATAAAAACTGAGTTTACATCTTCCACGGGGGAAGATTTTTAAAAGCTTGGATTTTCACCTAAAAAGGGAAATGGAAGAAAAATGCAGAGAATAATATATAAGTTAAGAATTAGGAAAAAAATCTGCCATATATTTTTATTTTTATATAAAAGACACAAAGGAATTGCCTGCCAGTGCTACAGTGATCATTTATGGAGAGTGAGGGTCCAGGTGAGTTCTATCTTCTTTTTCGTGCTTGTGAAGGGCAGCCCCCCCCCCCCCGTGGCCCCTACCTCCTGGCCCTCACACCTTGAATAGTCCCCTCCCACAATGCAACGGGCTTACTCTCCGGCCGCTGGCCGGCTCAGTCAATAAGAGTGTGTGACTCTTGATCTCAGGGTCATGAGTCTGAGCCCCATGTTGGGTATAGAGATTACTTAAAAATAAAATCTTAAAAAAAAAAAAAGGCAGGGTTACTCTGTGTGGCCAACAGAACACAGCAGAAGTGCTACCGTGGCACTTAGCGCCGAGGTTACAAAAGGCTACAGTTTCCATCCGGGCTCTCTGTACCCCTGGAGCCAGGCACTCTTCTCCCCTGCGTCCCGCGGACATCGTGAGTAACCCTATTCAGAGGCCCACCTGGGGTCTCCTGCCAACAGTGGCATGAGCGAGCTTGGACAGGATCCTTCGGCCTCAGGCTGGCCTGCAGATGACGATGGCAGCCCTGGAGGATATCCTGATGGCCACCTCCCAAGAGCCCCCGAGGCAGAACCACCGGGTCAAGCCTCTCCTGCTGATCAAGATAACAAAATGTTTGTTGGTTTAAGCTGCTAGGTTCTGGAAATAATCTCTCCTGTAGCAATAGAGAACTAATGCAATACTTTTTGTGCAATTTTACTTCTACATAATGTGCATATATTGCTTTATAACCGAAAAAAATATTTTTTAAATGATTAGCCAAGTAAATCTTTCATTCCAGGGTGATAAAGGACAACCTGTTCAGTCACCTTGTTACGACTGGTGCTCGGCGGGCCTGTACCAACTGCGGTCAGACACATCTCCTGGGCAAAGTCAGACACTCCAGCTACACCAGTGGGGGCCCGGACAGGGGCTGCGTTGAATCTGGGTTGCCTTGCAAAACATCCTAGGGGATAATTCTTTTCATGTGACCCAGGTCTTATAGCTCAAAATATAAATATGATATAGGTAAAAATCAGTTCATTTTCTTGGGAAGTTGGATAACTTTTAAACGTGGTTAGCTGATTCATATATTGTGTAAACTAATAAATAACATTTGATTCCCATCTACTAACTGTGCCATTGTACTCACAGAGGAGTTTCTAAATCGGGGGACATACATTTTTCTTTTGAAGGCCAGTGGCCCTAGAGGAAAGTATGAGTGGTGAAAAGAATGCTGCATCAGTTTCATGTCTCTGGGACAAGTCACTTTGCCTCTCTGGGCCTCAATTTGTATGTAAAAGGGCAAGGTTGGGGTACATTAATCTCTCTAAAAATCTGGTAGTTGATAGTCCTGCTTTAACCTGTCATGGAATTTTGGCCCTTCCATGACAAACCATCTCAAAGCCAGCCTGAGCCCCCCTCATGAGGGACACTGCTCTGTCCAGTATGATAGACATTAGCCACAGGGATCTTCTTATGTGGAAATTAATTAAAATTAAAATTTAGTTTCTTGGTTGCAGTAACCACATTTCAAGTGCTCAATAGCCACACGTGGCTAGTGGCCAATGTGTTAGACAACACAGAGTTAGAACACTTCCATCATCACAGAAAGTTCTCTCCAACAGCCGTCACTGCTCGAGATTTTGGTTTTCAGTGTGGTCCACAAGATAGGATTGCTGTCACCTGGGAGCCCTTAGAAACGCAGGATCTTGGATCCCAACCCAGATCTGCTGAATCAGATTCTGCATTTTAACAATATCCCCAGGTGCTGCCTGCACGTGTGAGCCTCAAAAGCATTCCCCACCAAGTAGGGGGCTGCAAGAACAGAGCAGGCTCAGTGCACTCCTGCAGCCTCTATAGACTCCAGGGACTCAGAGCCTGGCTCTCTCTTATTAGCTGCATGGATCTTATCTACTGCATAGGAAAAGCTGAGGCTATTACACGAAAAAGGCAATGACTATGGTGCCTGATACATAGTAAATGCTCTTTAAATGGCTGTTTGTTATGTTTGGATTTGAGGAGATTTAAGGTTAGTGCAGACTGCGTGGCCAAAAGTGGCTCTTCCCCTCGCCGCCACAAGGTGGCGCTGTGTCACCAACCTCCTTTCCTCTTCAACAGGCTTCCCGTGGCTCCCCAAGCAGAAAGCCAGAAAGTGCCCTGGGCCTTCCAGGTCTCTGTTTCAGATTACCAAGCACGACTGGGCAGCAGAGACACCAATCCAAGCATTCATCTGACAGATAATGGGGAAACAGGCCTCAGCTTTGTGCCCAGTTGGAATGCAAAAGTAAGGTCGGCACAAAGAATTGAATAAGGACTGTGTGAAAGTCTTACTGGAAGCAAGAGGCTTCTGTTGGAAAGCTAGGGGGAAGGAAGCCTTATGATTTTCTAAGTCAGCTTCTCAATGGCCTACCTGGGCTCCTCATCACAGACTCGAGCTATGGCTCTTTGCCAGACAACCGTGTGTGTGTGTGTGTGTGAGAGAGAGAGAGAGAGAGAGAGAGAGAGAGAGAGAATGGGAGAGAGAGAGGGTGGGGGGCTAAGGATTGTGGTGATCAGGGGCGGGATGGTGGGGGATTTTTTTTTTTTTTTTTTTTTTTTAACTGCTGGGCTCTTCTCAAGTTTCCAATTTGGTGGGAGGGCTAGGGTGGCCAGATAATTTGCATTTCAAACAAGTTCCCAGGTGGTGCTGGGTCAGCTGATCCAGGGACTGCCCTTTGAGAACCGCTACTCTAAACTTCTGAGAAGCTCACATGGAACGAATTATATAATCACAGTTCAGAAGAAGGATATGACGGGGGCACCTGGGTGGCTCAGTTGGTTAAGCGTCTGCCATTGGCCCGGGTCGTGATCCTGGAGCTCTGCATCCAGCTCCCTGCTCAGCGGGAAGCCTGCTTCTCCCTCTCCCCCTCCCCCTGCTTGTGTTCCCTCTCTCTCTCTTTCTTTCTCTCTCTCTAAAAAAAAATAGGATGTGACCCCAAAGGAATTACTCGGAACCACCCTCCCCCACCACACTGCCTTCCTCCAAGCCCCACTCCATGGTGTCCTCTGCTCTCTCCGAAGAGCAGTCAGAAATCTAGTGTGGACAGGAACAAGGGCTGGGGAGCTGAGAGCCAGAGTTCATGTCCTGGTGATGATGCTCCTCCTTTCTCTGCAGGGCTCCCCACTCACAGTCTTTGATCTGTTCTGAGAAGGGTGATTAAGACTCTCAAAGCTCACTGAGCCCCACTTTGGGCACAAAACCTACAGAGACCACTCTCTGGGCCTGGTGCCACGTCCAAGACAGGATCACTTCCCCCAGAAATAAGTGGAAACGGCAGGAACCTGGATTTTAATGGGAGTGTTGGACATCTCAGAGGAAGTGCAGACAAATCAGCCGGGGCCCCAGTGGTTGGAGGAGGGGTTATAGAAAACGAATTGGAGCCCTTGTCACTATAGGGGGAGTTATAGGAAAAGAACCTGAGTCCTCCTGAGTTCCTCAGGTGCCAGTTTCCTTTTGTACAGGGGTCTCCCTCTTCCATTCCAGGAAGAGGAAGACCACTCTTAATTACCAGAGAGAAGGCTCTTATGAATGGGGAAGCCCCCCCGCTTCAGTCTCTATACTGATAACCCTTATCTTCCATTAATTTCCCCTATATATTTACCTTCCCACAATTTATATACCTAGAAGCCAACCCCTCCACGTTCCTTTGCCTTGTGACTTCTCTACAGTTTATCACCCTTAGTGAAAATGGTATGCCTCGGCTCCCCTGAGCACGGAGCTGGCTTAAGATTCTCCCTCCATCTCTTTTTGGCTTTCGGCTTGGGGAGGCAAAGGTGCAACTTTCTTCGGTCGTCCCGAATCCGGGTTCATCCGACACCAGCCGCCTCCGCCATGCCGCCTAAGTTCAACCCCAACGAGATCAAAGTCGTGTACCTGAGGTGCACCGGTGGCGAAGTCGGTGCCACGTCTGCCCTGGCCCCAAAGATAGGCCCCCTGGGTCTGTCTCCAAAAAAGGTTGGTGATGACATCGCCAAGGCAACCGGTGATTGGAAGGGTCTAAGGATTACGGTGAAACTGACCATTCAGAACAGACAGGCCCAGATTGAAGTGGTACCTTCTGCCTCTGCCCTGATTATCAAAGCCCTCAAGGAACCACCAAGAGACAGAAAGAAGCAGAAAAACATTAAGCACAGTGGAAATATCACTTTTGATGAGATTGTCAATATTGCCCAACAGATGAGACACCGATCTTTAGCGAGAGAACTCTCTGGAACCATTAAAGAGATCCTGGGGACTGCCCAGTCTGTGGGCTGCAATGTAGATGGCCGCCACCCTCATGACATCATAGATGACATCAACAGTGGTGCGCTGGAATGCCCGGCTAGTTAACTACAAAGGAAAATGTTTCAATAAAGGATCATTTGACAACTAAAAAAAAAAAAAAAAAAAGATTCTCCCTCCATCTGACCCTCCCCGCCTCCGTGCGCACACACATGCGTGCGCGCGCTTTCTCTCTCAAAAAATAAAAATGAAAAAATAGAGTGGTATGTAAGCCCCCACAGTCTCACCACTTCTTTGGAGTTTTCACTTTTTTCTGTCAGACTTCCTCATATGTATGCAAAATAAACCTTTCTCCTATTAATCTGCCTTTGATCAGTGAGCTTTGTGTGCCCTGGGTATTAAACCTAGGAGGTAGAGGGAAGGGTTTTTCACCTCCCCTACATCCTAGGAAAGAATTTCCCAGAGTGAGCAGTGAGTTCTACTGGTGACCCATGAGATGAGTGAGGGAGTTTGGAGGCTAACGTGTTTCATTTAGTTTTTAAGATTGAAGAGGGGTCTTTACATAGCACAGCCCATGCCCCACATGCCCATAAAATCCCATAGAAGATATTTATGTTCTTCCCAACTCCACTAATGGCACACAGTCACTGGGTCTTTTCATTTTCTGTTTCTGCCACAAGGGCCCAGATTCCTGGCTCCACCTAGGGGCCC
The DNA here is from genome assembly GCF_037043125.1 of Eumetopias jubatus. NCBI lineage: Eukaryota > Metazoa > Chordata > Mammalia > Carnivora > Otariidae > Eumetopias > Eumetopias jubatus. Next base: position 57,290,327 of record NW_028274815.1, on the reverse strand, counting down.
TACCCCACACTACCCTTTCACTCTTTCCCTTTATTATGAGGAAAAACTTAGCTCTCTCCCCACTCCTACCCCAAATTCTGTGACTGAGAAGAGCTTGTATAGTTTACAGGTAGGGATCAATAAATACCGGTAAAACCATTTTTTAAAAAATTACTTTCATTTAGTTAAGATAACCATGTGAAATGGTGCAACTACCTGGAAACAATTTAGCAGTTTCTTAAAATATTAAACATACGCCTACTGTATGTCCCAACCAAATACCTACTCCTAGGTATTTACTGTGTTGACCCAACGTAAATGAAAAAATATGCCCAAAGACTTGTACATGAATATTCATAGCAGCTTTATTTGTAATGGCTAAAAACTGAAAACAACCCAAATGTCCATCAACAGGTGAATGAATAAACAAATTAAGGTGTACTAATTCCATGAAATACTCTCAGCCATAAAAAGGAATGAAGTATTGGCGCACCTGGGTGGCTCAGTCATTAAGCAGTTAAGCGTCTGCCTTCGGCTCAGGTCATGGTCCCAGGGTCCTGGGATCGAGCCCCGCGTCGGGCTCCCTGCTCCGCGGGAAGCCTGCTTCTCCCTCTCCCACTCCCCCTGCTTGTGTTCCCTCTCTCGCTGTGTCTCTCTCTATCAAATAAATAAATAAATAAATCTTTTTAAAAAAACAAAAACAGGGGCGCCTGGGTGGCTCAGTCGTTAATCATCTGCCTTTGGCTCAGGTCATGGTCCCAGGGTCCTGGGATCGAGCCCCGCATCAGGCTCTCTGCTCAGCGGGAGGCCTCCTTCTCCCTCTCCCACTCCCCCTGCTTGTGTTCCCTCTCTCACTGTGTCTCTCTCTGTCAAATAAAATAAATAAATAAATAAATAAATCTTTAAGAAAAAGGAATGAAGTATTGATACACACAATGACATGGGTGAATCTCAAAACAAGTATGCAGAGCAAAAGAAGACAGAGGAAGAGTCCATACTATAGGATCCCATTAATATAAATTCTATAAAATGCAAACTAATCCAAGGTGACAGGAAGCAGATCGCTGTTTGCCTGGGGATGAGGTGGTGGCAGGAAGGGCAATGGGAGGATTATAAAGGGGTATCAAACTCCTGTGGATAATGGATAAACTCATCTTGATTGTGGTGATGGTTTCACACATGTATGTTTATGTCGAATTTAAAAACTGTACATTTTAAATACATGCCGTTTATGTGGAAAGAGCCAAGATGTCCATCGACAGATGAATGGATAAAGAAGATGTGGTATAAATACACAATGGAATATTATGCAGCCATCAAAAGGAATGAGATCTTGCCATTTGCAACGATGTGGATGGAACTGGAGGGTGTTATGCTGAGTGAAATAAGTCAATCAGAGAAAGACATGTATCATATGACCTCACTGATATGAGGAATTCTTAATCTCAGGAAACAAACTGAGGGTTGCTGGAGTGGTGGGGGGTGGGAGGGATGGGGTGGCTGGGTGATAGACATTGGGGAGGGTATGTGCTATGGTGAGCGCTGTGAATTGTGCAAGACTGTTGAATCACAGATCTGTACCTCTGAAACAAATAATGCAACATATGTTAAGGAAAGAAAAGAAGAAGAAGAAGATAGCAGGAGGGGAAGAATGAAGGGGGGGAATCGGAGGGGGAGACGAATCATGAGAGACGATGGACTCTGAAAAACAAACTGAGGGTTCTTGGGGCGCCTGGGTGGCTCAGTTGGTTAAGCGACTGCCTTCGGCTCAGGTCATGATCCTGGAGTCCTGGGATCGAGTCCCACATCGGGCTCCCTGCTCAGCAGGGAGTCTGCTTCTCCCTCTGACCCTCTTTCCTCTCGTGCTCTCTATCTCTCATTCTCTCTCTCAAATAAATAAATAAAATCTTAAAAAAAAAAAACCTGAGGGTTCTAGAGGGGAGGCGGGTGGGGGGATGGGTTAGCCTGGTGAATGGGTATTAAAGAGGGCACGTTCTGTGTGGAGCACTGGGTGTTATGCACAAACAATGAATCATGGAACACTACATCAAAAACTAATGATGCAATGTATGGTGATTAACATAATAAAAAATTTTAAAAAACATAAATACATGCAGTTTATTGTAGGTCAATTATACATTCATAAAGTTCTTAAAAATAGTAATGCAACTCAACAATAACAAAACAATAGAACAAAAATGTGCAAAAGATTTATAAGACACTATACCCAAAAAGATGGCAAATTAAGGACACGAAACCATGTTCAACAGTAGGGAAATGCAAATTAAAACCACAATGATGGGGTGCCTGGGTGGCTCAGTAGTTAAGCGGTTAAGTGTCTGCCTTCGGCTCAGGTCATGATCCCAGGGTCCTGGTATCGAGCCTTGCATTGGGCTCCCTGCTCAGTGGGAGGCCTGCTTCTCCCTCTCCAACTCCCCCTGCTTGTGTTCCCTCTCTCACTGTGTCTCTCTCTGTCAAATAAATAAATAAAATCTATTTTTTTAAAGATTTTGTTTATTTATTTGAGAGAAAGAGAATGAGAGATAGAGAGCACGAGAGGGGGGAGGGTCAGAGGGAGAAGCAGACTCCCTGCTGAGCAGGGAGCCCGATGCGGGACTCGATCCCGGGACTCCAGGATCATGACCTGAGCTGAAGGCAGTCGCTTAACCAACTGAGCCACCCAGGCGCCCTAAATAAATAAAATCTTAAAAAAAAATAAAACCACAATGATGTATCACCACACACTTATCAGAATGACTGCAAAAACACTTACCATATCTAGTTCAAGTTCCGGAGAGGATGCAGAGCTGCTGGAGCGCTCAGATGTTATTTGGTTTTGGAAAGCAATTGACTATTTCTTATAAAGTTAAATGTACACCAAGGATATGACCCAGCAAGCCTATTCCTAGATATTTACCCCAAATAAGCTATGTTCATTTAAAAACCTGTATGTGAATGTGTATAGCTGCTTTCTTCATAACTGTCAAAAACCACAAACAACTCAAATGTTTTCCAAGGGGTGAGTAGATAAACCACAGACATCATACAATGGAGTACTGCTCAGCAGTAAAGGAATGAACTCCCGAAGCATGCAACAACACGAATGAATCTCAAACGAATGATGTCGAGTGAAAGAAGCCAGACTCAAAAGGCTACATACTGTAAGATTTCCATTTCTATGACATTCTGGAAAAGGCAGTCTAGCATGACGGAGAATAGCTCACTGGTTCCAAGGATTCGGATAGAGGGATATATGTTTTTTCTAGGTGATTGTGGTGATGGTTACACAATTCTGTACACTTGTCAAACCTTGCAGAACTCTACACCAAAAAGAGTGAATTTTACTAACTGTATGAAAATTAAAGAATGAATTTTAAAACAATAATTCACAGTGTTGTAGAAGTCTGAAACAATAAGGAAGTGTGGGCAGGAAAAAGTGTAAGGGCTCTTTACACAAACATGACACAGAGCCTTGAGCCTCCACATTGTTAGCTGTTTACCAAGCATCCTCTCATATTACTTCCTACGAATACAAATGAATTTATATAGAGCTTTCAGTTACACAGAAACAGATTATACCATACATATGGTTCTGCAGCTGCTTTTTCGTGCAAAGTTGAGAGGGTCTTAGAGCAGTAAATCTTAACTCCAATGTACAATTTGGTGTAACTTAAAACCACTGTACCATTTTCTAGTTTACATAAGTTATGGTGCTATTCCTGTGTCACCAGTCTGGGGAGAAATTAGGCTGGGCCTAAGCCAAGTCAGGAAATCCTTAAAGAAAATTTAGAGTTAAATACCCATCTCCCCCCCTTTATTAGATTCTCCATAGGGATGATAGTTGATGCGCTGTAGGGAAGGAGGCACAAACTTCTCTCCAGACTTGGGGATGGGGTGGGAGTGTCTTTAAAGAAGCCCGATGAGCATGGCAGGGGCTAACCGTGATCAGGGTGGGTAGAGCCAATGCCAATTTTCTAAGGTGAGAAAGAAAAAATAATTTTTTTTAAGATTTATTTATTTATGAGAGAGAGTGTGTGTGCACACACAGGTGCATGCACACTGGGGGAGGGGAGGAGGGGCGGAGGGAGAGAATCTCAAGCTGACTCCCCTCTGAGCACAGAGCTTGAGGTGGGGCTCTATCCCACAACCCATGAGATCATGACCTGAGCCAAAATCAAGAGTCAGACGCTCAACCAACTGTGCCACCCAGGCGCCCCGGGAAAGAAAGTTATTAACACAACTGAATGTTTTAAATCTGTTCTTTGAGAACCTAAGATATGCTCCCATTCCTTGATTCAGCGTCTAAATCACGTTCTTGTCCTCTTTGGGAACTGGCACTGTGGAAGGAACCAGGCTCTGTATTGGGGTAGGTGGGCTGGAATCACAGCTCTCAACTCTACCAGTTGGATAACCTTGGGCGACTCGTATGACCTTCCCCTGTTGGATTCACAAGCTTGTTGTGAAGATTACCAGGCAAATGCCTGGTAACCAGTAGCCACTCAGTAGGATCAGTAATTTTACTGCTGTTCTATCTGAATCCTGTGCCTTACCTCCTGTGGAGGCCACAGACCTCAGGTCTAAGAAAGATTAGGTGGCTGTCTCGTGGGGACTCCCCTCAGTGGCTACTAAATGGGTTTTGCCGGTAGCCTGCCCCTCCTTGCAAGGCAGCTGGGGCCCCTCTCAACTTTCCAGTTCGGCACCCACCAACAGCTGAAACTTGCTATGAAATCGTGGCTCATGCGGCCTGTATTGATTTCGTTCTCCAAGCCTTTCAAGGGGCCGCTGCCTCTACTCTCCCTGTCATGCCCGGTTACAAAACATGGCGGCTTCCCTCCACAGCTGCGGAGACTCGGATCTTTTGGGGAAGAAACCGGGCCGCTGCAGCCCTAGGGTCGGCCTTGTGTTCATCTTCAGACCGCAAGGTCTCGGAGCTCAGCACCTTCCACCAGGTTATGAAACAGCCACGCCGATAAGGGCTAATTGGTGTGGTCCAGGACTCGTGCCTCATCTCTACCTGCCTTCCCCCATCAGTTGGCAAATATTGATCTCACCCTGCTGTGTGCAAGTGGGGAACAAAACCCTACCCTACGCAGTGCTCTCAAGACCTTTTATGGCCCGGTGCTGCTCATTGGCTAGGTTAGCGGGAAACCAAGGGCCGACAACCTCAGCTGAGCCCCCTGCCCCATTCGTGCCAGTATTTAAACCAGGTCAATTCTTCTGGCCTAGCGCGCCAGTTAACTCTTGTGGTGGCTGAACTATTTGCTAGTCCTGACAGCTAAGTAAGGGCTTGGGAGGCCAGGAGGTTCTGGAAAGAAACCCAGACCTAGGGTTAGCCTTGTGCTCATCTTGAAACCACAAGGTCTCAGATCTCAGAACTGAACCTACGGAGATGAGGCATACCGCCCAGCTGGGAGCCTACAGCTGCCCTCACCCCCACCTCCCCGCCCACGCACTGCCAACCAGGTGTGTGGCCTTGAAGTCACATACCTCTCTGGGCTGCTTTCACTTGTCATTTTTCTAGTTTTTATTGAAATAAAGCAATAGGCTCAGAATATTTTCAAATGTGACTTGTGCTGTTTACAGTGAGGGGAAATAGCCACCAACCCAAAGGGGTAACTATGTTTTCTGTTTTTAACCTGGCATTTTATGGGTCCTCATTTGCATAAAAGATCCCCTCAAGGGGCGCCTGGGTGGCTCAGTCAGTTGGGTGTCTACTTTCAGCTCAGGTCACAATCCCAGGGTTCTGGGATTGAGCCCCACATTGGGCTCCCTGATCAGCTGGGGGGCCTGCTTCTCCCTCTCCCTCTGCCTCTGTCCCTCCCCCCACTCATGTGTGTGTGCGCACTCTCTCTCTCTCTCTCTCTGTCAGGTAAATAAAATCTTTAAAAAAAAAAAGAGGTCTCCTCAAGATCTCTCCATAGACACCTCCCACCCTGTCACACCCACTTTTACAGAAATGATATTGGGATTCACAGAAGAGGGAAGTCTTGTACTTACAAGTACACAAATTTTTATTATACACTTGAAAAATAATTCAAGTAGCTATTTTGAAAGCAGGTAGAGAGTCATAGTAAACAAAATAAAATACACTCTTGAAAAGAGATTCTATATAAAATAAGAATCTGCAAACAAGGCAAAGCAAACATCTGAAATAATTCAATTATACTATAAATTTAATTTTATAAAGGGGTCATGATCATTAAAGACTTGTAAATTAAAACGACAGCGAGGGGCGCCTGGGTGGCTCAGATGTTTAAGCATCTGCTTTCGGCTCAGGTCATGATCCCAGGGGCCTGGGATCGAGCCCCGCATTAGGCTCCCTGCTCAGTGCAGAGCCTGCCTTTCCCTCTCTCTCTGCCATTCCCCCTGCTTGTGCTCTCTGACTCTATCTCTCTGTCAAATAAATAAAATCTTTATTTATTTATTTTTTAAGATTTTATTTATTTGACAGAGGGAGACACAGCGAGAGAGGGAATACAAGCAGGGGGAGTGGGAGAGGGAGAAGCAGGCTTCCCACGGAGCAGGGAGCCCAATGTGGGGCTCGATCCCAGGGCCCTGGGACCATGACCTGAGCCGAAGGCAGACGCTTAACTACTGAGCCACCCAGGCGCCCCAATAAATAAAATCTTAAAAAAAAAAACGACAGCGAGATACCACTACATACCTATTAGAATGGCTAAAACCCAAAATACCAACAATACCAATTGCTGGCGAGGATGGGGAGCAATAGAAACTCTCATTCTTTGCTGGTAGGAATGCAAAATGTAACAGCTACCTTGGAAGACAGTTTGGAGGTTTCTTACAAAGCTAAGAATACGCTTACCATATGATCCAGAGATCACCTCATTAATATTTACCCAAATGAGTTAAAAACATACATCTACACAAAAACGGCACACGCATATTTATAGCAGCTTTATTCAGAATTGCCAAAACTTGGAAGCAACCAAGATGTCTTTCAGTAGATGAATGGATAAATCATAGTACATTCAGACATTGGACTATTTTTCGGTTCTAAAAAGAATTGAGCCATCAAGCCCTCAAAAGCCATGGAGGAACCTTAGAGGCATATTACTAAGTGAAAGAAGCCAGTCTGAAAACGCTGCATGACCGCTAAACCTCAGCAGCCTGGAGTACTGCTCTAGACTTCTAATAGGTTTTGGTTTTCATTTTCTACACTGTGGCCAAGTAATCCTTTTGACATGCAAGTGAGTACAATTACTCCCCCTGCACAAAACCATACCGTGGCACTGGCTGCCTCCAGGATAAAGCCCAACTCTGTCCATCTTCGATCTTCATGATCTAGCCCCTGCTCGGCTCTCCAGACTCATGTGTCCCCACTTCCTCCCTCACCCTCTCTGTTCGTTGGGCGGTCATGGAACTGTGCTGCTGAGATCTGCTGCTGCAGGGGGCAGAGTGGACTGATGGCCTCAGCTTCCATCCTTCTGGACACTTCAGTGCGTTCACACCAAGGCCACACGTCCCTTGAGCTACTCCCAGTCAGGGGTCAAGCACACCAGGGCTCTGGATCAGACCCATTGCCTATCGAATCTCTTCTTGGCTTCTGCTTCTCAGCAGACCCAGGCTAACACACACTTGCCATATTGAATTACTTTCTGTAATGTTCTGCTCCCCTTCCACCAGGCTTTGCCATGCTGTTCCCTCCATCTGGAAGATCTTCTCTTCCCTCCCTGATCCTTTCCTTGACCAACCCCTACCCGTCCTTCAGGATCCAGCCTAGAGGTCACTTCATTCATCAGAGACATTTATCCATGGCTCCCTGTGATCCAGGCATTGTTCTGTGCACCAGGGATACGTAAGGGCTAAAGAATGGTCAGTCCCTGCCTCATCAAGCTCACTGTATAGAAGATAAATCAGGATGCCTGGGTGGCTCAGTCGGTTGAGCAACTGCCATCGATTGAGCGTCTGCCTTCGGCTAGGTCATGATCCCAGGGTCCTGGGATCGAGCCCGGCATCAGGCTCCCTGCTCAGTGGGGAGTCTGCTTCTCCCTCTGTCTGCCCTTCCCCCTGTTTATGCTCTCTCTCTCTCTGACAAATAAATAAACAAAATCTTAAAAAAAAAAGTTAAGGTATTAGAATAACAAAGGGGGTGGCATGGGGGGAAGTTATTTCAGACAGAAAGATCAGGGAAGGCTCCTTGGGAGGAGGTGATATTTGATCAGAGTCTTATATGATACAAGGGAGTAGGTCATGCAGATGTCGGGGGGAAGATATTTCCGGGCAAGGAGAGAACACTCCAGACCACAAGAGGGAGGCTGCTGGGGCTGGAAACCCCAGCTCTGGGGAAGGTGTCCCTGGTATGTGCTCCTACCCCACCTCCTGCGTCCCTAGTGGAGTGAGTGTGTACTAGTTAATGTGTTATGGTTAACTTGCCTGCCTCCCCTCCACACAGTAAGTCTGAGGACAGGGACCCTGCTTGCCAGGCTCATAGGTAAGCACTGTATGCCCCAAGCCTAGCGCAGGGTGGGCACTCAGTACTGACGGCAAATGCTTAATTATGGTAATAGCCATCAGTTAATTGAGCGCTTACAGTGTGCCTGGCTCTGTGTTAAATGTTTAATGGGTCTTTTCTCAATATGCCTAAAAGCAAATTAGGTAGCATTATCATCCCCACTGTATAGGGCCACAGTGGGGCCCACCACGCTTTCTCCGCAGGCACGAGGAAACTGAGGCACAGAGAGTCCAAGTCACTTACCATGGCGATATAGCTGAAAGTGAATAAAAAGTGCATAGAAAGGGGTCAGGCTTTGAAGCCCACCAGGCCAAGGACTTAGCCACAGCACTCAAGAACCTCTTCCATTTCTAACACAAGGCAGGGCCTGAAAAACATATCAGGGGCTCAGCTCCAAGGCAGGGAGCACCCCGGCTCGGTGTGGGGTCTCCAAGGCAGGGTTCTCTGCCAGTAAGTCAAGGTCAGGGGGACCTTTAGGAGATCCACACCAGAACTTGCCTACAAGGAGATTGAGCTAGATGGCCAGAGTGATTTTGAAGCCAACTTACTGTTCACTCTTTCCTGCTCCCTAGTCCAAGGAGATAGGGATATTTCACCAGGGGTATTTCACCAGGGATATTTCACCTGGCACAAGGGGAATAATTGGCAGTAGGTACTCTGTGTTCTAACTGCTTAGTACCACATGTAGGTACTTGTGGTTTGACAGGCAAAAGCACTAGTTTCATGAATGCCTTTTACCACATTCGGAAGTGAGCAGCAAGCAGTGCCATAGCTGCAGGGGATGGCCTCTGTGAGCTTCACGCTGAAGGCAGATTCCAACCTGCCCTGAGAACCTGGAAGCCGTCGGTTCATTAGGATGTCTACTCACCCATCCGTCCATCCATCCTTGCATCCATCCATTTATCCAGAGTACATTAATTCTGCCTCTCTCTTGTTTATTACCAAATAAGACATTGTAGAAGAATACTATAGACTGAATGCTTGTGTCCCCCAAAAGTCATAGTTGAAGCCCCAGTCCCCAATGTGATGGTGTTTGGAGGTAAGGCCTTTGGGAGGTGATTACACTTAGATGGCCTCATGAAGGTAGAATCCTGATGGTGGGATTAGTGCCCTTATAAGAAGAGGACACAGGGGGCGCCTGGGTGGCTCAGTCGTTAAGTGTCTGCCTTTGGCTCAGGTCATGATCCCAGGGTCCTGGGATCGAGCCCCACGTCGGGCTCCCTGATCAGCAGGAAGCTGGCTTTTCTCCTTCTCCCACTCCCCCTGCTTGTGTTCCCTCTTTCTGTGTCTCTTTCTGTCAAATAAATAAATAAAATCTTAAAAAAAGAAGAGAGGATGCCAGGTGCCTGCCTGGCTTCCTCAGTTGGTTAAGTGTCTAACTCTTGGTTTGGGCTCAGCCCCCGTTGGGCTCTGTGCTGAGTGCGGAGTCTGCTTCAGATTCTTTCTCCCTTTCCCTCTACTCCTCCCTGCTTCTTGCTCACACTCGTACTCTCTCTCTCTCTAAAATAAATAAAAATAAAATCTTAAGAAGAGGATGCAATAGGATGGTGGCTGTCTGCAAAGCAGGAGGAGGACCCTCATCACACATGGATTTTTCTGGATTCTTCTGGCACCTGAAGATTTTGATTTTTAACTTGCCAGCCTCTAGACCCCTGAGGAAGAAATATTTGTTGTTTAAGCCACCCACTCTGTAGTATTTGGTTATAGTAGCCTGAAGTGACTGAGACAAAGGACAAGGAAAATCTGAAAAGCAGACTAGCTCTCCAAACTCATTGCGATCCTTCCTTCCACTCTTTCTGTTTCCTTCCCTGATTTCTTCTTTCCTGACGACGGGCAGGGAGTTGCTAAGATGATAAGTTACAAATAAGGTAAACTCAGGGGCGCCTGGGTGGCTCAGTTGGTTAAGCGACTGCCTTTGGCTCAGGTCATGATCTTGGAGTCCCGGGATCGAGTTCCGCATCGGGCTCCCTGCTCGGCGAGGAACCTGCTTCTCCCTCTGGCCCTCCCACCCCTTCTCATGTGCTCTCTCTGTCTCTGTCTCTCTCTCTCTCATTCTCACTCTCTCAAAATAAATAAATAAATCTTAAAAAAAAAAACAAATAAGGTAAACTCAGTCCTTTTCTCCCTTTATTGCAGCTAATCTTTTAGCTTATGAAGTGTTTCAAACATATGGAAAATTGGGGAGAATAATGTTAACAGTCACCCCGCTACCCATCACCCACTCTAATGAACATTCACCTTTTACCATATTTGCTTTGAGGTTTTGGTTTTTTTTTTTTTTAAAGAAACGAAATGTCATGGCTCAAAGTTGCCTCCTTCAATCCCACCGCACCCCCTTCCATGACAACTCTCCGCAGCTAGTATGTAGTGTTTGGGCAGGTTCGGAGCTTTTACTATGTAGGTAGAGCCCCATACACAATGCACAGTATTGTTTTTTGTAGTTTTGGATTTTATATACATGATATCATACCGTATGCAACCTTTTACAACTGGCTTTTTAATTTTATTGCATTTTTTTAAAATGGCATGTGTTGTGGATGCAGGTTGTAACAAGTCCAGCAACACAGAGGTGGGTGCAGGACAAGTTAATCGTCTCCATCTGCCCCCTCCCATCCCACCACTCAAGGGAACCACTGTTAACAGGTGACACAAGGATTTCTGCGCCTTTCCACTGCCCGCGCAAACACACAGAAGGGCTCCGCTGCTGAGGGAAGAGCCAGGGAAGGTTCTGGGCAGGCTGGAGCAGGGAGGGGTGGCCACATGAACAGATGTTGCCTCTCTGGTACCACAGCTGGAAGAGGAAGGGCAGTCAGAGGCTGTGTGTGTGTGTGGGGGGGGGGCGGTTTGTGTGCAACTTCCCTGCCGGCCGTTAGGCCACAGCCGGCGGGTTTCGCCACCCATAGCCCTCTGCCCACCGGCCCTGCCGTCTGAAGGCTGTCCAGGTCAGTTGATGAACGGTGTCTTTTCTATAAAGTGCCCCTGGGCTGGGACATGAACAGGGTCTGCCTCTGGACAGCTGGGTGACCATAGCAAGCCACGTAACCTCTAGAGTGAAGAGACCACAAGGCCTCTCCAGTCCTTTCCCATTGATGACTGTCTCCCAGATTGTCTTAGCTGGAAGCTGACCTGCCAGTGGGCCCGAGATGTTGGAGAAGCTTTGGGAGGCCAAGCTGGCTGTAGCTGTGACCGAGAAAGGGTTCACAGATGATATGTGTTTTCCGACCCATTCAGGAACCTGGAATGAGAACACAGAATGCCAAGAAAGTTTCCAAGTTTGGGGTTTTTGTTTTGTTTTGTTTTACTTTTTACAAGTGAATAGGATCAGACACGTCACGCTTAGAGCTGGACTGGAATGTTTTTGTTTTGTTTTTTTTCTTGCCTAAAAAGAGCCAACTAGAGCTTAATTTATTTGTCTTCAAAATGCAAAGCAATGAGAGAACATGAACAGGAGACCTGAGTTGCTCCATGGAGGAGGCCTGCCGGTGCCGGACTCCTGAGCCTACTGCGGTGTGAGGAGAAATATGAACCTTGCTAGGGCTTACAAATCGGGATCTGAGCTTGACCCTAGGACCCCTCCCGTTGTTAAATTCTATGATTCTATGTTTTTTCTTTTTCCCACTCATTCATTCAACAATTTTTTTGAGTGCCTATGATGTGTCAGTCATTGTGCTAAGAGCTGGGGATATCAGTGAAAAATCAGACAAACTCTCGCCCTTGTGGAATTCAGAACTTCTTACAAACAATCTCAAAACACAAAGACTTCTACTCTTTATCAAAATTCCAATAATTCATTCATTCATCTTTCAAATGAAATGATTTCCACAACACCCTTATGCCAATTAGATACAGGTATTCCTGGTCACATCTCCCCATTGGGCAGACCAAGAACTAATAAATATGAGAGAGAAGCATCAGCATGAACGTTGCAGACTTGAAGGAAACACACACAGAGCTGGAAAGGTCCAGATCTCACTTCCTGGAAACTCTATCAAGCTCCTCTCATGAGCTGGGAAAAAACTTGAATGTACGGATCTCCTGATTTAGTACCAAGAAGAAAGCTGAGTTTCCAGACCTGACTGAAGAAGCATGTGGCAAATTTGGAAAAATGTTACTGGGGTAAGACAGGTGAGGCTTCCTGACTCCTTGGGCAAATAAACATTCCCTAGCCTGCATTTCTCCAAAATGTTGAAATCCCTATCTGGCATCCCGAACAACACTGACCTGATGCCCCTCTCCAGGATGGGATACTGACACCTCCTCGGGTCCCACCGAGGGCCTGGCGGACATCCGGTCCCTTCCATTGACACCATCCAATAACAAGCTCCCTAACTTGCCCAGTGGGACTTTCGCAAGGCACTTAATAACTTACCCATGGCTCTGCTCCCCCAGCTCCAGGCTCCCAGCCCAGTTCTCCAAACTGTGTTCATTAGCAATGAAAGGGCTTTTTAGCCTTGCAGCAGAATGCGGGGGGCTTTTGTCTCTTTTCCTCACAGGGCTGTGAAATCCCTTTCAGGCTGCTCTTCTCTCCCAGCACAGCTCACCCATCAGAAGGTATCCAGTCCTGAATGTGGGCCTGCTGGGCCAGAAGGTGGCTCCCAACAAACTCCCCAGGTGGTCTCAAGTTGGCAGCACAGGAATAACAGATTATCTGAATCTAACCTGTTCCTAAAAATATGCTGGAGATTTTAGGATATCAAATGTCTATACTGCATTAGTTATAAGATGGGGAAAATAATAATGCATTCCCAAGCAAACAAAAAACCTCAACCAACATCCTCTCAATCACTAAAAACACTCAAACACTTATAAACAACCTACATGGAGCTCTAAATAATATGAATCAGTGGTTCCTAAAAGTGTGGTTCAGACCAGCAAGGATCAGCATCACGTGAGAACTTAAAAATGTAAATATTCAGACCCCAAACTAAACCTACTAAGTCAGAAACTCTGGAATAGCGTCCGGCAATTCCGAGTTTTAGCAAAACCCCCCAAGAGGTTTAGATGCAAGCTGAGGTCTAGAACCACTCATAGAAAGCATTTAACAATTACCTAATTATTTAACACTTAAAGAATTCCTTATGGGTGGCTTTGGGGGTATTTTTGTTTTTAAAATTTTATTTATTTTAATTTTTGTATTGTGGTATAATTAAACTACTATGTTCAGGGGTACAACATCGTAATTTAACATTCATAAACATTGCAAATAGTCACGGCAATCAGTTTAGTTACAACCTGCACCTTACAAAGCTGATACAATGTTACTGACTATATTCCATGTTCTGTATGTTCCATCCCCACGACTTATTTATTTCATGACTGGAAATTTGCACTTCTTTCACCCATTTTGCCCCCAACGCCCCTCCCCTCTGACAATCACTAATCTGTTCTCTGTATATATGTATCTGGGTTTTGTTTTGTTTGTTTTGTTTTTTAGATTTCATACTTAAGTGAAATTATGTGGTACTGTTTTTCTTTGTTGGACTTATTTCAGTTATCCTAATACCCTCAAGATTCATCCATATTGTCACAACCGACAAAATTTCATTCGTTTTTGCGGCTGAATAATATTCCAGTGTGTGTGTATATATACCACATCTTCTTTACTCATTCTTCCATCGAAGGGCACCTAGGTTGTTTATGTTGTTTCCATATCTTGGCTGTTGTAAATAATGCCACAGTGAACATAGGGGTGCATATATCTTTTTGAATTAGTGTTTTCATTTTCTTTGGGGAGATACCCAGTAATGGACCTACTGGATCATATGGTATTTCTATTTTTAATTTTTTGAGGAAACTCCACATAGTTTTCCATAATGGCTGCACCAATTTACATTCTCATCAAGAGTGCATGAGGGTTCCTTTTATTCCACATTCTCACCAATACTTATTTCTTGTCTTATTGATAGTAGCCATTCTGACAGGTGTAAGAGGATATCTCATTGTGATTTTTACTTGCATTTCCCTGGTGATTAGGGATGTTGAGTGTCTTTTCATATGCCTGTTGGCTATCTGTATATGTTCTTTGTAAAAATGTCTATTCAGATCCTCTGCCCATTTTTTAATCAGATTTTTTGTTTTTTGTTATTGAATTGTATGAACTCTTTATATATTTTGGATATTAAGCCCTTATCAGATGTATCATTTGCAAATCTTCTTCATTCAGTAGGTTGCCTTTTTGTTTTGTTGACTATTTCTTCATTGTGCAGAAACTTCTTAATTTGATGTAATCCCACTTGTTTATTTTTGCTTTTGTTTCCCTTGCATTTGGAGTCAGATCCAGAAAATCATGGCCAAGACCAATGTCAAGGAGCTTACTGTATATGTTTCATTCTAGGAGTTTTACATGCTTGAGCTTTACAAAACAAAGGCCTATTAATTGCCCCATGAGGCAAGAGAAGTTGCTAGTTCCAGGACATAGCATGGGGGTGGGGAGGCTCGCAGAAACGTGGATACAATTTATTCCTCAGTGAGCCTTAAAAAACAGACACCATTGATTTCTTCACCAGCAGAAGCTGCCAAAGCCACCCATTTGCACAGTACCTCACAGTTTTCCCACTCCAGAAAGGAGAGGAAGTTATCCATCCAGATCACAGACTACAGACTTGGAATGGGAAGATCCCGCCACCCTCCCCAAGCACACACACACACAGCCCCTTACCCCCCGAGGCCACCCGAAGCAGCAGTACCAAGGTACGGACTCCCTCACTATGCAGCTTCTTATGGGAAACAGTGAGCCCAAGAGTTTCCATTTTGTTTTTACAAAGAATGCAATGCATTCTTTATAATGATTATTTATAGTGATTATGCATTAAATCATAGTTATTATTTAACACATAATGAATGAGAGGTATTATGTGGTGAGTATAGCCTTCCCAGGAGACAAAAGGCTTGAGTCTTCAGAATTTCTCTTACGACTCCTCTAAACTGCAAGCCCTCAGAGGTCAGTGTCCCTAGTCTTAATCATTTCTGTTTTCCCACACTCAGATACTACTAGCCTCTGTAATGATTTAGTGAATTAACTCCTTTCTGTTGCTGGTTCTTCATGGAAGTGCCCAAGTGAAGATAAAAGATAAAGCCCTTGCGGACAATTCTCTGTGGACCTGTGAGTGAAAGCATTTGGGATGTCTGCATCTGAAATGAGACCACTGTGGCGTGACTGGCCAAACTCTGTGAGCGAAGGGGTTGGGAGTATCCATAATCCTTCCAGGGAGTAAGAGTTAGCCCCTGAAAAGAGCCCACTGTACGTGGCAGGTCCAGAATGGAGGCCAGCAGCTATCTATCCAATGGAGAAGCTTTGCTCAAAGAGGGAAACCATTGTTCCTCTTCATCATTATGTCCCCAGCACCATATGAACGCTCACTCTCCAAATGTTTGCTATAACAACTTGGCAACATCTTTACTAAAAATTCACTATGTGAATCAAAAGTCACTCCATTAGAGAATTGCTGTTGCTTCAACAACAATGTTGAGGTTTTGGTGATTCTTGGCAGAGGCTGTGCCATAGACCCATCTCTGCTCTCCTAGCAGTAGAAGCACCTCTCTGCCTATACATTCATACATATTGTGAACCTATCTTGTAAAAAGTTGAGAAGCCTGTAAATTAAGTAGTTAGCCTAAGAGGCCTAAAAATCCCATAACTTAGAAGAAGAAAAGTTGGGGGGCGCCTGGGTGGCTCAGTCGTTAAGCGTCTGCCTCCGGCTCAGGTCATGATTCCAGGTCCTGGGATCGAGCCCCACATCCGGCTCCCTGCTCCGCGGGAAGCCTGCTTCTCCCTCTTCCCACTCCCCCTGCTTGTGTTCCCTCTCTTCCGGTGTCTCTCTCTGTCAAATAAATAAATAAAATCTTAAAAAAAAAAAAAGAAGAAGAAGAAGAAAAGTTGGGAAGTGATAAAGTATATTGCAAGAGGTGAACACATGAGAGGCACAAATGTAGCCATGCACATATCCCATCTAACGTGTGTATTTCTGTGCCTTCTATGCATTAATTTTGGATCTTTAACAAATAATTTCATTATTTATTTATATTATATTATATAAAGGGACTGCCTATAAACTTCTTGAGGGAAGGTGTGATGTAAAATGGGGATCATATGAATGCAGGTCTAGGTGTAAAGCTATTTGTGATGTTTAGCAAAAAGATGAAATCAAAGCAAGTGTCCACTTGAATTTTATCAAACAGCCCAAATTTTTATAATGAGCATAGTTAACTGGAACCCTTCGGGAACCATATTTTTCTAAACTCTAAAATTATGAGGAAGAAGCAAGTTCCCTGACAATAAATTCAAATTAGGAATATAACTAAGATGAATGAGCCCCAAAGCCATCTCAAAGTGCTGGAATATGGCACCACCTTAGTTCATGCTCATAAACTACAATGAAGGATCTTACATCATGAAGGATCCTGATTAAGAAAATGGCAAGAAGAACTGGAGATGGATGGTAGTTGTAGAACAGTGAGAATGCCACAGAACTGTACCCTTAAAAAATGCCTAAAATGGTAAATTTTATGTCTGTATATTTTACCACAATAAAAAAAGAATATGGTGAGTCATTGACTTTCTTGGTTTTGTATGTATTATTACAGGTGTTTGTTAAGACTCTTGGGGAGTAAGACTCTGTGATTGCGAACAAGGAACATTATAAGGATTCAGGGGTATATCTCAGAACCCAAGGGCAGGAATGCTGACAGATCTCAGGGAGGAGGGGAATCAGGAACTGGAGAGCCGCTGGGACTCTTCGTCTCTGCATTTCTCTGTGATTCTGTTTCATCCTCATTCTCAGTACAGCTTGGTTTCTCTGTCTCTTGGGCTCACAAAATGGAATATGCTCATTGCCTTCCTCTCTCTGTGGCTCCCAAGTTCACTCACCATACTATACTCCCACGTTGAGAAACTTGCAGTCTCTCACTCCCGGCTCCACCTTTGGAAGAAAGGGAAGCTGATTGGCCCACCCTGGGTCAGGTGACCTCCCTGGTCCATTCAATCCTACATTAAGGGGTGATACAAACATGGCCAGTTTCTCTGGAGAACCTGGACTAATACACCATGTTATACACGTTTTTTCCATTTTGCTCCTTTCCTTCACAGTTAAATACAAAAGTCAACTACCATAAGCAAAACAAATATCCAAATTGAGGTTAACTATTCCTGGCATTCAGCATGCCTAATGATTTCCATCGTTGCCTTAGCTGAATCAAGTCTAAGCTCTTTATTTTTGATCACCAGGATGAGCATTCCCATTTTCCACTTTACATTTGTTTTATAAAAGAACCACTGCAAATATAATATTTAAATAATGATCCCCAAACTGTCACATTGACAAAAACGATAAAGCTAGAGAACAGAGCAGTTGGCTAGCAAGCAACTCTACTGCGTGATAGCTGGAAATGTTCATTTTTCTCAGCTGATGCATGAGAGTCTGAATTTGGTGTATAACCCTCCATTTAGGAGTGTCCATTAGAATGTAAAAAGGAAATTTAGGTTGTCTTAAAGCCCAACCATTGAAGTTGAGAACAACCTATGCTACGTAGCAGTGAGGTATAAGCACACAGCTCACTCTCAAGTCAAATTTGGCAAGTGACCACAAGTGAGGCAAGGACATTGAAGAGTCTAGAGCAAGGACAGATTGTGTCCGCTTTCAGGAGGAGGGGTACTAGGGATGGCATTTGGTCTGGGCCCAGGGATGGGGAATATTCTGACACATAGATAAAGATTATTAGGGTTTTAGGAGGTCAAAAATGTAATATCCTTTTTTTCCCCCTCCCTCCTGAGTTTTGAACGATTTGAGATGCAGACACAGGAGTCTGGCTGGTGGAAATGAAAATATCACTCTTATTGTCTGTAGAGCTGTTAAGATAACATGACTAAAGTCTGTGGCCAGTGGGTTTAGGAAGGCTTAACCTCTGAATTAGACACACTCCCCAGTCTGGGGCCCAGTTGGGTGAAGGCTTTATTCTGCACAGCAGAGATGTCAGAACACAGGTCTATTGCAAAAGAGGAAGGGGCTGGGGCCAGTGTGCCCAGATCTTAGAGCCACCTACCAGATACTACTTCTGAGATGAAGATTAAAGGGGGGTGGGTGGGAAGAGAGTTAACAGTTATCTATGAGAGGGAGCTTGTGCTAGCTAAGACATAAACGTGTGTTGTTTTTTTACAATGAGCATGTATTACTTTCATAACATGATTATTTCTATCTTAAAAATGAAGTCAGTCAGAATTAAGTGTAAGAAAGGAGGATCAGTTTCACTCAGGACAGGGACTAGTGTCAGTGGAAAGAGTAAAAGAAGACTTGTGACTTTAGCCAGGAGAATGTCAAAACCATGAAGCAGAGACTAAAAAAGATCCAGTTTATCAAGCACACATTACTGTTTTTAAAAGAGTTACCCAGGAAGTGAGCAATGTGTTACTATTTATCCATTGGGAATTTGGAAATGAAAATCTGTAGTCCTAGGGAGGATATAATAGGTTTGGTGCGGAGAAATAGAAATCAATTTTTAAATTTTAAACTAGGTTAAAATTTTAATCTAAGAGAGGATATACTTTAAAGAAATCTTGAGGTAAGTTTTCAGTTTTTTTAATGTAAACTGTATCTGTCATACAGAATAAGTTATTTCTGACTTAGGCCAGAATTTTCCTGAACCGTGCTCTGAAGAAATTTAATGATGTTCCATGAAAATAATTTATATTGATGCTATTTTCCTACCAAAATTTATTCTAGAAAAACATATACGTAAAAAATCAACTAAACAAATATCATTATTTAACGATCTGCCTTTAGCACACCCCGCTGGAGCCATCCCTGGAGGATATTTGCTCTTTGCTTTGAGGGAGGGGCAGCATTTTCCCACTGACATGTAAGCTCATGCTCGCATGCCCAGAAACTGCCTCCACAACACGCACTCTAAATGCCTTCCTTACCAGTAGAACCCTCGTGTTGTTGCCTCAGGCTATAAGACTCAATTTTTCTGAGCTCCTTCACAGTTAGTAGCAGCCACGTAAAAGAGTTTGGCGGATGCAGTGAAATGTAAGAATGTATCTACTAAATGGGCTTCTGGAAAGATGTTTTCCTGATGAAAGGGAAAGACTCAGCTGCTTTGCAACCTTTGCCTTTTGTCCTTGCCCTTTCTCCTGCCTGAGATCCAGACTTCACATCTGGAGCTGCAGCAGCCACCTTGTGACTATGAGGACAAAAGTCACATGCTAAGGATAGTGACCCAAGGAATGAGACACAGTTTCGGTCCTTCATGACATCATAGAGTCACTGTACCAGTTCTGGTCCGCTCACCTCCAGATTTCTTGGTATGGGGGAAAAAACAATTTAGTTAAACCATTGTAAGATTCTTGTTAAATGCAGGCAAACGCAATCCTACTGTATGCCCATGTACATCATTTATTGATTGATTACCATAAATGTCACATCCCTGGTCACATAATTTCAGCATATATTCATGTTATTAAGCACTGCTTATTCAATAGCAAACAATTATACAGTACTAACATGTTTAACTTTAATCTATGGCCAGAATAAGAGAGCTTTAAATGCAAAGAAGGGCCTTGGGGTTCTAAATGGTATCTGAACCTAACACAAATTGAGAATACTTTAAAGTGAAGATAAACAAACTGAGCTTGAACTTCCTAAAAGAAAAAAAAAATTTAGGTGTGTGTTGCCCGAGCTGAAACAAGGAACATGATCTGGAGTAGCCTAATTTAAGAGGACACAAATATCACACAACATATAGCTGACATCCTTTCTGCCTTTGCTCCAAAGTATTTGGCCAAGGTGGGGCTTTTCACAGCACGCTGCGCTGAAACCAGAGGCCGGGGGTTGCACCTGGTAGACCTCTCCACCACAGCAAGGCTGTTCCCAATAGAAAGAGAGGTGATTTTTAAAAGACATACAATACTTAAAACACAATATAAAAGACACAAAATATACAAAAAATTAAAACACAGAAAGGACACGACATATAATAAAATTATTTTACAAGTTTTACAAGAACATGAAAAATAGAAAGCCATTTTGCTTGAAGGTTTTTCCTTAAGGAAATTCCTCTGCGAGACTCTTTCCCCCTGCTTTCTGTAGTATCAGCTTGTATTACAGCGGATCCACGTCTGCTGCTATTCTGGCAATACATTATCCTTTTCAGTGTATTCCGCAGTCAAGGTTAAGGAAGTTTGGGAAACTCTATCCTAAACTGAAATCTTTCTAGTTTAACATAAAAAAAATGTATAAAAATCAATGTCCAAGGGGCACCTGGCTGGTTCAGTCAGAAGAGTGTGCGACTCTTGATCTCAGATCATGGGTTCAAACCCCACATTGGGTGTAGAGATTACTAGGAAAAATAAATAAACTTAAAAAAGAAAAAACATAGTCCAAGAATAAGAGTCAGTGTGGTCCAGAAAATCCAGGTTAATATTCATAAGGAGAACCTGCTAGTTGTCACTTTTATTCGGCTTCCTATTACATTTTTTTATTCACAAAAGATCAGATTATGAAAGTGGGTCATGTTCATTGAGAAAAATTCCAGCAATGCCAAAGTATACAAAGCCCTTCCCTGCCACACTGAACACTCTGCTAGGGCAGGACAACTGTTTTATCTACTCCAATCCCTAACCCTGCACATAGTAGGGCTTCAAAGTGGCAGCACCCCCTTTCCACAGTTAACGAGCTAAGGTGTTGCTTTGCAGACCTCTCCTTGGCAGGATTTTTAAAATGAACTTTTAATTTTAGAGTGGTCTTAGATTTACAGAAAAGACTGTGATGGTAATACAGAGTTCCCATATACCCACACCTGCTTTCCCCTATTTTTACCATCTTACTTTAGAATGGTACATTTGTTACAATTAACGAACCAATATTGACACTGTATTCAAATTTCCTTAGTTTTTACCTAATGTCATTTTCTGCTCAGGATCCCATCCAGGACACCACACTACATTTAGTCCTCATGTCTCTTTAAGCTCCTCTTTGGCTGTGATAATTTCTCAGACTGTCATTGTTTTTGATGACCCTGGCAGTTTTGAGTACCGGTTATGTATTTTGTAGGATGCCCCTCTTTTGGGATTTGTCTGATCTTCTTCACATGATTAGACAGGGGTTATGGATTTCAGGAAGGAAAACCATAGAAGTAAAGTGCATTAAATGTATATATTATTGGAGCACCTGGATGGCTCAGTCGGTTAAGCGTCTGCCTTGGTCTCAGGTCCTGATCTCAGGGTCCTGGGATCAAGCCCCGCAGGGGCTTGCTGCTCAGCTGGGGTCTGCTTCTCCCTCTCCTCCCTGCTCCTGCTCTCTCTCACTATCTCCGTCTCTCAAATAAATAAAATCTTTTTAAAAAGGTATATATTATCAATATGACTTACCACTGTTGATGTTGACCTTGACTCCTGTATAAATTTAACCATTCCTCATATACTACTAAATGGAAACTTCTGTCTCTCACATCAAAATGAACGTCTGGTTCCAGTTTAGAACAGTCAGTGTTCCCAGTTAGCTTGGACTTGGGCAACCTAAACACGGAGATGATTCAAAAGAGAGATGTGTGAGATGTGTGACCTTCACACAGGCCCTGGGCGTGGGAGGAGGTACAGGGTTGAGAGGAGTCAGGATGACCTGCCCACTTCTACAGCATGCCAAACCCATGGGGGAGGCTTGCCAAGGGCCAAGGTCAGCTGCCAAGCACGGCCAAGTGCCCAGTCTTCTTCCCGTTCACTGGAGATGACCTTTCATGGTACAGTTTGGATTTTCAACCCCCTCTCTTTTGCAAGTGACTTCCTGAGGGTGGTGAGTTACACCCCCCAGCACTCTCAGAGGCAATAAGAAAAAAGCAAAGGATTTACATTTGCCAAGTTCACCAGAAGATGTCTGCCTGCCTTTCTGTTACACTGCAAGGCTTTGCTGGATTCTTCCTTGCAATAATCAGACAAGAATTCAAATGCATTTTCCTTGGATGGAATTAGGATTTTGAGTGTTGTTTTTCCTTTTCTCTTTATTCTGATACATTAACTAGTTCAAGTAATTGCACTAGACCACACAAAATAGTAATAAAGATATGTTGTACAATTATTACTTTAGGCAACATTTATTAAGCATTTTACAATGTACCAGGAGCTATGCTAATTATTTTATGTATGTAGCTCATGCAATTCTCAGCAACACATTGTGGTTGTTAGCTCTATTTTCTAGATGATTATATGTGGCACAGGAAAGTTAAGTAACTTGCCCAAGATCACATAGCTAATAAATAGCCAGGAAAGACAGAAACACAGTCTGACTTCTCATTCCATATGCTATACCATTTAACCAACCAGAACTCCGTACTTCCACACAGTTCAGCAAGCCACCATACCACTGCTCCATGCTGCTGCACAGCTCAACAAGCCCCATACTGTATCGTAGTATCAATAATGCTCTCAGCAACCTGCAAGGTGCTGGGAAAAGGTGGATAAATAAAACACAGTCCTGGCCAAAAAGATCTCACTGTTGCTTCACTCTTTCCCAGAAGTGCAAGGGATCCAGAAGTCCCCACATGCTTATGAGCAGATTCAGGGGTGCTGGGAGAGTCGGCTCTCCAAAAGAGACCTCAGGTCAGGATAAAGAACTTCAGGCTGCGGTGACTTTGAGACCAAAGGAAATGGCCATGGAATTTGACCATGATCAAAAATAACTAACAATATTCAAAACGTTGACTAGTCAGTCCCAACCCGTTAGAAAAGACATACACCCATCAAGATAGAGGATAGGCCAATCAAAACAGTGGAAGCTATGAACAGGTAGGAGGGACTGGACATTAGCCCTGAGACAACCCTCAGAGATGGAGCAGTGCATGCCCAAGAGGCCCCTTTATCACCACAGGATCACTAGGTTCCCTCCAGCCATCACGAGGACAACCGAAGGAGGAAGAGGGTTGCTTGGGTTTTCAGCATCCACGGCTTTTTTCTGTCAAAAAGAACACTATGGGGGCGCCTGGGTGGCTCAGTTGGTTGAGCAACTGCCTTTGGCTCGGGTCAGGATCCTGGAGTCCCCGGATCGAGTCCCGCATCGGGCTCCCTGCTCGGCGGGGAGTCTGCTTCTCCCTCTGACCCTCCCCCCTCTCATGTGCTCTCTCTCTCTCAATCTCTCTGTCTCAAATAAATAAATAAAATCTTAAAAAAAAAAAAAGAACACTATGGGGCGCCTGGATGGCTCAGTCAGTTAAGCAGCTGCCTTCAGTTCTGGTCGTGGTCCCAGAGTCCCAGGATCAAGCCCGGTCATGGTCCCAGAGTTGGGCTCCCTGCTCAGTGGGGAGTCGGCTTCTCCCTCTGCCCCTCCCCAACCCATGCACGAGCCCACGCATGCGCACTCTCTTTCTCGCTCGCTCGCTCGCTCTCAAATGAATAAAAATAAAATCTTAAAAAAAAGAACACTGGATGTTACTTGTGTTTTCATTAATATTGTGTTAGCTTGTAAACCTATAAACCTATTTTTTTCCTAAAGACTCTAAGCCCAACATACAGATTTTTTTATTTATAAATTCCATACCTTTTGTGTTAAAATGAAAAAACACTCACTTTCACTTTTTCTTTGATTTATTCTCAATGAGTTTATACATGTGAAAGATTAATTTTTCCCTAAACATTGAACACATTTACAAACTTGAGTCCTTAAATTACTTTAGAGATGTCAAACCACAGTCACAAATATAACATGCCTGATTCTCTCAAGAACTTCAAACCCTAAACAGCAGACTGATAAATCTAAAAAGTAAAATCTTCCTAATTACTCAAGTGACTCATAAATTGAAGCAGATTTACAAATTTCATAAAGAAATCAGATTAACTTTGATCACTTTAAAGCATCAAAACCAACAAACCATACATTAGCCGCACAATAATTTAAAAACTTGGTGTTGTACTATTTAAGCTCAATTTACACTAAGGTATCAATGTTGTTGATTCATTACTTCATCCTATAGTAACAAATTACTCCTGTAACCAAGGAAAATTGCCATGTAAGGCTTGTTATATTGGCTGAAGTCAATGGGATCTGGGTATTGGTGGTCCTCAGAGCTCAGCCCTTGGACTTCTCATTTTCTCTATCTGTGATCACTTCCTGGCTGTCTCATCCAGTCCTCTGGCTTTAAATGCCAAGTTTGTGCCAATGACTCCCTATTGTGTACCTTCAGCTCTAGTTGGCATTAATGCTGCTCACCCATACTTCCGGGTCTTCTTTTTCCAGGAACACAAGAGAACTGCACTTCCTCACCCCTTTCAGGTGAACTGTGGCTACAGGACTTACACTGGCCAAGGAAATGTGAGTGGGAGGTAGGGACCACTTCAAGGTGGAAGCATTTCATTGCTAGTGTGAGGCTCTCCAGCTCTTTTTTCCCTCTGGCCACAGCAACAGCCCCAGTAGTGAGGCCTCTATTAGTCTGGATTCCAGGGTGAAAAGGACATGGAGCAGAGCCCTTCAGTGCAAGAAATCCACTTTTGTTGTGTTCATCTAGTGAGAGTTTGCAACTGTTTGTTACTGCGGCCTAGCCTTGCCCATCCTGACTAGTATTCATCAGCCCACCCCTCTCTCCTGAAATTTAGATACTGACTCAGCAGCTCCACTGGATATCCAGATAGATATTTCAAACCTAACAGGTCCACAACTGATTTTCCTATCTTCCTCCCTAAAAATCCTGCTGCTCTCAACCTTCCCCAGCTCAGGTGGATGTCAGTCCCATCTTTCTAATTGCTTAGGCCAGAAACTCAAGAGTCGTCCCTGTCTTTTCCCTTTCTCTCACATCCTGTGTCTAATCCATTAGCAAATGCCTTTGGCGCTACCTTCAAAAATACATTCAGATTTGAACCATTTCTCACCCCCTACTGTACCACTGCCCTGAACTAAGCCACCATCACCTCATGCTTGGGTAATTACAACAGCCTCCCAGCAAGCCTCGCTGCTTCTATTCTCGGTCCCCTGACGGTCTTATTCTTAACACAGCAGGTCATTTTAAACCAGCTGAATCATGCCCCCAAAGCTCTGCAGCCGCTCTCCATCTCCCAATAAAAGCCAAAGTCATAGTCATGCCCCGTGAGGCCCTGCCCGGGCAGCTCTCTCGACACCTCTCTGACCACAGCTCCTGTCACTTTCCCTTATTCATTTTACTCCAGCCGCACTGGCCTCCTTGCTGTTCCTTGAACACGCCAGGTACTTTCCCAAGTGAGGGAATGCTGCGGCCATTCTCCATGCCTGGAATGTTCTCTCCAGATACCCACTTGGTTAACTTCCTCATCTCCTCCGGTTTTTGCTCAGATCTCATGTTCACAACGAGGGCTTCCAGCTTCATACTGCAAATTGGCCACCTCTGCACCCTTTTCACCCTGTTCCACAGCGTTCACCGCACTCTAACCTACCGTGAGTCTACTGCTTTATTAGGCTTATTGCACACTGACCTCTGTTAGCTACAATGTAAGCTTCATGAGGACAGATGTTTTTGTGTTGTTTTTTTCTTCACTGTTGCATCCCAGCTGCCTAGAATAGTGCTTAGAATAATAGCCACCCAATAAATATTTGCTGAAATAATTGGTTGAATTACCAAATACCTGAATTAACGATTTGGGACTGAAACACAGGATCAAAGTTCTCTTTCCAGGGTGATCTTGTCCCAAGCAAGTATTTTGGGGGGCTAAGCTGAATTGCTACTTCCTGGATCTTCCTGATGGTGCTTAGTGGCTAACTAAATCTGATGCTACTGTGTATATGGTTTGCATTAGCATAAAGAGCATTTTCTACAAATACTATTTGAGACTCAGAATTGCCTTTTCCTTGAATATACTATATTTTAGTTGTTTCTTTTTTTTTAAGATTTTATTTATTTATTTGAGAGAGAGAGAGAAAGCAAAAGAGGGAACACAAGCGGGGGAGTGGGAGAGGGAGAAGCAGGCGTCCCCGCCAAGCAGGGGGCCCAAAGCAGGGCTCGAAGCAGGGATCATGACCTGAGCTGAAGGAAGCTGCTTAACCAACTGAGCCACCCAGACGCCCCTTAGTTGTGTCTTTTTGAGTATCATTATGTACTTTTGTTTTGCACAGAATTTTTTTTTTCTTTTCAATGCTCAAGTTGTTAGAGTCTGGCCAATGGAAGTCCCTGAAATCTCTGCAAGCATTTTTGCTTTTTCACAACAATGAGATTTTCCAACCCATTTCTACTTTCTGCTCCAAACAGAGTCATAAAGTCAGTCACTCTCCAAGGAGCCCCGATTCCTTTTAGTAGAAAATAATATTAGAGGGGCGTCTGGGAGGCTCAGTCGGTTAAGCACCCCACTCCTGGTTTCAGCTCAGGTCGTGATCTCAGGGTAGTGAGATCGAGCCCCATGTCAGGCCCTGCCCTGAGTGTGGAGCCTGGTTAGGATTCTCTCTCCCTCTCCCTCTGCCCCTCCCCACTCTCACTCGTTCTCTCTCTCTCTCTCAAAACAAACAAACAAACAAACAAACAACTTTGAAAATAGTATTAGAGTATTTGAAAATCTTGCTGCTCTAGGGATCCCTAGCAGACTGTTCCCTAGGAACACAGCATCACTAACAGATCACTTCACTGACAGACGTGGTACATCTTTCAAAGATTTCATCAGTCAGGATCCAGGCAGGAAAACAGCAATCACAGTAGGAATTCCTACTGGATGAAAGATAATGCAGGCAGTTGATTACAAAGGTGTTAGATAAGGGGGGTGGTAGTGAAAGCAAAAAGGGATGCTGAGGTAAACCAGAGATTAATAACCTAGCCACTACTGCTAGGCGGGGGAGCAAATGGGAAGAGGTGGTATTTCTAGAAACCAAGCCTTCCGAGGAGGGCTCAGCAGGGCTGACGGCCAGAGCTCTCTCTGCAGGTGCATGCTCCATCCTCCCTGAGGGGGTGCAGCTCCGAGGGAGCTCCAGTTGCTGAGAACCTGTGAGGGGCTGTGCAAGCCTGGGGACTGTGGTGGGGACCGTGGAGAGAAGCTAGAAGCTGGAGCTAGAGCTGTCTGCTGCTGCCAGTCATCTCCCAATGGGAGGGAGGAGCAGGAGAACCCCTTTTTCTTCTGCCCTTCCATTTCCCACCACTGCCTCCCAGAACCATAGGGAGCGGTCTGGGAATGTGGGAAATGTGGAAAATGTGGCTCAGCCCTGACACCCCCAGCAGCGGAGAAGGGTGGGCCTGATGTGGGCAACAATAGCTGGACAAATAGCACAAAGGTCATGAGGTCACCAGGACTTTCCAGTTCAATTCCAACTTCTTTCAGTAATTTTTAAAAAAATTTTGTTCTGGTATAAAATATTTCCTGAGTTACCAGTTCTCCATGTGTCATATTTCTTATCAATTTTGATATGCCATCGAATATATATGTATACACATTTACATGAAACTATGTATTTAAATATCAGTATAACATTAATGGACACTATCACAGGCTAGTGTCCATTTATAGTTTACTCAGGGTCTGACCTGGGGACTGGAATTACACTCCCTTTCTTTTTCTTTTCTTGTGGTAAAATATATGTAATATAAAATTTACCATCTTTAAGTTTAGTAGTGTTAAGTATATTCATACTGTTGTGCAACTGATCTCCAGAACTCTTTTCATGATGCAAAACTGAATCTCTGTACCCATGGAACAATAACTCACAATCTCCCTCTCCCCAACCAATGGTAGCCACCATTCTACTTCCTGTCTCTATGAATATGCCTACTCTAGGTAACTGGTTTTAGTAGAATCATACAATATCTGTCCTTTTGTGACTGGCTTATTTCACTTAGCATAATATCTTCAAGGTTCATCTCTGTTGTAGCCTATGTCAGAATTTCCTTCTCTCTCTCTCTCTCTTTTTTTTTTTTTTTAAGATTTTACTTTTAAGTAATCCCTGCACCCAAAGTGGGGTTTGAACTCACAATCCAAAGATCAAGAGTCACATGTTCTTCCGACTGAGCCATCCAGGCACCCCTTAACGCCTTTATAATATTCTGTTATGTATATGCGTATATACACCACATTTTATTTATCCATTCATGTGTCAATAGATACTTGGGTTGCTTCTACCTTTTTGGCTATTGTGAATAATGCTGCTATGAACATGGGTATATTTCCTTTCTCTTTGATAATTATTATAGAGCTTTTTGATCCTCATTCTACAGGAGTGGGTCTTAACCATGTCAGACCTGGCACTTTCTTTCATCCAAAAGTGAAGTTTGAAAATAGGGGTGCCTGGGTGGCTCAGTTGGCTAAGCATCTGACTCGATTTCAGCTCAGGTCATGATCTCAGGGTCGTGAGATCGAGGCCCATGTGGGGCTCTGCACTGGGCGTGGAACCTGCTTAAGATTCTCTCTCTCCTCCCTCTGCTCCTCCCCCCTTCTCTCTCTCATTCTAAAAATAAAAAAATAAAGTTCACCTACCACATAGTTTCCGGAAAAATCATTATAATGAAATAATATATATTTTATTGTGAGTAAATACCTGGGAATGATCACACAGAGAATGTAATGAAATAATCAAATGTTTGCATGTTGCACATGGTGGTCGCAGCCATAAATGTAGCCTGTCTCAGGAGCATTGTATTGGTGACTCAAATACCACAAGTAATGTTGCTTGGTGGCATGATTTACAATCCACAGTAATTGTAATCACAGAAACACAGTGCATATTTGTAGTGAGCAAAAAATATTTGATGTTTCTGTCTAAAACAGTATTGGGTTCTTGGCTCAGATCATTTTCAACAGCTTCTTCCCCTTGTGGATATCATATAGGACACCGAAACTTTGTGAAGGACACAGGATGATTGGTTGTGCAGGAAGGTCCAGGGATTTACGGGATATCAAGCATCTTTGGCCCATGCCCGCTAATTGCCAGTAGCACCCCCTCAACCATGATGACAGTCAGGAAATGCCCCCATTCACTTTCAGAACTCCCCCTAGGATGCAGTACCACCCACATTAGGAACTGCTCTTCTGCAAGTAAGTAAACTCTCCATGCCTCTATCTGTTAAGTCTTACCACAAGAATGCTGTGTAATTTTGGCAGCCACAAGAAAAAAACCTCGCAGACTTATTAGTCTAACTGGCCAATTAGTGTGCTCTGAAACCCACTGCCCATTTTGTGCCAAGGCCATGCTGCCCCCAGGTTTCTCCCAGCCAATGGCTGAGTATCGTGGGCATACTAAGGCAGACCTGTTCCTAGGAGGCTCGAGACTCCTCTGACAGCTGAGGCTGAACTTTCCTTAAACTGCATGGCAGACATGTCTACCCAACTTTCCTTCCCTCCTTCCTTCATTTGGGTCAGACTCGAATTGCCTTCTGACAGGTGTCCTGGCGCTCAGTTCCCTCCTCCCTTTTTTCTCTCGCATTGATATTCCCTGCATAGAATCCTTGTATGTTTTATTCCATCTCGGCATCTGCTTCTTGGTGGATTTGGACTAACACTGTAACAAAGAACCACAAAACCTCCATGGCACACAACAATGGTGTTTATTGCTCACATTTCTCAGAGTGGTGGGGGGCAGGAAACTAGACAGCTCTGCTGATTGGCTGGGTCCGCTTCCGTATTTGGGGTAGTCAGGCCAATAGTTGATCCAGGATGACCTCTGCTATGATGACTGGGGACTCAGCTGTGCTCCACGTGTCTCTGTCTCCCTGCAGGCATGTTCTGATGGCAATGGCACAAGAGAAAAGCCTAACGTGTAAGCGTATTTCAAACCTCTGCTTGCCTTGGGTCAGCTATACCCATTGGCTGAAGAAAGTCATATGGTTGAGTCCAGATTGAGTTGGAGGACCCTGAAAAGTAACATAACAAAAAATCAGGATACAGGGAAAGGTGAAGAATGGGGCTATTTTCAGAATCTACTACAATGTCTGTGCATTTTCCCTATTGGTGAAGCACTGCTATTTCCCAGTTTATAAAAAAATTGTAACCTCTCTTAAAATTTTCTATAACCACATCAGTGTAGAGTAACTTGATAGAGAAGTCTGAAATGCTAAGTATTTACCAGGAGACTCTGAGTTATCCACATGAAGCTATTTAAACTGGAGAAAAACTTCCATGACATTCATTACCAAGTTAAGGCCCATTTTCTCCCCGCCCCTGCCCCCCACCTCGATGACCCAGTGCTGATCTCCAGAACTCTTTTCATGATGCAAAACTGAATCTCTGTACCCATGGAACAAAAACTCACAATCTCCTTCTCCCCAGCCAATGGCAGCCACCATTCTACTTCCTGTCTCTATGAATATGCCTACTCTATGTAACTGGTCTTAGTAGAATCATACAATATTTGTCCTTTGTGCTGTGACTGCCCAGGACAAAGATTAGATCAGCTACAGATAGCAAATAATCTACATTTTCTTTGTGCGTTATAGTGATTGGTTGAATTTTCAAACCCCTTCCACACAAAAATAGAGAAGTTTGGGCATGATTATTTTTAAAATAAATTTGAATGAATTCGAAGTGATCCATATGACAACATCACTTACTTGCAGGCAATGTTCTTTCTTAAGTAGGAGAAAAATCTGTTGTGGTTCAGGTCAGTAGCCAGGAATTACATCTAAGCCTAGGTTCACCGTAGCTGTGGGCACTGAGTATAGGCATCATTTGTCATGTGTGTCCTAGAAGAAAATGAGTGGAGAACCTCAATTGTAGGCCACAGTGACCTCTCTCTCACTGCTTCAAGCTTCTATAACCCACACCTTCTGGTAATGTTCCTCAAATCTCTTGTGCAACAAAATCAAGAATGGAGCCTTCCAACCCCATGCACCATCCTCCCCCTCATTTATTCTCTCGTAAAAATAATTAATGTTTTATAATTTTGAAAATTTTTTAGCCTGAAGAACAGGCTCAAGAACAAAACAGTTAACATCCATATACCCCTCACCTACTTTTGTCAGCCAGTAACATCTTGCCTCCCTCACTGCGTTAGTCTCTGTGTATGTACACACATTTCCCCTTTGCCAAGCCATCCAAGAATGGTGTGCAGACATCTTGACGCTAGGCCATTGTCCTATTACCCAGAACACTGTTGCCACATCTAAGAAACTCAACATTAGGTTTAACACACATGAAATTTCCCCAGTGGTCTCAAAATTATACTTTGCTTTTCTCTTAATTCAGATCCCATTGGATTTGGTTGTTAGATCTGACTAATCTGTTAACTGGAAGAATAAAAAATATATTGATGACTGGGTCCCATCCCAGAGCTACAAAAATAAAATTTCCAGGGTTGGAGCCCTGGAATCTATTCTTTCTAAACTCTTTCTAGATGACTCTGATGAGAGTCAAGTTTGAGGACCACTGAGTTCTACTTGTAAGGTTAGTTATCTTTTCAGAAGGCCACCACTGTTTCCCAAACAGACCTCAGAGAATTCTAGGGCCAGGCTTAAATTAAATTAAACTAAATTCTCGGGGGAACCATAACCCATTCTAATTGATGTCCATTTCTTTTCTACCCTATCCAACCTCCCTCTCCCCTAATTCCCCCTGCTTCTCTTCTTAGCATTGTACAGGTGGTATGGCTTACGATTTTTTGACTTTACCATGGTATGAAATTGATGTGCATTCAGTAGTAACAGTACTTTGAATTTTAAATTTGGATATTTTTCCCAGGCTAGTGATATGCACTAAGATCCTCTCTCACGATGCTGGGCAGCGGCAGCTCCGGCTCCCAGTCAGCCACACAATCAACAGGGTCAACAACTGATACACTTACAACCAGTCTACACCCATAGAATCATTCCATTTTTTTTTTCACCTTCAGTACAGTACTCAATAAATGACATGGACACTCAACACTTTATTATAAAATAGGCTTTATGGTAGGGGATTTTGCCCAGCTGTAGGTTAATGCAAATGTTCTGAGTATGCTCAAGGTAGGCTAAGCTAAGCTATGTTGGGCCATAGTTTAGGTATATTAAATGTATTTTCAACTTACAATATTTTCAATTTTGGGACGTTAACCCTTTAAGTGGAGGAAGATCCCTCCTCAGGAAGAAGGATTTGATTGATAGGCTTCGAAGTCCTAGCCCTAGACCTTTTCTTGGATTTCTCTTTAGTTCAAACTCTGTTAACTCAATGCCCTTATAAATATTCTTTGATTGAATCGTGGGCTGGGGTAATGCAGGAGAGGAGGGTTGGCTTGTTGAAATGCAGGTTCCTAGGCCATCCACCAGGCTCAGGAATATGCACTTTGATCAGCTCCCCAAGTAATCCATACTCCTTTCTTTGTATTTCACTCAATGGACCTTGCAGAATGATTTACGTTCACTCAGCAACTCAGTAAACATCTGGTTGTGTCAATGAATTAAATTCCTACCCACAGAACCCTTGCCCACAAAACACAAGACACCAAACTAACTTATATTCCCATCTTGTACTCATCTCTTCTGATGCTCCCAGTTCACTGTCCTAAGAAGCACACGGCAGCTAACATAGCTTTAGCTCCTCTCTAAAACCATAGAAACAGACTTATTTCTGTTTCATTCTGCCTTTTACTCCCACTCTGACCAAATTCCCTTTTAGTGTTGACTCACAGTGTTTATCTCACTGTGCACCTGACCTTTTGGTTCTAGGGGCATCTTTATGGCCCTCTTTTTTCTTTTCCTTCTTTTTGGTGGGTAGAGATGATGCCTGAGAAAGGATCACAGATCACGAAGTCACCAGTGCTTTGATGCCACAATGCCCCTGCACACGAAGTTTGTCCACCATGCAAGGAAAATAACTTATTTATTATTTTGGATTTTCACCTCACTTGCTTTGTTTGCTAAGTAATCTGATCTATTTGAAAGGCAAATATTCTTTTTTAAAAATCACACTGCATTTTCTACAAAGCTGTGTTTTGCTGACATGGAAAGAATGAGGCTAAAGTTTAACTTTTTAAGTATAATTGTTAATTATAATTATTAAACTATCTGGTATCTCTCAGTAAAGGTAAAGAAGTACTCTAGAATCCAAATTGGCCTTTGTGGGATATGGTTTTCCTTTTTTAGTCCATTCATGGCAGAAAATAATTCCTGCTATGTGATTCTAGTGACACCATTATCATTCTAGTGAAATAATACGGAAAATCCTGAACCGGCATCAGATGTTAAATCAGAACTGAGAATATCTCTTTACTAGCAGAAGTCTGCAAGCATGTACTATACAAAGTATTCACCAATACATAAGCATATTAGGAGTGATAGACAGTCATTGTTGACAATATAGGAAAAACACCATTCTTACGACTTCTTAAAAAAGTCCATAGCATTGCTTTAGTGAGGGAAATGAATTCTTCTTCATGATAGATGATGCAGTCATGGCTTTAAGAACATGACTAAATGATCCCAAAGGAACTTTCTAACAGAGTCGTCCAAAGGGACCTCAGAGCAAGGGCACTTGTGGGAGCAATAACGTATGTGTGCAGATCTAGAATGCACGCACATGTAAGCTTTAAGGATGTTACTGTGGGTCAAAGATGGCAGCAAATTCTTTGCTACTCCCTTTTTTAGAGGTGGAGTCTAATTCTCCTCTGTTGAATCAGGGCTGGTCTTAGTGACTTGCTTGACCACCAGCGTGTGCAAGAAGGGACACTCTGAGGCGAGGTCAGAAGTCTTGCAGCTTCTACCTAGGTTTCTTAGAACACTCCCTCTGAGGGAAGTCAACCACTATAAGAAATTTGACTACACTGAGATCACTCTGTGGTGAGGAAGTCCACGCTAGCCACACTGAGAGACAGACAGACAGAAGAGAGAGAGATGCTCAGCCAGCCCCAGCTATTCCAGCTACAATAGCCCAGGCACCTGCGGTACGAATGAAAGAGCCATCTTGGACATTCCAGCCTCAGTAAACACAATGTGGAAAAGAACCGAGGATCCCAGCAGATGGCCAGGCATGTGGCTTTGGTTGAGTGCAGCCATGTCCAGTCATGAAGCCATCCCAGCTAAGGCTCCAGCCTGAATTTCTGGCCTACAGAATCATGAGCATAAGAAAATGGCTGTACTTTTATGCTGCTATGTTTTGGAGTAGTTTGTTCTATAAAAATAGATAACTGGAACAGATGTTGAAAAGAGGGTTTACATGACTCAGCTATTGCCACAATGATACAGCATAACACATGACTCCAAATCTCAGTAGGTTCAACAATAGCATTTTATTTTTCTCACTTAGGGGCCTGTGGGCTGCCTGGGATGTCTTCTTTAGGCAGCAAGGCAGTTGGCTTTGCAGGGGCAGGCTGGATTCAGACACGTTTCTCACCTTTGTTCTGTTGCCAAGCTAAAGGGACAGCATCTACCTGGGGCATGCTGACTCACATGTATGCAGGAGTCCAAGTACAACTCTGCAAAACATTTCGATGCCTCTGCTTGCTTCACATCCACTTATTTCATTGGCCAAGTACGTCATACGGTCAAGCTCAAAATCAAAAAGGTGAGTAAATATACTCCAATCCAAGTGGGAGAAACAAGAGAGGAAATACTTACTGAACAGTACTTACTCCAACCTACTGAGAGTTTCAAGCATCAAACGATGGTGGTGGTGGTGATGGCAAGTGGTATCAGACTGGACCACTTGTAAGGTATTTTGTAATTTGGTACTTATACATCTAAAATCCAGAGAAAACACATGTAAGTGTTGTAGGGGGAGGTGTCTAAATACAGGAATCAATGATTTTTTGTACTAAATACCAACAAGGAGGAGGCGTGTAAAATTATGAAAAGACAAAAGAAATGTAATGGAAGTGCAGAAGGAGAGGAATTAAGAAAAAAAAAAGGAGAGAAAAAGAAAGCAGAAAGTTAAACCCTTCAGCAACTGTTGCGGAGGCCAGGAGCAGATAACCTGCCTCTTGGTTTGCCTCACCTGCAGGGAGAGCAGCTCCAGGGCAGCCAGTCCCTGAAAGAAGCCCCCAGACACCAGCTCCTATTTAAAGAGAGGTGTTTCTAGTTCAAACATTAGGCGCAGCATAAGGCGCCCACAACACGGCTCTCCCACTCGACACCACACTTATGTCCAGGGAAAGCACCAGCAGGGCAGGTCGTTCGTCACTCCCAGCGGAGGGTTAACTATTAACACAGCTCTGGGCTGCACAAAGCTGTGGGAAGCAAGCACGGTGGAAGCAAGGGGGCTTCAGAAAGGCTTTGCAAGAGAAGTGAACTGGGACTGCATGGAGAGGTGAGAAAATGTGGAAGCAGCACACAGCCCCATGTTTGTAGCATGCCTAGAGGGTACAAGCTTGGAGAGGGAACGGACGCCAGATCCTGGTAGGTGTTGAATACCAGGATGAAAAGCATATTCTTAATTCAGTGGGAGCCACTGAAAGCTTTTGAACAAGAAGTAGTATGAAGGAGTTGTCCTAGAATACAATTCTTTCCTGCTTCTTTAGTAACAGAGCACCAATCTTTTGTTAAAAATTTAATTTAATTATTTATTGAAGTATAGCAGACACACAGTGTTACATTAGTTTCAAGTGTACAACATAGTGATTCAGCAAGTCTATATGTCAAGCTGCGCTCACCCCAAGGGTAGCTGCCATCTGTCACCATACACTATTACAATATCATTGACTATATTCCCTATGCTCTCCCTTTCATTCCCACAACTTATTCATCAGAAGCACCGATTTTTAACTAGGGATATGCCTGTGAAAAATAAAGATTACATTTCCTAACTTCTCTTGCAGCTAGGTAAGGTCATGTTGTAAATTCTGTTTAATGAAATATAAAGCACATAGCGTGAACAACTTTTAGGAAATATTCTTAAAGGGAGAGGACATTGCTCCTTCATTTTTTTCCTACTGGAAAAGTGGAACCTAATCCTAACATGTATATTATGCATTAGGAAGATTGGCCTAGGGCAAGGCAAAATATAGGATGGCTGGAACAAGAAGAGCATTGGAGATAGGAAGACTAATTAGGAGAACATTTTGGTAGCCAAGATAAGAAGTGAGGAAATAAGACCTGAGCCAGAATGGTAGCAGTGGGAATGGATGGGAGGGGTGGATGTGATAAATATTGCCAAAGGAGTGTCTGTGGGACTTGGCAATTGATCAGATGAGAAGAGACACTAGAGAAGGAAGAACCAAAGGTCACCTGAGGCTTCATACAGAGACAACTAGGTGGTCAATAATGTTAGGTCACCTGAGGCTTTATTATTTATTATTTAACATTATTGACTAGGTGGTCAATATGTTCATGTTAGTAATGTTAGCAGATATAGGGGGTCCAGAAGCCTTGAGAAATGCCACCATGAGTTTGATTTTGGAGGTGCTGTGGGTATGCTTGCAGGATATTCAGGTGGAGATATAAAGCAGGTAATTGAAAATTCATTTCTGGAGCATGATTTGAGAGTCCTTTGGGTAAAAGTGGTCATCAAAACAAAGGGAGGGGCTGGTTGGCAAAATAGAGTGTGTCTGTAGAAAATCCTTTCTTCAGTGCACACAGAGAAATAAACTGTGTTCTGAAAACATAAAAATATGTTAGCATGCTCCCCTCCTTCCATCAAAAAAAGCCTACAAACTCCAGCCAATGGCTGGCTGACTGGCTGGCTTCAAGCAAGGAAATCCTCCCAGGTCTCAAAATTTGGACAGCTCCTTAATGTTCCTTAGGAAGGCATTTCG
Organism: Eumetopias jubatus; assembly: GCF_037043125.1. Classification (NCBI taxonomy): domain Eukaryota; kingdom Metazoa; phylum Chordata; class Mammalia; order Carnivora; family Otariidae; genus Eumetopias; species Eumetopias jubatus. The sequence goes on along the minus strand of NW_028274815.1, from coordinate 57,253,307 downwards.
ATTTGTACAAATATCTGTCATGACACGTTTGAAGATGCCTCCTTTTCAGCAAGAGATCTAGAATAATTGCCTTCCTCCTTAACTCAGGTTAGCCACATGTAAGAAGACTCCCTTTTCCCAGAAGTCTTAAAAGACCAATTCCTTTCAAAAGCAGAATGAGAAAATATGAAAAAACTAATACATGTGACAGAGTAAAACGACTCTGCAGAGGTCTCTCATATATCCGCCATGACCAGAGCAGATATTACATAAAAGTTGAAATAAAAAGGAATTGAGGGCGCCTGGGTGGCTCAGTTGGTTAAGCGACTGCCTTCGGCTCAGGTCATGATCCTGGAGTCCGGGGATTGAGTCCCGCATAGGGCTCCCTGCTCAGCGGGGAGTCTGCTTCTCCCTCTCGCCCTCCCTCCTCTCATGTGCTCTCTCTCTCTCTCATTCTCGCTCTCTCAAATAAATAAATAAAATCTTTAAAAAAAAAAAAAAGGAACTGAATCGAACGTTAACATTAAGAAACCATCTTGGCAGGCTGGCTAAACCACTGTATATACAGTTTTCCTGCGACGGCTGGGGGCCGAGAGATGGAAGAGGTTAAAATCCAGTGGTTTGTGTACTACGTCGTAGAAATGCAACTGCAAGTGGTGGCGAGAGAGCTGTTGATTCTAGAAGAGTTTTGCGTCTTCAGGCTACATACAGCCCGCAGACAACTGTCGGGCAACCGAGGGCCTATCCGGAAGGCTTTAAGCCCCTGCCCTGGAGAGGGCTAGCACGCGCAGTGGCGAGCCCAGGCCCTGGGTTTGGTGCCACCCGGGTTTCACTTACAGGTGAAGCTTTGTCAGAGCCCTTATCGAACGTGGGATAAGACTTTTCTAATTCATCCACCCATCATCCATCTTCCGTCTCAGGGCCAGGCCTGCGGTGGGCACCCCGGCGTGCTTTATCCTACAGGACTCCTGGAGTAGGGGATTTAGGCAGGAGGACGACGCGGCCGGAGGACCTTCCGGGGTGGGGGTGGGGGTGGGGGTGCCTCACTGCGCTCAGCCCTTTTGCAAGAGAGGCGGGCGCGTTCTCGGACAGACCGCGGGGGCGAAGGCACCAACCTGGAGGGAACCCCTCCCCTAATCCCCAGGCCAGGGAACGCGGCTGGGTTCCACATTCTCCCGGGCCCTCTAACCACGAGGGCCCAGACCCCGGCTGGCCCGAGCGGCCCAGGCAGGTGCCAACGAGCCCGGGCCGTGCCTCAGGCCGCGCCCCGCCGCGGTCACCCGGAGCCCGCCCCAGTTAGCGGGGCCGGACGCGGCTGCGGGCGCCCGGATTGGCCGGCTCTGCCGGCGCCCCAGCGGCCCCGGCAGCGCCCCTGGCAGCGTCCCTGGCAGCGCCCCCAGCCCTGTCGCCCCTCCCCCCGCGCCGGCCGCCAGGGCGAGGGGCGCGCGGCGGCGGCTCCCGGGTGCTGATTGGCCGAAGCCGCGGGGGGCGGGGCGGCGGGTGTGAAGGGGGCGGGCTTGGGCTGCTCACGGCTCTCTCCCTTCTTCCCATCTGCGCCCTCTCTCGCGGCTCCCGCGTTGCATCATATCCAGCCCGTGGCCGCTGTGGGAAGGTTGGGCGCGGCGCGATCCACTCAGGCCGGGGCTCCAGCCTGCTCTCCCGCGCCTCTCCTGGCCCTTTCCACACCTGCTTCTGCACCCACGCCGGGAGCTCCCCGCGGGCCGGCTCTCAGAGCCCGCGGAACACGTCGCCAGCTCTGCCTGATCCGTTCATTGAGAGCCCGGCTTATCCCAGAGCCAAGTCTCCCGCCTCCTCCAGCTCGGGGCCGCGAGCAGCGCCATGGAGAAGAGTAGCGAAACCAACGGCTACCTGGACGGCGCCCAGACGGGGCCTGCAGCAGGGCCTGGCGCGCCCGGGTCCGCGGCGGGACACGCGCGGCGCTGCGCGGGCTTCCTACGGCGGCACGCGCTGGTGCTGTTCACCGTGTCGGGAGTGGTGGCGGGCGCGGGCCTGGGCGCGGCGCTGCGCGGGCTTGGCCTCACCCGCACGCAGGTCGCCTACCTGTCCTTCCCCGGCGAGATGCTGCTCCGCATGCTGCGCATGATCATCCTGCCCCTGGTAGTCTGCAGCCTGGTGTCGGGCGCCGCCTCCCTCGACGCCAGCTCTCTCGGGCGCCTGGGCGGCATCGCCATCGCCTACTTCGGCCTCACCACGCTTGGCGCCTCGGCGCTCGCTGTCGCTTTGGCGTTCATCATCAAGCCTGGGTCTGGCGCGCAGACCCTTCGGTCCAGCGACCTGGGGCTGGAGGAGTCGGGGTCCCCTCCGGTCCCCAAAGAGACAGTGGACTCTTTCCTCGACCTGGCCAGGTAACGCCCCTCCCCCCCAACCTCGCCAAGTGCACAGTGAGGGACACAAGCTCTCTAATGCACTCCAGTGCATGCGCCCCCCCCACCACATACACACAGACACACCACACTCATAAACTGCTAAGAGTTCATTCTTAATTGGCTGCTGGTGATGAACCAGCCCTCCCATTAGGTGGAAGTGTTAGGGAAGAGCAGCTGTCTCACCTGTACCGTACTCCTTATACCGTCTGGCCGCCCTTACCAGTAAAAACGTTCCAAACACACCCCATTATCTTCACCCTATTTTCTCGGCGCGGTCCCCGAAAGCTGTTGGGAGCATTAGTTAAATTTTGCCTGTATCATCCTCACCTGTAATCTCTGGCCTTCCCTGTTCCAGCCCTTTGGCTGAGAGGAAGGTGGCAATTTTTGAAGACTTGTCAGGGGGCCCAAGGATAACAGGGCTGGGGTTAGTTGTATGAGGCCCATTGCCCAGAAACATGGCTCTCCGGGGGGTTTGGGACAGGTTGCTGTCCACCCCCATAGTCAGGATCACTGTAGAGTATTGTTGGGTTTCAAGGAGCTTTATTTCTGGAAGGGTGAGTTCTAGAGGGGAAGGAGTTTTGCTTGCTCTTTGTGACTCTTAGAAGTTGCATTTTATCCCTTGAGATGCAAAGTTGTTTCTGGATTATCCAAAGCCTCAGCCTCTCTTGGTTTCTCCATTAGCCCAGAGTTCACAGATAGGAGAACTGCAGCCTGGAGGCATTTAAGGTCCTGGCCAGGTTCAGCTGAGTGAGGAGCTCAGCTGGCTCCTCCAGGTTTCTGAAAATTCTGGATTCGGAGCCTTGGAGGTATGTTTTGTCTTGAGTCACTGAGGCAAAGCTCCTCATGGCTGAGGCTGCAAAAAACAGCAAACCCTGGGCAAAGTGACTTGACTTCCTGCTATTTCCTTTTCTCCCTCTGGAAAATGTGATGACTGTCTGCCACCTGAGAGTGTGTTCGTTTGAAACTACAACAACAACAATAAAAAGTCCAAGGCTTTTGTATTGGAAAAAAAAAAAAAACAACCCAAAACCTCCGATGAGGGGGACCAAAAGGCAGATGGGGATGGCCTAAGAGGACTTTGATGTGATCACAGTCTTTGGTATCTGGCAACTTGATATTTGGTCTTCTGAGATCCTTAAAGTTTTAGGACTTTTAGGTGGGTGCTGAAAACAAAGTCTGCTGAGGCTGAGAATGCTTTTGGCTTATTACATTCAGTGTTATCAGTCAGCTTTCCCCAGGAGGGAAGGTAGTTATGGGGTTAAAGGATTTTTTGCAGGGATCAGTGGCCCAGGGAAGGGACTTTGGATGCCCAGCTCTGACCTGCTGGTGGTACCCCAGAGGGAGGCTCGGTAGCATTCTTTTATCTCCAAAAGAGGGACAGTAGCCCCCAAATGGCACAAGGTAAGGTGAGGGGTTACTTTATTACCACCTGTCTCAGAAGGGGCATCTTATTTCCTGATCGTGGTTTTCTAGTCTTAGATCCAAGCCCCTACAGCCGCTGCTTCTGAAGCGAATGGTGACCCAGCATCATGGCTTAGTGGTCTGTCTGGGTGCAGACTTTTCAGTGACTTGGGCTGCAGATGCAGGAAAGGACTAAGAGAACCTTTGTCGTGGCTTGTTGGGAATAGGCAGCATTTCATAATGCTTCCACAGCCAGCCTCCAGCTTCTCAAGGATAAAGGTAGGGCAGGTGCTATGATCCTGTTTTACGACTGAGGAAACTGAGACAGAGAGCGATTAAGTGATTTGCTCAAGGTCACAGAATGGTTTATTGAAAGAAGGATTCGCGAAACTATGGGTCTTGTGCCCCACAGTTTGGGGTTCTGCTTCTCCCACTCTTCCCTCCCCCAAGTCAATATGCCATAGTAATGGTGCATGCTGCTAGTCCAGTGCGACCGTCTCAGAAATGTTTGCTCTGGGCCAAAAGGGAATCAGGTAAGAATATGATTTGGGTCAGGGCAGATGCCCACTTCCTCTAAACAGAGGACCTGAGCCCCATCAGGGAAGGAAAGCCTGTGTACTGCTGCTCTGATTTGCCTTCACATTGAGCAGCTTGTGAGAGGGCACTGAGTTCTGAGCCATGTCTAAGTGCTTCCTGAGTCCCTGGGTCAAAGTTTTAAATTTGCTTCCTTCAAAGAAACCCCGCAGATGCTGATTTTATGGGACTCTGGGCACGTTCCTTGGCAAAGGCAGGGCGCAGTCCTTTCTGCCTGTGGGCACTGAATGAAGTGAGAACACGGGCAAACACCTCAGTTATCCAACAGGCCCTCGCCGGGTAACTGCCCAGAACCAAACACCCAAAAGGAGTGGGAGAAGTCTCTGATAATATAGTGTAGCTGCTGCTGGAGCTTTGCTGGTGGTGGAGTGCCTCAGGGTCTCTCTGCTACGGTTTCTAATTTTTCTCAAGATAGAACTACAAGTCAGAAAGAAATGAAGCTAACAGATACTCAGTATAACTTTTAGAAAATTTTCAGAATGCCGTTGCTGAGTGGTTTGATTTCCCAACACACAATGGATTAGAAATAACAAAGGCCAGGGAGTGTATGTGAGGCACAGGTGCTAGAAGCAGGCCCTTCGAGAGCTGAGAAGGGGTGATGGAGAGTGGCTAGCAGGTGGGAAAGTTCCAGTCTCCTACTGAGCAGCCCAGAGCTTTATGCCTGGAGACCCAGAACAGTACAGGACTCTCAGAACTGGGTATGACCCAAGTGATTGAGCTGTGACTGTTCATCTAAAATGAAATGGTTTCGGCACCAAAGAGACTGAAACAGGTTATGAGGAACTCAGTCGTTATGGAACTTCTTGGTCCCTAACAAGGCTTACTGATTGTGAGTCCTAGAGCATGTCCCTAATTTCTGTGTCTCAGCTTCCTCATCTCTGTAACGGGCATCATGAAAGTACTTACCTCGGAAGATTGTTCTGAGGATTACATGAGTTATGTCTGTAAAGCTGTTTGACCAGGGCTGGCACACTCTATGCTTACTCTGGTTATAAATGGAGCAGTATTACAGAGCTATCAGGAAGTTGTGTTTGTTTCACATGAACTTATGGGGATGGCCCTCTTTTCATAGTCTAAAAGAAAAGAGACTAAATTTGGGGGGGAATGTTTGGGGGAGCTCAGGATGACTTGAAGCTAATGTTTTTAGGTGTGTTGGGAACTATATGGAACTTGGAGAAAAAGAAGTGAACAGTTATGTTTTGGACTAATAGAATCAACACTGTGGGGAAAAAAGGGGGAGGGTGCCTGGGTGACTCATTCGGTTAAGCATCTGCCTTCGGCTCAGGTCATGATCTCAGGGTCCTGGGATCGAATCCCACGTCGGGCTCCCTGCTCAGCAGGGAGTCTTCTTCTATCTCTAACTTCCTTTATGCTCTCTCTCTCTCAAATAAATAAACAAAAATCTTTAAAAAAAAACCAACACGTGGGAATTTTGGAAAATGTAGAAAAGTCAAAACTGAACACAGAAGAGCCTTCCATTCTAAAAGGGAGCAGAAATCCTCACATACCCTCTCTGACATTCCAGTTTCCACATTCCTGCCCCCCGTATTACATGTTTGTGGTCTCCAAAGTTGACCAGTCGACCTAAGTGGAAGGGATTGAGACCACTGGCTTCTAACATTCCCTTGGGTGTTAAAATTTGTAGTTTTCAAATGGAAAAACCAGAGGCTTATCTGCAAAGGTGGCAGGTAGGGACAGCTCCTGGGTGGGGCCCAGGGCTCCGTCTGGCCCCAGGCCACTGTCTTTTGCAAAAGCTTAGCAGGGTGCAGCCCTGTGCCTGCCTGGGAGACACAAATGAGATTCTGCCTGTTGCCCAGTTTTCTAGACTTTTTATTTTTTTCTTGTGCTCATTTTCTCAACAGCGGACAGTGCTTTGAGACTTTCCCTTCACAGAGGGAGGCATGAGGGACTGACTTTCCTGGTCAAGGACTGGTGTGATTATGATGCCTCTCAACTTGCAAAGAACACATTTCTTGAATAGCTTCAAAGAAACCTATCAGAGGCCGAGCTCTAATATTAGCCCCTAGATCGTAGTCAAGGGAGTGAATAGTGAATAATTTCTTTTAGATGTTGGCCATGGCAGGCTGTTTGTCATATGCCTAAGTCTCTCTTCTATAGGCAAGACGAAGACTCTTAGCAAATCTAACAAGGATCCATTAACGGAGGTTTCTCGGTCTAATTAGTCACTAAAGGGAAAAAGTGGCAGCTTGTTATTTAAAAAAAAAAATGAAAGCTTTTACCTTGACACCTTTCCTTCTGCCACCCAGGAGACTATCTGAATAGTTCACAGAGACTGAAAAGAGCATACACCCAGTGAGGCGGCATGGGGGGTGATTAAAAGCAGACACTGGGGTCAACTACCTGAGTTCGAATCCTGCTCTACCACTTACTAGCTGTAGGGACAAGTCTTTAAGCCTCTCTATGCCTCGGTTTTCTTATCTGTAAAATGAGACTAATAATAGTGTCTATTACCTACATTTGTTATGAGGATTAAATGAGTTAATATTGGAGTATCTTGCTAATATTCTCAAGTGTCCCAGCCCCTCAGGGATAGCCCTCAGGCCACTTGTTACAGAGGATTGGTGCTGTTTTTAATCTTATTTCCCCAAAAATCCCCCACCCCAGGGGCCTGGCATTAACCTTTCCAGCTGGAATCTAAAACTAAAACTGGATATGGCCCTTAAAAAGAGGGTAGATTACTCCCCTGCCCCCCCACTGTCACCCCTTCCCCCCACTGTCACCAGAGTATAAGCCCACTACCCCCAGCCCTTCCTCTGCTCCCAGCCTTGTGGGGGGTACCAAGATCTGAAGGGGCATGTCCCTGTTAACCAACTCTATAACAATAAACACTAAGGATAATAAATATTTAGCAGGTGTACATACCGTGCCATATCCTGTTCTGAGCAGCCTTTGAAATTTTCATAAATTCAGTAAAGAATTTTTGAACTTAAATAAAAGGAAATATTTCTGGAACAAAAAAATATACCTAAGCAAAAGTAAATTGTTTTCCATTCTTCTCATATAGGACAGGGAAATGCATACCACCCTTGACATTTAAATAGGATCAGAAGAGAAAACAGTACCAGATGTATAAAGAAGGAACATTTTTGAAGTTTTTCATTGTGTGAGCTGCATGCTTGTATACCACCACTAACAGAAGTTCAGCCTCCTCTCATACCAGGTTTTCTGTTTAAGTAATGTACCCAAAGGTTCCTCTAGCACCGGAAAGCCTTGTCCATTCATTCTTTCCTAATTTGGTCTGACGTGGGTCTCTGAATTTAGTAGGGACTTGACATTTTTGCAGATGTTTTTGACTTAGACCTACTCTAAGAAATACATTTTAAATTATGGCTTCAGTCCACATATAGCCCCCCCCCGCCACATACACAACATGAAACAAGTGCCCAAACAGCATTTTAAATGTGATACATGCTGGTATTTTCAATTCTGTCTAATGTATTACATATTTTATGAAATGTTGGCTATAACTAATAAATTGCTTTCATGGCCTACTAATGTTAGAGAAACTCTGGTCCAATATAGATCTAGTATTATGTAATTTAGGTAAATTTCTAAGGATCAAATAAAAGAAAAATGAAATATTTGAGAGTTTGAATAAGATGAAGAGCTCAGTGGTTAGAAGCCCCCTAATACCCAGTGAAATTAGGTACTGTGTAGAGGTAAAGCATGGAAAGACCATTTGGTCCTTCTTATTCCCTCCAAGACTCTGGATCTCAAAACTCCAGATCTGCAATGTCCAGTATGATAGACACTAGCCACAAGTGTTTACATTTAAGTCATTTCAATGTAAGTAAAATAATTTAGATCCTCCGTAGCACCAGTCATATTTCAAGTATCCAACAACCACATGACTACCATATTGGACAGTGTTAGTCTAGGTGGAGCATGAATGGGAGATGTACCAGCTTAATATCTCTGGTGTCCCCATGTGCTAAATGAGGGTGTTGATCTTGACCACCTCTAAAATCTCTTCCAGCTCAAATGTTTCTTATTTTGAAAGCACACGGAGTTATTGTGTGAATGTGAGGAGTTAGGAAAAGTGCCTGAAGACAGAGCTCTGAGGGCAGGCAAACCTGCTTACATGACAAACAGCTGATCCCTGAACGCAGGAGAGCTCAGGAGTAAGGAAGCCAAAGTTCATTTACAGCAGCGTCTGTGTTTAAAAGCCAAAGGGAGAGGGGTAAGAAGCTTGCAGAGAGGAGATCAAAGTCAGAGGGCTGACACTACCCGACTATGTAAGACTTACCATAAAACAACAGTAGGCAAGACAGCGTGGTGTTGGCGAAGGAATAGTCAAATAGACCAATGGAATGGAATAGAGAGCCTGTGTAAATGTAGTCAACTGATCTTTGACAAAGAAGTAGAGGTGATACAATGGCACAAAGATAATCTTTTCAACAAATTGTGCTGGAACAGCTGGACATCTGACACCTAGACACAGACCTTGCACCATTCACAAGAATTGACTCAAAATGGGTCACAGACTTAAATATAAGATGGAAAACTCTAAAACTCCTGGAAGAAAACGTAGAAAACCTAAATGACCTTTAATATGGCAATGACTTTTTATTTTTTTAAATTTTATTTTATTATGTTAGTCACCGTATAATACATCATTAGCTTTTGATGTAGTGATCCATGATTCATTGTTTTCGTATAACACCCAGTGCTCCATGCAGAAAGTGCCCTCCCATCACCAGGCTAACCCATCCCCCCACCCCCCTCCCCTCTAGAACCCTCAGTTTGTTTCTCAGAGTCCATAGTGTCTCATGGTTCGTCTCCCCCTCTGACTTACTCCCCTTCATTCTTCCCCTCCTGCTATCTTCTTCTTTTTCTTGCTGCTTTTATTTTATTTTATTTTATTTTTTTAATTTAATTTTATTTTGTTATCTAAGTCACCATGCAATACATCATTAGTTTTTGATGTAGTGATCCACAATTCATTGTTTTTGTATAACACCCAGTGCTCCGTGCAGTATGTGCCCTCCTTAATACCCATCACCAGGCTAACCCATCCCCCCACCCCTCTCCCCTCTAGAACCCTCAAGTTTGTTTCTCAGAGTCCATAGTCTCTCATGGTTTGTCTCCCCCTCCGATATCCCCCCTTCATTTTTCCCTTCCTTCTCCTAATGTCCTCCATGCTGTTCCTTATGTTCCACAAATAAGTGAAACCATATGATAATTGACTTTCTCTGCTCGACTTATTTCACTTAGCATAATCTCCTCCAGTCCCATCCATGTTGATGTAAAAGTTGGGTATTCATCCTTTCTGATGGCTGAGTAATATTCCATTGTATATATGGACCACATCTTCTTTATCCATTCTTCTGTTGAAGGGCATCTCGGCTCTTTCCACAGTTTGGCTATTGCGGACATTGCTGCTATGAACATTGGGGTGCAGACGGCCCTTCTTTTCACTTCATGTGTGTTTTTGGGGTAAATACCCAGTAATGCAATTGCTGGGTCATAAGGTAGCTCTGTTAATTTTGGGGGGAACCTCCACACTGTTTTCCAAAGTGGCTATACCAACTTGCATTCCCACCAACAGTGTAAGAGGGTTCCCCTTCCTCCACAACCTCTCCAACATTTGTTGTTTCTTGCCTTGTCAATTTTTGCCATTCTAACTGGTGTAAGGTGGTATCTCAGTGTGGTTTTGATTTGAATTTCCCTGATGGCTAATGATGATGAACATTTTTTCATGTGTCTGTTAGCCAGTTTGTATGTCTTCTTCAGGAAAGTGTCTGTTCATGTCTTCTGCCCATTTTTTGACTTGATTATGACAATGACTTTTTAGATACAACACCAAAGGCACAGTCTGTGAAGGGTGCAGAGAAGTGTTTTTACTTTACTCCCACAGCCTCAGCTCCTTGCCATTGTATGTACGGGTAGGAGGAACAAGGGAAAGGAGAATGATTTTGTGGATGCATGAGCTATATCTCACTGCCCCCAGGTGGTGCCTTCCCAGGGATTAATATCTGAGAGCAGAGCTATAGAAAATTCAGTCATCCCTTTGAACGTATGTATTTTTTTTTGGTTGTAAATTCTTTGCAGTTAGTACTATATCCTATTTTTTAGCCTTTTATGCAGTTTTGAGATATTTAAATACAGTAAAATGCACCCATTTTAGGTGTACAGTTCAATGAGTTTTAATAAAGAATGAGTTGCAATAAAGAAAGTCTAATAGCGAGAAGGAAACCCCAATTTTATGTAACCTAATCATGAATATGACATCCATCACCTTTGCTGAATTCTGTTGGCTAGAAGCAAGTCATAGGCCCCACCCACACTCAAGGGGAAGGTATCGTACAAGGTGTAACTACCAGGAATCTGTCTTAGATGGCTTGCCAAGCTGGGTTGAAGTCAGACCTACCTACCTCTGAAACAAAAAGTGCTGCAAATGGTTGCCTAGAGATTCTAGTACTAGGTAAACAACTCAGCCACGGAAGTAAGTATTAATGGACAAGTTTGGCATAATTGTAAAGGATGATTCAGTCTTTTACAAATGGACCATCGCTGGGATTTTGTTACGTTATCAAGACCAGTGTCCTGCGTCGAGCCTGACCCAAAGGAGGCCCTCAATAAAAACTGTTCACATGAATAGATTTTGGTTTCAAAATCTAGCTTAACTTGACCAGCCCTATTGCCCTCCTTTTAGAACAAATACTTTATAAAATCCTTCATCCTGAAATGAAATCCATAAATAGAATTTCAGTTCATTTCAATTTCAAAGCATCAATATGACTCAACAGAAAGATAAAAGGAGAGTAATTTATAATAAAAAATAATGTGTTTCAATATGTAAAGATCCTAATTAGGTGTTTGCTTCTGAATTTACATTCACCATTTATGAGACAGCCGTAAATGCGGGCTGGTACTTGATACTAGTGTGTGCAGTTAAGGACCCGTAACCTACAATTTGCCATTGGTGATGTGATTTTCCAGAAAGATGAATAATCTTTGGAAACATTCTGAACAAACCAAAATAAAAACTTATTCCACGTTTTGCACAGTAACTGCATTCCTAGAAAATTCAGTGTATGTCCAAATTGTGCAAAAAAAAAATACCGTGTTTTGGAATGAGTTTAGGCTGAGGTAATTATAAATAAGGCTTTCATCTATAGGTATGTCATATAGGACATTTGGAAAGTGTGAGGGCCACACTCAGGAGAATGAATGGCTGGGACCTGGCACTCCCCCCTATACACACTCCCCAATGGTAGGAATGCTCCCCAATTATTTTGACAATGAAAACACTCCCTTGGATTTCACCAGTGGGCAATACCACTACTGTTGAAAACCACTGCAACAGGGTTTAACTTCTAGGGGAAGTGATGCAGTTTTTCTGGAGTGCCACGATGGAGATAAGGATAAAAATCGGTGTGCCCTGAGTATCTATTGTGGCCCAGCAGCCGAGGCCTAGCTGGGTGCTTGGATCAAGCAGCGACCACAGTAACTCCTAGACAGAGAGGGAACCCTGTGTTAGGCTGTCAGGAATGGGCATCCGAAAGTGGACACTTTGCTGAATTTTACGAACACTGACAAAGTGCTTTCTTTTCCAACAGAAACCTGTTTCCCTCAAATCTTGTGGTTGCCGCTTTCCGTACGGTAAGGCTTGATGCTTTCCAAAAAATAAGAAACGTTTATGGGGGTGGTGTATAAATGATGCTATGCAGTTAGGTAAGGTGGGTCAGAGAGGGGTAGTGTTGTTAACGAAACTTGGTAAGCCTCGCCTAAATTTTTGTAGAGGGGACCCTAGAGTAAGAACAAAATGAAATGACAAAAAACAAAAAGGTTTTCTAAAATATCCCACTGGCTCCACCATCCTTTCACATCACCTGAGAAGTACTCTTAAATAACATTTTGAGGATCTCTTAAATATTTTAGAATTTTTAAAAAATATACTTTTATCTTTTTTCTGATTATAAAGGTAATATATGCTCATGTAAAAAATAAAAAATAAAGTGCAAAAATATGGAAGAAATTAAAAATCACTCATAATCACTACCTAGAGATACCCATTAACATTTTGGTATACATCCTTCAGATATGTTTTTTCTCTGCATGTGCCACACACGTTTTAAAAATAAAAACAATTGTACATCTGCCTTCGGCTCAGATCATGATCCCAGGGTCCTGGGATCGAGCCCCACATTGGGCTCCCTGCTCGTGGGGAAGCCTGCTTCTCCCTCTCCTACTCCCTCTGCTTGTGTTCCCTCTCTCTCTGTGAAATAAATAAATAAAATCTTTAAAAATAAATAAATAAAAATAAAAATTGTACTACACATTTTGTTAGTATGTATACATGCTACACATACTGTTTTTAACCTCTTTTTTTAAGGCGGCATATTATAAACTTTTTTTCATGTCGGTAAATACCCTTCTGCATAATGTTAATGGCCCTATTCCAATGTGTGAGCATATCATAATTTTATTCTGTCAGTCCCTTATTGATAGACATTCAGATTGTTTCTAGTTTTTCCTAATTTTAGCAAGACTGCAAGTAACGTCCCTATAGCCATGCTATATGAGGAGAAGGAGTATAAAGGTCTAAATTAGATGGACTAATCTCATTGACTTTTAAGCAAAGACTTTTCTGTTTCTATTTACAGCCTCTCCCTCTCTGTCTTTCCAAAAAAAAAAAAAATGTGTGGGGCGCCTGGGTGGCTCAGTTGGTTAAGCGGCTTCCTTCAGCTCAGGTCATGATCTCAGGGTCCTGGGATCGAGCCTGGCGTCGGCATTGGGCTCCCTGCTCAGTGGGGAGCCTGCTTCTCCCTTTCCTTCTGCCCCTCCCCCCTGCTCATGCGCTCGCTCTCTTTCTCAAATAAATAAATAAAATCTTTTTTTAATCTGCATATAAGTACATCTGTGGCTTATATATATAATGTGAGGGTAGGAAAAAAACAAAAGGTTTATGGGGCTTTCAGTGCCTATCACAGAAGGCATGGGATGGGTTTTTTTCCCATCACCCGTGATCACAGGATAGCTGAACACCTCTGCTTGTCTGAAAGCTTGATAAATCAAAGGTGAGAGAGACCAGGCCGCATCAAAGGCAGGCACAAAGCAGTACCCCATAATGGGCTCCTCTTGACAGTTCAGAGCCAGGTGTCCTTAGAAGGGGTCGGGAAAGGCATTTTATAAGAAACTCCATCCAGTCGTGCATTTTGCCATAGGGAGACACCTGCATACATTGTGCAGAAGTATGTGAAGTCAGTAGGACCCAAATTTGGAGAGTCATGTTACTTCTGATAAGTGAGTCTCCCACAAGACTTAGCCAAAAAATGCCATCTTGCCTCACATCCTTTGCTTTGGAGAGCGGAGGCCAAGCCGATTAGAAGTAGATGCTGAGGGGCGCTGGGTGGTTCAGTAGGTTGTGTCTGCTTTTGGTTGAGGTCATGATCTTGGGGTCCTGGGATAGCCGCGCATTGGGCTCCCTGCTTAGCGGGGAGTCTGCTCCCTTTCCCTCTGCTCCTAACCCCTCCCCCACACCTGGTTCATGCTCTCACTCTCTCTCTCTCTCAAATAAATAAATAAAATCTTAAAAAAAAAGTAGATGCTGAAAAGCAGTCAAGCTGAAATAAGTTCTGGAACAAAGTGGAACATATGAATGAAAATAAAATGACACATTAAAAAGTGAACTTCAACATTATGAAATTAATACCAAAGTTCAAAGTGTCAGGTGTTTGAAATATCAAACTATCAGCATGAAATTTGTAGACCTTTTCCTCCAAATCATTGCCCCTAGTGGTGTGGGTCCCTAAATAACTCAGAGGCCTCTTGGGATGTATGCTGCCTTGGTCTTAAGTAACTTTTGTATGGTTCTCAGAGGCCCTCATTAGGCCAACCAAGTGAGGAATTCCCAGAACCCTCAGAGTGAATAAGAAGAGTAGTAAGAGGTCCAGCAGTCCTCTTAGAGTCTCTAGTCGGCCTTCACCTGTGAAGTGACAGCATCTTCTTCTTTCTCTTGTTCCCAGTATGCAACTGATTATAGAGAGGTGACCCACAACACGAGCTCTGGAAATGTAACCCGTGAGAAGGTAAGGCTCTTTCTAAGATCACTTGTGGCTAATAACTTATAAAGCAAATAATGCTTTTTAACTGAAGGAGCATACAAGAGGCATCCTCTCAGCAGGGCTGAAAACTCTGGGGTTTGAAGGAACTATTTGAAGAACATAATTAGGCTTGCTCCTTAGGTTATTTACCAACATGGCCCAAGGCCAGCCTCTGCAGCACTGCAATCTTTAGCAGATCCATTGCATCAAATTGGAACTGATGTCCCTTTCTTCAAAAAATATTTTGTAACACCCCTTCTGCTATCCTGAAATATAATAGCTGATTTAACCTATCTCGACACACAGAGCTTAACTCACTATAGCCATCATTCACTCACACGTATTTTTTGAGTAGCCATTATCGGTTGGACACTGGGTAAGGCCCCAGCCTTCATGATGGAGGTGGAAGGACAGGGAGAGGGGCCAAGGTAATCGAGGATTACTCGGTGCTGCTACAGAGCTGTCATGGGAAGAAGGAGGTGCTTTCACCCTTTCCCCATCCCCACACATAACAGCTTCTCAGGGCCGAGGGGCTCTGAGCTCTACCAGCCTTTCTTTGAGGAAAAGTTGTACTGAAAAAAAAAAAGTCGAAAGCTACTAGTTAGTCCAAATCACTTCCTCTTGCAGATGAAGGACTTGAAGGTCAGAGAAGTTACTTAATACCAGAGCTGGGACTAGAACTCAGGTCTATGGTAAAAATGTTCTTTCTCTTTTTACCATGCTGATAGATATTTCCCATTCAGAATTTCGTGTGTTTTGATGGAATAATATGTTTGTCCAATGTATGCTTGTAGTAGTGAGATTGAGCATTATGGAAAAAAATAAGGAATATAGTATATCCATATATTTTATTTTAAGTCAGTGACTCAGGAAAGAATATCCTGAAAATCTTTTGTGAAATTTGTCAGCTAGGAGGCCACAGTAACAGTCTAGCAACAAAAGATTTGTTGACATTTGGGAGGCACAGTTACAATCATTGACTCTCGATCTGAAGGAACTTTTCACCAACCAGCTCTTCTTTTATGTTTTTTAAAAAAAAATTTTTTTTATATTTATTACTGCAGTATAGTTGACATGCAGTGTCATATTAACCAGCTCTTCTTTTAAAAGCAACCTTTTGGGGGCGTCTGGGTGCCTCAGTCGGTGAAGCATCCAACTCTTGATCTCAGCTCAGGTCTTGATCTCAAGGTCATGAGTTCAAGTCCTGCGTTGAAAATGCTACTTGATAAAATAAAATAAAAGCAACCCTTTGAAGTGATTGTCCAACCGCTACTTGAATTCTCACTCATCTGTTGTAAACTTAGACCCTCTGTCCCCTCTGATCCCATAGATTCCCATTGGCACCGAGATCGAAGGGATGAACATTTTAGGATTGGTCCTCTTTGCTCTAGTGTTAGGAGTGGCCCTAAAGAAACTCGGCTCTGAAGGAGAAGAGCTCATCCGTTTCTTTAATGCCTTCAATGAGGCGACGATGGTGCTGGTGTCGTGGATTATGTGGTAAGTTTGCCCCGCCTGCTACTCTCCCTCTCATTTCTTTTGCCATCCAGAAAAGAACCCAAGTCTACTGTCCTAGGTCATCCCTGTGGGGCCGCCCAGCTAAGTGCTTCGCCTATGATTAATGCATCATAGGCCAAACCTGATACAGTGATACAGGGGGTCGTGGAGGTGGAGACAGTTTCTCCTCTTGTCCAGGACCTCAGAGAATCAGGCATGTGCCATAGTTACCAGTCCTTTCTTCAACACCCACAGGGACCCTTTATGGTTCTATCACTTGTGATTTATTTATGAGTTTCCCCCATTATCCATAGCATATGGGATGCCTATATCATCTTGTGGGGCAATGAACTCCATAAGTGTGCTACCTGCTGCATAAAATAAGGCTTATTTATCTTAAAACAGTAGACTTCAAGCTTCAAAGGGGCCCCTTCCTATAATATTTCACAGCATGGAAGATAAATTCATTTTCACCCCATGCATATATAAACTTGGAATGGTCTCTTTTCACATAAATGTTTCTTTATGTAACATCAATAAAAGCACAGTTGTTTAATAAAAACCATTGGATTGATTTCCGGCTAACAGGTAAAAATTTGACCAGAGGTCTCGAAGTGACTTCTCAGAAATCATACCAATTCCAGTGCCTATCCCTCATTAGCTTTATCTTGCTGTTTTACTTGAGCCAAACTTCTGTGGGTTTTAGCTTCTACTCGTACGTTGTCCAGAAATGTAGTTTATCCTTTCATACATGAAGCATTTTCCTTATCGTCAACCCTTAACTATCCCACAACTTCTCTATCTCAGATGGCATGGGGGTGGCAGATCTTAGGAGAGAAGACTGGAATTTGGTAGTAAAGTTTGGAATTGAAGGGGAGGCCAAGTCCAGAGCTCCCACTGGTGGTGTTTATCTTCCTCAATCAAAAATTCCAGAGTCTGACTCTTTCATTGCAAACACGACTATTCATATGACTGTTGTTGTTCTGGGGAGAAAAATATTTTCAGAAAGGAAAAAGTGTTTTCATCACATGTCAGGTTCTTTCCCTTTCCCTTATTTTTTTTTAGTCTAAAATCCTCCCAAAGTTTGGATTAAAGGAAATTATGCAAGAAAGTGGTGTTGCAATGTTAAGACATTTGTTTTCAATCTGAAAACCAATTTATAGTCATTCCTTCAATTCGATGTACTAGTTATATAAGCGGGTGTTCAGTAAGGCAGATCCTGCTGTGTGTTTGACTGCAGTGGGAGATCTGTTGCCCAGCAAGTGCATCTCACACAAAATTCGGGTTTAAAATGCCTTACCTGGTTAAAGGATCTCAACCAGGTTTGAAAGGGATCTCCAGTAGCAGCTCTTTCTGCTATCTTTCCTTTGCTAATTACTTACTGTAATGTCAAAGCACCTGCCTGTCCTGCACTATTCACAGAAATAATGCCTCAGTTGATTAAATACAGGCTCAGCAAACTTGGCAGACCATATGGTCTCTGTCACAACTACCAACTCTGCCATTATAGGATGAAAGCAACTGTAAACTATTTATAAACGAATGAATGTGGTTGTTCCAATAAAATTCAGGGTGCTAACCCATGCATTAAACCATCCAAGGAGGAAGGAAGAAAGGAGGAGGGGGGTCCCCTAAAAGTATTAGAAGAAAACATAGAGGTATGGAAACTCTGCCTAAATGGAATGCAAAAAGCCATAAAAAGCTGCTAAATTTGACTAGATCAAAATATAAAATGTTTGTATACAAAAGATACCTTGAACAAAAGAAGACACTGAAAATAATTTATATATATTTACCTATAATGTATATATGAACACACACACACGCACATCTCAAAGCATTAGTTTCCAGAGGACTGGTACCAATTCACAAACTGTTTATCTGTCTGCAATGAGATTTATAGGGAAATTGAGGATAAGTGTTTAGAAACTTTTGTAGCAATTTCATATTGCTGCAACATCCAAGCACATGATCACTTTTCTAATATTTTATTTCTGTTGTCTTTTATAAGAATATGGTCCATGACCAACTGGATCTTTGGATACACCAAAGATCATTTGAGAAGCACTAATGCAAAGAGTTCTGGTCGTTGGGAAAAAGAAAAAAGACTAAATATACTATTAGAAAGTAGACAAAGTATGTGAGCAGGCAATTCATAGAAGAGGAAACCTGAATGACCAATAAACATTTTAAGGGATGCCCAACTTACTAGGATTAGGAAAATGAGAAGTTTGGTTTTATTAGGCGTTGATAAGAGTGAGGATAGTTTTGAGCAAACATTGGGGTGTTTAGCAGCATCCCTGGCCTCTAGATGCCAGTGCCACCCCTCCCCAAAGCTATGACAACCAAAAATATCTCCAGACATTGCCAAATGACCCACAGGGGCAGAATCATCCCTGGGGCAGAATCATCCCTGTGGCAGAACCAGTGGTTCAGGGAAAAGATTATTCTCCTGGACAGCTGGTGGGAATATGAATTGGAACAGCTACTTTAAAGAACGATTTGTTGATATCTACTAAAATTTAAAATATGCACACCCCATAATTCAGCAGTTCTACTTCTTGATGTCTCTACCTGGAGAACACAGGCAGGTACACACACAGAGGCTGCTTGCAGCATTGTTTATGATGATGAAAACCTGGGGATAGTCTGGAGGTCCGTCAGCAGAACAATGGCAAGATAATCTACAGTATTTCAGTTTTGAGGCTCATATTTAAGAAGAATAAGGTAAAGGTGGAAACAAACTGAGTACTTGGGGGTCAGATGTGGAAGGGAGACTTTATTCGCCCTTTTGAACCCTTTCAAATTTGAACTATGTGATATTATTATCTATGTAATTGAAACTTACAAATAAAGTCAATGGTTATAAAATTCTTCCTAAATTTATTTTCATTTAAAACAGCTGACTTTGGGGTTTTGTAGCTTCCATAGTTCATTCCTTCCCTTTCTTCTTCCCGTCTCGCCATTAAAAAAATCTTCACGTTCGAGGAGTGTTCCCTAAGGGTCATTGTTAATGACTTTTTCCCATGGAGTCATGTTTTCCAAACCACAAAGAATTTAAAACTTAACAAAAGTCCCAGCTCTGGCTCAATTCTGTATCACAGCAATTCTGCAAAATAGGTGTTAGTCTTTTGTGTTTCTAAGTTCTCAGAACAAGTCTGACCAAGGCTGAAAGTCAAGTTCTCAGTCCCAGAGGCTTTGATCTTGAGGAGTTCCTCGGCTTTTCATTTTGGAGCCCATGGGTTGGTAGCATCCCTCTGTTAAGAACATAATATATCCAAGGAGAAAGAAATCTGGATTCTGGTCCTGACTCTATTACTCATGGTGATTTATCATGTTAATTCTACTCAGTTTCACAGCCTATAAAATGGGCCCATCCTTTTCAATTCCTCAGGATCATTCTAGGGAGAGCTTCTTTTTTTTTTTTTTTTTTTAAGTAGGCTTCATGCCCAATTTGGGGCTCGAACTCACCACCCTGAGATCAGGAGTTGCATGCTGTACTGACTGAACCAACCAGGTGCCCTTAGCCTCATCGTAGGGAGAAATGAAGACCACTTAGTTGAAAGTCCCTGTGTTGTGTATTCAAGAAGGGCCTGCATCTCCCGGTTCCATCATCCCATCACTCTTACTGACGGGGACCTATGCTCACGCCCTAGGTATGTACCCGTGGGCATCATGTTCCTGGTTGGAAGCAAGATTTTGGAAATGAAGGATATCATCGTGCTGGTGACCAGCCTTGGAAAATATATCTTCACATCTATATTGGGCCATTTTATTCATGGAGGAATTGTTCTGCCACTTATTTATTTTGTTTTCACGCGAAAAAACCCATTCAGGTTCCTCCTGGGCCTCGTCACGCCATTTGCAACAGCGTTTGCTACCTGTTCTAGGTGAGTCGGTTTCAGGCGCCCTCGGCTGCTCTGAGCCATAGTCCTGTGGAACCAGCTGAGTTCAGTCGTAGATGCACAACCAGCGTTTGGTGTATTTTGATTTATTGAAAACTATAAATTGGTCTTGTCTGGTTTTTTTAATTACCAGCCCCACACTTTTATGGAAGTGGGTTTCTGGGATTGCCAGAATGAGGGATTGTCTCATTCCCTTCTCCTTCTTGCTCCTTAGAGGTCAGATCGTTATTTAACCTCATTGTGGGTCCTCACCCTAATTAGTAAAAGAAGGCAACCACCTACCTCAAAATGCATTGCAGGGAAGTTTCTAGAATGATGCTTGCCCAATTCTCCCTCTGGATACATGGATTAGAAAATAAGACCAAGGTGAGGAATGGGTGCTTAGCTCTCTGGGAGTCCACAGTATTGTGGGATTATCTAATTTAGTACAAAAGATGCACCTTGTCATTATTGGAAATGCTTCCAAAGAATTGGGCTTTCCGAGTATGTTAAAGAAAACTTTCAAAGGATGGCTGCACATTGCATTCATACGTTTGGTTTTTGCCTCTCTGCTGCATGTTTCCTCCCATCCTGAATGGCTATTTCTATGATAAGGTGGTGATGGTAAAAAGAATTAAGGAGGAAAGTTTCTCTGGCTTAGAAACAAATCTGCTTCTCAGCTGTGGCAGCCACCTGCGGGGCTAGCTGGAGAGAGCAGGGCTTCTTCTTCCAGTTATCCAGGAACATAGTCCTCTCCAGGCTCTCACAGCCCTTGCTATTCTTGGCCTAAAAGGAAAAAAAAGTCATAGTTTGCCTTTGACTTCTGGGGGGAACATTTCAAGAGCGGAGATACGCATGTAGAGTAAATAGTTCTCTGCTGTCTTGAGACCATTTTGCACCATGAGGTAATGTGGGGTTTCTTGAAATATTTGGAACAGGTGTATCCAGGTAAATAACATAACAGGTCCATCTAGGGAGTTGGATTTTGAATACTTTGGGAATTGACATTACCGCACGTTGTGACAGAAGCTTTGAAACAATTCCAATTTTTCTCTTCCTTCAAGGGAAGAAAACCAGATCCTGGGCTGGTGCTAATTGCCCTGCTCCTGGGCCTGAGCTGAGCAGTCTCTTAGCCAGGCTGGGAAGGACTCTTGTCATGGTTGGCCGTTTCTCCCTTTCCAGCTCAGCGACCCTCCCCTCCATGATGAAGTGCATTGAGGAGAACAACGGTGTGGATAAGAGGGTCAGCAGGTTCATCCTCCCCATCGGGGCCACTGTGAACATGGACGGGGCAGCCATCTTCCAGTGTGTGGCCGCGGTGTTCATCGCCCAGCTCAACAACATTGAGCTCAAAGCAGGACAGATTTTCACGATTCTGTAAGTTCATTATTCTTCATCTTCAGGTCTGGGTCAAAACTTCAGAGGTTTTTCGTTATGTGTGTGATTTCCTTTGAAATACCTCATGAATACCAATCTCACCGTGACTTGGTGGGGGGCGGTTCCCATTTGGAAAATGACAACGTGAATTCATTACTTGAAGAGAGTGGATCCTCTCTGAAGGGCTCAGCCAGCAGCATCTAGGGTTGTGTGGTTTTCGGTTTCTAAGCCATGGCCGCCATATTGCATTTCTCTGTGCTCACACCATGTTCTGTGTCAATGGCTAGTCTTCTTTGCCATCCCGTAGAGTGACAGCCACGGCATCCAGTGTCGGCGCAGCCGGCGTGCCAGCTGGAGGGGTCCTCACCATCGCCATCATCCTGGAGGCCATCGGGCTGCCCACTCATGACCTTTCTCTGATCCTGGCTGTGGACTGGATTGTGTAAGTAGCAAGTCCTAAGGACACTGAAAAAAAGAAAGTCTGTGTCGACTTTCCTAGGAGCTTGACACCCTGCTGGGTCTGGGGGATGTGGAGAAACTTCAGACATGCCTTGTGAAGGAGCCTACAGTTGAGCTGGCAAGACAGAATTTTTTTTTGAGATTTTATTTATTTATTTGTCAGAGAGAGAGCATGAGCACAAACAGGGGGAGTGGCGGGCAGAGGGAGAAGCAGGCTCCCCGCTGAGCAGGGAGCCCGATGCAGGACTCGATCCCAGGAACCCTGGGATCATGACCTGAGCCAAAGGCAGACGCTTAACTGACTGAGCCACCCAGGTGTCCCAGGCAAGAAAAAATTTAGAGCTAGGAAAAATTAAATAGTGTAAGAGTCAAAGGCCCATGAATGACCATGAAATGTCATTACTGAGAACTTGGTTTGAGCATCCAGGGAAATGGGGTCCAAGACCCAGGCTGGGCCCCCAGGGCAGGCACAGGCGGGACAAGGGTCTAATGGAGATGGTTGGCTGCACAGGGGTCATAGCCATTGGAGCAGTGAGCCTTTGGGAATGATTGTCCTTGGCCTGGAACATGCAAGGAGTGATTTTGGCGAGGGAAGTGAAGATGAACCCAGCTGATGTGAGTGGATTGGGGAAGAGGAGTTAGGAAGGAGGTGTGATTCAGGCCACCATCACCAGGGCTCCTGTAAGGGCATAGGACAGTGAGTGTTGATTCTGAGTGTGGATTCCTTGAGTTGTGTGATACCTTCTTTAGGTGTAAACAATACTTGTTATATAGGGAAGGTCACCTGAGGTACTAATGTTGGACAGTAGAGCACATGGATAAGAAAATGAAACCCTGGAGCCCTGGAGCCCAGGTACCTGGGTTCAAATCCCAGCTTTACTAGTTGTGTGATAGGGAACTGTTCTGTGCTTTAATCTGCTCACCTGTCAAATGGGAATAATAATAGAAGCTACACCAGAGCTGTGTTGGAGATGAACTAAGTTAGCATATCCACAGTGCATAGAAGAGTTCCAGGCTTGTGGTAAAGCGTTCAGTAAACATTAGTGAAGAAAGACACTGCCGGCCAGGCTAGCCAGAGCCAGGCACGGCATAACCTAAACACTGGAGTCTGGCACTGGGCTCGTGGCTCTGCCCACTGTGGTTGGGAATGGTGGTTTCCAACCTTTTGTGTAAGCCCTGGAAATTTGAAAGGACTTCTCAGAATCCTTACAGTTCCTCAGAACAAGGAGGGTGAAATGTGCAGCAGAGACCCACATTGTCCACACAGCTCATCAGAGGGAACTCAGTCCCTGAGCTGGTGAGTTGGACAGGACCAGAGCAGAGTGTCAGAGGCCCCGTCTGCTTCCTCAGCCAGCTGCCTCTGCATGAGGAAGGCATGCATTTAAGAGGCAGTTAGTCAGGAACAGGGACAGGGCACCAGGCAGACTGCCCAGGAGAGACCTGAAGTCACATGAGCCACCCACCACCCCGCGGCCTCTGTTTGCACAGCCCTCAGCTTCTCCGGTGCGTGCAGGTGAGTTCACTTCTTGCCCCAAAACGGTGCTCTGAGCCCCAGGAGAGAGGGGGTGGTTATTGGACTAATCTGTGGGAAGACCAGCTCCTGGAAAGGACAATGCTATGAGATGGTGTTTGCCAACTGCCATGGAATACATGTGAAGTTGAACATTGAGCAGAGACACGGTGTTGAGGCAAGAAAAAGAAGGGGCGTTCTCACAGTGTACTGCTGAGCAGGAGAGAAGCTGGGTCTGAAACCCTGTCTACACTCTCCGTCCCAGCTACGTGGGACTCTCATACCATGGTGTCTACTCAATATAAAATACATACCTAGAAAGATGTTACTAGATTCACTGGGAGTTGTGAAGTGTGGGTGGGTGACCTTTGTTTTCTTCTTTATACTTCTCTTCTTTCCAGGTTTTCCACAGTCAGGGTCTATTACTTTCCTGAGAATAAGAAATACTGAAAGAAGCTCAGTTTAGAGTAAAGTGAGGCCTGTGCCCTGGGCAGCACGACGAGGGTGCACGCAGGCTGCTGTGGCGGCAGGGCCCAGCGGCACCTGCGGCAAGGCCTGCCTTTTCTCCCCCCTCAGGGACCGCACCACCACCGTGGTGAACGTGGAAGGGGACGCGCTGGGTGCGGGCATTCTCCACCACCTCAATCAGAAGACCATGAAGAAAGGGGAGCAGGAGCTGAGCGAAGTGAAGGTGGAGGCCATCCCCAACTGCAAATCGGAGGAGGAGACGTCGCCCCTGGTGACGCACCAGAACCCCGCTGGCCCCACAGCCAGCGCCCCCGAACTGGAATCCAAGGAGTCCGTTCTGTGAGGGGGCTGGCTCCGGGCTGGCCCCCCTGGGTGGTGGTGCCCCGCTGTGGGAGGGCGGCCAGCGGGCATGGGCACTGTGCTCACCGACTTTTAGCCCTAAGCAATGCTTTGGCCCAGTCACCTGTTCGAGGATTGCGTCTCCGTGCTGGCATTGGGCTTCCCAGCGGGACTGGTTACCGGAGACCAGGACGCTCTGCCATATGGCTTGATCCATGTCCAGGTGCAGCTGCGTGTGCTTTGGAAACCCGTCCTGGAGCTGCAGGCTGGGGGCGGAATGGGCTCCCAGGGACCGGGTGGGTTAGCACTTGGAAAAATGTACATGTGCCCTTCACTCTGCCCTCGGGGGCTTTCTGGGCAGACGTAGGGGGTTTACAGTCCTCTGTCACGCTGCCTTGTGAGCCAGAGTAATTGGAAAAATTCCCAAATTCTTACCCTTGGCTGGAATTCACTGAGCTGGGACTTGAGGTATTGAGATTTCGAACTTTGAGGTGTGGCTGTTTCTGATTCACTGGTTGCTCGTAGGCTTGGAGGCGCTGCACGTGGTCCAGTTAGAAATACTCCAGATGGCGTTAGTACTGTGGGGGTCTCTGGTCAATGGCATGAAATAAACAGTTTAAATGCTGAGGTCAGAGAAAGGAGGGGGGGTTTAGCTGGCAAGGGTAAGGAAAGCACCCTATCAGGACAGACAGACACACACGCAGAGGTACACACAGGCGTCCTCAATCTCATCCCAGCCCCACGGAAGTTTTCTGCTTCCAGGACCTGGCCTCTGACAACACTGTAGCTTTATCCCATCCACTCTGATCTGGCAACAGGCCAGAGAGGGGCCTCTTCCTCCATGATCATCACATTCAGTACCTGCTGGTTTATCAATCCATTCTTAGAATTCAGCTAGCCCCCTAAAATGCTGCACTGTGCAAAACAAAAACAAACAAAAAAACACATAAAGCCACTCACTAATTGGGGTGGGGTGGGCTGCCCCCATTCCCAGGTGCCCAGGTCCCCTGGCTTTGGCTGATTGCTGTGGGCTTGGTTTCTTTTCCTGCCAGTAGATCAAGAGTTTAAAACTGTAAGCTAAATGTTCCCGTTCCTGCAAATACCTGCTGACTTGGTCTGAATCTAGGTGAGGGGGCTTTTTCAAGAAGACCGGTGTTGCCAGGGACAGGGAGACCGAAAGGCACAAGAATGCTCTTTTGCCGTGGCTGTCGCTGTGTCTCCACGGTGTGACCTGCAGCGAGTCCTGGGCCTCACTTTACCCCATTTGTAAAATGGGCTGTTGTCACCTGCCTCTTACCTACCTCAGAGGGATTTGGTGAGGCAAACTGAGTGAATCCATGAAAATACCCCTTTCCACTTCTTGGATATCAAGTGCTAACACCTCCTTGCTCTTCTTATGTTTTACCCAAATGATACCTTTTTTCACGGAGGCCTCATGCTCCTGGTAAAGACAGCTTCTCTGAGCAGAACTTTGTTCTCTTGTGTGCGTTAGCAGCTCTATCATGCCACCTGTTCTCTTCGTAGGTATTTGCTAGCATCAAGTACGACCTCTTCCTGATGTTGTTCAGGTGTTCCTGAATGAACCACCCCATCTTGCAGCACGTTCTGGGTCCCTGGTTTCCCTGTGACTCCCAGACCCCAGGCACCGGCTCGGCCACCCCACAATGGGCCATTAACAGCTCTTGGATGTTTGGCCTTGGGCATTTTCTTGTTTTCCCTGTTGCTGTGGCATGGCTGTCACCCAGACCCTGCAGAAGGGGAGCACGCCCTGAAGATGTGTGTCCGTGCTGTTGAGAATGGGCGGGCGGGGACAGAGGCAGTCAAGCTCCTCCGTTTTAAAATTGGGGGTGTGTGCCTGAGTGGAAGGAGTGGGGAAGAGCCATGGGCACAGAGCTGTCCCGGCCAGTGGGAAGGCCCAATTCGCTCCAAATCTCTTTAAACCAGCCAAGCCACTCCCATCCCCTGTGAGGCCAAGGGGGACCGGGAACTGAGCTGAGAGCTGCCTGGAAACCTTGACCCTCTGGCTCCTCGCTGATCCCCTTCTGTTTTGAAAGGGGAAAGACATTGTTTGATCCCAAATTGCAAATGAACATTCACTATTTTTCCACCTTCGCCTTTGGTAGATCTTATCTTTCCTTCTTCCGTGTGTGTGTGTGTGTGTGTGTGTGTGTGTGTGTGTCTCTATATGCACACAAATGCGTATATGTATGTGTGTATCCACATTGTTTTAGCTCCAATCCAAGCAAGTTTGAATTTGGATAGAGGTGAACTAAGCACAGTGTTGTGGCTTCTGCAGACTGATTTTCCTGTGTCTAAAAGTAAATTTCACAAAACATAAAAATCAGAGCGGCACATCCAGTGAGCGCGCCTCCTGTGTCCTGAAGCCGGCAAGCCGGTAGGCAGAGTGCCGGGGCCTGGGTCAGGTGCTTCTGTATGGAATCCGCCACTACAGCTCCCTTTCCCCTGGGAGGAAGAAGGTGCCCTTTGCCTCCCTGGTTTTCAGTCTGTAGGAGCAATCAGACCAGGAGGGACCCGGCTGGGGAACATCCCACTTTCTCACTGTCTGAAGCTGTCTCCCCTGCTCTTCTAATATGTTGTCATAAATACTGTTCAAATACTGTTCAGCTCTGTTTTGTGTGCGTGACATTTGCCTTAAAACATAGCACTCCTCAAAATGAATATAGTATTTCTACTAGGATCTGCACATTCCTTTATTCCTTTCTTGTGTTGTGAAGTAGCAGTTACTGATGGAGCTCTTCTAGGGGATCACCTGGGGGTGACTGAATGGATTTTGTTCTCGCCGCTTTTAGCCAGCCTGACCTCCTGAAGCAGGGTAGGCCCACTCAGGTGGGCCAAGCTACTGCAGGGCAGTCACTGATGGGGCTCGCTGAAGGTGAGTGTCCAGCTGCTTCTGGATGCCTCCTAGTCAACACTAGCAGGACTCAAGAAAAAGTGGTGGTTTTGCTCCATACCTCCATAAAATTAAGTCTTGTTAGAACAGCTAGGTCAATAGACCTTAACTGAGCATCTGTAAACCAAGAGCCGCGCTGGAAGAATGCCCTAGTCCATAGAATTACTGAGAAAGTCCCTGCGTGAGGCACTTGCCCAGGCTTCCACCATCATCCACACCACACCCAGCCCATTCTTTTATATAATCTCATTTTCAGTGACACCACTTTCCAGCACAATTAGGGAATTTAGAAGCCTTTTTTTTAAAAAGATTTTATTTATTTATTTGAGAGAGAGAATGAGAGATAGAGAGCACAAGAGGGAAAAGGGTCAGAGGGAGAAGCAGACTCCCTGCCAAACAGGGAGCCCGACGCGGGACTCGATCCCGGGACTCCAGGATCATGACCTGAGCCGAAGGCAGTCGCTTAACCAACTGAGCCACCCAGGCGCCCTAAAAGCCTTTTATAAAAGATTATCCGACAAGCTCACACTGGAAGCCTTAGTTTCCAGGCTCTGGGGCCTCTGAAGAAACAGGTCCTATTCTGACCTGGACATTTCCAGCTCTTCATATCATACAGACACCGGTTTTAATTTCTGGACAGGCCCCAAAGGGCCGTTTACACAGACCAAGGGCCTGATGGGGCCAGTTACTAATGACCAGATTCCCGTCTTGGAGGATAGGGGTCTTGCTTCTCGGTTTTGAAGAGTGTTTGAAGGTTGAGATTGGTGCTCAGTGCTTCAGCTTTTTAATATAGCCAAATCAAGAGGAGCAATTCCATAAGCTGCCTCTTCCCAGGTGAGCAGAAAGTGTGCTGTTCTGTGGGGTCACCTGAGCCTGCTGAGGGGCAATTCCCACTGTATCAAGGAAGGACATGAGTGACATAGCAAGGAGTGTGCACTGTCTGGGCTCCATCTGAGCTCTGTTGCTTGCTTTTTCTGTGACCCCAGGCGCAACAACCCCTCTGAGCCTCAGCCTCCTTACCTTTTTTCTTTTTTTTTTTAATAAGATTTTATTTATTTGACAGCACAAGCAGGGAGAGCGGCAGGCAGAGGGAGAAGCAGACCCCCTGCTGAGCAAGGAGCCAATGAGGACTCAATCCCAGGACCCTGGAATCAGGGCCTGAGCTGAAGACAGACGCTTAACTGACTGAGCCACCTAGGCTCCCCAGCCTCCTTATCTTTAAAATGGGGACAATAATCTTACCAGGGGCATCACTCGAATGTCTCTTATTCACAGAAGAAGTGCTCTACTCATGCTTTCTCTCTTTAGCTGTATCCTCACAAGTTGCCACTCAGGATGCCGGCAACACCCTGTCATCTAGACGGAAATTTGCTTTCCTGGTCAAGCTCAACGCCTCCTCATCACATTCAGGGAAGGTGCAAGCAGGCTTAGGTGTGGGGGTTCTGGCCTACCTCCCAAACTCAGGGCCTTTGACCTGCAGTCCCCTTTACTTGGGGTTGCCAGTAAGTGAGTACATAGCAAGAGGGAGAATCTTAAGTCATTTGAAAGAAAACTTCCCCCTCTCAAAGAAAGACAGCCATGAGTCCTCACTGGCTTTTCATCGTTTCAGAGAATGGCACTGAGTATCCTAAAATTTCTCAAATCAGAGTCTCGAACCTGAATTGTGTGTCTTAGAAACAATATATAAAAGAGTATTCGGCTGAATTTTTTAGCAGATGTAGGATTATTTAGAGGAAGACACAAGACTGAGATGAGAGCCTTGGGATCCCTTGGGTGGTTTGTAACAGGTGAACTTGCCCCAAGGTCTAGGACACAACTGTCCCCAAGCTCTGCCTTTAGGGGGAAAAATCATGCATAAAGCTCAGAAGTTTTCCTTCTTTGAAAAAATAGTTTCAGGGGTGTCCTGAGCTCAGTAACGATGCAGTGTCTCTTCACTTTTTAAAAAATATAATAGTTTTATTGAAATGTAGTCCACATACCATAAAATTCACCCTTTAAAGTATACAATTCAGTGTTTTTTAGTATATTCACAGAGTTGTGCATCCATCACCACATTCTAATTCCAGAACATTTCCATTACCCCAAAAAGAAACCTAGGACCTCTTGCATCCACTAATTTGCTTTCTGTCTCTATGGATTTGCCTACTCTATAGACATTTTGTATTTATAGGTAGAGATGTTTCCTTTCATAGATACACCCCAGATAAAGAAAATTGATGTTCAAAATGTAATCACTGCCCACATTCCCACTACACTCCATTCTCCCCACACATACCCAAAGGAGATCCTATAAGATCTCCTTTTATTTTTTTGAAAGATTTTATTTATTCGACAGAGACAGCGAGAGAGGGAACACAAGCAGGGGGAGTGGGAGAGGGAGAAGCAGGCTTCCCGCGGAGCAGGGAGCCCGATGCGGGGCTCGATGCTAGGACCCTGGGATCATGACCTGAGCCGAAGGCAGATGCTTAACAACGGAGCCACCCAGGTGCCCCTGTAAGATCTTCTTAATCATTAAATAAGACTCACTCATTTTAGCGTGTTGGGCCAAAAAAAAAAGGAAGAAAAAAAAAAAGATTCCTGGTTAATGGGAACACCTAATTACTTTGAAGCACCTCTTCCCAAACATGTATACCTGATGAAGGCCTAAGCACCTAGACCACAGGCTAAATGAAAATGGGGTCTGGATTCAGGCAACCGATTCTACTAACATTCTGCTAATTGTACAGTGTGGTTCCATTGTATTCCATGTAAATGATGCTCCCTGGAGTTGGGCAATGCTTCACAATTCTACATGACAGCCCCGAATCTGGAAGTGAGTTGCAGTTAAAAGATTGGACTCACACTCAAAGCATGTTGAATGCCCTGTAAAAAAAAAAAAAATTCTAGGGGCACCTGGGTGGCTCAGTCGGCTAAGGATCCGATTCTTGGTTTTGGCTCAGGTGGTGATCTCAGGGTTGTGGATTCAAGCCCTGCATCGGGCTCTGCGCTCTGCATAGAGTCTGCTTGTTACCTTTCCCCCTGTGCCCTCCCATTCAGGCTCTCTCTCTCAAATAAGTAAATCAATCTCTTAAAAAATTATTTTTAATAAGTGGAGGCTAATGAATCTCAGAGGCAATAGGTCAAGAGGGACCTGCTTCATCAACTTTACCAGTCAGGCTGGTTTTCCCAATTGTTAGCATGCCTGTCACAAGGCATCTGGGTCTGTTGCTAGGCATTTTGTGGCATCAATGTACCTTTTGTCTCTCTAGTCTGCAGAGCACCCTGGGCAGGCTGGCTGGACTATTCATAGCCCCCCACTCCCCACTTATTTCTAGCCAAACCCCTCTAAGAGAACCGATCTCATGACAAAAGGGTGACCCCACGAGCTCCTGAGTGGTGATCCACTACATTCAGTCCTTCCAGAAACACAAGAGCAACAGTGGCCAGTACTGAAAAAGGACAGACACCAAGGAGTGAAATGGTGTATATGATACTACTACATTTATACCAACAAAACTAATGTATAGGGTTAGAAGTCAGTTTAGAAGCCTTCTGCAGGCGGAAAGAGGGGTTGGTGTTTGGAAGAGGGGCCTCTAGAAATGCTGACAATATCCTGTGTCTTGACTGGATGGGTGTCTGCTTTTCCATAACTCAGTTGTACACATAGGTTTCATGCACGTTTCTATATGTGAGTCATACTTCATTAGGAAAATAAATGGGGGTGGGGGGCAGGACCTGGTAGGAGACCTAACTGCAGTGGCCACCAGTCACTTTGGATAATCATGTCTTTTCTTAGGTGTCCTACAGCCCATCGGAAATTCTCTCAGCCAACTGCATCTTGGCCATCTAGAGCAAAGGTCAGCTAACCGTGAGCCACAGGTTAAATCCAGCCCACTGCTTGTTTTTGTTCAGCCCTCAGACACTGCTCCAGCAGACCAGCACTGTGCACCATGGAGACCATGCTTGGGTCTAGGTCCCATCCACACCAAGCAGGCCTGATCTGTGTAAGATAGGCAGTCTTTGAATAGGAAGCTGGCCCCTACTCAAAAATATGACTTATTAGAAAAACCTATGTGATTACTTCATCTTAAAATCCTCAGACACCTGCTGAGAGAGGAGAAAAAGCTACATTCACAAGGATAAATGTGGCAAAGTAGCAAGCCCTACCCAGTGGTTCTCAACCTTGAGGGCTTATTAGAATCACCTGAGCTTAAAAAAAAAGCCTCAGCTCCACCCACTGGGGGTTCTGATTCATTTGGTCTAGGTTTGGACCTGGACCTGATCGTTTACTTTTTTTTTTTTTTTAAGTCCCAGATGATCCTAATGTGCAGCCAAGCCTGCAAACCACTGGGTTAACGTAACATGGTGATTCATAAGAAATATATATTTGGTCTTTGTCCACAGTTCCTGGCTCACAATTCCCCACAACCTTGGAATTTCCTGAGCGGTAAGAGCAATGGGAGCATCTTTTATCTTAAAATTTGGTCTCTTGTCCTCAGGTCCTGAAATAACTTCAGAGCCATAGAGGTAAAACGGGCATCTTGTTATTCATAATAAGCCCTTTTCCACCACAATTGAGTTCATGTTGACGAGGTGACTTTTGGAAAGTGTCCAAGGATGGGGGCTGGTTGCCAGGGGAAGCAATCATGAATCAAGTGTTGGAACTTTCAGTCCCACCCCCTGATATCTGGGAAGGAGAGGCTGGGGGTTGAATTGATCGCCAATAGAGAGAGATTTAATTAGTCATGCCTATGTAATGAAGCCTGCATAAAAGCCCAGAAGGGCAAGATTCAGAGAGCTGAGAGCTTTCAGCTTTCAGGCTGGTAAACACAGGGAAGTGCTTGGTGGTGTGGGGAACCCCCCCGCTGCACACACACATACACACACACATGCTGGCATTTGGTCTTAGAATCAGAGCTAGTCACTTCGTGTCTTAGCACATGTGCCTTCTTTCACTATCTAGTTAGTGCTATTGACACAAAGCCTCTCTAGGCAGCTATTAGTACCTATATTCAACCTTCCTGCCACCTGCCTTTTTGTACAGTAAGTTTACTACATTTAGTATTGTTCCATGCAAAGCTGATAGTGCCGTTCACATGAGGAATTACATACAGTATTGAAGAAGAGTTAACACAGATTTTCTTTTTTTAAATAATAGCCGTTATCCAGTATTTGGAGAATTATCCTGTGTCCCTAGCCAGTGAGAAATCTCGTGGCATGCTCTATTGTAAGCTCTGGATCAAGGAGCACTTGGGTTCATTTTGTGTCATATAAGTCAGAGTGTGTACTTCCCCATGGTGTTTTTGTTCTCATGGCAATAGCTCTCAAAAGACATCCAAGTGACAGGGCAGGAGGTGCCAAAGAAGCACCAAGGAAGAGAGTCCAGCTGGATGTCCAGATGAACACCTTCGAGGAACCGGATGAAGAAACAAGACAAAAATCGGCAGTCAGGTATGGACAGCTAGAACCCCTCTAATAAACATCAGAGCACATGAGAGGTAGAGATGGAAACTGTGAGCAGTAACTAGAAGAAAGGGTAATAGGAGACGTGTCACAACTTCAGGGCATTTGAAGAGCATGATATCCCAATGCATCTCCTTGAGCCCAGGCTGAATAGCTTTGATTTGGATAGAGTCCTCTACTAGTAAGGATTCCAAGTTGCAGGCAACAGCATTCCCTGTGGTGACGAAAAGCAAAAAAAAGCATTGACTACACAGTATTAATGAGGAGTGTACAGAATTTCTGAGGATAGGGAAACAGGCAGGTTGCTAGTAGCCAGGAAAAGTGCAGCTAAGAGTTCAGAGTTCTAGAAGAATCTAACAGAAGTTGTGTCACTGCCACTGCCCACCACCCCACACCTGGGACATTAGGAACCACCTAATGGGAAAGACACGCACCCCTCCACCTCGCCCCCCCCATCAGCAACTGCAACCTCCCAGTGTATCTCTACCCTGTATTCCTCACTTCCACCTTCCCAGGCTCACCTTCTGAGTTTCACACAGGTGCCTCTGCTTGGCAGAGCTTTGAGGAAATCCACGAAAGCGGTCTCTAGCTTCTTAGACCTCACAATTCAGGAAGCTACACCTGAGGGAGGTTAGAATGGGCCTTGAGCCAATGGGTCCGCCACAGCCCCCGCTAACAGGACACGTGCCCCTGTTCCAGACAAGTTCAGGAGTTCCCTAAATGCCTATTATGACAACGCAGACTTTCATATGAGTGAATGAACACTTCAAACCTCGTGGTGCTGCTGCCCACCAGCCAGTGGATCTCCGTCTGTGGTGTCACCATCTTTGTTCAGCAGTATTCGTTTTACAGCTACGTGAATTTGCACTTCTCAAATGAGTATAAAAACAGAATTGAGAGTGATGATGTTTGTGATATTAAGCATAGGTCTCATAAATTTAATAAAACTGAAGTAAAGATTACCAGGAGTACCCAAAGCAGTCAACCTATAACCTCAATGAGACCCTTATTGAGGAAAAAAAGATCAGTTGCCTATTCATATGTAGAGAACACATTTTAACTTTTAACACTATATATATATATATTTTAAGATTTTCTTTTTAAGTAATCTCTACACCCAACATGGGGCTTGAACTCACAACCCTGAGATCAACAGTCACACACTTTACTGACTGGGCCAGCCAGGCGCCCCGGCTAAAACTATATCATTGAAAAATATGTCTGACAGACAAAGTGTCATTAGATAAGCCGCTTATCTGGCTGAGAGTGAAGTGAAGACATGAGGGAAGGGCAGCTGAGGGGAAGGTGCCCTCCTCACCACAGCAGCAAGGGGTTTGAAGGGGTGTCAGGGGCTGATCAGTCTATGCAGTACCTGTCATGGGCAGGGCGCCATGGGCTACACAGAGCTCAACATTTGTCCTGTGTGTGCTGCTTCCTTGTTGGCTACAATGAAATCTCACCCTCTGACTAATGTCTTCTCCCACTTACAAACATACTTTCATCTGTGTCATTTCCACCTGAGGGATGCTGGTGTCTTCCAACAGAGCCCAGAACTGCTCGTTCCTGAAGAAGCCACCAGCCTGCTCCGGAGGCATTCTTTTGTGAACAGCAAACTACTGGTCCTACAACTGAATTCTCTTCTTTTTTTCTTTCTTCTCTTTCTTTTTAAAAACAAATGGTTTGGCACTTCACCAAATAACCCAAACCATCTTAGTTGGGGACCAATGGAGTCATTACTGGAGCTAGGGGGCCACCCTGTGGCTAAGTGTCAAAAAACGAGGTCCAAGATTCCCCCCCTACATTTCTTGCAATTAATATTTTCATCCAAAGAGTAGACAGGAACACCAGGACAACATTTGCTAAGTTTCTGTTCAGAATGTTCAATTGGCTTTCCAAGTTAGAATATTTAGGCCAACCATGTGCCTAACCCAGCATCATCAGCATCACTTAGGAACTTATTAGAAATGCAGACATGTTGATGGCTGGTTCTAGATGGATTTTGAAGGTAGAGTCAGTAGGATTTACGGATGGATTGGATGTGAGATGAGACCGAAGGGAATCTAGGTGGACTCCAGGGTATTGTGCCTGAGCAAAACATATTTAGTGAGAAATAATTAAGTGCCTACTAAAGATATACTTAAAATGTATTGCCTAAAGATCAAATGTTTTAGTAGGCAAGACCAATTAAATGAAGATTATGTGTTTTTCTTTCCACATAATTTACTTAATTCTTTGTTTTAGTCAATATATTTCATCTTTTATAAAAATGTTTTAATTTCAGTAAGTAACTTGGTGGAATTTCACAAACCATACTTTCATGCACTGGTATCTACAAAGAACGTAGAGGTTGTACTTAAGGTAATCAACGGCTATTCTTCATTTTAGAAGTAGAAATAGAACTCCTTTACCAATTTGCTACTTTTGTTCTGCGGTACAAATTAGCAGCAATTATGCATGCTTGAAGACATACATTTTAATATCTAATAGAGCCATACCCTCCCCCATTTAACTTAGCAGCCAGATACCTGGCAACCTCAACAATCTGGAACACAGGTATGAATTCCCAAACTATACTCAGCAGCTTAAGTGATGTGTCTAAAATTAAGGGTAATGGTTTAATGAGCTTAATTATTTGAATTCCTCTGGCAACCTTCCATTCTTCCCAAGTTTAATCCAATTCAATAAGTGATTATTGAGTGCCTACTGTGAACAGGGCACCCTGTTAGGCTGCCATGAGGAGTGGAGAAGGGACAGCAGAGAGCAGATTACAATCACATGGGGGTGGGGGAGCAGACCGGCTGGCTGACACAAGGAGGAGAGAGAACACCGAAGACCACCACTTACAAAAGAAGTCTCAGAGCTTTTGAATCAGCACTAATAACACCAGATAATTAATTAATTAATTTAACCTAGGCTAAATTACAGCGAGCTCAGTGCCTGAGCTTTCCTAACGACAATGAGTCATAAAATTAAAAAAGAAAAACAACTGGGGGCGCCTGGATGGCTCAGTTGGTTAGGCAACTGCCTTCGGCTCCAGTCATGATCTCAGGGTCCTGGGATCGAGCCCTGCATCAGGCTCCCTGCTCCGCGGGAAGCCTGCTTCTCCCTCTCCCACTCTCCCTGCTTGTGTTCCCTCTCTCGCTGTGTCTCTCTCTGTCAAATAAATAAATAAAATCTTAAAAAAAATTGTTGGTAACTTAATTTCTTACTGGGAAATGATACAGACATTTTAGAAAACGTTTAACCAAAGTAATTTTAACTTAAAGGGCCTTCTCTGGTTGTCATAAGTGATTAATTAAATTTGGACTATCTCATTTCCATTAGAATTAATAGGATGTTAATTAAGTGTAAATGTATTGTAAATGTACCTGAAAGGTTCTATTAAGAAAGAATTTGAAAACTGAATCTTGATTGGCCAAATAGACTGCTAATTTGGATCTTTTCACATCAATGGGCTACAGGCTAGGGGGACTGGGACTGGGGAATAATTGCTAACTTGTTACCTTGGGTTCTTTCCTTTCTTTAAAATTTCCCACAGTAAAAATTTTTTTAAATACGTGCAAAAGTAATAGAATAGCATAAAGAACCTCCATATGTTCATCACCCATTGATTAATCTCCTTTCATCTATATCCACTCACATCCCCCTCCTATATTATTTTGAAGCAAATCCCAGACATCATATAATTTTATCCATGAATATTCCAGTATATATCTAACAGGTAAGGACTCTTTTTTTTTAAGTTTTTTTTTTAAGATTTTTGAGAGCAAGAGAGAGAGTGCGCGTGCGCAGGGATGGGGAGGGGGGAAAAGCAGACTCCCCACTGATCAGGGGCGCTCAGCCCAGCCTAATGCGGTGCTTGATCCCAGGACCCTGGGATCATGACCTGAGCCGAAGGTGGATGCTTAACCCACTGAGCCACCCAGCCGCCCCCAGGTAAGGACTCTTTAAAGAAATCCCCAAAATTCCATTATCATATCTAAAAAAATAAACAGTAATTATTTAATAAATTCAAACTGGTCAGTTCGAATTTCATTTGCTTTGTAAAGTTACAATATGTATTAGTTTGATATGATTTCAAATCCACTTGTTTATGACTTAAGTGAAGTTGTTTTAATCCACTTGCTTATGACAAAGACCAAAAAAAAAAATCTCTTAGAAGTAAAGTTGTTTTGTTATAAGAATGAGGTAAGTTGTGTCAGGATGGTATCATCTGTTCTCACTGAGAAGAGCTCAGGAGCTCAGTGCAGGGGGCTCCTGCTGGGGCTTATCAATAAAGACATAAGCAACTACGGCAAGTTAGGCTATAAATACCGAGAGTTTGTGAGGACTATCAGAGAGTGTCTGTCTGGGCTCAACTATACTTTGCTGATCTAAGTAGCTCTGTGAAGACCTTGGGGCAATTAGTTCCTGTCTTGATAAAGGCTGCCGTAAAGGTGACTCTTTCCTCCAGTCGTGAAAGCTGAGCAGCAACCATAAAGGAGATCCTTGGGCCTGTGTCCCCAGCAACGTGCCCTAGCAACTGGGGATTTTCACTTTTGCACTGGCAGCAGGACATCAGCTCTGGGTTGGTTAAACCATCTCTCCTGAGTACCAACTGAGTATAATCATATACCTCAATTAAATTTAGACCTTACTCCTTTCGTCTTTCCTCGCCTGGAACAATTACGTGATTAATCTATCATTGGTTTGGAATGTGTTATTTACTGACTTGCAACATTATTCTGTATGCTATTGGCTTGTAAAATTCCCACAGTGAACCTGTGTTAAACACTGCTGACCCTTGAACAACATGGGTTTGAACAGCATGGGTCCACTTCTCTGCAGATTTTTTTCTTTACAGTACAGTACTGTAAATATATTTTCTCTTCCTTAATATTTTCTTTAGCTTATTGTAAGAATACAGTATGTAATATATATAACATACAAAATACATATTAATCGAGTGTTATTGCGAAGGCTTCCAGTCAACAGTAGGCTATTAGTAGTTGAGTTTTGGGGAGTCAAAGTTATATGTGAATTTTTGACTGCATGGGGGGGTTGGTGCCCCTAGCCCCCATGGTGTTGAAGGGTCAACTGTAAATTGCTGGCAAAGTCCTACTCAGTCTCTGATAATTAACATGCCTCCCCAAACAAGTTGTAACTTTTAAAAGGTTTATTTGAATTAGGATCTGTTTCAGGTCCACACTGCAATTGATTGGTACGTCTTAGCGCATATGTCCCCCACACCACCTACCCCCCCCTTGCCCTTTAAAACTTTCAAACCACTAAATGAGAACTTGTCCCTTCCCTTGAGCAGTGTGGTGTGAAGATGTATGATTTGGGACCGCTACAAACCATTTTGCTACCGTGCAAGGGGAAAGCCCATCAAGGTCCCAACCGGAAACAGCTGCCAAATTGGGCAATTTGAGGAGCAATTAATATATATAAATATATATATGGACTGTCCACAGATAGTGCAAGGTGTAGGGAAAACTCAAGAATAGTGAAGTATCTTGGGGCCATTACCACTCTAGACCTAACCGGGAGGTTGTTGACCAGAATGCAGAGACAGCAAGAGCTGTATGGAGAGGGTCACCTCACAGGTGAGGGCTGAAAGCAATCTGTTGGGAACCCCAAAAGAGACCGAAGTTTAATAAATACCCCAGCCATCCTCTGAGCTCTCCTGGTGCTCCACACTGGCCAAACCCAAGTGGAAGGCAGAGAGCAAGCCAGTGCACCAGTGTAATCCAGGTTAGCCTCCAAGGTCACCGAACAGCATGCAGAAGAATAGAAAGATATGAAGAGGCAAAAAGAAGATATGGAAAAAAAGAATGCCAGTTGTAGAACCAGACTATTTGGGTTCAACTTTTAGCTCCATCACCTACTAGTTGGCCTTAGGAAGTTAACTCTATGCATCTCAGTTTCCTCATCTATAAAATGGGGATTTAAAAAGTACATGAATACTAATAGTATTTGATAATAAAACTCTTGGTGAAATTAAATGAGAATTATTAATATGTGAATTTCTTATGCTGCCTGATACATAGTAAATGCCCAGTGTTAGCTATTATTATTGTAATGGATATTACCTTAGAAGTTTCAGTGGAGACACCAACATAAAATAGATTGGGATACTAATGTAAGTTGTGAGTTAGACTAATTTGTAGGATTTTCAAAACAGAGCTGAGATTAGACAAATTGCCCAGACTGAGACTGTCAAAGAGTACTGGTGGTTGGAAATGAGGAGAGAAGAATATCTGGAGCATTTCTTTAGAGTAATAAAGAAGGGGGTTGGCAGTCATTGAGCTGTGGCCCCTCAGCTTCAAACCCATCCTCTGCACTAGGCTTCACGATTCTAGGTGGGGTCTCTCCCTTGCCCGCGGCTGTCTTTAGGCTCTGCCAGTAGGGGGCAGCAGAGGAGATCACAAGGCTGGCCGGAGAAGGGCTTTTTCCTGCCAGCCCGGGTACTCTTCCTGTCTCCACCACCCTAGCAACGCTTCTTCAGCTTGGCAGCAACAGTTCATGCCAGTGGCGTCAGCTGACTTTAGTTTAGTTTCCCACCTCTCTCTGATGTAGCTCATCACACCCCCTTAGGCATCCAGCGCCAGCTGGCTGGCACCCCCTCCTCAGAGGTCTGAGTTTTAACTCGGCAGGCCCCTCGACAAACTTCCACGTTAAATAATTCCAACTGCTTGTCTTTGTGCTCCCAGCCCTCAAGATAGATAGATGCTATCTCCACAAAACCTTACTGTTCTTTTGGCTTTCAGTTCTGCCTAGTTAACAACTCTTATGTTAACTTTTCTCAGTTAAATTAGTTGATGTGGTTTCTGTCTCCTGACTAGACCCTGACTAATGGGGTGGGGTGGTGCCTGCCCTCACCCAGGCTAAGTGAGAGGGGCATCACTTAGTTCTTGGAGGGCTGGATGTGTGTCCCCTGCAGCTATGGAGGCAAGTGGATGAGTGTCTCCCCCTGACTCAGGAAATCTACAGACCAGAGGTGGGCTGATGAGCTGCTTTGGAAGGAGGATGGATGGCCCTGCATGCCCAGTTTCTCAGGGCATGGAGCACGAGAGTATGTTTCATGGACATGATGGTAGCTGAACGAGAGAGATGAGCCAGTGGGGTTGTCTTACACAACCACCAAAAGGCCCATCTAGAGGAACAAGGGAGGAGCAAAGGAGAAGGTTGAAGTAGATTTTTAGGGACTGTCTGGAGGAGCAAAGAAACTGCTGCATTTCTAGGTCAAGAGAACTCACGTGAAGCTCAGCGGGGAGTCGGCTTCTCCCTCTGTACCCCCCCCGTTCATGCTCCCTCTCTCTCTCAAATAAATAAAATGTTTTAAAAATAATAAAATAAATAAAACTGAAGTTGCTGTTGGGATTATAAGTCATACCTCCAACTTTTTCGACATACAGTTAGATGAAAAATGCTGGTAACAGTGTAATTCCCATTAATACGGCATCTTGTTTTCTCTATCAGATAGCAGAGGTTCGTTGTCCCCCAGCACTCTCTCAGGAAAGATGTTGCCTTCAGTCAGATTTGCCCTGTTCAAATGTGTCATTGTCCTTGTTTTTTGTTTGTTTTTTTTTTGTGTGTGTGTGTGTTTGGTAAAAAAGGGGAGTGGGGATGAGCTTTAGTAAAAAGCCCCAGGAAATCTCTTGAGTTCTGTTTAATGTTCCCTTTTTTCCTAAGTGCATTTTCAGAAACAGAAAAGTCTTAGCTCTTATAGAACTAAGTTTTGCAGTTGAGTCTGAACCTGGTCAAACACAGCAGTGGCCATCCTGGAGGGAAAGCTTTCCTGATCAGGCCAAGGGTGCAAACAGAAACTGCCTGTCTCCCGTCAAGCTGCAGCCCTCACCGTACATGTCAGGGAGCTTCTGGGGAAGGCAGCTCCAGCACAAAGACGCTCTGCAGCTGTTTTGCCTACGAATACTGCGGCCGTGCCCAGTCAGTCCAGGGTCTGTGCAACTCTTTGGGACAAAACGGACTCCACCTTGTGATCATACTTGAGAACTGCACCACTGCCCTCTGGGCAACTGGATCACCGTCCTCTCTTCCCTCGTCCTTTTCGTACCTCAAGGTCTCTTAAAAAAGAAAAGTAGACCAAAATAAAGGCTACTGTGAGGAATCTCATGCAGACATCTTAAACAAAATTTGCCTCAAACTGTTATGG
Organism: Eumetopias jubatus; assembly: GCF_037043125.1. NCBI lineage: Eukaryota > Metazoa > Chordata > Mammalia > Carnivora > Otariidae > Eumetopias > Eumetopias jubatus. The sequence goes on along the minus strand of NW_028274815.1, from coordinate 57,212,837 downwards.
GATCGTTGAGCACGACGGGCAAGAAAGAATCCTTGAGATGTCCCGGGCAACTGAGTAAGTTTATTTCCGTAGCTCGGGTACCGGACCCGTGGGCACAAAGAGCTGCACCTTTGCTGTATAAAGCTGGTGGTTCCGGACCCGTGGGCACAAAGAGCTGCACCTTTGCTGTATAAAGCTGGTGGTTCTATGCTTAGTGCTCTAGGGGGATGGGATGTGCAGGGAGTACTAGATCATAGATGTGTTCTTCGAACTTCTACTTATAAAACTACTTTCGCAAGATTTCTCTGGTGCTTATGAACCAGCTTGATATTAACTATCAGTAAGATGTACAGGCAGTCATGAAACCCCTTAAGAATGTAGCAACCAGTATGTATTTGATCCTTGTCAGAACTCCGCGGGCTCTAGGTCAGCCTTGTGGGCTAAAGGTGAACATTTTTCTGCTTCTATCCCTCATCAGAACCACTTATATTCTTTATTCTCCAAGTTTCTACATTCTCTTCAACCGCTATTATCCATTTTCTTTGGTTTCTTCAAAGCCACAACAGGCCAGGTGCTTTAAAAACGCTTTCATATTTAATCCTACAATAACTTGAGAGACACAAATGTTACTGTGGCCATTTCACAGATAAAGAAATCTAGGCAAATGGGCTCCAAGTTTCAATAACTCACCCAACGCCACACAACTAATGAGTAGAGGAGTGGGATTTGAACTAGGTCAACCAGATGGACAACTCAGGCTCTTTCCACCCAGTCTCGCTGCCTCTTGGTTGATAGGATTTTCATCTACTCAGGTTTTGAAGCTGGAAACCAGTAAGGTGTTCTTGATTACTCTCTCTCCTTCACCCACATGTGGAGATGGTTTACTGACCCCACCTCCTAAAGGACAATGGAACATGTCCTTTCCTCTTTCCCACTGTCACAATCTTCCTTTGGCCCTTCCCTGTCCCTCAGGTGAAATACTGCAACGGCCTCCTAACAGTTTCTCTCCCTCCTGCACGCTACCCCACTGGAGAAAGGTCCTCATTTTAAAATCTAACTCTGAAAAGGCACAACCCATCCAGAGGACATTTAGGCCCCATGTATCAAGAGCCTTAACAATGTCTATACCCTGTCAATAGTAATTCTATTTCTGTGACTCTACTTCCAAAAAAGAATCCTGCGTATATAGAAAAAGCTAAATGCACAAAGACGGTGGGGGCAGTATTTTTGATGTGGAATAGTCATCCTCTACCACACTTTGAAAAGTCCATGATGGGATAAATTATGTAAATTAGTTCGTTTCAACTCTAAACCGATGGGAAAGTGTGGCCCAGACCACCCTGGGGAGGTCCTTGGAAGACCCTGCAGAGCAGGTGGGTCCTCCGTGGTCACTGTGGAGGCCCCGCTCTCTGTTTGCCAGGTTCTCTCAGTTTGAGGTGCTAACGAGCCTACATGCCACCCTTGGGGACACACGGATACACGGTTGGACTGCTCCTCACTGTTCCTCTCTGAGGTCTGGCCACCTCCCTGGAGCACTGTCTGGGAGCTGGGCACAGGACCCTGGACTCCTCCTGCAGCCTGCGGACCTCTTGCCTGGGGAAGAGCCCCCAGTGCCAGCTCAGCTTTCCCTCAGAGCCATTGCTGGTCTCCTCGGCCTGCGGGCGGCCACTAAATCAACTCAGGGGGTTTCGGCTTTTGAAAACAAAGGCAGGAAGGGCAGTGTGCTGTAGACAACTTCTTTTTTTTAAAGATTTTATTTATTTGTCAGAGAGAGAGAGCATGAGCACAAGCAGGGGGAGCGGCAGGCAGAGGGAGAGGGAGAAGCAGGCTCCCGGCTGAGCAGGGAGCCTGATGCGGGACTCGATCCCAGGACCCTGGGATCATGACCTGAGCCAAAGGCAGATGCTTAACGGACTGAGCCACCCAGGTGTCCTTCTGTAGACAACTTCTTTCAGCGTGCCACAGACCTCCCTGGAGGAAAGTAAGCCCAAAGCCCCGGCTACCTGCTGGAGGAGGAAGAGAGAAACATGGGGGAAAATCCCACATTAGTGTCTCAACAAACTATCCTCCCTTGAGAAGCTTGAGCAGGCAATGTCAAAATGAATATTACACATGAAGTCTGTGGGCTGCACAGAGAGGCTGACAGAGTCTGGACATCACACAGTTTGTACAAGCCATTCACCCCACTCATTTATTCCAGATGCAAATGTCTGCAGTTTTGGTGAAGACGGTTGAAAGAACAAATAGTTTTACAGCAATGGCACTTGGTTTTTCCGGCTTTACGGTCTCTTCCATGCCTGTGGAAGTCCCTCTCCTGTCTGTAGCTTTAAATCTCTCGGCCATATGACCAACTACCCTATCTCCATCTCCAGCCCTGACTTCTAAACTTCAGCTCCACGTTTCCAAATGACTGAGCGACAGCACTACCTGGACACCTCCTTTCACTTCTTGTCCCAAACCAACCTTGCTGTTCTTCCCGAGTCAGCTTCCCCTGCACCTGTCTTATTTCCATCAATGTGATGGCAGTGTATATAAGCCAAGCAGCGTTCCTCTCTACACTGGCCCCTTCCAGGAGCCTCAAAATGCCTGCCAAAGGCCCCAATTTAGGCACTTCTTTACAAAAGTTGTCCTGTTATGACCTCAAAGGCAAACAAATGGAACCCAGTCACCAGGGCATCCGAGGTAGTGGCCAATCTAGACCCCCTAAGTTGCTTGGAGTGAAAGTGCTGACCAGCCAGAACACCCTCTATTACATGGTGGCCAAACTATCCGACCATTTCTCTGCTCTGGAGACGCAGACAGGGGGAGCTGATATGGGCAGGAGAGTAAAAGTGGAGATGGAGATAGATAGCAGAGTTACCATAAATGAGGACCCATGAATTTAAATTAGGGCATCAGGGGCGCCTGGGTGGCTCAGTCAGTTAAGCGTCTGACTCTTGGTTTCAGCTCAGGTTCTGATCTTAGGGTCTGGGGATCGAGCCCCACATCAGGCTCTGCCATGAGTGTGGAGCCTGCTTAAGATTCTCTCTCTCTCCCTCTCCCTCTGCCCCCGCCTAAAAAAAATTTTTTTTTAAATAATAAATTAGGTCATCAGGAACTGTGTGGATATTATTGTCTCCTACAGCAGGCGAGCTTTCCAGACAGCTGGGGGGTAGAGAAGAAAGTTTAGCTGTCTGCTCTGCCCTCTCTCCTTCCTCTCTTCCTACCGTCTTTTTTTCTTTTCCTTTCTCCTTCTCTTTCCCTTCCTCCCTCCCTTCTCCCTCCCTTCTTTTTTCTGGCCTACCCAGCATCTGAATAACCTCCCAGTTTGAGGGGAACCCCCCATTGCCTGAGCCCTGGCCGAAGACAGGGCACAGGATCCTCGGCGGAAGCTGAGAGAGCCAGGCACTTTCTGCCCCATGCCCTGGAAGCTGGGATTTGGGCCCCTGGAGATCCTGCTACTGAATCCGATGCTCAGGATTCGTCGAGAGACCACGGCAGCAGTGTCCAATGTCAGCCGCGGCAGCTTTCAGAGGATGCAGCGGCCTGGGTGCCCACAGAGTGTGCAAGCCAAGCCATCCCAGTGGTAGAAAAACTGCAAAGCTCTGGGAGCAGTGAAGGGGTACAAGGGACCTACCCCTTCTTTAGTGAGCTAGGCATCTATTGCTGCGAAACCAAGGACTCCAGGACATGGCGGGTTAAAGGAACAAATACTTGCACCACAGCTTCCCTGGTTCGGGACCCCAGGCGCTGCTCAGCTGAGTCCCCCATCAGGCTGCATGGGGTGGAGGGGTTCATGGGGCTGCCGTCTCACAGGGGGTCAGGTCTTGGGGGACATCTCCTGCTAAGCTCACTCCCATGGTGGCCGGCAGGATTCACTGCCTCACAGGCTGTTAGACTGAGGGTGTCCGCTCCTCTTCAGCTTTTGGCCTGAGGCCTCAGGGTCACAGGGAGCTCTTCTCCATGGGGCAGGTCCCAGCAGTCAGCTTCCATCTGAGCCAGCGAGGGAGACAGAATGTCCAAGAGGGAAGCCACAGAAGTGACACCGCTTCATCTCTGCCACACGCAATTTGCTAGAAGCCCAACACTAGATCTGTCTCAAGGGAAAGGGCTTATGCGATGGTCTGAATTGTAGGAGGGAAGGTGGGATGCACGAAATTCTGTCTCAGCGGCTGCAAACCACAGATTCATTGATTGTTAACATTTTGCCACATTTGCCCCTCCTCCCCTAGATGTAGCCATAGCTACAGATTCCGATATACAGTTAACCTTTGAACAAGGTAGGGCTGAGGGACGCCAACCCACCCCTCCGCCGGAGTCAAAAATCCATGTATAACTTTTTTTTCTTAAGATTTTAAGTCATCTCACGCAACATGGGGCTCAAACTTATAACCCCGAGAGCAAGAGTTGCATGTCCCACTGACTGAGCAGGCCAGGTGCCCCTCCATGTATAACTTTGACTCTTCCAAAACTTAATTAATAGCTGACTGTTGATTGGGAAGCCTTGAAGATAATATAAACAGTTGATTAACACATATTTTGTATATGTGTTATATACGGTATTCTTATAATGAAGTAAGCGAAAGAAAAGAAAATTGAAAGGAAGAGAAAATACATTTACAGTACTGTACTGAAAAAATTATAAACAGATGCACTCAGTTCAAACCTGCTGTTCAAAGGTCAACTGTAGATATGGATACATCTCTGTATATACACATGTACGCATATACCCTCATATACATGTATACGCATACACACATATACACATACACACGTTTGATTAAACAATCAAAAATAAGTTACAGGTGTGAAGACATTTCACGTCTAATTACTTCAGCATGCATCTCCTGAGAATAAGGGCATTTTCCTACATAACCACAGCGTTGTTGCACTATTTAACAATAGGGCTGTAATATCATCTATTATAATATCATCTATTATACACTCACCTCTCCCCAACTTTCCCTGAAGTATTTTTATAGCTCTTTATTTTTTTTTCTGCCCCAGTATCCAGTCAAGGTCTCAATGTTGTTTTTGATTGTTTGATCTATTTGATCCCTTTTCATCTAAAACAGTTCTCCCCAATACCATCTCTTTCTGGTTTTTCATACTGTTGACATTTTTTGGAGAGTCTAGGCCAATTGCTTTATAGAAGGCCCCATATTGTGGAGATGATTATCTCCTGATGGAGGTGTTTAACTGCTCCCCATATCCACTTGTAAGCAGGAAGCTAGGTTAAACTATTTTGGAAAGAATACTTAGGAGCCACGTGTCTGGTAGAGCCTCTATTAGTGATGTTCGGGAACTGCTCGATTTCTCCTTTAATAAACGCCTAACTTCCCTCTTGTCATTCGTTCTCTGTGGGGGGATACTGGGAGTCTGTGTGAATATCTTGTTCCCCAACAACCTTCTTCCCAGCAGGTTAGCATCCGGGAGTAATCCTGGACTTGCTTAATGATTATATTTGAGGTGGCAAATGCTGATTGTCTAACTGTCATTCCTTCTCTATTTGTCACTCTGCAAAGACAAACTTTTCTTTTTCTCCCTCTTTTTTTATGTTCTGTTTCTTTGCTTTAGAATTATGATGAATTCATGCTTTTAAAAATTATTATATTATCAATTGGCATTATTCTTTTGATGTGCGAATTGTCCCAAGTTCGGCCAGTGGGAAACTCTTTCAAGCTGACTCCTGTATCCTTTTTTTTTTTTTAAAGCTTTACTGGCATATAATTCACTTTCTATACAGTTCACTCATTTAGAAAATACTGTTCCATGGTTTTTAGTTTATGCACAGAGTTGTGCAACCACCAGCAAAGCCCATTTTAGAACATTTCATCACCTCCTGCAAAAAACCCATTACCCATTTAGTGGTCCCTTTCCATTCCCCCAACTCCCTCAGGCCTAGGCAACTATTCATCCACCCTCTGTTCTTACATATTTGCCTGTTCTGGACATGTCATATAAATGCAGTCACATAGTCTGTGGTCTTTCATGAATGGCTTCTTTCACTTAGCATTATGTTTTCAAGGTTCATCCATGTTGTGCTGGCTCACGTCAGTACCTCATTCCTTTCTAATGCCAGATAACATTCCTTTTTATGGATACACCACGTTTGGTTTATCTTTCCATTAGTTGATGGGCATTGGAGCTGTTTCCACTTTCTGTCTATTATAAACCGTGCTGCCATGAACACTCATATACGGGTATGTGTGTGAACATGTGTTTTAATCTCTCTTAGGATATACCTAGGAGTAGAATTGTGGGTCATATGGTAAGCCTTTGTTTAACCTTTTGAGCAGCTGCCAGACTTTTCCAAAGTGGCTGCAGCATGTTACCTTCCTAGTAGCAATGTATGAGGGCTCTGGTTTCTCCATATCCTAACCAACATTTGTTATTACCTGTCATTTTGATTATAGCCATCCTGGTGGATGTGAAATGATAATCTCATTGGTTTTTTTTTTTTTTTAAGATTTTATTTATTTATTTGACAGGGAGAGAGCACAAGCAGGGGGAGCAGCCGGCAAAGGGATGGGGTGAGGCACGCTCCCTGCTGAGCAAGGAGCCCCATGAGGGGCTCAATCCCAGGACCCTGGGATCCTGACCTGAGCCAAAGGCAGATGCTTAACAGACTGAGCCACCCAGGCGCCCCTCATTGTGGTTTTGATTTGTATTTCTCTCAGGCTAATGATATTGAGTCCATTTTTTTCCCTGGTACCTTTGGTTCCTTCCCAAAATTCATGTCTTATTTTATTTCCAAAAAATTTCCTTATATAATAGCTTTGTTTTATTGGTATGTTTTTCTTCTTTGGGGACTCTGGTGATATATACATTGGCTCTTTATCTTCTGTGTCTCTCACTTTTTCTTGATATTTTTACTTCCTTTCCAAATTTACTTTTGGTTCTCTTGATCGTCTTTAAATTTTTTTCCAAAAAGAATTTTTTTCCTCAATGGCCTTTACATCTAACCGATTTTCCCTTAGACACCATATAATTTAGTTTTCATATCTCCAGACTATTTTTTCCTTGCCTGAATTCAGTTGATCCTCATTTTGTTGCTTTCTACTTTGAGCTTTTAAATATCTGACTTTTTATATTCTTTATAGCTGCTGTTGCTTGCCAAATGGTATTTAATCCATGTTGAGAGAGCTGTGATGCAGCTTTCCACTGCTTTTTGGTTGTATTTTCATTAGCTCAAAAGGTTTATTATTTTGTTCTGCAGTTTTTATATGGATGTCGGTTGCCGTTTTCTGTTTATTCCAAAAAGTTTTGGATCCTCCTGCACCAGAAATAACAGGTGTTTCTACTGAGGGGAGATGACAGTGTAGCAGGCCTAATTAAGAGGTCAAGGTTACAGCAGGAGCTCAGAAGGAAGCAAAGAAGGATGATTTCTTAGGAAGGAAACCTCTGGGGGAAAACGGAAATGGGAGATGAATGTGAGCATTTAAAACAAAGTACTGGTAGAAATATGACATGCTTTTTTTAAAAATTTTTATTTATTTATTTGACAGAGAGACACAGGGAGAGAGGGAACACAGGGGAGGGAGTGGGAGAAGGAGAAGCAGGCTTCCCGCAGAGCAGGGAGCCCGATGTAGGACTCAATCCGAGGACCCTGGGATCATGACCTGAGCTGAAGGCAGACGCTCAACCGATGGCAGACGCTCAACTGACTGAGCCACCCAGGTGCCCTGAAATATGACATGCTTAATGGAAAAAATAAGGGCAGATACAACGAAATCTTTGCAGGTAAAAAACAATCATTAGCTCCGGGCTGCCTAGGTGGCTCAGTGGGTTAAGCGTCTGCCTTCGGCTCAGGTCCTGGTCCCAGGGTCCTGGGATTGAGCCCTGCATCGGGCTCCTTGCTCAGCCGGGAGTCAGCTTCTCCCTCTCCTTTACCCTCTACCCCTCCCCCACCCTGCTTATGCTAGCTCGCTTGTTCGTGCTCTCTCTCTTCTCAAATAAATGAATAAAATCTTTAAAAAAAAATCATTAACCCCAGGAAAAACAAAAAGCTGTAAGTGAAAGGAAACATACCATTGTATAGAACTCATCAGTAAACAATATTTACCAGGTCATAATGATATAAAAACTGTCTACTGACTTAAGTTATGAAAATTGTGATATAGCAAATATAAGGTGGATGAGAGAAAATAAGAAAGGAGCCAAAATAGGGCTAAGTTCTCATCTAACACAATAAAAAGTCAGCAGATCAGGTCTCATATTCATAAATTAAAAAATAATGTACATTACTTAAAAATATGGAAATAACAGAAGAGAAAGTTAAAGATTTGAAAATGAAAGCCTCTAATAAAGGAGATTAAGGGGTTGAATGGGTAGTAGACTCCTTTGTCATATGAGTCTTATAGTACTACATGATTTGAAAAAAAGGAATAAGTGTATGTATTTAATAACATAAAAAATGTAATTAAAAACGATAGTTGAAGTGCCAGGTGGCAGACAGCGCTCTGAGAATTTGTATATTGTCCTTCTGGGTGAAGTGCACACTCTGAGCCAAGGGCCACTCCCGTCTCCTCCACAGGAGGCAGATGTCGGAACCGGCTGGTGAAAGTAGGTGTGGCACCTCTCAAATTATACCTAATGATTGTCCTCCAAAATGTATGCTTCCCTTTCCTCACATCAGTTGGTTTGGATACTTATGTGCAGTACTCACAGCAGAGCCTCTAACAGTTCCAATTGACTGGCAACTGAGATTGATATGATCCTCTCATGCTGCTGGAGGCTACCATGTTGGCTGGTGACTGGTCCTGACCAGCAATGGGATCGACTGGAGGGAATGGCAGGGGGAGTATGACTGGAGCCCAGGAGGTCTCCTAGGGCACCTCATCACTACCACGCCAGAGACACAAGTTAACGGAAAGGTACTACACCACATGTAAGCAGTCCCACCAAAGCAGACGCCTCGAGCATGAAGATTTGGTTCACCCCAGTGGGTAAAGAATTCTGGCCAGCTTGAAAATAAGGGGAACCTGGAATGGGTAGTGGAGAAGGGAAATCATAAATGCCAGTAAAGCTTCATGACCAGTTGCAAAAATGAGGATTGTAGCCTCTCCTGGTGTTTCTTTTCTTGCTGTGTCATGTATAAGTGTAGATCTTTAGCTATGGTCCTTTCCTATCATCTCCCTTCATTTTGTATTTAAAGAATATGGGTGATGGTTACTTTTTTTTAATATTTTATTTATTTGTTTGACAGAGAGAGAGAGAGAGCACAAGCAGGGGGAGAAGCAGAGGGAGAGGGAGAAGCAGGCTCCCCGCTGGGCTGGGAGCCCAATGTGGGGCTCGATCCCAGAACCCCGGGATCATGACCTGAGCTAAAGGCAGTCGCTTAACTGACTGAGTCACCCAGGTGCCCCCGGTGATGGTTACTTCTAATTGTAGTCTACATACTACAACACTGAGATGGGATGATGATGAAAATTGGGGGAAGAATGGACCATCACATACAGATGTGGACCTGAGGGCAGAGAGCCTAGCCATGCTACTCCAACACTGTTGTTAGGGTACTTGTGCGAACTTTGCCACCATGAATTGTTTTTCAATTCTTGTGATATTATTCGCGCAAGATTCAGTTTTGGGCGGGACCACTGACTTGTTCTACTCCAGGTCATGTGCCCATGTTCCCGCTACCAGTAGGCAAGGAGGGTTCTGGTTTCTAGTGCAGCTTCTACTAGACCCATTGGCTTCTAGTGTGGGAGAAAAGGCCCAGACTCCTTCCAAGACTGAGAGTAGGGGAGGCTCCTGCAAATTAGGAGGATATTCAGATGCTGGGTAGCCAACAGGATCTCCATGATAGCGTATGCTTTAGTCTGTCCAACGCAACCATCTCTCCTATGACAACAAAAAATGCACTCATCCCCGCCTCAAAAGAGGACAGCTCCGTCTCATGAATTATTTTATCTGCCCCCAAGCCCACGTCTTTAGGTGATGGTCCATTTTTCCCCTAACTTTCAGGGGATTTCAGGCAGTTCCTCAAAGGAAAGATTACTTGTCAGGCAGAAACAAAAGATGCTCAACAGAAAATTACAGAATGTCGCAGCTGAAAAGAACCTTGGGAGTCATCCATCCTAACCCCGTATTGATGAGGAAACCACACGGAGCAGAAAGTGATAAAGGCCATGGAAAAGGTACACACCAAGCACTGCAGAGTTCCAAGCAGGCGTAGTGCAGGTCTGGTTGAGATAAGGGTGGGCTTGCTGAAGGTGCGGGGGATTTAACCTGGGACCTGACACGCAGTGGTGGACTATACTGGTCTTTTGCTAAACTCAGAATTACTTTTCTGCTCATAGTCTGTTTATCTCAAATTCTACCACCCATAACTTCCTTGGCTTTTTGAGACCTTATTTATTTGGCCTTGGTTTTTTTTTTTTTTTTTCCTTTCAAGTTCCCTTCATTTTGATTTGGTGTCCTGATTCCCCATTTGACCTGGTTGCCTATTTGGACTTGGCCCGGTTCTCTGTCCAGCTGGGTGTCTTACCTGGAAAAGACCCAAGTCTCAGCCCCTGGGGTTAGGTGACTCTCCCAGAGGTCTTTGGGGTATTCAGAGAAGACCAAGGGTAACATATGCAAATGCCTTCTGATATCAGGCAGGTAACAAATGTGTGAAGAGGCTGGCTGTTAATTAACACACAAGTGGTGCTCATGGGACTTAATTTTTATTAAAAGACAAAAGCAAATAAAATCAATGTACTGCCGAAACAAAGCCATCTGTGAGCTAGTTTCTGCTTTTGCTGTCAAAAGTTTGTGATTCCTGGGGCGCCTGGGTGGCTCAGTTGGTTAAGCGACTGCCTTCGGCTCAGGTCATGATCCTGGAGTCCCGGGATCGGGTCCCACATCGGGCTCCCTGCTCGGCAGGGAGTCTGCTTCTCTCTCTGACCCTCCCCCCTCTCATGTGCTCTCTCTCTCTCTCTCTTTCTCGTTCTCTCAAATAAATAAATAAATAAATAAATAAATCTTAAAAAAAAAAAGTTTGTGATTCCTGGTTTAGACAAAACCTGTAGCTACCAGGACAGGTTCAGGAAAACCCAAGTCTTTATGTCCTAAACTGGTGCGGCCCAGGAGCTCCAGGAGAGGGAATTCGTACGCTATCCACAGCTGGGGTTCAGACCTGTTTTTATAAACTAGTGAGGCTTCGATGTAACCCAGATTGCCGAAAGTGCTGCTGAGCAAAAGGATCAGAAAGGAGGAACGGGTCTAACACAGGTTACAGTATGACCCCCTTCCCCACCCCAACCTGGTGGTAGTTCCATTATGCCTCAGGATTCCGCTGGGCAGTAAACGCTTAAGAGCTGGGTCATTGGACTCCCAGGTCCCACTGCTGGCGGGGGTGATGGTGGAAAGGGACAAGCATCACAGCCTTCCACAGGCTGGCTCCCTCTTCCCCTTGGACTCCATCACGGATTTCCCATCAGACCTGGCTGCTCATAGAGCCTCTAAGCGGCTCCCGGCTCACTTACCCACACCCCACCCACCCTTTACCGGACTGCTTAAATCCCACCGCACCCGTGGAAGTTTCCCCAACCACTCGGCCTGGAGACCTTCCCCTCCTGCGCTTGTGCCGGGTGGCACCAGTTCGCGCCTCGGTCACACGCCTGCGTGTTTAGATGCGAATGCGGATGCGAACATGCACAAAGACCGTGGGACCGCCTCCCCCGTGGCGGCGCTCCTCGAACGCGATCGCGTGCCCTGCGCAAAATGAATGAATGAATACATGACTCAGGGTGCGATCTACACGCTAGGAGAGAGCGCCCTTCCGCACAGCTCCGGGACAACGGGCCCTCGCAGAACCCCGCTCGCCCGAAACAGACAAACCTGAGCCGCGAGCGCGGACCTTGAGGGAAGGACGGCCGAAGAAGATTCGACCTCCCATAGGCCAGAACGGCACGAGGGGTGGGCTCTTTTGGGGGAACCGGTCGCGTATTGGTCGAGCCTCCAGTCTTAGGGCTGGGAATGACCGCTCCGCCCCAAAGGCCGCCTCCGCGCGGAGAGGTGGGAGGGCCCGAAGGGCGTGGCCGGCGCGCGGCCCCGCCCCTGGCGTAGCGGGCTCGGGTGTGAGGGCCGCGGTCTCCGTCTGGGACCCCCGCGTCGGGGCCGCCGCGTCGGTTTGCTGTTGCCGCAGGCCGGGTCGGGGCGTCAGAAGCGTCTGAGGTGAGGTAGGTAGCTTTCGGCAAGCGGGCGCGGCAGTTGGGGCTCCGCAGCCCCCGCCCCCGCGGCCCGGCCCCCTCTGCCCAGCAGCCTCTCCGGGTCTGCGAGGCCTTACCGGGCGCGTCGCCGGGCCCCGCGTCCCCCGCCGGGAAGGGCACAAAGGGCTCTTGGGGGTAGGGACGCCTCGTGCCTTCGCCTCCATTTTTGCAGGCGGAACGGCGGGTGCGGGGCGCGGAGGCGGGAGGCCGGGGTTGTAAGAGGCTGAGCGCGGGGAGGCCGGGCCGAGGGGGGCGCGCGTGTCCAGGTATCCTCCGCTCCGAGCAGCTGCGCGGCTGGTCGGGCCCGGCCGCGGGCGGACTCACTTTCCCTCGCGGCCTCTGCCCGGGCGTGTGCTGTTTACCCTGCGCGCTCGCCGGGGGCCAAGTGGCGGCCCTGGGAGTCAGGCGCTCGCGCTGCTCTGCCGCGGAGACCCTCTCTCACCAGCTCAGGGTCATTCCCAAGGGAAAGATGGAGACGAATGATGCTTTCTTGGTGCCGTGAATGCAGCAGCTGCTGAGGGGAAAAAACAAAATGTCTTGCTTTTTTTTGCCTAGAAAGGCCACCCTTTCCAACTGTCATCACCAGAACTGTTCTCAGCAGCTTAGGGGCACATATATGCTCAGGTCCTTCATAATTATTTGGTTGGGTTCGGTGTATTGTTTGTAATAAAAATGAGCGGAAACCTGCCAGTGCCAGAGCAGATTGGACCTCACTGAGAATTCAGTTGGGGGGTGGGGAGTGGGGCCTGCACAAAGATAGGTAGTATTCATAAATACCCTAACAGCTCCTAGATCTAGGGTGAGAAGGATGTTGTTAAAATGCGTGATAAAATGTACTAGATCAGTTTGCCTAGGGTTTGGTTAAAAAGAAGTAGAGGTCACCACTTCTCATCCTGATTCTCTGCATCACCTGGATCAATTCTAGGCTACTCAGTACTGAAAAGAGCAAAGAACTCAGTTTCTCTTCTGAAAAACTTTTAAAGCTCTTCCCCACCCCACAGCTAATTAATCATGTCTTCCTTTAGGCTACTTTCTTCTGCCTCTGCTTTTACACATCACATTGTATTGTGGTTTCCCCAGCTCCTAGCGCAGTGCTTGGAACATAGCAAGACATTCAGTGACTGAAGCCAAAACAAGACCAAACAAAACAAAAAAATAGCGTAGCCAAAAGTTGACAAAACAAAAATTTTCATTCCTTTAATTTGTTGGACCAGTTATTTCTACAGGTTAGGGAAGCAGTTGACTTCTGGCTCTCTTAAGTTAAAACAGGCTTTATCTGTCATGTTACTAACTCTGGATAAGTTATTTAACTTCTCTGTGTCTCAGTTTCTTTTTTTTTTTTTTTAAGATTTTATTTGTTTATTTGAGAGAATGAGGGAGAGAGAGAGAGAGCATGAGAGGGGGGAGGGTCAGAGGGAGAAGCAGACTCCCCGCTGAGCAGGGAGCCCGATGTGGGACCCGATCCCGGGACTCCAGGATCATGACCTGAGCTGAAGGCAGTCGCTTAACCAACTGAGCCACCCAGGCGCCCCTCAGTTTCTTTATCTGTAAAATGGGAGTTATAGTAGTACCCAGTCCATGGGTTCTGAGGATTAAAAAAGATATTGATATAAAGTGCTTAGCATAGTTCGTGGCTCAAAGAAAATGTTCAGGAGCTGTTAGCAGTTATTAGGATAAAAATAAACAGATACTTGAATAGATTTACTAATACTAAGTATCTGTGTAGTACTTGACCCTTCAGGGTCTGTCTGCCTTTTAGTCCTTATCTGTTGCTTGATTTTAAAAAGTCCTTAAGCCTTTCATGATTTTCCCCCACAGTAAAAGTATTCCATAGGTTATCTGTGATTCATTTAGAGTCTCACCACCCACTAGAGATTAAGTGCCAGATAATAATTTGGCCAAGTATTACAGTAGTTGATAAACTCTTGATGTGCTCTGATACTCAGAATGGTCCTGTAAGAGCAGAGGAACAGACGGGGCCTGTTGTGGCTAACAAGAAATCTTTAGGGTGATTGGTTCAGCCAGAGAGGCAGAGCTTGTGGAGATGGACTTGCAGTGGCTTTTCTCCTTATAACTTAACTGTTCTCATGAAGAAACTGTCTCCTGTCTTTGAAGTTATTCACAAACATTGTGAAAAGTGGAAGAAGTCTTCTCTTTGGCTTTAGACCTGTTGGCCAGACGTAGAGGTGGCAGATAGAACCCCTAGGGGATGTTGCCTCACTTCCAGGTTTTCCTGCACCACTTTCTGGGGGCAGGAAGCGGGCTAAGTTGTACATTTCCTTCCAGCTGTAGGTCTCCTTGACATGTCAGTTTCTCTTAAATTATTTGGAGTCTCCAAAACAAATATCTTCTTTTCACTTGTAACTAACACAGGAGAATTCTGGTCTCTGATTCTGTTTTTAATGTAGCCACAATCTTGAATCCTTTCTAGGGAATATGGTTCTTTCTGGGGACTCCTTTCCAGATGTGACATACTATAATTAGCTGTTAAAAACCTGCTACAAGGTGTGAACTTTCTCTAGTGTCCTGTTGGAAAGACTTTAAGGACAAGGACCAAAAATTTCCTTCTCAAATGTGCCTGGCATAGGATAGGCACTCAGTGGAGTGCCTCATTGGCTCAGTCTGTAAAGCATGCAACTCCTGATCTTGGGGTTGTAAATTTAAGCCCCACATTGGCTGTAGGGATTACTTTCTTAAGATAAAACCTTAAAAAACAAAAAAACAAAACCACAGTGAATGGTTGTAAAATCATTGTAGTAGTTCTTTCCAGTGTGCGAAACAGGCTTACTGACTAACCTGGTGCTTCTGAAACATTACCAGTCACTTGGAGATCTTGCTCAAATGTAAATTCTGATTCCAAGACTGGTGGGGCCTGAGAATCTACATTCCCAGCAGGCTCTGAGGTGATGCAGATGTTGCTGGTCTTCACACTGAGTAGAAAGGTACTAACACAGGTATCTGCATTTGTGTGTGTGTGTGTTTTTAATGATTTTATTTATTTATTAGAACACAAGCAGGGGGAGCAGCAGGCAGAGCGAGATGGACAAGCAGGCTCCCCGCTGAGCAGAGAGCCTGGCATGGAGCTTGACCCCAGACCCTGGGATCATGACCTGAGCCGAAGGCAGAACACTTAACCGACTGAGCCACCCAGGCGCCCCTGCATTTGGTTTTTACAAGTACTGCTAAAAACAGTTTTGTTTTTATGGTTTTGGGATAAAGTCTTGGATTTATGATATTTTTTCCTAATTTATTATGTTACTCTATTTTTAACAATTCTTATATTTTGTTCCAAAAAATGATTTGAGAAATCATTCCAAGATACTTTCCATATAACAAGATTTTTAATAGAAGTAATTGAGGCAGATAGGTTGAAAGAAAAGTAAGATGAAGTCAAGGGTAAGATTAGTACAAAAGGTGAGTGCCTTTCTGTCCTAAGCTTTTTGGTTGTGTAGGATTGCAGATTTGTTGCTGAGCTTCCTAGTAGTCAAAGCAAAGAGGAAATTTTTATCAGTTTCACCAATACCTTTCAAGTAAAAACAAACTGGCTGTTCAGTGAAACACTTGTTTTTGTTACCAAGACCAGAGAATTCTCCAGTGTGTTCTCCAAAAGAGGATCCTTTAGTAGAGTGGGCAGCATTCTTATCAGTAAGATTCTTATCAGTCTTCATACATGTAACCTGACTGCCTCACAGAAATCACCAAGCGCAGAACACGCAGTGGCTTGTGGAACTGCAACCATGGTTCCAGGGCCAGCTTGCTCAGACAGTAGGAGAGATTTTTGTTACAGGAAAGCTGCTTTTCTGCCTTGCTCTTTGGTGGGAAGAGAAGGTACAGTTATTAACACGTGAAGTCCTCAGTATCCTCATAGTTTAAGTTTTGTTGGTTGGGGACAATCTGCTAAGGAGGCCAGAGAGCTTGCGGTTGAGTGGACAGGGGACTGGAAGCTCAGCCAAGCTCCTTGAAGATGTGGCAGTGACATCTCTTTAAAGGCCTTCTGAAGACCTGCGTGATGAGTTAGAAGACTGGCCTTGCTGCGCGGCTATCTGGTGGTCCCAGTCAGTCGCCAGCCTGTGAGTGAGTGAGTGAGTGAGAAAGCAAGAGAAGCAGCCTGGCCGCAGCCTTCCCACCTGTATTGATTTACAGGGAGCCAGTGGCTCCTTCTCAGATGCTGGAGGATTCCCTCTGACTTTAAGGAAAACATAGGGAAGTAGCCCCAGGAGGAGAAGGAAAGGGGCTTCTGGTGCTGGAGCATTCTGAGGATGGCATCAGCCCATTACCAAGCCATGGGAAACATGTCTACCCTCTGTAGCTTCTTCCTTTTCACTTGGCTTCGACCTTCCTTTTTACTTGGCTTCTTCCTTTTACTTGGCTTTGACCTTCGAATAAAAAGGTAGACACGGTGCTCAGGATGACCTGCCCCACAGGGAAAGACAGGGCCTATGTGGAAGACTAAGAGACTTGGGGGCTTCAATAGCCAGGGCGGGAGCAGGTAGAAAGGCGGTTGCTCTTGGCTGTTGACCTCCCAGTCTCAAACCTCCAGCCACAGCAGTCCTGGCACCCACCCCACTCTGAGGCAGGCCCTGGCCTCTTGTGACTGTCTCTTTTGTTGGCCTCCGCTGAATATGTATTTACCCCCTGTCTTGCTGCCTCCCACGCCTGGATTGGCTTCTGCCTTTAAGCTTCTTTCCCATAAATCTAGTTCCCCCAGAAACTTTCCAGCAATCCTGCAGTGTTGGGTCCTGCCCCGCTCCCTCCCCCTTTCCTAGTGGGCAGAGCTTCTTTGTCTGGTTCTGTGGTCAGATTCTGCCACTATGTGTGCATGGTGTTCACCTATACCTGTGGCCTCCTGTGAAAACACAGGGAGTTTGAAGCATTTGGCCCCTGAACTGGTAGGGCTTGCTCTGTGGATTAATACCTGGCCCATGTAGCCAGTACAGGTGGCCGTGTGCTTGGGGACAGAGATGGGCCTTGCCCCAACACAGCATCCCTGGCAAAGCTTGTATAAATCAGATTATTTCGTAGGGAGGTCGTGATTTAACAAATCCTGGAGGTAGTCCTTTTTTTGATCAGAGGAGGATTGCTCCCTGGTTGATCATTCCTCTCTGAATGGTTTAGTTAGGAGAGGCGTATCCTCTCTCTCTCTCTCTCCGAATGCAGCCCTCCTTTCCCCCTCCTGGATAGGAGCAAGTGGGAGGAAGCACCAGCAGCTGCGACGGGGGCTGCACGCACGGGGTGCAGCCAATACCACGAAGGGTCAGGTGTCCAGGCTTACAGAGTTAGCTTTGCCACATATGTGACGTGTGAGCATATTTTTACTGTAAGGCAAGCAGATGCCAAGCCTACATCACTCCTAATTTTATATATCTGGCAGGTCATATGGCCTCTGCGGGAGACTAATGGAGAATTTTAATAGCAAAGTCCAGGTGGTCGCTAGGATATCCTGAAGCTTTTATGGCTTGTCTCTTGGTTTGGCCAAGAACAGGGCGGTTCCAGTGTGTATAGACCTTTCCCAGGTGGAGGGTTGAATTAACTCTTCATTGTCTGTGCTTCGAGACTTCCAGGCCCTCACTCCAACCTTGTGGTACTTCCCTGTTAGGGAGGAGGTCTCCTGAGGCCTCTGCCCATCCCAGAGCCACTAGCCTATAGGAACACTGTAAGATACGTGATCTTAGGTTCTGTTAGTAATAGGTTCTGTTAGCTGTTGACCTGTGAGTTGGTTCAATACCACAAGTCATTTTCATCATCCGGAGCAGTCTATTGGAAAAGGAATAAGCTGCTTCTCATTGGAAGTGTCCAAGCAGAATCCCCACCTCCACCCACACCCCACAAGGTTAGAAGGAATGATGTGTAAAATCTAAACCTGTGGCAATGAGGGCTTGGCCTTCATGCAGATGCCCACCTGGCAAGTGCAGACAGGACTGAACCCCAGAAATCTAAAACTTGTGCATTTGCTAGGCCACCTCATCAAGATTGATGTTTTAAAAAAGCTTTGCCTTCAACAGTCATTATTTCAAGGAGTTTTCCCTGATTATTTCTATGCCAGTTGATTTCGCCCTTTGTATTCTGTAGCATCTTATATACAACATGGAATTAGCTCTCATGGACTTCTTTTATTATTTATTTATTTATTTTTAAAGATTTTATTTATTTGACAGCACAAGCAGGGAGAGTGGCAGGCAGAGGGAAAGGGAGAAGCAGACTCCCCACTGAGCAGGGAGCCCGATGTGGGGCTCTATCCCAGGGTCCCGGGATTATGACCTGAGCCGACTGCAGTCGCTTAACCAACTGAGCCACCCAGGCGCCCTCATGGACTTCTTTTAATTCTTTTCTTTCACATGTATCTGTCTTCTCATAATTTGTGTAGTTGGAGGGGGGCATGATTTGTCAGGCAGATTAAGAAGTAAGATTATGAAGAGACTGTTCGTCCATACTGAGAAAATAAACCTGCCTTTTCCGAAGCACTGTTTCCATGAAAATCATTATTTCAGACCATCTTACCTGGTTGCTGAAGGGCCTCTGGTGACAGTGTTAACCTAGTTCAGGTTTGTATGCACACTTGAAAATTACCTAGTGGTGTCTCTTAAATAGCTTATAATTCTAGCTCACCACTCCCCATCCCCCAGGATAAATGGATACTTTCTTTTTTGAGTAATGAGTCCAGACAAGACATAAAAATTACATCATCAAAACAAAGAGATCATTTGTTTGCACTCTTTTCTTGTCCCAGCATCATCATATTCCTGCCCCTGTTGTAAGACCACACCCTTTAGTGGAACAGGAAAGCCGGTAAAAGGAATTAGCCACCCGTCATGGCCTGACTCTAGCCATTGAGAGGGTTTCTAGGAATGGAGCAAGAAGTAGAAATTGGGGGCTGTAGGTAACACTTTTCCAGCCCATGGACTCAGCTTCTAAACATCTTCATGTGTAGCTGTTTAAACAGCCACACGGTGAGGCTGTGGCTCTGTGAAAACCTGTCTCACTAGGACTTGGTCACTCATCTCGCCATCCTGTCACTCTCTTCCCTCTTCCCCTTCATGTGCTGATCTGCTTTGTAACTTGTTCCCTTGATGGTTCATAAAGAGCTTGGGTTCTGGAGTGACACCGTCCTGGATTTGAATCTCTCTCAGCCTTGGTTTCCCTCTCTGTGAAGGGAGATAAGGCGACCTGCCTCCCGTGGGAAACCCACTCTCGCAGACTGCTGGGGGGGTGGTGTAAATGGGTGCCACCCTTAGAGGCCATTTGGCAACATAGGCAAAGTATGTGCAGATGCCTTCCCCTCAGCAGCTGTCCTTCCGGATGTTGATGTTGTGCATGTGCTAGCAGGCGCACGAGGGCTGTGTGCACTGTGTGCTTCTGGCTGGTTGGTGGTTCCTTGCTGCATTGCTTGGAGTAAGGAAAGACTGGAAATAACCCCAGTATCCACCCACAAGGGACCAGTGAAATAAACCAAAAGGCACTTTTCCGGAATACAGTGCCGGGCAGTAATATGAAAGAAAGGAAGCTCGCGCGCTCTGTGTATAGCTGAGGAAAGGCATACGAGATACTTTTTTTTAAAAAAAGGAAAGAAAACATTCTGAACAGGGTGTCCTGTACAGTGTGCTGCTTTTACGTAAAGAGGGAGGATGAAAGAGATTTTTGTGTTTGCTTGCATATGCGTCAAGGGGTAAGAGACATACAGATTACTGAGACTCTTTACCTATTTTTATGGGAATTTCTAATAGTAAATATTTTGCCTTTGTTCTCTGAAACATTGGCTGCTTTTTTTTTCCTTCTGTTGGATTCCTTTGTGGCTTGTAAGGTGACTTGTTACACTGATTTCTGTGCCCCCTCCCCACACTGATTGGCACCTGCTGACACTCAGTATACATCGTGTGCCGGGCACGTGCCTGGCATGCCCTGTGTGCAGTAGCTGGGTTTATTTATTTATTTATAATATTTTAATTTGTGAGAGAGAGAGGGAACACAAGCAGAGGGAGGGCAGGCAGAGGGAGAAGCAGGCCTCCCGCTGAGCAGGGAGCCCGATGCGGGGCTCCATCCCAGGACCCTGGGATCATGACCTGAACCGAAGGCAGATGCTTAACCAACTGAGCCACGCAGGCGTCCCTGTGGTAGCTGGTTTTAGTGAGGGATGGAGACAAGGGCAGAGGGAGACTTCTATCTGCAGCGCATTTTATATTTCAACCATGTTACCTGTCCAAAAAACCCTGTGCAGTAGTTGTGAGAAGTAAGAGAGTACGTGTGAAGTGTGTGTGCTCTTCTGGGATCACCTCCGAATGGGCCTGGAGCCTCGTGTGCCTAGGCAGACAGAGTAGGACCCTTTTCCAGGACGGGGTGCTCTCAAGGTGTGGCTGTGCCCACCCAGTTCCCGAGTGTGCGAGCTGAGCAGGATGAACCCCTCTCCACAGCCAACCCCACTTTCTCGGGCTTCCCTGTTGCTCCCAGCACCTCCTCTTGCTGTCACTTCAGCTCCTGGTCTCTGCAGAAGGAAGGCTATTTTTGTCCACGTTCTAGCTTTGAGGTTGGTCCAGTGCGTTCCAGGTGGCCTCTGAAATCCTGGGCACTATGCTTCCCTTGTTCCCCTTCCAAATCCTCCCAAAGCTCTTGCCCCGCCTGCCAGCTCTCCTGCCGCAGCCCCCAGGGCTCTCAGCCTGTACTTGTTCCTGTACTCTTAGGCTGACTGCAGGGGGTCTCCGTTAGCCCTGAAACTCTTAAAGGAACTCTTGTATTTTCAGGTCCAACTCCCATGTTGTTCCTTCTTCCCTCCCTGAGTGCTCGCCCTGGTCTCCCTCGCCTGCCTGCCCCCCCCGCCACCCGGTGCACGCTCACGCGTGCTCTCTCACTGTCCCGTGCACACATGCTATGTGGCCATTGCCATTGTTATCCACCTGGATTTCCACGGCTTCCCTCAGCTGCAAGTTAATCACAGCCCAGGCTAGCGGGAGAAGAGTTGCGGCTCATCCTCTCTCTGGTCGCTGGCCACCCTTGGAATGAGAAGTCGCCACCAGCTCCACAGCCCCAGGTGGGGTTTCTGTGTTTTGAGAGGGTCCTGCCTCCTCCAGCAGGCAAAGCGGTCACTGTGGGAACACCCTGGGCTCAGCCAAGGCCTGAGCAGGCCCTGCCTTGCTGTTCCCTAGAGCACAGCGGTCAGGGCCAGGCCCGAGCCGCCTGCTAGTGGGAGCACTGCAGCAGCAGAACTGTGGCCGTGGCCGGGCTGGCGCAGGGAGGCCCCAGTGGGGCCGGGACGGAAGTGCGGCTTTACTCCTTGGCTCTGATTTGGACCTGCATTCACCTGCCTGGGCCTCTGCTGCTGGGGCTAGTACTGACCGTGTAAAAGCAGAAGACAACATGGTCTGCTCCTCCTTCGCCTTAGAAAACTCCAGGGCCAGGGAAAAATCAACCTGTGTTCTCCTCTGAGGAAATAAACACCATTTGTTCTTTCTTTTATTTGACCAGAAAAAAAAAAGTCCTTTTTTTTTAACTATAGTTGACATATTTATATTAGTTTCACATGTACAACCTAGTGATTACACAGTCGTACACATCACACAATGCTAACCCATGTAAGTGGGTAAGTATTGTCACCATCTGTCACCATACAGTGTTATTACAATATTATGGACTTTATTCCCCACACTGTGCTTGCTTGCTTTTTACACATCCCTGTGACTTACTTACTTTATAACTGGAAGCTTATACTTCTTAATCCCCTTCAACTATTACACCCATCTCCCCCACCTCCGGCAACCACTAGTTTGTTCTGAGTCTGTTTCTTTTTGTTGTACTTTGTTTTAATTTTCAGATTCCACATATAAATGAAAACATATGGTTTTTGTCTTTCTCTGACTTATTTTACTTAGCATAATACCCTCTAGGGCCATCCACCTTGTTAGTAATAGCAAGATTTCATTCTTTGTTTCCTTTGTTTCCATAGTCTTAAGTTGTTTCCATATCTTTTTTTAAAAGATTTTATTTATTTATTTGAGAAAGAGAGAGAGAGAGCACTTGAGAGTGGGGAGGGTCAGAGGGAGAAGCAGACTCCCTGCTGAGCAGGGAGCCCGATGCGGGACTCAATCCCGGGACTCCAGGATCATGACCTGAGCCGAAGGCAGTCGCTTAACCAACTGAGCCACCCAGGCGCCCAAGCTGTTTCCATATCTTGGCTGTGGTAAATAATGCTGCATTGATCTGTTCAAATTAATGTTCTCCTTTTCCTCCCGTAACTGTCCACAAGTGGAAGCACTGGAGCATACAGTCCTGCGGGTTTTCGTTGTCTGAGGAGCCTCCACACTGTGTTCCACAGAGGCTGCGCCAGTTTCAGTAATTCACCAACACCGCACAGGGGGCTCCCTTTTTTTCACCTTGTCGCCAGCACTGGTTTCTTGTCTTTTTGGTTTTGGCCATTCTGACAGATGTCAGGTGATCTCTCACTGTGGTTTTGATTTGCATTTCCCTGATGATGAGTGATGTTGAGCATCTTTTCATGTGTCTGTGGGCCATCTCTGTGTCTTCTTTGGAAAAATGTCTATTCAGGTCCTCTACCCATTTTTAAAAATCAGATTTTTTTTTTTTTTGGCGTTGGGTTGTATGAGTTCTTTATATATTTGGATATTAAACGCTTATTGGGTACATGATTTGTAGGTATCTTCTCCCATTCAGTAGGTTACCTTTTCTTTTTGTTGCTGGTTTCCTTCATTGCAGATGTCTGTCTTAATCATTAAAAAGCAAGGTTTCCTAGGTACAGATGCAGAGAATGTATCTTTTTCTTTTCTCTTCCCATTTTGTAGAGAGCTGCAGGCTTCAGGGGAACCCTGACCTGGGGACGTCTCCATGGCCTTGGGGGAAGAAAAGGCAGAGGTGGAGGCATCCGTGGACACAAAGACCCTGTCCTGCGGGCGGCGGAGCTGCGGGGCGCAGGAGGTGGACACCCCGGGGCTCGTAGGCGGGAAGCAGGAGGAGCCACCGTGCCTGGAAGCCGAGGCTGCGGCAGGGTCTGCCTCCCCCGTGTGGGGGATAGAGGGGCTGTCTGCCCCTGCCGCCAGCCCCTCTGCATATGACCAGCCCCAGGCCAACACCACCAGCAGGGAGCCAGTAGCTGGTAGATCTAAGCTTGCTCTTGGTTGCCTGCCCCTTCCTGCTGGCACTGGGACTAGAGACCTTTTGCACTCTGTGGGAAGCCAGGTAGGTAATAAGGCAAATGGAACTGTAGATTTAACTATTGTGGTCCTTTGGGAGTATGTTTTAGCATTTCCTTACCATCTTACCTGCTTTCCCAGCCCCTGTACAAGGAGGGGAATTGGGGGGTGGGGAGTCTGGGTGTGATGATTTCTGTTTTACAGGCTCACCTGGAGAGCTGGGCTTTGGGGCCAGTGGGGGACTCTGTCCACAGCATCTCCTGTTCCTCAAGAGTGTGACTGGTGACCTTCTGAAGACGGGGGATGCTGTGGCCAAGACCTAGTGCCCAGAGGGCTGGGCCACGGGAGCTGTGATGGGGGGAGCCGTGTCCTGTTTCTGACTTGGTGATCTGAACTCTTGGGGGTGGGGGGCCCTAACGAGACTTGGGGAGGGAGGGTCCAGGGCTGTGGGCTCCTTCAAGCTCTGAGACTCTATCCCCTTGGGACCCAGGGAACCTGACAGAGCCTTGGAGCCCCCGTGGTGGGCACTATTGTCCCTGGGTAAGAAGAATTTCTTGGGCCTCCCTGACTGCAGGGAAGCCTTGCCTAGTCAAGTCACAGAGAGCAAGCAGTTGTGCTTGGCTCTGTGACCTCAATCTTTCAGGCCCTCAGTATATTTGGGAAGGTGACCTGAATGATCCGTCCTTCCCAGCTCTGACATCCTATTATGTTCTGCTTGCCAAGGCCCTCCGTGGGAAAGGCTTTGATCGCACCAGGATCACTGTGGCCTTGGCTGCTGCATGCTGCCCCCACGCAGTTCTGCCCCGTGAGGATGCTCTGAGCATGACTGTCTGGGAGAAAACAGCAGCTGGGCCCGTCTGCCTGGGAGCCAGGGGTGGTGCCCAGGGCACCTGTGAATCCGAGATTTAGTGAGGCAGCAAGTAAATGAGCAAACACAGAAATAGGCTGTTTCATGAGCTGACTACAATGGGCTTATTATTGTGGTGCCTATTCGTTGAGCTCTGACCCTGTGCTTTTCACACCTGAGTTCCTTTAATCCTCATGTCCCGAGGAAGTGGTACTATTACTCTCCCCATTTCATAGATGAGGGAAGGGAGACCCAGAGTCTCCATCTGGAAGGTGGCAGTTGGGTTGGCATCAAGTCTGTCTGGTTCCAGAGCCCACGTCCTTAACCACCGTGCTGTCCTACCTTCCTTGGGGGCAAGTTCTTCATCGAACAGATGAGTTGAAGAGGCTGAGATGAGGGCCTCCCTTTGTTCATTTATAACAGGCATGAGCTGAATGGGTGGGGCCTGGTGGGTCACCTGCGGGGGGGGCAGGTGGATGAGTCTCAGGGCAGGGGTATCTCCTGCCCGGGACACGCTTCTCCGAGGTTAGGTGGTGTGCCCCAGCCCCGGTGTGCCGGAGCCGCCGTGTGCTTGCCTGAAGAGGGTGGGAGCGGTTTGGGGACGATGGTCAGCTTCCCGGAGCACGCGGAACTGTCTTGCTGGCCCCTCGCCGCACGCTGTCTAGTTCTCGCATCAGATGGCAGACTCCGATTGCAAGAGCTCTCCTGAATATCATCTGGGTCCCCAGAGTTGTCCTCTAAGAAAGAAATTTGGTTTGCTTATTTTCACCTTCGTGCCTTTTGTTCCGTCTTCTCATTGCAGATGGAGGAGACCAGGCTTTCTGCCTCAGAGGACCTACCTCAGACTCTTAGCGTTCCACGAGCCGCAGGCCTTTGCTCAGGACATGATGCCGACAGCGAAGATGACCCGTCCCCGGTTGAGTCGCCACGGGCGCTAGACCTCAGCCAGCAGCCCCACAGCTCGGGTTTCCCTTTCCCGCCAAGGTGGAGGCCACTGGGGAACCAGGCCGCCGTTGCTCCTCAGTTCTCCAGCTGCAGCGTCTCTGCCTCCTCCCCGGGCAGCAGTCTGCAGGGTCACCGAGAGAAGGCAGAGCCTCCAAGTTGCTCCATTGCCAAGGTCTCCTCCTCCCTGGAACTGGTCGTCCCCCAGTCGGCCCCCTCCATTGTGGGGCCAGGGCCGGGGCTCCAGTGGTCACCACAGCCTCCGTCCCCCGGGGTTGATGCTCCTGGGCTGGGCAGGAGGCGCCTCTCCTTCCAGGCCGAGTACTGGGCCTGTGTGCTACCAGACTCCCTGCCTCCTTCGCCCGACCGCCACTCTCCGCTCTGGAACCCGAATAAAGAGTATGAAGATCTGCTGGACTATACTTACCCACTTAGGCCCAAACCTCAACTCCCAAAGCACCTTGACAGCCATATACTGGCTGACCCTGTCCTGCAGGACTCAGGTGTAGACCTGGATAGCTTTTCTGTTTCCCCAGCAAGTACCCTGAAGTCACCCACTAATGGCTTCCAGAATTGCCCATCAGCGGAGGCCTCCGCCCTGCCATTCTCTAGGCCCAGAGAGCCAAGCCTTATGCGGTGGCCCTCTGGAGTACCCCAGAAGCAGGGCAGCGTTGGTTTGGCATCTTGTAACCAGGTCACATCTACCCCCAGAGCCCCAGGCAGTAGGGATGCTCCTTGGGAGAGCAGAGAGCCAGCCCCGAGGGGTGTGAAGGACTGGCTCCCCATGGGCAAGCACCTTGAGGTCGGTTCTCCCCAGCTGAGGACCTGGGACAGAGGGTGGCCTTTGCCCAGGACAGAGAGAGAGAAGGGGGCCAGCCAGGGCGTCTGGCACCCTGCCTGCACAGAGTCCGGGTGGAAATCAGAAGAGGAGGTAGAAAGTGATGACGAGTACCTTGCCCTGCCCACTCGGCTGACACAGGTTTCTAGTTTGGTTTCATATCTAGGTTCCATTCCCACCTTGGTGACCCTGCCCACTGGGGCTGCCGAAGGGCGGACCTCCCCGGACGTGTCAGACAGTGATGGGCCAGCTTCCCTCCCGTCAGACTCGAGCCAAAGCCAGCTTCCTTCTGGGGCTGCCTTCAGAGGGCTCAGGGGCCCCGAGGGCCAGAACCGCCGTTTGCTGCACTCCTTCATCCAGGCAAGGGCCTCTGCAGGGGACGGCAGTGTGGGGAGCCGCCAGGCCCTGGGGGTCTCCGGACCGCTGGGAACACGCTCTTCCCTGCCAGCTGTGTGGGACCGGCGCGCATGGTTGGACCCAGATGCCACAGGGCAGCTTCCCGGGAAGGGGGAGCAGGGAGAAGAATCGCTCGTGCAGTGTGTGAAGGTAAACCTACGTTCAAGGGGCTTCGCCTAGAGGTGTGGCTTCTGCCAGTGCATGGAATCAAACGTAGTAACCTCGAGCACTTTATATGTGCCAGGCACCATGCTGTGCCTTCTCTTACTTGATTCTCACCACTTGGCCCAGTAAGGACTACTGTTGTCGTTCATGTTTGGAGAAAAGGCAGTGCGGGGTTAGGGAAGCTGCCTACCCAAGGCTGGAGCCTGAGCTTAACCACCACTCAAGGCTGCTTCCTAGGCCTCTTGACCTTGAGGATTAAGAGGTATTCTGCACAAGAAACGTCTGTGCTCACATGCCTTTAGGAAATATTGAACAAAGGTAAATGGTTTTCTTGACTGTAGGACTTCTGAGAGCTTCAGTTTGATAAAGTGGTGGAGCTGCAGAGTTGGGAGTCATTAGATGCACTATGTCCTAGCCGTCTTGGTCACCGGACCTCTCATAGACGCGTGACTGGAGGTAGAATTCACACTCTGTGGAACAGGGTCTCCAGCATCAGGCAGATCTGAATTTGAATCCTGGCACTGCCGTATTTGGAATTTCAGCTCAGTCTTCTGAGTTTGCTCATTTGTAAGATGTGGAGCCTTGCCTCTTTGGGATGTTGTGTGGATTACATGAAATAATTCATGTCGAGGGCTTTGCATAGTCCCTGATACAAGGATGTTCGGGAACACAGCTACACACACACACCCACACCACACCACACCACACCACAGTCCGTGCGCGGTCTCGTGTCCTGGGTGAGCGCACGGACGCTGCACACGCACAGCAGCAGGCCGGGTGGCAAGAGACCCATGAGCCAGCACGACAGACGTTTCCTAGCATCTGAGGGCTTCAGTCAGCCCCGCCATGTCCCATGTGTGATTTTATTTGTCCTGTGAAGCAGGTAGGGCACATGGTAGCATGTGCCTCTTTTGTGATAAAAGATTGAAATACTTCGAGGCAAATGCAAAACAGGGACCCACAGTTTTTAATTCACTTGTTTCCTGCCATAGGTTCAAATTAGTCACGATTATAGTTGTTTATTTTGTTTTCCTCAGGGACAGTTAGAAAGTCAGCAGTGGTACTCACCCAGGAATCGGTCTCCATGGTAGGCGTGCCTCCTCTGGGCCAGTCCCTGTCCTCCTGTCAGCTCCTCTCCCCACGTGCAGGGCAGGCTGCTCTCAGCCTGTCATTTTTGGTGTCAAAGGCTGAGGGGAGACGGAAACCATATTGCCCTCGCAGAGGTCTGGAGTCATGGGGTGGGGACAGGCAGGGGAGGAGGGAAGAGACTGACCCCGCAAGTGAGGAACGCTCGGGGAAGGTGCACAGTCTGGCTCCCAGAATCCCCTGGATTGAAAGGTAACGCCGTGTGTTCTTATTTGTCTACACAGACATTCTGCTGTCAGTTGGAAGAGCTGATCCGCTGGCTGCATAACATAGCGGACGTTACAGACCACTTGATTCCATCCAAGTCCAATCTTACAGGTCTCAAGTCTTCTCTGCAGCTTTACCGGGTAATATGTGGTCCTGGCTTCTGGCTGTTCACTCACCAGAGTGGTGGCTAAGTACTTGATTACAAAGTAAAAGCTCAAATAACTGATACTTGGTATGTTACGGCGCAATTGGCTATTTTACGTGAAATCTAATCAGAGGCCCTTTTCAGATTCTTCATGCTGAAAAACTAAAATGTAGGAGTTATTTCCCAGGCCAAGCAGAGTTTGGAGAAAATATATTTATCCTCAGTCAGATATACTTAAGGGAATTTGCAATGTAATTTTGCAGATGTCTCAGGGGTTAAGTGTAGAACTGCACTATTATGAGTCACTAGTCACATATGGGTATTTAAATTAAGTACAATTAAAGATTCATATTTTCCAGTTGTACTAGCGACATTTCAAGTGTCCCGGCATTTCTGTCATCACAGAAAGTTCTGTTGGGCAGCCCTGACTGGAATTTACTTCTCCGTGTGTTTGGTTTTTGGGTTGTGGGTTTTGGGGTTTTTTTGTTTTGTTTTGTTTTGTTTTGTTTTGCCTCTTTTTCATTAAGGTCTTGTTATTTTTTAAATCTCTTTAATTACGAGTTCTGGTTAATTTGACTTTAGATCAGGTGTATTTGGAGTGATAGTTTGTGCCTGCTGTTCTGGAATAGTTACCAGTAGGTTCCCCTTCATTCTGAGAAGTACAGTTACCCCCAGTATAACATCAGCCTTGACTGAACTACCCACAGCCCTCTAGCATGTCTGGTTGACCAAGCATTTCTAACCTCTTTTGAAGGAGCAGAGGTAGTATGTGGGGTCTGAGCCTGTGAGGCTAGTCTAGAAAGGATTTTCTGAGAGTTCTTTGAATTTCTGTAACCTAATCAAGTGCCTTTAGAGGAGAATGTGATTTACGTGTGCCTAGGCCAGAGCAGCACCACCCCAGCAACCCCCACACCCTGGCAGGAGAGAGGGCCAACGTGGCGCCAACTAAAATTTAGGGGCGGGGCCTTGCCTGGATGGGCCAGCTGTTGTACCTTCGTGGGAGTGCTGTTTTCTGCCTGGTGGAGAGAGGTTGCCCTGAGTTCCTTGCCCCGAGTATGCTTGAGGAAAGAGAAGACTGAGTGTGACAGGGTCCTTTGTGTGCAGCTTCCCAAGTGCATGTGCAGAGCTGAGCAGGGCCCAGCCCTTGGAGGCTTAGGGGCAGTACCACTGTGGGGAGAGAGGAAATTGCCGGGAAGTTGTCCTCAGACTATCTGGGTGGTCTCTCCAGAGTGCCTCAGCCTCATCCCCATCAAAGCAAGTGCCAAGTAGAACAAGTCCAGTCCCTCCATTTTATCCCTCACTCTGTCCTTCTCTGCCTCAACTTGCAGACTAGCCAGAGCACCTTTCTTGCTTTGTGGGTAGAACTGAGAGCTGAGCTGGGAGTTACCCTCGCAAGTCAGTGAAGACTCGCCCTCTTGTGTCACCCACACAGCTGTGTCACAAAGTGGGATTACTGTCAGCCTCTTCCCCGCACAGATTGGTGCATGCCGCATGTGTATGCGTGAGCTACCCGGACCCCTGCGTAGAAGATAGCTCATATACGCAAGTCTGTGTCTGTGTTCACATGTTGTCAGCTTTGACTCTGTCTCATGTACTTTGTCTTAACACATTGGGTTTAGGGCACCATATGAACTACAGAAAATACTAAAGAATAAAATAGTAAGTACAGGTATTAGGGCAAAGGAAAACTAAAGATAGGAATACAGTTAAATCCGAGAGTAAAATTCTAACTCCAGAACGTGAACCACCAAGTTCTGTACCCTGTACTAAAGGTTGTCATGGATTTGACTTTACACATCTTAGCAGCTAAAGAAACATCAAAAACTACAAGGCTCGGTACCGATGAGGGGAAAACAAATCAGCTTCTTAGGAGACTCACAGCTTCCCCACTGCCTCCCCAAGTCCCAAGGTCTGCACAGAGCAGGACACTGAGGGAAGAAGTGGGTGGGGGCCCTTCTCTTGTGGCTCCTACCAGGTTTGTTAGAATAGAAGACGGTGTGTTCTGAGAATCCCATAGCCTTGTGAGTTTATAAAGAAAACCCTGTGAGATACGACACAAAGAAACCCTGACTCCCAAGCTGTTCATGAACCAGGCTCTGGCAGGGAAAAGAAAATTCTTTTGTCTAACTGTAGATGGAAAAAAGGATGGAGTCTGTATTTACTTTGGGCTCAAAGTAGGTGAAGTTAAACTAATGTGCTGCTTACTTGGGGAATTCTGAAGATGGGATGGGTTTGTCTTCCAGGGTAGAGGGGAATTGAGCTCCACAAAGGATCATTTTGAGTAAGTTTTACAAAACAATAGTAACAAAGCTTCTTTCTTTTCTGATGTGCTTTAAGCAATTTAAGAAAGATATAGATGAACACCAGTCCCTGACGGAGAGCGTCTTACAGAAAGGGGAGATTCTTCTTCAGTGCCTGTTGGATAACACCCCAGGTGAGACGCTTGAAGTTTTGAATTGAGCCAGCACTCCTTCCCTCTCAGCAGCAGGTCCAGGGGCCACAGGGTCACCGGTAAGGATCCAGTAGTGCCAACACCCCCCCACACACACACCCCCACTGCCTTAGATTCTGTTGGCTGCCCGCTGGCCCTCACCTCGTCACTCTCCCTGCAGCCACACAGTGAGCCGGTGACCGAAAGGTAAGTCGAGTCGAGTCTGCAAGGACACTCTTTTACCGTCCCCTGGTACTGACCTGCGTGGGAATGCTGGTTTTCATGCAGTCGTCCTTGGTTCTCTGATAGGCTATTCACAGTAGGGGGCCCTCAGGGGTGCCCCTTTCCCAGGCTGGACCCCTCTCTCGTTATGTGCTTGGTGTTCTGCTCTGAGGAAGTATCCGTTTCGGTGTTTGAGAGCAGTCCATTCTGAGGGAGCAGACTGAAGGAAGAAGTGTGCTGCTGAGAGTTCATTTTGCAGGATGGGTTCCCAATTTAGGAAAATGTAAAATCACAGACTTTAAGAATATGCCTAAGCATGCAGGGTGCGAGGATTCACGATCGGTGTGGGCAGATGGGAAAGGGAGGATGAGCTCGGAGAATGCTGGGTTAAAGCCAAGAACTGACGGATTGCCAAAAGCAGCCCCTGATTTCCTGTAAGACTAAACAAGCAGGAGCTCAAAGATCGCATCTGTATTCTGCCGCAGTTTTGGAGTGAGGTGGGGCTTCTGCGGCAAACAAAGGACAGAAGCAAAGCTGGGCCGGACCCCTGGCATTGAGAGGCAGTGAGGTGGCGCTGGCCCGACCAGAAGCGCTGGGTGCGTGTGAGCGAGGTGGCCTAGAGCAGTTTCTCAATGGGCGCCACCCACATTTGGGGTCATGTAATGCCGTGGGAGGCGGGCTGTCCTCCACACTGCAGGGTGGTTGGCAACATCCCTGGCCTTCACCCATTAGATGCCAGTAGTGACAACCGAGAACCTGTCCAGACGTTGCCAAATACCCCTGGGAAGAAAAATGACCAGCGTTGAGAACTGTGAACGGGCAGAGGGATTTCAATGGGACAGGGAGCCACCGAAGGGCTTTCTAGCCAGGCAGTGATTATCCAGTGTGAACTGGGGGAGCCCTTGGCAATCCCCTGCCCTCAGGAGGCTTTTGTTTTGGTTCTTGCACGAGGGTTTTTGGGGTTTTATTGGGGCAGAAGTTCGCTATGTCAGGCTCTTGCGCTACTTGTAATTACATCAGTGTTGTACTGAACACCGTGTTGTACTGAACACCATGCACTAGACGCTGCGCTGA
Organism: Eumetopias jubatus; assembly: GCF_037043125.1. Taxonomy (NCBI): domain Eukaryota; kingdom Metazoa; phylum Chordata; class Mammalia; order Carnivora; family Otariidae; genus Eumetopias; species Eumetopias jubatus. The sequence goes on along the minus strand of NW_028274815.1, from coordinate 57,181,140 downwards.
AGCACTTAACATATCAGGTTTTTGTCCCGTTTAATCACAGCCTTGTGAGATGGATGCTAGATGCTATTATTACTCTCACCTCAGAGTTGCGAACTTGCCTTGGACCACTTAAGCGGTGGCAGCCTGTCTCAAGCCCCCTGATGCCGATTGCCCTGCTGCTGGGTCTGGAGGTGCGGGGGCTGAGCAGGAAGGGAGAGCACCCCATACTAGGAAACTCTGCCCAGACAGAGGCCGCTTGTAACAACTGGGCCTCTTAAAAGCTACAGGTTCCTTGACCTTCCTTCAAAAACCGATCCAGTAATAACTTCTCAGTGCTTAATCTGGAAAAACATCATCCCCCTTGGCCCATGTCTCAAACTAAGTCATTTGGGCGTTCCTGTGATTTTCAGGTATGTACCCAGCCCCTCTGAGATGGACTCATTGCCCCCTCCGGACCTCTGCTTTGACTAACCAGGAACTTGGGTGTTGTGTGAAGACCACATGTTCCCCTTGACCTTCACAGGGTCTCTTCCGCTAGATGCACTAGTGTTCAGCTCTCTCCAGGGTACACTGCCAGCATGGGTCGAGCCTGAGCGCACACCCCCCTACCCAGCTTCGCAGCCCGCTTTCTCCCCCGGCCACAAGCAGAACCATAGGAACAAGAACCACATTCATTGCCCCTCCAAAATGCATCTGTCTCCGCCTCCTGCCAGAGGCCTCCCCGTGGAGAGCTGGCTTTTTCACTGCTTCGGTGCACGCATTGCCAGTCCCTTCTCATATCCAAACTCCACACTCAGCTGGATCACATGACTGGGACCTATAGGCATGAAGCTGAACCAGGCTCCTGAATGTATGTATTCCATTAAAACACCAAAGCCTGGCTGGGAAAGACTGCATTCTCACGCCCAGCTTTCCTTTTACTTGGCCCCAACCAAATATTCTAACATCCTAAGATAAAAGTTCAGAAACAAAAATAAAGGTCCCCTGAATTCCACTGACGAACACACAGGACTGAGCCAAGGTCTGGTAAAGGTGGAGGGGAGAGACCAGCCGCCGCCCGCACAGAGGAGCTGCACCCCCTGCCGTGGCCTCCCTAGAGGCTGATCTCCCCGCAGCTAGACCCTGCTTCCTTCTGTGGCCGCATCCTCCGCAGCTTCCCCTTTCCCTTCTGCTGCTGGGAGATGTTGCAGCTGCAGCAGGAAACAGTGTTTCCTGCTGCAGCTGAGTGTTAACACAGCTGATAAAGGTTCAGGAAGCTAAAGCAGCCTTTGTGTTTAATAAAGGAAATAAGGTTTCTAAGAGAAAAACAAGCCTGCTGTGATGCACTCTGAACCTAGTCCATCCCTTCCTCGTTGGAGGAAATCGTGGCCTCACTCACCTCTTGTCTTAGCTTGCTTTCAGATCCTTTTCTTTTGAAGTCTGTTCCTCGAGGACCCACCAAAAAGGGTTCACAAGCATTCCCGAATACATTACCAGGCTACCTGTATACCTGCTAAGTACCATTTCCCCAGCCAACAGAGGCTCTTAGGACCTGACAGCAGAACCCAATGTCCTAATCTTGGCATATTGTTTTGTTTAAGCCTGCCCCAGAGGATCTGGGTGTGCCTTGTGTCTTAACTCTAAAAGCCGGGTTACACCAGTCACCAGAGAACCATGCTTCTGTGCCTTTTTGTGAATTATGTAAATCCAGAGTGGAGCCAGCGGAATTCTTCTCTCAGCTCTAATCAGAAGTTAACGTGGATCCCCCAGTGCAACAGCAGTCCCTGGAGAGTCACTGTTAAAAAGTGTGGACATCCTGAAATTACTGCCATGTTCCTATTTTGTGTAAAAATGCTACACACTTCTATGATTCTTTAGAAAATATAATCACATGTTTTTGTTTTGTTTTTTGCCTAATTGCTTTGAACCTCATTTGTTAGTGTTAAAAGATGTCCTCGGGAGGATCTCGAAGCAGCCCAGTGAGCTGGAGAGCCATGCAGATCGCCTATATGATGCTATCTTAGCTTCTCTGGACATGCTGGCCGGCTGCACCCTCATCCCGGACAAGACGTCCATGGCACACAAGAGTACGGATGTGAAGGGGATGCGCCTAGTAAGTAGGCAACCCAAGAGAAGAAAATCTGTCCTTGGACCCCAGTGCCAGTTAGGGTACAGAGCTCCTGCTCTAACAGTTGGTTAGTTCTTAGAAGCTTGTTGAACCAAGTTATTGAAACAAATGAGATAGTAGAAGACCCTGACACTGAAAAAGGGAGATGCTACCATTTCCAGGTAGAAGGTTGGGGGTCTTCCTCTGGTGAGCTGGCTCACTGCGGTGCCTTCCGGGACTTCCTTTCACTCTTGCTGCCTGTCTGAGGACTAGGGTGCCCCGCGCTCGCACTTCTCAGCCCCTTCAAGACAACAGTGGCAAAACTCCTCTATCCCTAAACTTTTTTAATGTCTGCATATGTAAACTTCTCCCAGTACAGGGCCGCTGTTAGGCTCCCTGTTCTATAGGCTCTTCTTGCCCAGCTCCCTTTTTTTTTCTTAAGATTTTATTTATTTGACAGAGACACAGCGAGAGAGGGAACACAAGCAGGGGGAGTGGGAGAGGGAGAAGCAGGCTTCCCGCCGAGCAGGGAGCCCGATGTGGGGCTCGATCCCAGGACCCCGGGATCATGACCTGAGCCGAAGGCAGAAGCTTAATGATTGAGCCACCCAGGCGCCCCTGCCCAGCTCCTTTGGTATTCCATCTTCAAGCAACTCGAAAGCACCAAGTGCCCACAGAGACTCAGTTACTGATAGGACCCCACCCCTCCCCTTCCCAACAATGATCTCTGCAAACTGCCTTCCAAAAAGGGCTAGGGGGATCCACGGGGGTAACATGCCTTAGAGACTTAACAGTACAACTTTCTTTTGATCTTCGGGAAAGTCGAACAGGGAATGATAGGGAAGAGGAGCTAAGAGAGCAGAGGGGTGGGTGCCTAATGTGGGATCGCCACTGCCCAACATTCTGTAGGATTCCACAACTGGACCATACTTTTTCTGAAACTTACTCTCCTACAATCAAAATGCGGTGCTTAATTCTCAGACTTTCTAGGTGACAATTCACTGTAGCCAAGAGAATGTAAAGGATAAAAAGAGGAGGGAATCCCTGTACTTGCCTCAAAGAAATTTGAGCAATAGTCATTTTAGTTCTAAAATGAATACAGTGATTGTTGTTATTTCTTCCTCTGCAGTATTCCGCCTGTAAAAAAAAGTTTCCCTTTCTCTTTCAGGCATCTTCTCAAGCAGATATGTAATCTGTCGACTAAAACCTGGCTGGTGGGAAACTTTCAGGAAGCCCTTGTAAGAGCCATTTAACACTCAAATCAAGGGGGAAACTTAACTGTAATGTACTAGCTTTAAAATGCCTTTCTCTTCCCTGACGTAAGGGCTTTTGAGTTACTATTCTTTATTTAAAATGAATCCTTCCAAACTGAGGTTTTCCTTTTGGTGCTTCTCTACAAAAGCATGTAGCTTTACAGTTTTTGATAAAATAAGACTAGTAAGGCTTACAGGTCTTTCACCACCCCCCACCCCCAAATCCAGTTAAAAAGAACAGAGCTCCTAAAATAGTCCACCTGCTGAAATCCTTTAAAGAAGGTTCACATGAGAGAGAAGGCACCAAATACTGGTATTTTCAGGCATACCAGAAGACCCAAGAGACTGAAACAAAAAAAGAATCACTGGCCAGGAACTTGGGTCTTTTTATAAAATTAAGCTTAGGTTTATAAATTCCTCTTGAAGATTTTAGAAGAGACTTTAAATCCCCAAATTAACAGAAACTTCTGAACAAATTATTTTTGACTATTAGGACACTTTTTAAATTATCTTCAGGGTTTAGGAGGGCTCCATCTGCCTGCCTAACTAATACGTCAAAGGAAAATGTGTCAGAGACTTAGGGAACTGTCACTGAGCTTCCGCAGGGCTATGGCCTCATTATCCACACCTTAAGGATACCTCCAGATGGACGCATCAGTCCATTCCTAGTCTCCAAGATCAGGGCGGAGAAGGGCATGGATAGGGTCATGAAGCTTGGTTAACTACAGAAACTAAGGCTGTCAGTGGTGAAGGAGAAAAGGGAAATTCTTCATTGCTTGGGAGTGACATGTACCTTGACAGGAGAAAAAAAAAAATCTATATAATCTCTGATCAACCATCAGTTCTGTAGCTTTCTAAAGCAAAATGTTCAGCTCTTGCTGGTAACCACATATTCTGCAAAAAAGCAACAAAAGACCTTTAAAAAATTTCTCCTGTGTGAATGAACATGGAAGGAGGGGAAAATCACATCTCCCCCTATATATTTCTAGCATTATGGTGGGCTAAAGACTTCAGAAAAGGATTCTTCACACTTAAATATATGTGAGATAAGCACTTAAAGATCTTTTTTCAAACTCCTTCCAGATGCTCATTGGAGGAGGGTTCTTAAGAAAGGAAGATCTCATGTTTATAAAGAAAAATGAACAAGTCATCTTGAACCTAAAGAAGGTGACATTGGAACGATTACTCATGAGCAGACTTCTGACATCCCCTCAGAACAAAACATTTAATACAAAATTACCTTCTTTATTAAAAGAAGTTTAGGACTTTAGTTTTGGGGTCACATAATCATAACACTATCTCATCTACCTCCCTATGAACTTAAAGTCCTATTATTAAATGTGACTTTTCTGCTTTAAAATCTCTGACTTTATCGTCACTGGGAAAGAATCTGTTAAAATCTAATATTTAAAGATTAACTACAAAAGTAAACTATATAAAGTGCACTATTTCAAGTGCCTGCTGCTATGGTATGATTTACCAATGAGCAGGGAAGGGCCTGATCAGAATTCAACCCTGCCATCTCCCTATTAATCTTAGTTCCATTGTGAGATTTAAAAAGACAGGACAAAACAAAGCACCTCCAGAGCAAATAATTACATACGTAAAATATTAAAAACCTACAGATGCTTTAAAAATGTCTAATGGCCTGTGTTCTTATATTGATCTATTTCACCTTCTCTTTGATGTCGCTATAAATTGGCACATGCCTTTCTACTGTTAAAACAGCCCTGAGGCGTTAAACCCATTTATTTGCTAGTATTTGAGAGACCTGTTTCTATTCACAAAAAAACTGAAGACGACAACCCTGGGGAAACAAACTTGGCCAATGTTACAGCAAGTGAATGCTGAATATGCCATTCTGTTCCCATCCAACCTAATAATTACCAGCTTCAACAGACAGGAATTTTCAGAGTATTTTATTTCAGAGTACCTGGTTTCCCAAGAAAGTATTACTTTCATTACAGAGATGATCTAAGATATTTTTATCTATCTCTTTTGAAATAAGGTGTGACTGAGGGTACTCTGGACCTAGCTGTGAATGCCACTGAAGAGTTCTATCTTTAGCAGTGCTATAAGGAGTTTAAGACCAGCGTTAAAACTCCAGCTGAAATGGTTTCAGCCTAGGAAGCCGCTGCAGCATATCCGTGAGCAGCCACGGCCGGGTTAGAGGCAGAACAGCCTGGCCGGCCACTGCACCTTGGCTGGTGTGCATTCGCCTTAAGGACAGAAGTGGCTTACGTGGACATAACAGTAGTTATAAGATCCCACGTTTACCTGTAGTAACATTTCCTAGTAGTCCCTGTAAATAAACAATCGAAGTCCACAGGGAAGTAGTAGTACTAAGACCTGGGTTCGGGTTGCAGCTCCACAGCTAGGCTCATCCGCAAATAGGAGATAGTATCAATATAGGGCTGTTTTGAAGCTTCAACGGGAACATAAAGGGATGATGTCAAGATGCTGCAATGGCAACATGTATGCTAAAGGAAATTTCAGTCAAAGGTCAAAGGACAGGAAGTTCCTGCTCAGACCAGAGTGGCTATCATTCTATTAGGGTTTCCCAGAGATTGCAACCACTCAGGCTCAGAACACTTCACTTACGTAAGCTTATTCATGGCAGCCAGGGACATTAAAATACAACAAGTGGGAATTCCTCTTACTAAGTGGACAAATTATTAAAGCCCATAGTAGCTTGAAGTGTTTGTATATTTTTTTTCAGAACTGCATTTATTGTCATACGCAAAAAAGCAAATAGGGAAGCATGCTGAAACATCCTGCGGTAAGCCCCAGTCTTGACTGCCATGGGGGAAAGAAAAGAACACTAGATTTTCAAAACTAAGTATGTAAATATGCTTACATCTTAAAATAAATTCACATACTGTTCGTTCTTGTTAACTCACCAATAAGCTGCCAGTTTGAATAGCTTGCTGTATAAAACTGAAGTGCACAGCATCACGTAACAGTTGTAGCATTCATCTGCTTTAGAAAATAGTTTCTGAATCTTTCCCCCTTTATATTGTATCATTAAGGCAAAAACCAAACCTTTGAAGCATTAAAAAAAAAATCTTCACCCAAGTAACTATTGGTAACGAGGGATTTTTCAGTTGCCTTATGCGAGGATGAATAGATCCAACAAGCACATCTATAATACAAAGTAAACTATGATTTTATTGTGAAATTCTCATAGATGGAAAATTAAATTGAATATTTATTCTGTCCATTTCATTTTACAATAATCTTACCACTTATTTTTGTACCATGTATTTCAATTGCCTGTTTAGTGAAAATAAAGAAACCTATCATTTTTGGCTTGTTTTTAAATTTTATCACTGGATTAAAGATCCCACCATAAAACGTGCTGCCAACAGCCACATCCCAAGCGCCTAAGTAGAGAATGTTTTGGCTGCTATTTCAACCCCACGGAAACAGTCTCTGACTTCTATCACCTCAAAATGTCATCGTTAGCAGATTTTTTGTTTCCCACAATAAAAACAAACCTTAGGATCTTTAAGGTCCTATTTAACAAAATTTTCACGTGCAAAATTCCACTGAAATAAATACATTTTTCTCATTTATCATTCCCACCTACCATTTGTGTTTTCAGTTAATTTTCAGGGATATAATTCCTAAAATTAGGGCAATCAATAGTAAATTTCCTGCTTTCTACTTTAATGCTTTAATTCTCCTCCAACCTAAATTATACAATTGTGGAGGATAAAATAGTTGACATGTGACTCAGAGCATGGAAAAAACAGTATCAGTACACACATTAGTCTGATCACTTGCCAACTAGGAAAGGTGTGCTGCTTTCCACCTCAACCACAGAAGAATTAACAAAATGTTGATCGGTGAAGCCATTTCAAATGGTTTTAGAGAAGGAGATAATAGACTAGATAGCATACATTCTAAACTTGTTTTCCATACAACTAAAGTCTCCCTGAACCACTAAGCTTGGTTAAATCCCAACACAGCACAGAAGCCTCCCTAGGTCATTTATTGGGTATAGTATCTGGAAAGCGTATTGGATGCTGCTCTAAGATAGGTCTACAGTGCCCTGGTTGCACACACAAATGGCTGTTCGGAGTATAATGCAAGGCTCTATTTCCCTTTAACCATAAGAATTAAAACAATACTTATCACCATACAGTTTGATATTACTTCCAATAAGTACAATATTTATTAAACATATCTTCAGTTGTTTTGTTACATAGTGTGCAACAAATTACAATATTCTGCAGCCACAAATTATATGCAGAGTATGAAGAAACTATTAATCAGATAGTGTAATCTTTCCATTTATAACTCTACAAGGAAGAACTAGCAAATCAGATCTTACATATAACATCTCACTAAACTTTATGCATGGAAAGTGACAGACACTGGTTGTGCTGTTTGATACAAAATGGCTGAACTTCATCTTCAGAAGACTAAACCTGACATCTAAACATGCCAATATAAACATCAAAACAAAATATATTCTAACCAACCACGGGAAACAGTCTGGTATCAGGAAAAGCAACAAGGATTACACACATTATTTTATAAACCAGCACACAAAGGTTTAAAACAGTTCTGAAAATGAAGTTAGCTGTCTTGAGTCAAGGGAATAAAAAAAAAGTCAGTATTGACCATTTACAATCTCTGACCTTTGTGGAGACGGTAAGAATCTGTTGTAGTGCAGCTACATACAGTACAATTCAGGCAATTTTGTTTTTTCACTTGGGTTCAGATTGCAAATTCATTGCTGTGAGAGAAGGACGGAGGCAAATTTTAGCAGCAACCTCCACCTGACTGCTTGACCGGAGTGCTCTGAATTTTCACATTGGACTTCTCTGCACCACCAGCTGTTGCTCCAGGACCCATTCGCTTTTTAATCTCAGCTGCCATCGTCATGAAAGACTGTTCTACATTCGTTGCGTTCTTAGCGCTGGTTTCCAAAAATGGAATTCCAAGGGAATCAGCAAATTCCTAAGAAAATAGTAAGGCTTAATTAACACTGAAAATGTTTCCCCACTTAGTGCATTTCTATCATCTGAAATGGGGAGTGAGGATGGCCTGAGTTTACTGAATCCAGACAGACACTGCACGGGCTGTAAAGGCTGTACGCTGACCATACCCACACTTCATCCAAACCGAACACCTTCACATTCAGTTTGAAAATCAAACTTGAAACGTACCTTTGCTGTTGTGTAGTCTACTACTTTCTTTGTGGTCAGATCGCATTTGTTCCCTACCAACAACTTGTTGACGTTTTCACTGGCGTAACGGTCTATTTCCTGCAGCCACTGCTTAACATTATTGAAGGACTCCTAAGCAGACAGACATTTTTAAGAATGATCATACAGTTCTGGACAAGACTGCTCTAAATAAGCAAGTAAAAACCAAAGGTCTTTCCTGGCCTAAGAAAAACTAGTGAGGCAACTCTAGCTACAAAATTACTACAGTGCTGGGAAGGAAGTGAAGTGATACAAGACCCTGTGGGTACCTATATGAAAAGAGATTATATTTGAAGGCTTAAGGGAGGGAAATACTTAAAATACAGCTCAAATTAAAGATTTTATTTATTTAAAAGCAAGCACGAGAAAACACAAGCAGGGGAAGCGGGAGGGAGAGGGAGAAGCAGACTCCCCACTGAGCAGGGAGTCCGACTTGGGGTTCAATCCCAGGACCCTGGGACCATGACCTGAGCCGATGGCAGATGCCTAACTGAGCCACCCAGGCACCCCTGGAATATGCAATTTAAACACACCTATAAAAACCTAGTTTTTGAAATCTGATAAAATGTTGGTTCATGAACAAGAGCACCTAAGTGTTATAATACTAGAGATATCAAAAGATACTAAACTACTAAAGATGCTCGTTTTCTTTTCCACAGACATATTTAGGGAAGGAAAATTTTCATACTTCATTATCTCATGGTAATGACCTGAGATTTTTAAAATTAGTTTTTTTTTCTCCTGTTGACATAACTCACCCAATACTTCTAATGGCACGGACTGAAGTCTATGATTCTAATTATCTAATTAGCTATGATTTCCTAGGTGAGGTGAGATTTAACATTTGCCACAGAAAAATAAATTTTAATATTCAGTTTATCTTTCATTCTTTGATAGAAAAAAAGGACCCTGAAATTTTCTTTCTGATCAAAAGAACATTCATGGCCCCTGGACCACCATCATCACACTATCTCTATACCCCCTACATTCTTTCAACATGAGCTAATCTTTAGATGCTCACTGTCCTTTTATTTTTTTTTTAAGATTATTTATTTTAGAGAGAAAGAGCACGCTCAAGTGGGAGGAAGGACAGTGGGAGAGAGGAAACAGAATCCCTGCTGAGCGTGGAGCCCCATTTAGGGCTTGATCCCAGGACCCCAAGATCATGACCTGAGCCTAAGCTGAAACCAAGAGTCGGCAGCTCAACAGACTGAGCCACCCAGGTGCCCCCCCTCATTGTCCTCTTAAAAATCTTCCTCCAGCTCATCCTACTTCTGAACCATATCCTCCATAGGCAGAGACCTCTAATCTCACTAAGAGCTCTAATTAACAAATTCCTGCTAATACTTCACACCAAGAGCACAGTATACACTAAATAATCCACAGATCCCTACGAACTCTTGCCAGAATGATCAAAAAGTTACTTAGTTGATGATAAATATAAGCAGAGTCCCTTGAAAGCATATGTAAAAACTAAATTTCCTATTTACTAAAGGAAAATAATATAAAATTTTGGTTGGCCAATTTATTTGATATTCAAATAATGGAGGGAAGAAAAATATCAATGTACCTTAAAAAGAGGACTGCTTTAAATGTTTTTTAATGTGACATTTAATCTGGGAGTGGACAAAGTATTCTGCCACGTATAATACTGATGCCATATAAGCAAAGTCAAAGAATCTGATATTTATCAAACAGTAACTTCCTACTTTGCCACAGTAGCACAACTCCCTCCTGGAACTTACCTGATCTGTCACATCATACACAACTATGATGCCGTGGGCTCCTCTATAATAACTGGAGGTGATTGTTCGGAATCTTTCTTGGCCTGCTGTGTCCCACTGTTATAAAACAATCAAGAAATCCAAACAATTCCATTAAATAAGAGTTGGGGGAAAGAGCAGGAAGAGGGAAAACAGTTTAAAATTTACATAGTTTTGGAAATTATCGAGATTTGACATGGAAACATTAACCCTCAATGCTCACACTCCTAAATTGCATGGTAACTGCCAAATACCTGAAGATTCAGAAAAGAAGATAGTGCCTATAATTTAGCTTGCTGTAATGCTCCCAATAAGCATTTTGAGTCAGAAACTTTATTATACTTTTCATATTCCCTACAGCCCTTAGCATGGTGCAAGGCATTCAGTATGAATGCAGAGACAGGTTGACTTGATTAGGAAAGCTGCTGGCCTAATACCTCATTAACATTGTGTACTTTCACAAATAAGACAATCACTTGCTAGCACATGCACTGAAAGGACCTAATTCAGATAACTACTAGTCAAGACAGTACTTTAACCATCTCAGTAAGATACTATCTCAATCCTAGGAAAAACAATGTAAAGATGATTCCATATACTTTCATAAAATCATTTTAAGATCCATTTACCTAACCATATAGGCTCAAGCAATGAAAACAAATGCTTATGTTACTACATTAAAATTCTGGGTTTAAAAAATTGTTAAAAACATCAAGAGGCAAACTCAATTGTTAGATTTAAAAAGCCTTGGTTTTAAGGAAAGCAATGAGGATTTTGTTTAAATTACTCCTACCCAATGACTTTTTTTTTTTAAAGATTTTATTTATTTATTTGACAGAGAGATAGCAAGAGCAGGAACACAAGCAGGGGGAGTGGGAGAGGGAGACAAGCCAGGAGCCCAATGTGGGACTCGATCCCAGGACTCTGGGATCATGACCTGAGCCGAAGGCAGATGCTTAGCGACTGAGCTATCCCAAGCGCCCATCCTACTCAATGACTTCTTAAAATATTTGTGTAATTAGAATAGCTACCTACCCCACTAAAAGAGATTGGTAAAAGACTGATGGGGAAATAGCACAATGGTTACCATTAAAAACACAAAAAAATGGACTCGATGCATAAGACAAATGGAGATTAAAAAGCAAGAGCCTTTTTTTAATTAAATATTTTATTTTTAAGCGATCTCCACACCCAATGTGAGGCTCAAACTCATAACCATGAGATCAAGAGTTCACTGACCCAGCCAGCCAGGGACCCCAACAGCCTCTAAAGGGAGGAACTGTAAAGTTTTGGAATATATTGATCCCCACTAACACCTTAAATGGCAAAACTAAAGGTTCAGGAACACTCAGTGAAACCACATCCTTTTTTTTTTTTTTAAAGACCCAGCCCACATAGGGGTGTTAAAAACAAGTTGCAACTGGGGAGAAATCTGAATACAGACTGGATTTTAAGGGAATATTATGGCATTAGTGTCAACTTTGTTAGATGTGAAAATGGTGGTTACACAGTAAAATATAGATGTACACCGAAGTGTTTTTGGAGTAAAATATAATGTCTGTAATTTAGCATTCTCCAGGAAAAAAAAGAATGAAGCAAATAAGGTAAAATGTTAACAACTGTGAATCCAAAAGCAAACAAACAAGTCACCACAACTTCATTACCTTTTCTGTCCAAAGTACTAAGCTTGAGAGGGCAGAAGACTATTTAGATCTACTGTATAAGTGAGGAGCCTCAAAGTCTTTCGGGATATCCGTAGAGAAGCATGGGTTTGGAGTCAAAGCAACCTGACTTCAAAACGTCAAACCTATGTTCCTGGTTATTTAACACTAGGGAGAGTCACCTAACAGTTTTCTCAACTATAGAGCCTAGGTATCACTCACCTTATAGAACTGCTGAAGGGGTTTAAATGAACTAATGTTTGTAAAATGCCTAGCCTGATTACAGAAGGTGCTCCATAAAATATTAGTTCCCTTCTCCACCCACCAACCCCTTTCACAAAGATAGCAAAATTAGACAAGGAAGAAACTGTTTCCAAACAAACGCTAACATAAATAATTGTAGCTGACTAAGCAAAGGCATCCAAAGAGTGAAATCTCTGATGTTCTCCTTGCCGCTCTGAAAACTCCTGTGACTTTTCATCCTAACAGTACTTTCCTCTCTAACTGATCACCCTTTGTATCTAATTCTCACTACTCCTCATAATCACAGGATAACTGATTTTTCCATGTTTGTCTCTCCCACTGAAATGGAATCTCTTCCTAGGGGGCTCTGTTTCCTTCATCTCTATAACCTTGCATCTATCTTTGAATGGATTAATTATGAGAAAAGGGCATGAATCCTGAAGTGCAGGGGAGAAAAAAAATTCAAAGTCCCAATCAAGAGAAAATTTACCCCATGTAGTTCACACTGGCTGGCCTCTATCTCATATTTGATTTTAGGAATCACATTTTAATAAAAGGCACTCCTACAATGTGCAGGAGTGACCAAAATTGTAAAAGGTTCTGGAAACATGCTTCCAGAAAGGAATGACTGACTTCAGAGGTAGAAGGTTTTGATAAGATCAATCTAAAGGGCAGGCTGCCAATAGAAAATGAAATTAATTGCGTTTAGGCGGCTCCGAAAGGCAGAGGAGTAAGAGAAATTAAAGGAAACTGGCTTCAGCTCAATATAAAGACTTAACAATCAGAAGTTATTTATAAATGGAACTAGCTGCTTTGAAAAATGGTGAACTTCCCAGAAGTGTTCAAAAAAAAGGGCACCAGATAGCAAAAGGAAATTCCCACTGAAGATGAAAGAAGACCGAGTGACTGACCTGTTAGATGCCTTCCAGCCACAGGAAAGTAACAATAAATGGGTGTTTCACAAATATACACTAAAATCTTATGAGCTCAGTGATGACACATAATCATTTCACATTACTAATTAGGTTAGACAGTTGCGTACATCTTTTTTTGCAATATTCTTTGTGGTACAGTACCAAGTATAAAGTTGGCACTCTACATACAATGGGAAAAATCAATATGAAAGGTAATCTGTTCACGGGCTGAAAGAAGTAAGCTATCTCTGATAACTATATCCTTGCAAGTCCTAATTTGTAGTATCAAGTATGTTCACTTGTATGGATCCACCGTTCTTTTGTAATGTACCTTCTTTTTTCTTATCAAAGGCAGATGAGAAAACGGGGCAACTAAAAAAACAAAAAACTGTCAAATATCCATTTATTTGGGTATGTCACATCATCAGTAACATTTATATAATGTCCAAAAGTTTACAACAGGCTTTCACATACATTATCATATCCACAGAGAGCTACTGGATTTGGTTCTCACAACTACCTTGTAAGTTAGTAAATCAAGGACCATCATGATCATTTTAGAGATAAGAAATGGAGTCCCAGGAAAAAGGCTGAAGAAAGTTAAACACATGACTCTTTGACTCGTAAATACCAGAGTGAAGATAACATATCCAAGTTTCCTGACTTCAAATCCAGAACTCCTTCTAGCAGTCAATGGTTTTGTTACCTTGTACGAAGAGTCAATACCGAAAGATACCCAGAAATTAATGTTTTTAAAGACCAATATGTCCACACTTGTAGTGCCCAAACCCATATAAAGGTGATACAACTGAACTACTACAATTGCCTGTTTTTAATTCAGGGTTGGGGATGGAAGCAATGCGTAAGGGGGCTAGGATGGCACAGGGACACAAAATACTGAAGAAAGCAAGCTGTGAGTCACTTGGTTCTGCCAGTAACTGTGGGCAAGTCATTGAATATCTTGGCATTAGTTTTCTGAGCTGTAAAACATGTTAAAAAAGCTAAGTTCCTTTCCAATAAAATTGTTTCTACAGAGTTGGTACATACAATCTAATAAATACAAAAGAACTAAACAAAACTTTTCAACTGACCACATATAAAAACCCTCTCCCCTAAGGTTTCTTTTAATGCTCCACAGTATTCAGCACAGTAAAAGACATCAGGAAATGCTCAATCTACTTTCACTATTAAGGTAAACTTCAACTGAGGACCCCCCAGACAAATGATAAAAGCACAAGAAAAAGAACTAGGACCAAGTATGACTTACATGTATTTCTTTACTTTATGAACAGAAAATTCAACGAGGAAGATAATCTTAGAGAAGTCATTTTTAATCTAAATTCTTATTCTACCATTCTATCACAAGTACATGATTCTTAAGATCCTTTCAATTTTAGCATGTTAAAAAGTAACAAATAATACATTTTAAATTTACCAAAATGATTTCCAAAACAAATTCTAGTCTAAAAATGACTTACTATTTGAAGCTTGATTGTTTTCCCATCTAACTCTATAGTTCTTATTTTGAAATCCACACCAATTGTGCTGATGTAGCTTTCTGTATATGTATCATCCTGAAGGGAAAAAAAAGTCAACATATAAAATTAATGTTCAATAGAGGAAATATGAAAATATAATGTCAACTTTTATCTACAAAGTTGATAAAGTTTATAAGCCATAACAGGTTGAGAACAGCTACTTCATCCCACTCCAGTACTCAGTTCATGTTCTGATTACAATACACTTTTTAATAGCAGTTTCTTCTTAGGATTTTCTCAATAGCTCTTCTTTTATTTTACCAAACATCTCTAGGCAAATTCTTTACATACATCATATCAAAAAAAGTTTCATATTTTCAATGATTACAAATGATTTTTCTACTTGCTAATCAGCAAAACTCTTGCTCCCCTGACCCTCCATCCAATGTATTCACCACAAAGGAATGCTCATGTCATTCTCTTCCAGTTTTTTTTAGGAGTCACTTTTACTTCCTAGCTATGACTTTTAAAAATTGTAATATAATACACATACCGTAAAATTTATTTTAAAGTGCACAGCTCAGTAGTTTTTAGTATATTCCTAAGGTTGTACAACTGTCACCATTATTTATTGCAGAACATTGTTATTACCCCGAAAGGAAACTTAGTAGCAGTCACTCTTCATTTCATCTCCTCTTCAACCCCAGAAACCACTACTAATGCAATTTCTGTCCCTATGGCTTTGCATATTCTGGGCATTTCATGTGAATGGATGTGGCCTTTGGCGTCTGGCTTCCTTCACTTAGCATAAAGTTTTCACGGCTCATTCATGTTACAGCATGTACCAGTACTTCATTCCTTTTTATGGCCAAATAATAGTTCATTGTGTGAACAGACCACATTTTGTTATCCATCAGCTGACAGACATTTGGGTTGTTTCCACTTTTTGGCTACTATGAATAATGCTGCTATGAACATCTGTGCACAAGTTTTTGTGTGAACAATGTTTAACCCAATGATAAACTTTTAAAATTACACCTATTTTCCTCAAGTATCTGTTATGATATTCAAAATGGAAACAAAACTTTTTCAAGTGAAAATGTTTGTGAAAAGATATGTGAATGGTGAGATCAGCTATCACCACCTAAACCCAATGAACAATCTTAAGCCAGCACAAGGCAACACCTAGCAAGTACTCTGCCAACAAAGATGGGCCTAAATCTATTAAGAGCAGCCCTATCAAAGAGAACTTTCTTTGATGATGGAAAG
The DNA here is from genome assembly GCF_037043125.1 of Eumetopias jubatus. Taxonomy (NCBI): domain Eukaryota; kingdom Metazoa; phylum Chordata; class Mammalia; order Carnivora; family Otariidae; genus Eumetopias; species Eumetopias jubatus. The sequence continues at coordinate 57,165,278 of NW_028274815.1, read as the reverse complement.
GTTCTATAAACTGTGCTAGTCAAAACAGTAACCACTAGTTAGTGAGAATAAGGAACTGAATTTTAAATTTAATTCAAATTTAATTAATTTAAATTTAAAAAGCCACATGGGGCTAGTAGCTACCATAAGAATAGCAGAGTTCTGGGGCTTCCAATTACAGTAACATGAGGGATAAAGGAAAAGTTTAAAGTCACCACAAAGAAGCAAAGTGACAAATCTAAAATGTTGGATAATCTATATGACAACTGCCTAAGTTCTGCAAAAAGTAAAAGACATGAAAAATACGTAAGTAAAAAAGGAGGCTGGAAAAACTCTAGATTAAGAAATTAAGCAGCAAACCACCAAATGGACGGTACAGACCATGTCTGAACCCTGATTCAAAACAACTGTGATACCACACTTCTGAGACAATCAGCAAAATTTATTTTCTAAGCTGACAATGGCATTGTTATTTTATAAGAAAATGTCCAATTTTTATTTATTTACTTTTTAAAGATTTTAAGTAATCACACACAGTGTGGGGCTCGAACTCACAACCCCGAAATCAAGTCACATGCTCCACCAACTGAGCCAGCCAGGCACCCCCAAAATGTCCAGTTTTTAGAAATGCATATTGAAGTATATAGGAGTAAAGTGACACATTTAGGATTCACATTACAACACTCCAAAAAAGAGAAAGGGAAGAAAGGAAATCAGTGTGGGCAAGTCTCCATAATGTTGAATGTAATGTGTACATGGAATTAAAACAAAAAAGATCTAAGAAAACTGTAAAATGTGTCAGAGAGTTCCAAGTGTCTAGAGGTAGCCATGTTGACTTCCTCATACAGTCACATTTATGCACATGCAGAATCACTGAGTAAAAGGATATTTTTAAAGCACTGAGTGCAATTTGACAAAATGCTGGTCACCATTACTAGGCATTCATTTTTTAAAAATCTTGTAACTTCTTTCTAAACGAGAGCCTAATAAGTATCAGGTACGGCAGAAAGAGGAGGGAGAACAGAATGAGTGCAATAAACATTCATTTAGCACTCCCACATGACAGGGACTTTGTCGGAAATATATAAATGCTTTCTTAGAATTTTTATAAGTTCCTAAATGTGCCTTACTTGCATACCTCTGAGCCATTACACATTCTCTTCCTTCTGTCCAAATTTTCAATATTTCTTTATGCATACCTCCTAATCCCTAGCCCCTGGGTCACAATTTTTATTCATTCTTGGATTTTGAGCTCAGGCAATACTGACTGTCCAAACGTTCTTTAACTCTTGGTGAATAGTCAGAGATTCTTCCTTCTGTGCTCCCATAGCTTATACATTTCATTATTATACCTGGTGCAGCTCATCCCTATTCTAGAGGCCCGGGAATCAGTATTTTTTAAATGCTTCCCAGGCAATTCTGCTGTGTGGGAAGGCAGTACTGAAAACCTGTGATTTAGGGGCGCCTGGGTGGATCAATCGTTGAGTGTCTGCCTTAGGCCTGGGTCATGATCCCAGTGTCCTGGGATCAAGCCCCGCATCGGGATCCCTGCTCCCTACTCAGCGGGAAGCCTGCTTCTCCCTTTCCCACTACCCCTACTTATATTCCTGCTCTTGCTGTCTCTCTGTCAAATAAATAAATAAATAATCTTGAAAACCTGTGACTTAGATCAACAAGCATCCCAGAGAAGATTTTCTTTGCAACATAGACACCTCAGGCTGTACTCATTTTCATCAAGAGATGCCAGATTCTTCCCACATACCTAGCATTGCTGATTTAATATAGGGATGATTCCTGATTTTAATATTTGCCAATTTAATAAAAATTAAGTACTACCTAGTTTTAAAGTCCTTTAATTACAAATAAAATTGAACTTTTCATATTTATTGTCAATTTGTTTCTTTTGTGAACTGCCCATTTGTGTATTTGCCCATATTTCCATTAGGACAAACATCCTTTTTTTAGTATGTAAGTGTGCTTTATATATTGAGAAGATCATCCCTTCCTCATATATTTTTTTGCTAGTATCATGTTTTCTAACATTTTCATGCGCCTGACATTAATTTTAATGCAATCAAATTTAACAATCCTTTCTTTCCTGGTATGTTTCCATGTTAGAAAGTATTTTCACACAAGATTAAAGAGCCACCTATGTTTTATTCTAGTAGTTCCTTGGTTTCACTGTTACATATAATAAAATTATATTAGGGGCGCCTGGGTGGCTCAGCCAGTTATGTGTCTGCATTCGGCTCAGGTCATGATCCCAGGGTCCTGGGATTGAAGCTGCATCAGGCCCCCTGCTCATCGGAGAACCTGCTTCTCCCTCTCCCTCTCCCTCTGCTGCTCTCCCTGCTTGTGCTCTCTTGCGCTGTCAAATAAATAAATAAAATCTTAAAAAAAAATTATACATTTTTTAAATGATATTCACTAATACGGTCACTCATCAGAAAAGACACAGTATCTTATAAGCTAGTAAGCTCACAGTGGTGAATTTTAAGTTTTCTGAACTTCTAATCTTCCCCTGAAGACTAGAAAGCTTGAATTTTATTACAGACCGCAAATGCTATCAGATATTTTCCTTGAAATGATAGTCTCAGTTCATTTGAGAAAATGTCTGCCCAATACCATCAAATTATACATAACTAGTTTGTCAGTTGTTCTTTCAAGTAAAACAAAAAGACACAAATTAAAAAATGAAAAAGCAGCTAGTTCAGCTCACAACTACGTAAGTGCTTTTATTTTCCTCAAGACAACCAACATAATTCAGTCTGCAGTACAAGTGCTTTATATGTACTCATTTTTCTCACACAGAACATTTAAAAAAAGAATACTCAAGGATCACGATTTTTAGAAATTAATCATTTTTACTGTTCTCATCAGAAACTCTTAAATGAAAACTCCCCCCCCGCCCCGTGAATAAATACAGGTAAATACCATGACTATGAATACAGTTCAGCACTTAGCACTGCCTTAATGTGGTGCTGAGGCACCAGCAGTTTTATCCACCACTGCATCTGCATCATCAGAGCAGATGTCAACACAGTGAAAAAGCAAATGTCTTTTGTCTTAGTACTAAGTAAGTACTTACTTAGTAAATACTAATGGCTTAGTATTATTAGGATAAAAGTTTTAATCTCATGGACCCTCTGAGAAAGTCTTGATGATCCCCAAGGGTCTTTGGTCCATACTCTGAGAACCAATGACCTAGACAGCGAGAAGGAAAACATGCTAAATTTGAAGGCAGTTGAGAAAGACTATGAAGGAGACTGTGGATTCTATTCAGTAGGTTTAAAGTTATATACCTGTTCGTAAAGTGCAGCATATAAAACACTATGTATGCCATTGTCAAAAAAAAAAAGTTTGTACCAGGCCCGGCTTCTTCCTTTATTCTACTAAAATTTTCCTTGAAGATTCATTTTTTCATCAAGTCACTTAAACAAAGGCCAACTATTTGAACTCTACCAAGAGTATTAGACATTCTAACTTCATAATCATGCTTAGCTGAATTTCTTTTAAAAGCAACAGCATTTCCTCTACTTAAGAGTCGAAGATATCACTGGGAATATACACTCGGAGGCTTTTAAATATATAAATTCTGGAAGAACTACTTTATTCCAAATAAAATTGTTTAATCCTTTATCTACCTAGAAAACACACACAGCATTAATTTCTTTAAAGGCATTTCAATTTCAACTTACTGCAAACCTAAGAAGGAGGCAAGACTTTCCAACCCCAGAGTCGCCAATCAGAAGTAACTTGAATAAATAATCACTGCAAAAAGAAAAAGAAGATCACATTAATAACAAGCATACTGCATTGTAAGTTCTACAGCAAAAATATAGCCAATAATAGCTCACTTGAGGACTTCTAAAAGGCCCATGAATGGCTTCAGAAGCCCAAACTGCAACCAACGGCAGAAGCCCTTTTCAGGAATCACTAAACATGGCAGAATTATGTAAAAGGTAAGTAATGCCACCCATGATCTCTTGAGATCAATGAACTTCTACTTCCAAGGAAAGAATGAAAGAAATAGAAGTAATGTGTACTCTTGGAGAGCCCAAGAGACTTATGCTAGATAAATTCCACTCCTCTGCAGCATTAGAATACAGGGAGTTAACTTTCCATTGTTCTTGCCAATGAAACAAATCTCTCCTTCAAATTCCAAGACCAGATCATTATTTCATAGCAATCCTCCAATGAAGGGGCTTTTACGATCCTTTCCTAGCATCTACCTGGAATTCTCCCCATTTAAAAAAAAAAAAAAAAGATCATTTAAATTCTAAAAACCTGTATTAAAAAATATTTTAGACTAGAGATGTGGTAAAATCAAATGCTGTTTACATAAACATACAACTTTACCAACTTACTAAGTTTGTATTAAAGCTTTCTTCAGAAACTGAAAGCTAGGCTCTATTTACATACATTAACCTCCCAGGCCTAACTCAAAAACCAGCCCCAGGGATTCCTTCCAGGACCTAAAGACAACATACTGCCCATGGCCTCCCAAGGAGTCCCTCACAGATCCTCTTCAACTTGGACCACTGCTATGTATTCTTTTAAGTAATTTCAAAAGGACCCCAAAATTTAGAATTTACAGATTTTTTAAGGAAACCTATTCATGATTTTCAGTTTTGTCCTTTGTAATTTAAAAAAAATGATACTTGTACTTAAGATGAAACCCAAATATCACTCACAATTTAAATTTAGATGACAATTATCATTATTTAAATGTAAGAAAGATATAAAACTTTCAGAAATAATCTCTGTGAATATTCATCAACTGCTACCTAGGTTTACACAGTAATACATATTACTTAAAATTTTTTTCTAGGTTTACCAAGTTATCATAATACATTTATTGTTCCTAATTATACCTGGAAAAAAAAAGAATTAAAAAAAAATCCAAAGTGCCCTTGTCAGCAACAAAATAAAAATCACAGAAGGAAATAAGAAGCTTTTCAACAAGTCATTAGGAAGGAGACTGAAGCACAGGATGAACTAAATAACTAACATCCTTTCCAGTTTGAGATCCTAAAGAAAAAAGGAGGGGGGAAGGGGTAATAATTGTAAAATTTACCCTTAATAAATAATACCTAATACCAAACAACTTTTATTAGCCAGTAAAGCTGGTAACTGACTTTAGTACTACTGACACCCTCCTCTGACTAAATAAATTCTTAAGAATGATGAACACTGAACATCAGCAATGAGTACATGGTACATGTTAACAATTTACATTTCAGTTAGCAAGAATAATCTCACCATTAATATTACTTCGCTTTTAACAGAAATGTAGACACAACAAATGCCCTGAATTTACCAATCTCCCAGAGCACTGTGCCAGGCATCCAGTAAATACTCAATAAACACCCCCTGAAATGGCTATACTGTAACCCATTACAATAAAGGACAGCAGTAGGCCACAAATATTCATTACCTTAAAGATCAACTTATTTCAGAGTAACCATAAGGCTGGAAAAAGAAAAACAGGAATGCCTCCTAGTAAGTGTTACAAATTACATTATGGCTAAATGAAATTAATAGTCAATTTTCTAAAAATCAACTTTTTCAATCATCACATTCATTTTAACTTTTAAATAGTGTTACTTTAAAACATTTATGAGTTTCTGATAATTTAAGGTTCACAGCTATTATAAATAATAAGAACAGTTGAGCACTCTTCTCTGCAATGAGATAATTATTGCTAAAGACTACTTTGTTCTCTCCCAAGCCATCAGGTTTACTAACATGACAAGAGACATCGAGGAGAATGGCAAACAAAATCAATCTCACAAACTTCTTCCTCTTGTTGAATAAACACACCTGGAGAGTGTGATCAATAGCATGTTACTTGCATTGGGACATTTAAAATTACCTACCACTAAAAAATAAAAAATAAAAAAATAAAATTACTACTGTAGTAGCTTATTTCTAAATTATTAATATTCCAAATGTTCAAGAGAATTCAGAGATTTGAGACTGCTTAAAGATATTTCTCTAACTATAATTTATAAAACAGAATACAGTAAAAATGTTGACAAAAATATGCAAATCTAAAAACAGCCTAAGGTGAGAATTCTGGTATAAAGTCAAGAATAATTTAGCAAATGGTGAGACTTTAAATGTATTTTTCTTCTATTCCCCAAGAACTTGGATCAGTCTACAATATAATTTGACTTAAGTGAAAAAACTATATTATTCTAGTCGGATATCTATAGTCACAACTGTAATAACCACTCTTCTACTTTATATTTTCTAGTAAATCCTATTCACTGTTCTCAGAACTTCCTCTAGTCTTTTTCATGTCTAATTTACTATGACACTGAATATTTTCTCCCCCTCAGTAGCCTGGAATCTATTTTTCCTCACTCTTATGTCTGACATATCTGTGAGTGTGAAGATAAACCAACTCATTCTCCTGTGTATCCAAAATCTAGCACTGTGCCTCTTACAAAGCACGTGCTAACAGATCAGAGAACATTTTAATTTTGTATTTTTAATCAGGTTCTCTCATTGTGAGATACAACTAAAGAAGACCTACAGCCATCCCTGATTAACATTTTGGGCAAAAACTAGGGGGAAAAATGGATGGGGACATGGCATGTCAAAAGGACACAGGAGCCAACCTGAAAGTTCTGTCACTGGTTGAGGCAGAATAACTTGAGCCACAAAATAAACAACCATGTATTGGGTTATAAGCCAAAGAATAAAATAAACATCCATGAGTTCATACTGGTATCAATTATTAAATAAATAAACAGGAGAAGAGACCAATCTTCCTTACAGGAGTCTAAAAATATGTGCAGAAGGAATTAGAGAGGTAGAAATTCATTAATAGATCACCACAGTAAGGAACTGCTGCAGGCAAAATCCACCGGTGAATGCTAAGATTTGTGAATAAACTTTAAGGAAAAACAGGATATTTACATGGCCTCAAAGTATGTCCCCCCCAAATATTTATTACTGTGGTGGCTTTAACATGTGTCCACAAATTCTTTGAATACTCCTCCCTCCAGGAGATGGACTTAATTCCGTTTTGTTGAGTGTGGGCTCTTAATGACTACTTTCTAAGAGTATGGAAAGGGAAATACAGTAACTTTACAATGGAGAAACCTGACAGACAACACTTTAACTAAGTGATTAAGGTGAATATCACCAGGAATAAGTCATGTTGATATCATGTACCCTCTGATATGATGTGGCGAGTAGAGTGCTTCACCTTTACAGTATCTTCCCCAAAGTCCATAACCCCAGTCCAATTATGAGAAAACATCAGACAAATCCAAATTGAAGGACATTCGACAGAATACTTAATAGTACTCTTCAGAAATGTCAAGATCATAAAAAAGAGGAGACTGAGAAACTCACAGACTGAAGGAGGCTAACACGTAGAACCAACTAAATACAACGTGGTATCCTGGACTACATTCTGCAAAAGAAGACGGACATTAACAGAAAAACTGAAGAAACTGTAATAAAAGTCTATAGTTTAGTTAATAATGTACCAATGTTAATTTCTTAATTTTGATAAATGTACCTTGGTATGAAAGATGTTAATATTAAGAGGAAGCTAGGTAAAGGGTATACAGGAATTCTCGTACTGTTTTTACAACTCTTCTAGAAATCTAAATTTATTTCAAAATAAAAAGGTTTAAAAAAATAAAGTGTGAGGACATTAGTGAAATGGGTACAAAACAACAATCTCTTTGATAAGCTAGCTCCTGATATTTTTTAAACATAAGAGAGACATTTTGTGTTTTCTCAAGTTAAATCAACAAATCATAAATCATGCTGGAATCTATAAAATAAAAACTTAATAGCTGCTTTTGAGGCACAAGTATTTTTATTATCAGAGAAAATTCCTTTGAACTGCTGAACTTACAACAACACAAGCATTTTAATTTAAAGAGGAGATAATTCAGTGAGAAAGCTAAGAAAGTTAAGGTAAAACTGACACAGATTAAGGCTAGACAGAAAGGGGTAGATTTGGGGGAAATTAACAGCCTTTAACAACTGGATGGTGGGGCATCAAAGATGATAGCAAGTGAAAAATTTTTTGCTATCAGTTTTCCAGTAAGTCAATTCATGGTCTACTTTAGCAATATTGGAGATTCCTTATTTCCATTATTTAAGATTTGGACGTGATCTTTTTTTTCTTTTTCTTTTTTTCGTGTTTTATTTATTTATTTGACAGAGAGAGACACAGCGAGAGCAGGAACACAGGCAGGGGGAGTGGGAGAGGGTGAAGCAGGCTTCCTGCGGAGCAGGGAGTCTGATGTGGGGCTCGATTCCAGGACTCTGGGATCATGACCTGAGCTGAAGGCAGACGCTTAACAACTAAGCCACCCAGGCGCCCCTGGACATAATCTTGATACCTCTACCATTTTTGCATGCAAGCACTAACAGAAAATTTTCTGTACCTTTAAAAAAGACACTATTGTGAGTATGAAGCATTATACTTTTAAAAAGTTACTAAAATAAACTTTGGTTCAAAATTCTACTTAGATAAAATGGTTTCCTTCTCATGAAGTTACCAAACCGCATACAAAGAATATGTAGTAAGAAAAGAATCTGCTTATGTCTGAATCTAAAATGCTACTGGGAATTCTAAAATCTTTTCTAAAAAGACTGTCTATGTGAAACACTCTTATGTGAAAAGATTACATTTGTTTAGTATAACCCATTTCACATGTTTTTTTTTTATTTTCACATAAAAAATATGGGGGAAAATGGACACTTGTAAATTTTAGGATTGCAATTGATATTTTCTTCTTTATACTTTTTTCAAAGTCTGCAGTAAGCTCTTATTAGTCTTATAACCAAAAGAAAAAAAAATGAGGAAAAAGTGTTAATCAGAGGGATTTTTCAGACTTAACACCTTTGCAAATTTGTTCAGCATAGCTGTCATAACACAAATGATTTCTAAGTAGGTAGAGTAGGATTGCGTTTATAAGCAAATAGCATTGGCACATTCCCAATGTAGCCACAAGTTTATGAAGTCAGCTTTTTTGATTAAATGAAAATAAACATTTTTTTCTTTTATAAAATAAAATTTAAATTATCAGATACAATTCACATGTCAGTGAATACTTTATAAGGGAAAGCTGACTGACATTAACAAAATTCTCAACATCCCACCCTTTGGAAGGAAGAAAAGACAAAAATAAAACAGTGGAGGGACTATAACATAAAGTTGTTTTTATCCACACACAGTACCCCCCAAATACAAATTTCATAACGTCACCTATAATATAAATATACCTTAGAAAAGGCCTACTATTTTTAAAAAGTTCAGTGGAAAGTAAATTTGTTTTTCATCTGGAACAAATTCACTTGCATGAAGGAATCATGTTATTTTACCTTTTTATAAATGTCATACTTGAAAATAGCCTAAAACTAAGCTCACATGTAAAATTTTAAACAAAATTATGACTATGATATCATGACACAGTGGCCAAATTTTATTCACTATTAAACTATACACTATTAGACTTTGGGGTATGGAATGATTAATTAAAATTTGGGCTGCAGTTAACTGTGTCTGACACCAATTTTTCTTCTTCACTCATTTTAAGTATGCTCCACAGAAAACAATTCAAAATTGACCATCAGGCTGGAGAAAAGAGGTAAGAACTTTCAGTTCCTTCACATGTTTCTACATTGTTTGAATTTTATAAAGCACATATTACTTTAAGGGTTAAACTAAATAAAAAACAAAATAAACCTTCAGCTATGGACAAAAGCAGTCTGTTAGTCAAGATAAACAGTCAAAATAATCAATTATCAAGAATCTGAGAGTACAAGAGTCATTCCTCCAAATTTAAGGAAACAGCCAAGCAATTTTTTAAAAACTGTCCCCATGATGTACTAAGGCTACACACTTTTCTTTGATATTTAGAGACAATTAATTACTTTTCCAGGTTCCATTTTAGCTCTGTTTATAGAACAGTGTTCCAAAAATTCAAAGCAGGAATTCTGAAAATAAAGGAAAGTTTGGTAGTGCTAAAGAAGTGGCAAGTCATACAAGAGGACAAGAGAGTAGATAGACGGTCTCACAACCTATATAACAAGTATTTGCTGAAAACTATCCCAGGAGGAGGTGTGTTATCCTCTACCTCTTCTACCTTTCAAAACCTGCATGGGTTTTAGAGCTGGAAAGACCTGTATTTGAATCCAGATTCCATCACATACTAGCTGTCAGATCTTGAGGCAAGGTACTCACTCACCACCATGAGCCTCAATTTCCTCATCTGTAATATATTCCATTAGCACCCTCTATCACTCAATTAAGCTTCTTGTCAGGATTAGAAATAATGCCTCTAAAACCTGTAGCACAGTATCTGGCACATTACGGGAGCACAGTAAGTGGCTTTTATTATTATTCTTCCTTCCTCTCTCCAAACTGCAAGGTAACTTGATGAAAACCTTCAAGAGCTTTGACAAAAACTTTGAAGCTATTTATCCAAAGCTTCTGTTCAGATAGCTGACAAAATATCACAGGAGTTTACTATTATAATCTAAAGCAAAAGTTTAAAAGTGACCCAACTAACAGTTGTTAAGTACTATGATCACACCAGTCACAACTCCCAAAGCCTAGTAACACATACAATAATAACAGGGTCTGCAGCAATCGTGCCCTCTCCAGCAAAAGAAAGTCAGTTCTTTGGCTTCACTTGCTTTACTCACAGAAAGGCTTTTCTGTGACTTTTAAGGCCCCAAGTATAAATATTCAAGAACAGTCAGGGGGGTAGAAAAACTGAGAATGGATGCAATAATTAACTTCAAGCCTAAAGAAGCTTTAAATATGAACCCAACACAAGATGTGAAGGAGAAAGTCAAAGACAGTATGTACCTGGAAACAGGTACTTCACAAACCCTTAACGTTTCTAAAAAGACCTCTGTAATCATGAATTTTAAAACTAACCACAGAAATGTTAGTCACTTAACTGGCTCAAATTTTAAATTCCTAGAGTTAACCACAGTAAATGAGAAACAGCATACTAGGACTGTGAAATCACAGGCCCTTGAATTAAAATTCCAATTCTGCTAATTACTCTGAATGCCCTTAGGCAAGCCATTTAACTCTTCTCTGCCTCTGTTTCCCCATCTGTAAAACTAGGATACTATTTCTTCACAGGATTGAGAGAAAGAATGTACATACATAAAATTTCTGGCTGGTGGTAACAACTCAAATTGTTAGTTGTTGACCACATCCCACAACTAGCACCAGGGGTTCTGGAAAGTCCTGCTATTCAGTGCTCTGTTACTCGCCAGGTAAACCAAACGTAAGTAAAACTTTCTGTTAATGATAGAAATCATAGGCCTTTTCTCTAAATCTTTTGTGCTATTTTCCCATTCTATTCTTTGAAAGTATCACAAGATTTAATCTGTGCTAATACTATGATACTGATTATACTTGTTTGAGCATTAGTCATGTTCTTAACTAATTGGTAAGGATCCGGGAGCAGAGTCCATGTTTCATAATCAAAAAAACACATCAAAAAACAGAGAAAAGGATGGCTGTTTTCTTTACCAAGATTTCTTCTAAGGTTACATTAACTCTGTGTGTGTGCGCATGTGCATGCATGTGTATACACACACATATAAGTATGTATTTACTGGAAGATTTTTTTTTAAATCTGTATTGAAAAAATTGTTAAAGTAGACAAAAACAGACAATTGTGTGATGATTAATCATGTGTGAGAAAAGCTTTAAAATTGAAACCACTCGCCATTTACATATATTCTAACATCCTTTATTAGAATATACATCTCAAATAACATCTGCATAGTACTGTACAGTTTACTCTGGAGACTCAGAACTGAGGTGGTACTAATCACATTTTATGGATAAAGAAACAGGCTCAAAACTCATAAGTAACTTGCAGAGGTTAAGTGGCAGTCTGAACTTAAATCTAGGGTTTGTAACTCCAAATGCCGTTTTTTATCACACCACATTCCTTCAATGATATATTTTATATATTCAGGTGATAAAAATATCAGTAAGTTAAGTCATACATATAAAACCTATCAGAATGGATCAAACCATCAATGAACGAGCACACAGGACCTGACCAAAATAAAGAAAAATGTGATTCACTGTTTAAATTAATTTAGAACATTTGCATTAAGTAGAGAATAAGTTAGCTCAGCTCAAAATGCATGATAAATTTTAGAGTTCAGACTTCATTAGCTTTTAGTAAGTGATGAACCCAACTGCTCTTTATGAAGACAGGTGCTAGCTACCAATCTACAAATAAAGCACTAAATAATTATCCACAGTGTGTCTTTCACAAAGTTGCTTCAAATGTCCTTTTGTAAACCTAGCTATTCAACTATTTTTACAAGTTCCATCAAATGCTTAAGACTATACTAAACTTGACTAGACATTTATCCTAACTACATCCATATGGATTCTGAGGTAGTAAAGATACTACAGAGATGACCTATTGCTCTTAATGGGAATGCTAATGTTCTGTGAACTTAGTATGCCTCTGTTTCGAGGCTCTTGGAAACAATTCATATATTAAAAACCTAATGAGAAACAGAAAGGTAGCATTTTGAAAAAAGAAAGAACAGAATAGGTCATCAAAATAAAGCATGCCCAAACACATCTCACATTTTAAAAAACTAATTAGTTCAGGATACCAGATTTTAAATTAAACTGTCATTTTCAGGTTTTCACATTTTGAAAGAGTGGTAGTAAACATTCTCTTTTCTGTTTTCAATCTCCTAAATCAGGCATTCTTAAGGTTCATGAATAGGCTCAGGAAATAAAAGCAGCATGCACTTTTATGCAAAATGTTATGAGCATGGATGCACAAAGGGAGCAGGTCCACAGAGTTCATCAAATGCTCCTAGGGGTACATGACCATAAATGGGCTAAGAATAACTGCCCTATATACCCAAAGACTACAAGAACACTAATTCAAAGGGACACATGCACTCCTATATCTACAGCAGCATTATTTGCAGTAGCCAAGATATAGAAGCAGCCCAAGTGACCATCGATTGATGAATGGACAAAAGATGTAAAAAATATACATTTATATACAATGGAATATTATTCAGCCATAAAAAAGGAATGAAACCTTGCCATTTGCAACATGGATGGAGCCAGAGTATAATGCTAAGCAAAATAAGTCAATCAGAGAAAGGCAAATACCGTATGATTTCACTCAGATGTGGAATGTAAGAAACAAAACCAACAAGCAAAGGGGAAAAAATGAGACAAATCAAGAAGTGGGTTCTTAAATATAGAAAACAGTTACCAGAGGGGAGGGGAGTGGGGAATGGGAGAGATAGGTGATGGGGATCAAGGAGTGAATTTGTTGTGATGAGCACCAGGTGATGTATGGAACTGTTGAATTACCATAGTGTACACCTGAAACTAATAACTAGAATTAAAAACTTAAAGAGTAATTGCCCTCAGTCAAGTTGTTGGACAATATCTATAGGCAGAGTGGAAAAGACAAAGAATAATTCCATTTAAGTACCACTGTTATTCAAAGGAAATACATTCAGACAAGTTGAATCCATCACTGTTTCTGGAAAACTTCAGTTACATAATTTATTCAACTTCACTTGTAAAGCTCACTAGTTTGAAGGGCAGCCTGCAGAAAATGCCCTGTGTGAGGACCTTATGCCAAGCAGAGTAAGCGCTTGTTAAGTACTAGCTACTATTAAAAAATGGTGTTTCCAAAGGTGTTCCTCCTTGTGAGCAAAGGCACTTACACTTAACATTACCTGTCAGAATTAGGAATCTACAAACAAGGAACAGAGTAAACTTAATCAGAACCTATCACAACCTTGGATTTAATAAAGCTGAGTGTTCTGACCACCTGAGCCAACCAGCCACAATACTACCAAGGAAAGCTTCATTTCATACTTCTCCTTTGTACCCCATTTCTTTAATTATTAAAGTCAGTCAACAAACCAACATTTGTTCTTTTGCTCCTCAAGACTATTATTTTTTTTCAAATATCACCCCACCATTACCCTTTTATAATCTGAAACGCTCACAGAGCAGTTCCAAAGAAAAGCCAAGACCTAGGTGTTCTTCCCTAAATTCTATTCTAGACATCAAAGAAGCAGTACCAGCTCCACTTTCTACAGGAAAACAGTAGAATAGTCTGACCACTCCCTTCTCCCTGTAAGATTTAAAAAAAGGGGGGGGGCATTCTGCCTAACTCTTTTATTTTTATAAGATTTTTATTTATTTATTCGACAGAGAAAAAGACAGCGAGAGAGGGAGCACAAGCAGGGGGAGTGGGAGAGGGAGAAACAGGCTTCCCATTGAGCAGGGAGCCCAACGCAGGGCTCGAACCCAAGACCCCGGGATCATGACCTGAGCCGAAGGCAGACGCTTAATGACTGAGCCACCCAGGCACCCCTTTTCTAACTCTTACTAAAACTCCAAAATTGAGTTCAGAGTGGTAAAAAACTGATAAGCAACACATCTAAAATATCCCATGCACTGGCATCCTATACCCACTTTTGGCTTATTTTCATCTTGAAACACTCAAAGTACTTTTTAGCAAACCTTAAAAAAAAAAATCTCAAAAACTTTAAAAAGGATTTTATTTGACCTTAAATATTTTCATATATTAGAGACAAAAGTAGATAACATTAGCAAAAGGAATCTATTCTTAATTATTAAAAACGAAACTATAAAACTGCAAATAGTAAAACTATCATAATCATATAGTCAAAGGAGGCCAAGAAGACATATGTACACAAGGGATTGCTAATAGGATGCGACTATAACAAAATGTCAAACCACAAATTACTAAGATTGCTTCCAGAATAAAAAAGACTGAACTATCCAAGAAATAAAATCACTTATAAAGCAAAATTCTCTTCAAAAGTCAAAGAGTTGTCAAGAGAACATTTGATTCTGAAGCTCTTCCATCTTTAACTATTTTTTAAACTTTAAAAATCTTATTTGGAATATAAGAAACTGTCAACAGCTCTCATTTTAACATAATTATGAAAAGAAATTTTTAAACACAAAATTTCAGTTATCTTCAAATGATCTTACAAGATCATCTATTCACACAAAACTCTTAAGATTCATCCTGCGGAGATTCTTTTTTTTTTTTTTTAAAGATTTTATTTATTTATTCATGAGAGACAGAGAGAGAGAGAGAGAGAGAGAGAGAGAGAAGCAGGCTCCCCACTGAGCAGGGAGCCCGATGCGGGACTTGATCCCAGGACCCTGGGATCATGACCTGAGCCGAAGGCAGACGCTTAACCATCTGAGCCATCCAGGCACCCCATTCTGTGGAGATTCTATACAGCTCCTAGAAACTTACACTACCCAAAGAATCACATCTGCTGATTCTCTACAGACGTTATGAAATCATATACCCAATAGTGAGAATACTGGTTATTATTCTTCTTTAAAATTTTCTGAATTTTTCAAACCACTACAAACACCACCAAAAAGTCATCAAGACAACCAACAAAAAGGCAACTTACTTTTAGTTGATTTATGCTTCTTTTCTAATAAAAAAAAGTTCTAAATAAAAATTATAAAAGCCAATTATGACATACTTACTAATGAAATTATACTGACAGATAATAAGACTGATTAAGTTGCTTTTACATTCAAACCCTTATATTAAAAGACAGATTAATTCAAAGCACGGTGCTAGCAAAAAAAAAAAAAAAAAGTCAAATGTTCCTTAAGTCTACTATGACAGAAGAGTTGTTTGTAAGACTGATTAAATCTTGAGCCATAATCTTAAACATCACTCCGGAGCCATATTAAAAAAACAAAACAAAAACAAGGCATTTACTATAAAATTTTTCTGCATTAAAGAACTACAGTTGATCCAAGTAGACTACTACAGTCCTTCCTATTACAGTTAACTGGTATATCCATGATAAGTACACATACTTTATTAACACATTCCTTATAGATGAAGTAGCCAAAATGATTTCTTTGACACTAAAAAATCCACTAAAAGCTAATGGATTAGAAAAAATGTTTCTGGTATGAGAATAATGTTAAGCATTTCTTAACCAGTATGCTGAAATAATCACTGCCTGCTTCACCACCTAGCTCAGAAAAATCAAAATCTTTCTTCACATCTCCAGAAAAAAGAAAGCTCTGATCTTTTCCAACTACTTTTTCCATTATTCAGATTCCACTTCCAGTTGCTTTTTCTTTTTGTTTGTACTTGAAATTCAGACAAGTCAGTCATTACCCTTAATTTCTATACCATAAAGATAATCCAGGGTTGTCATTTCTCTCATACTAGCCAAATAACATAGAAAGTAGTCAAAAGAACAGCTTAAAATTTAACCATTGACTGATGTATTTCTTATTCTCCTCCCAAACCAAGCTTAACCAAATAACATAGAAAGTAGTCAAAGGGACAACTTAAAATTTAACCTTTGACTGATATATTTCTTTTTCTCCTCACTCCCAAACCAAGCTTACAATTTAAAGATCATAAAGTAAAAGCATTCAATAAAAAAGCTACCAACAGGTAATCCTATGTTGACCAATAATCTAAA
Organism: Eumetopias jubatus; assembly: GCF_037043125.1. Lineage (NCBI taxonomy): Eukaryota > Metazoa > Chordata > Mammalia > Carnivora > Otariidae > Eumetopias > Eumetopias jubatus. Next base: position 57,148,775 of record NW_028274815.1, on the reverse strand, counting down.
ATCCTGTTCTTTCTGACAGAACCAAACCTCTTTTGTTAAGAACCTATTTTCATTACCAAATTCAGTGGCACCCATGAAGAGTTCTAAATGTTTCTAAAAGGAATAAGATAAATTAGTAGATGATAAACCAAAACCAAGGAACATTTAGATTGCACTTTTAAATATTATCTAGTATACTACCCCCTTTCACATCAACATATAATGCATGTGCTACAACAAACATGTATTATAATTTATAATATACCTAACATATATGTAGCTATAAATGCTAGCTATTAAGACATCATGGAATCATGAAAGGCACTCACCCATTAAAAGTTTTAATTTAAGATTTTAAAGTTTAGAACAAGGTATTAAAGTAAACGGACTTGTATTCAGTGATAAAACTCTATTTTATTTTTTTCCTTTTCTCTATTTACCAATTTTTCACTAATTACTTTTATGACGGTAACAAACTTCATTAAAGACAAAACGAAAAAAACTGCTGAAGTCACATTGTTAAAAATCTGCCTGCTGGTTGCCCTTGTGACCTTCCCTAATAAAATACCCATCACCTCCTCTCCAAGTAATTTTCAGTAATGCTCCTCCAAAGGTTTTTCCAAACTCCTATTTTACAGACATGGTCTAGAATATAAATATAGTAGACCTGGTACTGGCATAGTCGATGGCAGAAAAAGTATAAAAATGATGTCTGGGTTTGATTCTGTTAAGGTCATTAATCTAACCGATGGTTTGGCACTGTATATACTTAAGAATTGCTATCACTGCCATTTATTAACCATTCTTCCTTCTTCCCCTTTGAGAAATCCTCCTCATTCCCTACTACTTCTCTAAATCTGCTAATAATTCCCTTAGAAGTCTCTATCAATTTTTCCTGAACCTGACTAGCCAACCACAGCCCTCCACCCTCCTTTGAAATCTTCTTGCTCCTATCCATCCTGCACATGTGCAACAAACTAGATCTACTGGTATTTGACATATACAACAATCTATTTTCTATATCCCATTATAAACTCGAGGGTAAGGATCATATTCCTAAATCCTAGCACTATTAGAATGTCATACATGATAACGACATATACCACCTAGAGTGCTATGTTTTCTTTTACATACACTTGAATTTCACAACTACCCTGATAGGAATAATGGCTCCTACTATCCTATTTTACAAAAGGAGAAACAAAATCAGAGGCTAATTTGTCATGGTTCTGTTCAACTAACCCTAAAGATCTATTTGTAGTACTAAGAATATGTAGCAAATATAAGAAACTCCCTGAAAAGAGGAGGTTTACAATTCTCCATAAGTGGCAAATCCACGTACTTTATTGTTGCCAGGAAAACCACCAAATTAGGGACCTCAAGTTCAACTCTCCCTAACTATGCAAAACCAACTCTGTCCTCGGAGTCCTTGATAAAGAAATCAAAAACTGCCAACATAGCAAATATGGCACTACGAGAACACTATCCACAACTTCTTAAAGTATATAAAATTCTAATGGAATACAGTGGCTTCTGTTTAGTGCAAAAGGGGACATTTCAGCATCAAATCACCATATTACAAAACTTGAAGTCGGAATGCATTTTGCAAGAGCCATGTGACACACACATGACAGTCAGCTAAACTGATGGGTGGACCTTTTAGGGGAAATGTTTAGCAGTAATTGACCAAAGCAGCAAATACACTCAGCTTTTAAAACACTGATTTTTGCTTAAAATAAAATAAAATAAAATCCCTCTCTCCCCCAAAGCCTTCTGACTCTGAAGAGGAATACCAATTAAATCTCCTCCAATTATTCATTAATTTATATACGTAAAATGAAGGAGGGTTGTAAATGTCCATTAAGGAGAGCCCAACAGAAGTCTTCCCAAGGAAAGTGAACACCAGTTCCCAGGAAAGGTGTCAGGTGTGTCACATATGCTGTGTTGACTTCTTGAGTAAGCAAGAAAAAGAAATGCATTAACTTTTCATGACACGTCATGGAACCTCACTCCCTATCTTCGAGCATTCAAGCAGGTAACCCAAAACCTACAGATCATAGAGCCCGTTCGTTTCTTTCAACTTGACAGCAGTCTTCCTTTATTTTGATAATATCAGAAAAATGTTCCTACGTCTTAGGTCTGTTTATTTTTTTTTCTCGACCTACAGAAGACAAAATGACTTCAGTGTCCTCTAAAAAAATTCTCACAAATGCCCAGGTTTTCAGGAAGGCAAATGGGCCCCTTGAGTTCTTGAAGAACTCCAGAAAATAACTTAAAAAAAAAACACAACACTAAAAATTAAAATCTCTTCTCACCATCTACTCATTCCCCTCAATCCCACGCAGTCCTGAAAAGCATCCATATTACCTGCAACCTGGCCGGGAGGGTGAAAAAATAGAGCCAACAAGCTCAAGATTTACGAGTAAAGCTGGTTTCCACCCAGACGATTCTGACAGCTCCGCAGAGTGCGGGCGCAGGGTCTGACAGTGCCCTCTAGGAGAGCTCTCCCACCCTAGCCTCTCCCCTTAAAAACAAGTCTTCCTTCCAAAGTCACTGCCTCCGCGTGAAGCTACCCCTTCCCACCGCCCGACCACCGACTCCCAAACGCCCGAACCCCCTCAAAAGACTGTTCCTCCGCACCGGCCGGGCACTCAAGGCCTCCAACCTGACCTGTCCAGGCCCGGGCGGCTCACCCCTCCGGCCCGACCCCTCCCCCCGGCCGCCCCTCCTCCGTCAGACAATGGGGCCCGACTCCCGGCCGCCAGCATCTCCTGCTCTACCACCCTCACCTCACCAAGGCCGAGGCCCCCACCCCTGCCTCAGCCCTCCTCGCTCCCCTTAAGCTTTTCCAAGCTGGCCCATGGACCCAGCCGACCGGTGCTCTCCTGCACTCACTATTCGGGATTCATGCTGGACATGTCACTGCAGCTGCCGCCGCCGCCACCGCCGCCCTTGCTGCTGCAGCCGCCGCCCTGACTCTTCAAGCCACGGGTAATCGAGAGAGAGGAATGAGATAGGCTGTTCCGGGAGAGCAAACGTCTTCCCCCACTCCGTCCCCTTAGAACACAATCAGCAGCCGCCGCCACTCAGCTATCGCTTCCACCCAAAATGGCCGCCGGCGAACCAGGAAATAGGAAAGCCTTAGACCGAGGGGTCTTTACACAGCCCGGAGGGCGGCCGCACCGCGCGGCACGCCGGGAAAGAGAGTTCGAACACGGCAGTGGGCGCCGAAGACCTGCGGTACGACGGGGCAGCCGGGACTCAACTTCCCGCAAAGCTTCGCGCCTCTGGTGCATGCGTATTTGAGAGCCTGTCGCCCGCCCCATTCCCCGCTCTCTCACCTCCCCCTCTTGCCCCTCCCTGCTCCCCGCCCCGCTGACTCGCTGGCTAGGACTTCGCTCGGACTCCCCCTAGCGGATTGGCTAAGACCGAGCGGCCCTGGTGATGTCATCAGTGAGACGTGGCAGGCGGGCGAGTCAGCGCCCCAAGGGGGAGGGGGAGGGGAGGGACAGAGGGCGGTGTCGACCGCGGACTGAGGTTGGGCGGGGGGCGGGGTGATCTGGGGACTCCGAATGGTGAGGAGAGAGGGTTAGGAATCTGAGCGACTGCCTGAGAGCGGAGGCGGGGAAGGAAGGCAGGCTGGAGTATACGCCTGGCCGGTCCTTCCGCCTGTGCACCCTTGGCTGGCCGGACCAGCCTGAGGCTTGAGCTTTCCAGCTGATCTCAGTACGTCGGTGCTAAGGACGGAAGAGGAGTCGAGGGGCCTCTGTTGAGAACTTCGGGTCGCTGGAGAACACGAAGCCGTTCTTTCAGTTCTCTTCCTTACTTACCCAACCCCACTGGATCTGGTCATCGTCCAGTGTTGGTCGCAGACACTACCATTTTCTTTTATCATTTTTTACCATTTCTTTTCCAGCTCTGCTCTGATCACCTCAGTGTGGATATTGCAGGAGCCTCCGAATGGAGGCTGCCTCTCTCTTCTCTGCCCCGGACCATTTGCACACATAGCCAGATTTATCTTCCTGAAAAAGCACTTCCATCATGATCCCACAGTTTTCAGTGGCTCCACTTTTCATGGACGCGATGCATCCCAAAGTCAGCCAGAAATTCAAGGTCTTCCTGCCCTGGTCCCAGGCTTCAAGTTGAACTGTAATTTTAGTTATTTAATGCTGAGCTGTTCTGCAAGATTGAAAAATAATAAGCGAGGGAAACATGCAATTCATCACTACATAGTGCCTAGAAACTCTGGAAGTAATATTAACAACATTTCTAAAACCTAATAGTCTTAACACTCTTTAATCAGCTCAGGAATTTAGATCTCCACTAAACTTTAACACATTATCTTGGGTTATTTAACTGCAAAGGGCATAGTATAATACATCGTCCAAAGTTTATCTTCCAACTTGTTCTAAGAACCAAGAAAATTATCTCTCAAGAGTGATTGCAAAATCCCTTTAAATTACCATGACACCATAATATAGAAAGAAGGCAGTTATTATTACCCACTTACTAAATATACTCCTTAACCCCCAAATTCTGCCTTTGTTGACAACCTCATCAAACAGCACACTAGAGTTCCTTCACATCATATTGGCTTCTGAAATGAACATGGTCACCACACCAGAAATACCCTGAATGGATCAATGATAGACATCAAAAAAAAAAAAAAAATGTTTATTACTCTAGACTCTTGTCCCTTCTTGCTTACTGTGATTTCATAGAAGAAAAACTCAAAATCTCCAAAGAACTTATCCTGAACTAAAAAATAATTTATAACTTGTCTCGACCCTTAGGAGGTACACCCCTAAACTTCCTTTAATTATCTATTTCCTTTCCCAACAAAGAGTTACCTCCTAATTACTTTAACTTCAGTGAGAGAGTAGTTGTAAGAATTAAAATAAAACAGTACAAAGCATATAACACCATGACTTTGGGGCACTTAACATTACCTCTCTCCTTCCCTTAATTCCCCTGGAAATTTTAAGTGCATGTGCTATATACCAAGAACAGAACAGTTCATATCTCAGTTCCGGTGGTGTAATATGTGAGGAGATCAGAGGCAGCTTAGCCTGGGAGTGGTGGGTGGTCCTTTCCTGCATGCTAGTACAACTTATGTCATTTACAATACGATTTCCTTCCCAAACTAGTGTGTCAGTTTTGTTGATTCAGACTTCACTATATAGGTGTTTAAGAGTAACTGTTTTTGTAGTTCAGATTAATAACTCAGAATAATTAATCAAACCAGCATGCACTCTGTTGGCTGCCCCATTGCCGAATCAGAATTCTCCTAGGGCTATTTGTCCATTTATTCTTTGGCTCATTCTTTTCCTTTCTTTTTTCTTTCCTTCTTTCCTTTCTTCTGGTCTGCCCTTCTTCCTTTTCTTCCTTTTTTCATTTATCAAATATTTATGACCTGGTATGTAATAAGTGTGTTTGGAACTTGTGCTTGGAACCATGAGCAATACAAAGGTGAGTGATTACAGCTCTCAGTCTGCCAGGCCCATAGGGGAAAAGGCAAAAATACATTTAAATGATATGAGGTGTATAGGGGCAAAAATCAGATCAGTGATTGCCAGGAACTAGGAATGGGAGGAGGGAATTGTCTACAAAGAGACACAAGGGAACTTTTTGGTTTCACTAAAATATTCTATAACTTCATTGTGGTGATGCTTAGTTACTCAACTATATATATTTTGTTTGTCAAAACCCATAGAACTATACATCTGAAAGGGGTGAATTTTGCTGTATAGAAATTATACCTCAATTATGAACCTGACTTTCAAAAAATGGTATGAGCTGATACAGAGGAATGAAACAATTCTAATTCAAACTATTAGGAATGCTTTCATGAAGGAGGTGTTATCTGAATTAGGCCTTGAAAAAAATAAAATATTGGTCATTGACAGAAATGGGGAGAAGGGAGACTTATATCCCAGAATGACAAAATAATGTAAGCATAACCCTAGAAGTGTGGATACACATGTATTTAAGGAACAGAGATCACAGGTTCCATGGTAGATAAGGTAGGAGATGTTTAGGTTAAGGTAAGGTAAGGGGGGCCCCAAATGCCTTCTAAGGAGTTTCAGCTTCGTTCAGTAGGTTGTGGAGAGAGCCAAGAAAAGTTCTGAGAAGGAAAGTGAGGTGATCAGCTTAGTGTTTTATGTATGTATGTATGTATGTATGTATGTATGTATGTATGTGTGTGTCAGTGTTTTAAAGGAGCCCTATGGAGTTCTGTGGAGACTGGAGGTAGGGAGATTAGTTAAAAGATAATTAGATTCACTTAGGCAAGAGATGGTATGTCCTGACCTAGGGTAGTTGTATCCAGAATGGAAAGGAGGGAAGATTCCAGAGAGCAGGTTGTAGAACCTGAAGGTGTGGGGGAGGGGGGAGGGAGGGGGAACTAAAAGTGACCTAGAGACATCCAGTTTACCTGCCAGCATGGAAACCAAGGCCCCAGTTAAAGTCAGAGAACAGAAGAGAAAAGCCTTGAAGAGGGGTACAGGTGGAAGACTGTGCAGTTTGAGGGCAGAATTAAAGTTGCCCTGGTATGGAAGTACTAGAATGGCCAGAAATTGTCCCCTTTCTAGATCAACATGTGCACACGTGCGCGCGCGCACACACACACACACACACACACACACACACAGAAGACTGCCAAAGACAAATCCAGAAAACCCTAAAGACTCCACCAAGTAACTACTAGAACTGAGAAATGAATTCAGTGAAGTCACAGGATCCAAAATCAATCTACAGAAATCTGTTGCATTCCTATACACCGATAATGAAGCAGCAGAAAGTGAAATTAAGAAAATAATCCCATCATGGAACACTACATCAAAAACTAATGATGTAATGTATGGTGATTAACATAACAATAAAAAATTTTAAAGAATCCCATTTACCATTGCAGCAAAAACAGTAAAATATCTAGGAATTAACCTAACCAAAGAGATGAAAGATCTATACTCTGAAAACCATAAAACACTGATGAATGAAATTCAAGATGACACAAAGAAATGTAAAGACATTCCATGCTCATGGGTTGGAAGAACAAATACCATTAAAATGTCTATACTATCCAAAGTTATCTTCAGATTTAACGCAATCCCTATCAAAATACCAATAGCATTTTTCACATAACTAAAAGAGCTCTAAATTTATATGAAAGCACAAAAGACCCTGAATAGCCAAAGCAATCTTGAAAAAGAAAGGCAAAGCTGGAGGTATCACAATTTCAGACTTCAAGTTATATTACAAAGCAGTAGTAAATTTTTTAAAGATTTTATTTTTAAGTAATCTCTATATTCAACGTAGGGCTCAAACCCACAACTCTGAGATCAACAGTTGCATACTGTTCTGACTGAGCCGGCAAGTGCCCCACAAAGTGGTAGTAATTAAAACAGTATGGTTCTGGCATAAGAGAAACACATAGATCAATGGAACAGAATAGAAAACCCAGAAATAAACCCACAATGATATGGTCAATTAATCTTCAACAAAGGAGGAATGAATATACAATGGGAAAAAGACAGTCTCTTCAAAAATGGTGTTGGGAAAACTGGACAGTCACATGCAAAAGAATGGAACTGGACCACTTTCTTTTACCATACACAAAAATAAACTCAACATGGATTAAGGACCTAAATGTGAGAACTGAGACTATAAAAATCCTAGCAGAGAACACAGGCAGTAACTTCTCTGACATTGGCTGTAAGCAACATTTTCCTAGATATGTCTCCTGAGGCAAGGGAAACAAAAGCAAAAATAAACTTTTGGGACTACATCAAAATAAAAAGCTTCTGCACAGTAAGGGAAGCAAGCAACAAAACTAATAGACAACCTACTGAATGGGAGAAGATATTTGCAAATGATATATCCAATAAAGTGTTAGTATCCAAAATATATAAAGAACTGATACAACTCAACACCCAAAAAGAAATAATCCAATTAAAAAATGGACAGAAGACATGAATAGACATTTCTCCAGAAAGACATCCAGATGGCCAACAGACACATGAAAAGATGCTCAACATCACTCATCATCAGGGAAATGCAAATCAAAACCACAATGAGATACCACCTCATATTCTGTCAGAATGGCTAAAATCAAAAACACAAGAAACAGTAAGTATCAGAAAGGATGTGGAGAAAAAGGAACACTTTTGCCCTGTTGGTGGGACAACAAACTGGTGCAGTCACTGTGGAAAACAGTATGGAGGATCCTCAAACAAGTAAAAATAGAACTACCATATGATCCAGTAATTCCACTACTGGGTATTTACCCAAAAAGTACAAAAACACCAATTCAAAGGGATACATGCACCCCTATGTTTATTGCAGCATTGTTTACAATAGCCAAACTATGGAAGCAACCCAAGTGTTCACTGATAGATGAATGGATAAAGAAGAGGTGGAATAAATATACAATGGAATATTATTCAGCCATAAAAAAGAATGCAATCTTGCCATTTGCAACAACATGAATGGAGCTAGGGAGTATTACGCTAAGCAAAATAAGTCAGTCAAAGAAAGATAAATATCATACAATTTCACTCATGTGAAATTTAAGAAACAAAACAAGTGAGCAAAGGGAAGAGAGAGATTGAAACCAAGAAACAGACTCTTAACTCTAGAGAACAAACAGATGGTTACCAGAGGGGAAGCAGGTGGGGGAATGGGTGAAATAGGCAATGGGGCCTAAAGAGTGCACTTATCCTCATGAGCACTGAGTAATGTAGACTTAAAACAAAGAAAAAAAAAGACAAAACTAGACACTAGTTAAAGGGGTAAGAAGAACAGACTTCACTCAGTAACAACCATGGCAATAGGGAAGAAGCCCCAGTGTGAACTGAACTCACCGTCACTGAAATGAAAGATAGACTTTTTAAAGCTGGCATGTGCTAAGGAAAAGACATTGAGAGGTGTTAACAGGGTTGGTCCATGTGTCTAGGCCATCTGGGTTTGTTCACTGGCACTATCTAGAAGACAGAATTTTTTGCATCTTTATGATAGGAAGCAGCAGTGCAAGTTAGAGCAAGGTGCCCAGTGCCACTGGTCTGGGAATGAGAGTTACCTCCTAGAATGTTTGCATTTCAAGGAGACAGGAAGCAGGGAAGGATTTACAATTGCAAACTTTCTAAAGTGACTACTCTAAGAGAGGGTTTCAGGACCTCTCTGCCTGCCACCATGTTTTGGCTAGAACAAACAAATTCTCCAGGCAGCATTGAGCTTTTTCAGGCAGGCATTAAGGGGGGGCCTGGATCGTCCCAAGGATGTGGCCTCGAGTGGTTAGAAACTATCCTGGTGTTTGTTCAAATCTCTTAGTGTATGTGGATGGACAAAATCATTTATGCTGAGAGTCTGTAGTTTTTATAAGCCAAGGTTGAGACCTGCTTGAGAAGAGGGCTCAAAGGAGCCTGACTGGAGTTTGGTCAAAGAGAGTCTTCGTCAAGACAGAGCCCTGAATTTAAGATGTCCAGTGATTGTGTAAGAAGCATCCCTTTAGGTCAATGACTCTAAAGTACCATATTTGATCTGCAGGAATGGTAGGCAGGAATGGTGAAAAATCTTAGCAGAAATTGTCAAGTTTAAAAATGTTTCCAGGACTTGTACTTGCCAGTTACCACCATCTGCTCCCTTCAGACACCCCCTCCCCATACCCAACCTTACCCCAAATATATAGTCCCAATACACACTAAACTCATCCCCACTTCAGTTTAAGGTGTTCCCTTTTTCTAGTCCAACTTTCCCCACCTTTCCCAACCTATAGAAGGTGAGAGATACTTTAGAGGTGAAGTTTCCACTCCTTCACCTCTGCTTTCTTCCTCCAAAACAGGAGGGTGCAAAGGATGTAGACTCTTGCATCCCTATACCTCCCCCAACTCCCACCTGCAATAACTCCATTCTCCACCCTGAGCAAGACTTTAAGTTGGGTGACATTGGACTGCACCATCCTGTCCCACTAAAATGTGATGGGAATCAGAGAACACTGGTATAGGACAGAAACTTGGAGAATGTTTACTAAAGAACCCTTGATCCTTTTTAGACAACAACAACAACAACAAAAACTAAGCCCATGTGTGGGTTAATGACACATCAGGAATAGAATCCATGTCTCCTGACTCCTGGTCTAGTGGTCTTTCTATTGCCCTTAAGATTATTTGCTCAGACCCCTGGAGAAGAGGTGTCACAGAGCACTAAAGAGAAATAATTGCCTCATCAAATCCAACCATCTTTCTAAAACAACAGATGGATGAAAACCAAAATAAGACTGTACTCTGTTCAATAGTTACTTTCTGGTACCCTCCGTTGTGCTCTCTGAAAGTTCCCGGAAGCCAGTGCTATCTTCTGCATATTCTCCTCTGAGAATGCTACATATTCCCAAGGACTAACTCTAATCACCCCCCTTTCTGGAAGCCTTCCCTGTCTACATCAATCTGAAGTGGATGCTCTTTGTCCTCTTTTATCTACCTCAGCTCTTTTGTTAGTGCTCATGTAATGCCTCATACAAAGCTGTCCAGTTCAGAAGCCTCGATCCACATATGACTATTTAAATAAGTTAAAATTAAGTTAAAAATTCAGTTTAGTTCCTCAGTTGCACTACCCACATTTCTAGTGCTCAACAGCCATAAGTGGCTAGTGGCTACCATATTAGACAATGCACATTAAAGAACATTTCCATCTTTGCAGGAAGTTCTATTAGACAGCACTACATACTATTAGTTATAATTTTTTATGTGTATGTTTTAGGTTTCTAGCTAGACTATGAGCTCCTTGAGGGCAGGGACCATACCTTATCAATTCTATATCCCTCCCCTACTTAGCACAGTGCTTTATACCTAATAAATATCCAACATATTCATTGATTGGATCCTCAGGAAAGAATTGCCTCATTAGTAAGCTCTAGGATCTTTTTCCTTTATTCTCAGCCAAAATAAAGCTCAGCCCATCTTCCCAGAAAGAAGAAGAATGTGTTAAAGCCTAATAGATAAGAAATTCCTATCCATCTAGGCATGGTCAGCCAGAAGAAAAGGCAAAGGAAAGGATTGGCTGAAGTGCACTATGCCTGCCATAGATATCATACTCCAGGCCTTCGGTACTCTGAAAAGAACCTCTGTCTGAACACCTGGTTCCCTGACTTCTACCTCCCATGGAGTTGCCCCCAGTTTGGAATTTTTTTGAGGTCAGGGTGCTGCCAAGGTCGCCACAGTATTCAGCAAATGGCAGGATGGGGCCACAGATGTGTCAAATAAAATCAGATAAAAAAATTCCCTAAGTAGGTCTCAGAACCATTACAGAGGAGTGTAACACCTGTGACTAAGGGGTCCAAGAAATAATAAATAATCCTTATGCCAAAGTGGCATATTTTGGGGTGGCATATTCTGCTGCCCTTCCATCTTCAATTAGCCAAGCCACGTCTACATTATTATGTGCTGCTAGGAACTCATTTTCGTTCACTTCTAAAACAATGGCAACCTTGTGGACAACTTCTATTTCACCTAATGATGATATTACATAACTAGGCTGGGCAATCCATCCATCTTGGTCTGTCATCTACTCAGTGATCCACTCATTCATTCAACAATTACGTATTAAGCACCTATTCTGCTCTGACATGGAGATAAACCAATGAGAAAAAGTGCCTGGGTCTATGCTCTTATGAAGCATGTAAATTCTCATAAGAGATGTATCAGTTAACTACTACATTTCCTCCAATCTAAGACATCATTGATTTCCATCATGGATTTAATAACAGCTTTTCAGGAGGAAAAAGAAGTGCTACCACACTTAAAACACATATTGATTCAATGTCACCATCACAAATTCCTCTCCAAAAATATCACTAAAGCAATGTGTTGATATGACAAAACTCAGTTTATTGCTTACCTAGGTAAAGGAAAGCGTTATCTAGATAGGCTTTGTAGCATCTCAAAGAAAGTTAAGGACAAAATTGGGCTATTTTTGAACTTCAAAAGTCTGGTTAAAGGTGGGTCTTTCACTGGGGGGCGGGGAGGGAAGGCTCGGTTAGCACTGGATAAGGATCACGATATGATAGTTTAGAGTTGATAGACACAGCAGTTGAGGCAAGGGGCTCAGAGAGACTTGAAATAAAAACTGTCATTTGGGGCGCCTGGGTGGCTCAGTCTTTAAGCGTCTGCCTTTGGCTCGGGTCATGGTCCCAGGGTCCTGGGATCAAGCCCCGCCTCAGGCTCCCTGCTCCGCGGGAAGCCTGCTTCTCCCTTTCCCACTCCCCTTGCTTGTGTTCCCTCTCTTGCTGTCTCTGTCTGTCAAGTAAATAAATAAATAAATCTTTAAAAAAAATTTTGTTATTTGATGCTTTAGTATATGTGCTGCCGAAGCGAGCACTTATTTGATGCTTTATTTTGAAGAGTAGATGTGTCTTTCAAGCAGGTCCTGGAATCAACAATAAAGTCATTTGTAACTTTTATCTTCCTGATAAAGAGTTGCCTGAAATGGTGAAGTCATGTTGATGTAGAGACTAAGCTACTTAGATGGTGCCATCAACATGTGAAAAATATGCCCCTTCAAAGAAATAAATTACACAACTAAGAATATGTAATTATAATTGCAAAATGTACTCTGATGGATAAATATAGGGTACTATGGGAGCATATAACTGGGGCACCTCACCTACTCTGCAGAGGTCAGAAAAAGCATCTTTGAGGAACTTGTACTTGAACTGAGGCAAAATGATGAATTGAGCAAAATGAAGAAATGGAGTGGAGGGGGTAGGAGTATAAGATAGCATGTGCAAAGGTCCCATGGCAGGAAGGAATATGCGGTATGAAAGATTTGCAAAGCTGGAGCACAGGAATGAGAGGAAAGAGGCACACAGCATAGGCCAATTGGCTGGCAGTGGGCAAGAGATTGCTATCCACTGCTTTGCTTCAGAGTGACTTTTTATTTTTGAGACAAAAGCACTTAATGCTCTGAGATCTGAAGACAATATCCCCAGAATCAAAATCTAACGTTCTCAAAGTTTTAAAAAGAGTGATGAATGAGCCTCCATGGTAGTCTAGCATAACACCATCAGATTCAAATTGTTGCCCAACAACAGCAAAACCAGTTCTAGAATATCCTCCTACTTGTGCTCAGGCTTGTGATCAAACAGGTTATCTTGATTCTGGTCTGGAGATTTGGCCTTGCCCAGGAGGCCAGATAAACTTAAATTAAGGAAGAAGAGTTTTTTCCAAGTGTTTAATTTATAACTGAGCAAATCAACATTAAAAAAAATCCCCTGGGATTAAGACCTCTGCTTTATAATGATTTTTGTTTTATATACAATCATTCATTAATTCATAAGAATACTTCAATAATGTCTATGGGGTACAAGCTGCCACACTAAATCTTGAGTGAAACTTGCTTAGAAACTTGATTCTAAGCGGTTGGGGATGGGTTTAGAACCACGTGATCAAACGAAATTCTTAATTCAGGGGCCTCTTTGCTCTGATTCTCTATGGCTGTGTACAACAATTTATTATTACCTGCCATGTGTTGACTGGGCTCAACTCAGCAGATTTTGTTTGATGTCTCTCATGCAATTGCAGTTGGAAGTCACCTGGGACTGTGATCATTTGAAGGCTCAACTAGGTGAGACATCCAAGATGGCTCACTTACCCGGCTGGCAATTGATGCTAAATGTTGGTCAGGAGCACAGCTGAGGCTGTCACCGAGGGCACCTGCATGTGGTTTCTCCATGTGGCGCCTGCTTCTCTCAACATGAAGGCTGAGTTATGACAAGAAGCAGCCAAAGAACAGGTATTCCAAGAAGCGGGAGCAGAAGTTGCTGGGCCAGTAGAGGACTAAGCCTAGGACTTCCGCTGTGTTACTTCCACCATATTCTATTAGTCAGAGCAGTCACAGGGCCTTCCCAGATTCAAGGGGATGCAGAAATAGACGCCACCTCTTGATGAGGGAGTGACAGATTGACTTTGCACAAGAGCAATGCAGAGGGGTGGGAGATACCGCAGCAATGTTTGGAAAGTATAATCAACCCTACAGGAACAGTGAGAATATTTGGACCAAAAACTTGTACCAAATCTTACAAGGAGGAGAAGGATACAAAAGAGTAATGAGCATGACTCTTGTCTTTGAGGTAGTACTTGGCAATGCTAAACTCACACTTAAGAGAATATGTTAAGGCACTTCCAAAACCACATACCAATAAATATGGACAAATGCACAGGCATCTTCCATGCAATATCAAAAAAGCTCTTCTGAAAAGTAGAAACTCTGTGTGAAAACCCAAACTGGGAGCCTATTTTGTGTAATTTAGAGGGAGAGAAGTATAACCAGTTACACATCAACCCCAGACTCCTAATCAATTTTCTAAGTCCGAACTAAGACACTGTAAAGCACCTATATATAAGTAATAATCAACTCTATTGGGTTGTAAAATGCTTAGAACATTTGCTACCTCATCACCAAACAATTAATATGAATGTTTATAAATCGCTGCTTCATGTCAAGAACCATGAAGGATTTGAGATTTTTTCCCACTTGAAAGCTACCAAGTTAGTCTGCCACAGTTTTGTGGATGCTAACCAAAGACAAATCTGGGTTGGTGAAAAAGAAGTTTATTACTCACAGAAATAGCAGCCAGAGAACTATTATTTTCTTGCTTTAGTTCCCCAACTCCAGTTTCTTCAGGTGACAGAATGAGGGCCAGGTGGTGCCAGCCAACTGCATTCCAGGAGAGGAACCCCAAGACTAGGAAACTTCAGTTTTGTATAATGGACAGGAAGCAACCTCATTGTTCAAACTTTGTTCCTGAGGGAGATAATTAACTTTATTGCACTGCATAGCAAACAAACCTACCTTCTGCTCTGGAGAAAGACACTATCTCCATCTTCCTAGGCTATACTGTCCTGGAAAAGATAGTACAGAACAAAAGACTGTTGGTGCATCTGCTCACAAGACCTGAAGAAACACAAGAGACACATGGAGAATTATCTCCCAACCCTTCGTGGACAGTAAAGTCTACATCCGAGATCAAGCAATAGCTGAATTGTGTGTCCCATTTGTTGACATTTGGCATTTTCAAAGCATCTTCATGGAATTCTGATGTTCTGGCACTTGTTTAGAATATAACAAGAGACTTTCCTTGAATATCATTTTCCAAAGAGAAAGAGAATTGGTAATATATGACTTTCACTCACCAATACACTGAAAACTGAGACCATGGAAACAGATAATGAGATCATGTAACCATCTGTTTATTTTTCCATTCATGCACTCACTTACTCATTTATTCAACAAATAATTATTTAGGCCTGAGAATTATAGAAAGGAAAAAGACAGTCATGTTCCTTACTGTCATGGAGCTTATGGTCTAGTGGAAGAGGTAAACATTAAACAACTACCCAATGAATTGTTTATTAGAATGGTGGTAAGTGCTCTGAAAGAAGGAAAGCTGATGCTACTTAGGGAGTCTGGGAAGGCTTATTTGAGAGGTGGGTTGAAGGATGAATAGTAGTTAATCAGGTAGTAAAGGAGAAATATGGGGAGGAGTGAAAAGGGAGAGAGCCTAGAACAATCCCTGAAGATAAAACCTTGGAGAACACCATTATTCAAGGGAAGGTAAAGGAAAAGAAGTCTACAAAGAAGATTGAAAAGTAGGAGCTAGAGAGGTTGGAGAACAATTAGAATTAAGAAAAATTGTCCGGGGGCACCTGGGTGGCTCAGCCAGTTAAGCATCCGACTCTTGATTTTGGCTCAGATCATGATTTCAGGGTTGTGAGATCCAGGCCCACGTCTAGCTCTGTGCTCAGCAGGGAGTCTGCTTGAGATTCTCTCTCCCTCTCCTTCTGCCCCTCCCCCTGCTGTGCGCATGTGCTCACTCTCTCTCAAAAACTAACAAGCTAAATAAATAAGTAAAATCTTTCAAAAAGTTGTCTAAAACTCGGAAATAAGGTGAAGAGGGTGACTGCTTGATTTCAGCTCAGGTCATGATCTCAGGGTCCTAGGATAGAGTTCCATTCTCAGTGGGGAGTCTGTTTGAGATTCTCTCTCTCCCTCTGCCCCTCTCCCCATGCTTGCTCTCACTTTCTCTAAAATAAATAAGTCTTTTTTAAAAATCATGGTAAAAAAATGTGGACACAACCCAAATGCTCATCAACTGATGAATGGATAAACAAACTGTGGTATATTCATATAATGGGATGTTATTCGTCCATTAAAAAGGAATGAAGTACCAATACACATGTAACTTGGATGAACCTTGAAAACATTATGCTAAGTGAAGGGAGCCAGTCGCAAAAGTCAACGTATTATGTGATTTTATTCATATGAAAGTCCAGAATAGGCAAATCCATAGAGACAGAAGGTAGATTAATGGTTGCTTAGGGATGGTAGGGGAAGATGGGGTGAAAGGGGAGTAACACCTAAGGGGTACAAGGTTTCTTTGTGAGATGATGAAAATGTTTTAAAACTGTGTACATACTATACACCATTGAATTGTACACTTTAAATGGGTGAACTAAAAAAAAGGAAGAAGAATGTGGTGTGGTTCATAGTGTTAAATGCTCAGAAAAATCAAGTGGGAAAAGAATAGTGCAGTGGGAGGTGAAGAAAGAAATGAGTTAGATGACTTTCTCAGGATGTTTGGCTGCGAAGGGCAAGGTAGATATCCAAGTGTCTGTAGTATTGAGGAAATATGGTTTTTAGATTGAAGATAAGATATCTCAAGATGCCAGTAGAGAGGAGAAGTTAGAGAGATAAGAGGGAGTTTCATTGATAGAAGAGGTCCCTGAGGCAGGAACAGGAGGAAAATCCAGGACACAAGTGAGGGGTACAGTTGGAGACAGTATGGTGAACATCTCTTTTGGTGAAATGGTAGGGGATGGAGAAAGGTAGGTGGGTGTGGAAACAGCTGGGTTTGTAGGTTGGGTCACCAGAACTTGAGGAAGTTCTCTGATGGCTTCTGTGCTTGCTGTGAAGTAGATCTGGCCATCTGAGGGAGTGAAGAAAAAGGTGATTGGGTTGGAAGAATGAGGAGTGGAAAAAATTTGAAATGGTTGCTTCTGACAATGGGAGGAGGGGTTTGCAGTGTTGCAGGGAAGACTGTAGTTGGAAGAATCTTATTTAGTTCCCACCCGGAAAGTCTGGAGAAGTTGAATTCATAAATATATCCTCCAAGATGAGCAGGAGAATGATGGACCCCAGGGTTTAGAGTGGCCTATTGGAGACTGCTTTTAGGATAAATGATTCTGGGTCTGGGTCTAGACACCTGCATTCTAATTTCAGGTAAACCACTTATCTGTTGTGTGATCTTGAATATCAATTAACTCCTCTGTGCTTCAGTACTTTTTCACCGAAATTGTATTTTTTAACTTTTACTTTGAAATAATTTTAAATTGGCAGAAAATCCAAAGATAGTATAAAGGGTTTCCATTTATCTTTCCCTCAGCTTTCCTTAATAACTAACATTGTACATAATCATGGCACATTTATCAAAACTCAGAAATTAACATTGGTACAATATTAAATTACAGATTTTATTTGGATTTTAACAGTTCTTCCACTAACATCCATTTTCTGTTCTAGGATCTAATCCAGGATGCCGCATTGCATTTACTCAACATGTTTCCTCCAGTCTTGACAGCTCTTAGTCTCTTCCTGTCTTTCATGAACTTGACACTTTCGAAGAGTGAAGTATTTTGTAGAATTTCCCTTCATTTTGGGGTGTCTGATATTTTCTCATGATTAGACTGCAGTTATGGACTTTTGGGGGAAAGGAGTATAGAAATGATGTGCCCTTCTCATCATATTGGGGGCACATGATATCAACATGACTTATTACTGGTGATGTTAATTTGATCAGTTGGTTAAGGTGGTGTCTGCCAGATTTCTCCATTATAAAATTATTACTTTTTCCCCATACTCTATTTATTAGAAGTCATTCACTAATTCTAGCCCATATTCTTGAGGAAAGGGATTCTATGTTTCTGTTTTGAATCTTTGCAATGAAGAAGTTTAGCCCCCCGAATTCTATGATTCTAGGCTGTTTTCTATAGTGGTACAATTTGAAAGGAACCAGGATGTTCCTAACATTAATCATCTACCTGTCCTAGCCCATGATTGAAATTCCAAGATTAATGAGGCATTCCTTGGGGTTTTGCATTGCTTACTTTCTACAGATCTTCTTTTAAAATGCAATCATTTCTGGGAGAACCAGTACCATCTTATTGTGATTGGTAGTTAAGGATGCTTGGAGGCCAAATAGTGCAACCTCCCATACAAAGTGCAAACCTTCTTTTATTTATTTATTTATTTATTTATTTATTTATTGAGAGAGAGAGTGATAAGCAGGCTCCATGCTCAGCATGGAGTCTGATGCGGGGCTCGATCTCACAACCCTGAGATCACAACCTTAGCCAAAATCAAGAGTCAGATGTCCAACCAACTGAGCCACCCAGAAGCCCCTGAAGTGGAAACATCCTTATGGTGTGTATTCATGTGCAACCTGAAAGTGCCTTTTGGGTAGATCTTAGTCTGGCCCTTTGCCCCATCTTGAGACCAGGCAAAGAATTTATCTCCTTACACATATACCTAAAAAATTACTCCCAATGTGCCATTCACTGACATTTTCATGGGCAGACTAAGCCAAACACCCAGAAGTTCCCATTAGACATCTTTGTTCTTTCTCCCAAACCATCCCTACCTCAACTGATCAGTTCATAATCTTTTTCCACAATCTGTCCCCTCCCCTCCCCTCCATGCCCCGTATTATCCCCATCAATAAGTACTCAGCATGTCCTACTAGTAAAACAAAACCCCAAAGCTGGTTAGATAGCCCCTGGGGAGGATCCTCGTCCAGCCTTTCCTATCTGGGTCATACCCCTCTGAGACAAAAAGCAAAGAACTCTGTTCCCAAAGAACCAGCCAGCACTTTTACCAGCAGCTTGTAAACATCTCTAGGAGGATCACTGGACTCTTACTCTTTTTTTTTTTTAAGATTTTATTTATTTATTTGACAGAGAGAGAGAGAGAGAGAGCACAAGCAGGGGCAGCTGCAGGCAGAGGGAGAAGCAGGCTCTCCACGGAGCAGGGAGCCGGATGCGGGGCTTGATGTGGGGCTCGATCCCAGGACCCTGTGATCATGACCTGAGCCGAAGGCAGACGCTTAACCGACTGAGCCACCCAGGCACCCACTTTGTGACATCCTTTAAAACACTACACTAAATGATCAGATGCCTCACATCTCAGCTAACCTAACCCTGTCTCTGATACAAGAATGATAACCCAACTCCTTCCGGAATGGGAGTGAGGAATGTGCCGGCACCAGAGAGAGATTTTCCTTAGCACCCCTTTAAACATAGGAGCCCAACCAGGGTACCATGAACACCTTACAAGGGCACACTTTTGATATTGCACAAGATCTAGGAGGAAATGGGTCCTGTTGGGAAAGGATTCAGAAGACCTGAAGGGCAGAAGGAACGGAAATTGAGTCTCCATCAAATTGCTATTATTTGCAGGTGAAAACCCTGGCTATTATGTGTCTTCACACTCAAAGCAGAGCAACTAAGGAGGATAGAATAGTATTATTCTGTTGCCTAAGAAAAATTTATGAGGACAGTCATCCTTGGAGAAGAGAGTATGGCGCTGAAAGAATTCCCTACGACAGCACTTCTCAGCCTATCTGCCATGAAGGACCAGAGTTTTTCATTTCAATCCAACACCTAAACTGACATTTTTGCTAAATGAAATGAAAAAGTACTAGAAAAATAATTATGCTTAGATTGCTATAAAACTTCCTAGGTGCTTACCCTTGATTTCTGTGCCTGTGTTCTCATGGATGGACTGGTAACAAACACTTTGCCGATGGGCCTGGCCAATGGCTCCCACCTTGAGGAGCCCTACAATTTGCCCAATTTCACAAGAAATAGGTCTCTTATCAATGAAACACGATAGAAAGGTGGGAATTTCTTGTTACATTCTTTAATATTAAAGGAAAAGCCATTTAACTTCTATGGTTTATCTTTCCAGGAGGTTGGTTCATTCTAAGTAAATATATTCTAAATGGTTTTTGTTGAAGAAATTAGGACAGGCTCCCATTTTGTAAAACTCAAGGCTTAAATATAAAATATGACAGATTGGAGTCTCAGGAGTCAAGCTACTTTTCCTATCTGGCAATTTATATTAATTGATCTACCAGTTAATTTACAAAAAAAAAAAAAGGAGAGAAGCCCTGCTAGTTAATCTAGAGCATGCGTTGTCAAAATTATTGAGCGTAAAATTTCACTGCTCTTGAGACATCTCGCACCTGCCTAACTGAGCCAGGTGCACCTGTTTTCCAAGACAACTCCAAAGACAATGCATCTAGTCAGGCTGGCAAGAAAAGAATGAGTTTCATGCAAGGACATGCATTTGGGGTTTAATGAGGCACACAGGATTATTATTTATAACACAATCAACATACGCAGTTTATGAAGTGATTAAATCTTGTCCCAGAAGAGCTCACGTGGATCCATGCCATGATGACCCAATAATTTAGAAGATTATTTTTCTTTTCTGTCATAATTTGCTCTCCTGTGACCAAAAAAGGATTTGAACTACTCTGAGATAAAAATTCAAGGCCATAATGGCCTTTGTTTTCCCCAAATTAAATGGTAGCAGAAACAAAGACTTAGCTTAAAAAGCAAAACAAATTAAGAATAACTTCACCCTGAACCCCCAGATGGGGCCGTGCACATTTTGATCTTTGGTTTGTCATCCTTGGTATTTTTATGTCCTTTTATTCCCTAAGACTTTACATTTACGTGGTTGTTATTCTTTGTAAGTATTTTTAGTTGCCGTACAAGATCCTTCCAAGCCTTTCTGGATGGGCAGTGTAGTTATTATATCCACTTTGTGTGGCGATAACAAAGTATTTGGCTTGGGCACCAACCAGTCCAAATGAGGCATGAATCAATCAGAAGTGACACCAGCAGAGAACTCCCAGTACAGCTGGAGGAGAGGTCACGAGGCAAATTGGCCCTGCCAATTTGAGAGGAGGAAATTGAGGTGGTTAGGAAGGTGGTTAGGAAAACCATGCCTGGGGTCACAAGCCAATATTTTCTATTTTGAGGTAGTAGGATTGCTTCTAAGCTGTCTGACTTCTAACCTGAACCCCCCATTCATACTTCTAACCACTTTAAGATAATGTTGAAACCCCAAAATGAGTAGAGATGATGGTGGATAAGCTTCTTTCATGTCCCTACAAAAAAAGGAAGGAGGAAGGAAAGGAGGGATGGCAGGAAGGAAGAAAATAATATTTTTTATGAGAACTGGAAATACAGCCTCATTGTGATCAAGTGTTTTCAAATATCAATTTTGCCCTAGCTGATTGGAATTGTTCAAGATACCCTGTTTAGTGCTGGCTTTCTCAACAGTGACACAAATGACACTTGATATTATGGGCCACAGAACTTTCTTGTGGGGGCTATGCTGTGCATTGTAGGATGCTTAGCAGCATCCTGGCCTCTACCTGCTGGATGCCAGTAGCACTCTCCTAGCTGTGACAACCGAAACTGTCTTCAGACATTGCCAAATGTCTCAGACAAGTCCTCCGGTGGGAAACACCGGTTTAGTGTGTTTGTTCTAAATATATTCTCAAACTCAATTCATTTTATATCTGAAGGTCAAAAGTTGCAACGAAGAACTGGAACTTTTATAAAAAAGAAAATACGAGATTCTTTCATTAAGGGAACTCTGTAGTTTTGATCAAAAATATTCCCCCCATGCCCATCCTCTGACTGAATTTTGAATGCAAATGGAATTATTCAATTAGGTAACCAGGAGCAGCCACCTATCTTTGAACTGTATAGTTCATAGACCTAACAGCAGGTTTCATTCTTCTACCCATCATGACACATAGAATGGCATTTGATATTTTTCCAACATTTCCAATAATTTCTTATATTTGTTTTAGATTTATAGCCTATTTCCTCTCATTTTTTCTTAAGCACAATAACTCTACGTTATATGAGGAATTTACTTAAATTCTTTTTAATTTTCTCATGCAAAAGCTATTTTCAAAGGACTTTGAGATAACTGAAAAGTGCTCTGTAAGAAACATACCTTTTAGCTTGCCCTCCACCCATGTTCATGGCAGCGTGTTATGTGCTATATCCATAATAGCCCAAAGGAGGGATCAACTTAAACGCCCATGAGCAGATGGACAACATGGATAAATAAAATGTGGTGTATACCTACAATGGAAAGTTATTCAACCTTAAAAAGGAATGAAATATTGACACATGCCACAACATGGATGAACCTGAGGACACTATGCTGAGTGAAATAAGCCGGTCGCAAAAGACAAATATTGTACAACTCCACTTATATGAGATACCTGGAATAGTCAAATTTATAGAGACATAAAGTAGAATGGTGATTTCTGGGGGCTGGAGGGAGTGGGGAATTGGGAGTTTTTCTTTAATGGGTACAGAGTTTCTGTTTGGGATGGTAAAAGGTTTCTGGAGAGGGATAGTGGTGATGGTTTGCACAGCGCTGTACTCAATACCATTAAACTGTACATGTAAAATGATAAAAATGATGGGGCGCCTGAGTGGCTCAGTAGATTAGGCATCTGCCTTCAGCTCAGGTCATGATCCCAGGGTCCTGGGATTGAGACCTGTATTGGGCTCCCTGCTCAGTGGGGAGTCTGCTTCTCCCTCTCCCTCTGCTCCTCCACCCCATTTGTTCTCTCTCTCTCAAATAAATACATAAAATCTTTTTAAAAATGATAAAATGTACATTTATATGTATATTTTGCCATAATAAAAAAATCAAATCAGAATATTCAGCAATATGAAAATACTCTATATACATAAAAAATATGCAACCATAATATCTCATTCGCAAAAAATCCTCTTCTCTGGGGTAAGGGGTGTGACATCAATGTAATATCCATGGGCACACCCATTGTTCCTTGGAATCTGGTCAAATGCATTTCAGATGTCCAGCTGGGCTGCATTTGTGGCCAAGCCAACCATTTCAGTCATCCCTAAAATCCAATTGCTGAGGCAAGTCAATCCCTTAGGAACTCACTGAACTAGTTTGGACAATTCAAAAGAAAGAACTCACTTTGTGTTTTTTTGGGTTTTTTTTCCTCAGAGTCCCAACCTTAGACTCCTTTCATTAGCCTCAAAAGCTATGCAGATAATTAAGAGTTGAGAGTAACATTATTTCTCCCATTCACTGGAAAAGCAAGGTCGAAGCAGCATCCCATTTCTTTTCATTGCACAAAATCATATTAATAAATACTTGACACTGTGTCTGTGGAATTGATTTGTTTTGTCAGCAACAGAAAATATTGAGTGTCTATCTCTAGTAGGTACATCATGTACAAAATTATACTCTGTACTACTCGATTAAATTAAAAGTTACAAAAGAGAGTTATAAATGTGGGATGAAGTGCAATCAATATCCAAACACTTATGTATGTATAAAAAAGGGGCATCGATTGTCTGGTTACTGCCAGTGTAGACACTTTATTTCCACCACTTATCCTACATCCAGGTCAGTATGAGCTAGCATGTATGCATGCATATGGAAGGAGCTTTAATTCCGGAACAGAGAATGTGGAGAGGAAGTGTGGGGAGGGGGAGAAGCTGAAGTGAAGGAACTGGGGAATGGAAGGAGATAGAAGGGCTTCCAGCATCTACCTAGTTCCTTGGACTGGTTTTGAATTCACTACTGGGAGAGTTAGAGGCAGAAGTTGATGGAACTCTTCAAAAGAGGCTTTGAGAGACCTGTCAAAACCAGGGAAGGAAGAGGAAGATGCCCTTTCCTCCCATTTCTAGTTGCCCCAGCAGTGTTGTTGGGCTCTAAGAACTGGTAAGGTCGGGAGCATCCAGAGGCCACAGCTTGAGGGTGTGAAACGGGGCACCACCATGAGGCGACAGACAGCAGCAGTGGACAAGAAGAGGAAGAAGATGAGGGAAGATGTCATGACGGGCACTACTGAAGCACCCTTGTATTTGTTCCCAATAGTAATGCCGGGTCACTGTGGGGGAATGGAGATGGGAGTATCTTTTTAGGAGTACAGTGATTCATAAAAGTCAGTAGATACTGAATTACATATAAAGTGTTTTTATTTAGCCCCTATAATAAATCCTGTGAGGGTGGCATTATTATTATTCTCATTATACAGATGAGGAAACTAAGAGTCAGAGAGGTTAAGTATCTTTCCTGAAGCCACATGACTCTCAAGAGGCAGAGCTGGGATCAGAACCCAAGTATGTTTGACTCTAAATCCTATGTCCTTAACTGCTGTGCTTCACTGCTTCCTACTGTAGAAAGCAAGGACGGGTTAGGAACATCGGAATTCTGAATGTTGCTAGTTGCTCTATTTTATGCACTATTACTTTATAAAACACTATTAAGAATGCTGCGGGGTTTTTTTTTTTTTAAGACTGATTTATTTATTTTAGAGGGAGGGGAGGGGCAGCGGGAGAGGGAGAGAAAGAATCCTCAATCAGACTCCCCGCTGAGCACGGAGCCCACTGCGGGTCTCACTCTCACAATCCTGAGATCAGGACCTAAACTGAAACCAAGAGTCAGACGCTCAACCGACTGAGACACCCAGGTGCCCCTACTGCAGGTTTTATACATGCATGGTTTTGTCATTTTGCTAATAAGTGCTATTGAAAAAGACAGTGTTTCTTAGGAGTTCACAGATTCTTAGAGATTGTTTTTTGTATCTTTCTGTAATACTTGAAAAATGCTGCACATAAAAGTGGGAGCCAAGGGGCGCCCGGGTGGCTCAGTTGGTTAAGCGTCTGCCTTCAGCTCAGGTCATGATCCCGGGGTCCTGGGATCGAGCCCCGCATCAGGCCCCCTGCTCCGCGGAGAGCCTGCCTCTCCCTCTCCCTCTCCCACTCCCACTGCTTGTGTTCCCTCTCTTGCTGTCTCTCTTTCTGTCAAATAAATAAATAAAATCTTGAAAAAAAAAAGTGGGAGCCAATAGCCTATCCTAAATCATTTTAAGATAAGGTTGTTTAAAGACAAATGCCCTTTACATGGGGATGAAAGGTGTGGCATAGGGAATATAGTCGCTGGTATTATTATAGCCCTGGGTGGCGACAGAGGGCAGCTACACTTGTGGTGGGCACAGCATGACATATAGACTTGTTGAATCACTATGTCGTACACCTGAAACTAATGTAACGTTGTGTGTCAACTCTACTTCAAAAAAACCCAATAAAAAGTAAAGACGAATGCCCCCTAAAGTACAATTCTGAAAAATTAAAGAGTGCCTCCATATACCTCCTATGTTCTTTGTAACCTGAATGCATACTTCATACACTGACGACACTTACGACTGCATCATATATTATTTTGTTTGATCTTTCTGAAATGTGTTTACATTTTTGGCTTACAGTCTCTTCCATAACAAGTTCCTTTATCCTAGTTAAACACATTCCAAGTATATAACAGAACACAGCCGAGTGACCCTGGAGGCTCTTTGGTAGGATCCCTCTTTCATTTAGCTCACCTATTTGATTGGAAGGAGTCTTCCCCTGGAATGTGAACTGTCTGAGAACAGGGGCTTATTTTCTCTCTGATGTCTCTCTGCAGCCCAGAATCATGCCTAGAGTCAAGTAGGTGCTAGATACATATTGACTGAATGAATGACCAATGAATGCATCCAGACTATGTGAAGGAAAAGGGATGGGGTGTTTTAGATACAAACAGAATGGAACTGTACAGACTATCTGGCCCCTTGGGAGCTACAGGCACTGCCTTTGGGGCCTGACCTGTGCTTTGGTGAAAATTTCTAGCCTAAGTGGCCCCCTTACACTCCATCATCTTGTATTTTGAAGCCCAGCATGTGGATGACTCCTTGGGTCAGAGGCCCACCACAGGTGCAGTCAGGAGGACTATGGAGAAGGAAGGTCAGTTTCAGCAGACACCCTGGCTGATATGCCCTCTACTTTGCTCTTTCAAGCGTGGTCCCTGGGGGCACCTGGGTGGCTCGGTTGGTTGAGTGTTCAACTCTTGATTTCAGCTCAGGTCATGATCTCAGGGTCATGGGATCGGCCCCATATCAGGCTCCATGTTCAGCGGAGTCTGCTTCTCTCCCTCTCCGTCTGCCCCTCCCCATGCTCTCTCTCTCTCTCAAATAAATAAAACTTTAAAAAAATAATAAAAAAATAAAGTGTAGTCCCTGGATTGGCAGCATTAGCATCTGCTAGTGCTTGTTAGAAATGCAGATTCTCAGGCCTACACCAAATCTACTGAATCAGAATCTGCATCCTAACTTGATCTGCAAGGGATTTGTAGGAACATTAGTGTTTGCAAAGCACTGTTATGTAAGACCATTCTTACAGCTCCCTGCCTGACACAGTGCTAAAAATATGTTATGTCTAGCATAGCCTTTCTGTAGCATCTTTTACCTCAGTGGTACCATTTTCAAGGTCTTATTTTGCCTTTTATTTTATTTTTATTTTCCAAGCAATAGAAGTGCTGCTATTTATTGAGCCCTATGAGATTTTTATCCTCTTTTGTACATAAGGAAACTGAGGATAAGAGATGTTACACCACCTGTTATAGAGCGTAAGCTCCTGGGGCACCTGCATAACTCAGTTGGTTGAACATTGGGCTCTTGATCTCAGCTTGGGTCTTGATCTCAGGGTCTTGATCCCAGGGTCATGAGTTTGGGTCCTGTGCTGGGCCCCATGCTGGGTGTGGAGCCTACTGGGAAAAAAAAAAAAAAGCATAAGCCCAAAGTCAGTACTCCTGTATAATTCCTAAGCTCTCCTCGCCACACTGAAGGGTTAAGTTCTTATAAAACCTCCATATTTTAAACAATTTCTTCAAAAGGAAAACTCAAAAGATTTTGTTGCTTCACTTCCAGACTTTCAGTGTTGAAGGGGGGGTAGCCTGGGTTCCTTCGGCTTGGCCCTACCTAGAGGAGGAACTACCCTCACAAGCTCTGGAGAAGCCCCAGAAGCTTTAGCCAAGCACTTCCCTTCTGTAGGCCCCTTAAGTCAGGGCTCTTGAGCCTGCTGCACTTAGAATCAGCAGGGGAGCTTTAAAAAATACCACTGTCTATACTCTATCTCCAGATATTCTGAAGTAATTAGTCTGGAGTGAGGACTGAAGACAAGCTTTTCTTCTTCCTCTTTTCCTTCCTCCTCCTCCTCCTCCTTCTTCCTCTCCTTCTTCAAGTTTTGTAAATAGTTCTCATGTGTACTCAGGGTTCAGAGACTGTGCCCTAAAACCAGTGAAGCCAATGACTCTCAGACCCAGGCAGGGGACAATCATCTAAATATGGCTCTATTGAAGGCCTCTTGCTGACTTCTTGGTGTCACAGCTTTCTGACGAACTAGATTACTAGAAGGACATTTTCCTGATGTGATGCAAGGCCAATTCATAGGTAGTTTCTGTAATTAGAGGGTTTGCCTCTTTTTAAAGATTTATTTATTTATTTATTTGAGAGGGAGGGAGGGAGAGAGAGCACGCACATGGAAGCACAAGGAGGGGCAGAGGGAAAGGGAGAAGTAGACTCTCCACTGAGCGCAAAGCACAACACGGAGCTTGATTTTATGACCCTAAGATCCTGACCTGGGCTGAAATCAAGAGTCGGACGTTTAACTGACTGAGCCACCCAGGCATCCCCATAATTAGTGTTCATTTGGTGGCACAAAGAAGCAAAAAGGGCACGAAAATAGTGAGTCAGGATGGAAACCACACTGGTGGCTCCCATTAGCTGGTGACTCACTCCTTCCACATTGCTGGATAACTCTGGTGCTCCAAAGGGACAGTCTACCACAACACTCGTCAGGGCCAGTAGGTCATGTCAGTGGTATCTCTGGGTCATTAAAATGTCTAAAGAGGGACGCCTGGGCGGCTCAGTCCATTAAGCACCTGCCTTCGGCTCAGGTCATGATGTCAGGGTCCTGGGACCGAGTTCCACAGGGAGTCTGCTCCCTCTGCCCCTCCTCCTACTCGTTCTCTCAACCTCTCTCTCTCTCTCAAATAAATAAATAAAAATAAAAATCATAAAAGGTCTAAAGAGAAAGTTCAGTCCATTCGAAATCCTAAAAATCTACTGAGAAGTCAAAAGCATGTTTTATTTGTGGGACTGAATTAGGCCCAAGTGCTTCAGTGACAAAGGACACACAAAAACTGGTACAACACCCATTAATTTCAGTCTTGGAGTTTTGAGGAAAGATGGTAAATACTTTTCACCCAGGAAAACAACAGTAATATAATGTAAAGGGATTTTTTTAAAAAGGACAGGAAGAAAGAGAAGAGACAACAGCAACACAATTTTGGAAACTGGAAAGCAGGAGGCAAGAATTTAGCAGAAGAGAGAAACCTAAAGGTAATAACATCAAAGGTTTCCCAACCAACTGGCCCAGCCAGATCAACCACAGGGAATTTCAGTCAGTAAGTTCCAAGCATGCACCAAAGCTTCAAATTAGATTTTCAGTCCCCCATGCCCTCTTTTCAAATAAGAGCATTGTTAAGATTGGGAACAAGACAAGAGCATCCACTTTTACCAATTCTATTCAATATTGTATTAGAAATTTTAGCCAGGGTAATTAGGTAAAATATATATATATTATATATATATATGGCACTCAAATTGGAAAGGAAGAAGTAGAATAATCTCTTTTTTGCAGATGACGTGACCCTATGTATAGAAAATCCTAAGGAATCAACAAAAAAACTATTGAAGCTAATAAATAAATGCAGCAAAGTTATAAGACACAAGATCAACCCACAAAAATTAGTTGTCTTTCCGTACACCAGCAATGAACAATCCAAAAATGAAATTAAGAAAACAACTCCACTTATAATAGAAAGAATAAAATACTTAGGAATGAAGGCAACCAAGGAAGAGCAGACTTGTACTCTGAAACTAAAAAACATTGTGAGAAAAATTAAAGAAGACATAAGTAAGTAGAAAGACATCCTATGTTTATGGACTGGACAACTTACTATTGTTAACATGGCAATACTACCCAAAGTGATCTGCAGATTCACCACAATCGCCACCAAAATCTCAATAGCCTTGGGATGCTTGGGTGGCTCAGGGGGTTAAGCATCTGACTCTTGATTTCAGCTCACATCAGGATCTCAGGGTCATGGGATTGAGTCCTGCAACCAGCTCCACACTTAGCGCAGTCTGCTTGAGGTTCTCTCCTTCTGCCCCTCTCCCCCACTTGAGCTCTCTCTCTCTCAAATAAATAAATAAATAAAATCTTTTTAAAAACCTCAATAACCTTTTCTGCAGAAATTCATATGGAATTCTAAGAGATCCAAAATAAGTCAAAACATCTTGAAAAAAAATTTGGAAGACTCATACATACTGATTCTGAAACTTTCTACAAATCTACAGTAATCAAGGAAGTGTGTATTTGGATACAGATAGGCATATAGATCAATGGAGGAGAACTGAAGTCCAGAAATAAATCCATACATTGATGGTCAATTGATTTTCAACAAGGGTGCCACAGACCATTCAATGGGAGAAAGGATAATCCCTTCAAAAAATGGTGCTGAGACAACTGGATATGCACATGTAAAAGAAATCAATTAGACCTCACCTCACACAATACACAAAAATTAACTCAAAACTGATCAAAGACCTAAATATAACTGTTGAAAGTATAAAACCCTTAGGAGAAAACAGAAAACAGGAAAATCTGCATGATCTTGGATTAGGCAATGATTTCTTAGCTATAACACCAAAAACATAAGCTACAGAAAAAAAAGCTAAATTGGACTTTGTCAAAATTTAAAACTTTTGTGTATTGAAGAACACTACAAAGAAAGTGGAAAGGCAATCTACAGAATGGGAGAAAATATTTACAAATCATATATCTGAGAAGGGTGCAGTGTCTGGAATTTTTTTAAATACAATTACCACTCAACAACAAAGACAACCCAATGGAAGAAAAGCAGATACCTGAGGAGTAACAGAGATCAGAAGGAAGCTTCTGATGTCAAAATGTGGAGCAGGACACACAAACAGAAGAAAAGAAACTTGTAGAAAACAGGGATAATGCAGGAAGAAGGCAATGGGTAACTGTGAAACAAGAACAGGATGCTACTGGGGAAAAAAAGAAAACATTCAGAGAATGGTCTTAGAAATTAAAAATAAAAAAGTGAAAATGAGGAACTCAGTAGAAGGTTTGGAGGGGTGCACCTGGGTGGCTCAGTTGGTTAAGCTTCTGACTCTTGATTTTGACTCAGGTTGTGATCTCGGGGTCCTGGGATCGAGTCCCTCATCAGACTCTGGGCTCAGCAGAGAGTCTGCTTGAGGATTCTCTCCCCCACTCCCCTGCATACATATGCGTGCACGCTCTCTCTCTCAAATAAATATATAAATCTTAAAAAAAAAAAGGTTTGGAAAATAAGCAGAAAGTGTCAAAACTGTCATTTAAACCCAAGTTAGCCTGACCCCACAGCCCATGAAAATAAAAGGTATCTTAGATTTGTAAACATTATCTAACCTGAATTATGAACTTGTATTTCCTTGTGATGGAGAATAGGGTGTCTATTATCCATTGGATATGTTGGGAATATATATTGGAATCTACTGGATCTTCAGTAGAACTAGAGGCAACCTATTACTTTTACTTCTTCTGAAAATATAAAAAATAACAATTTCTGGTTTCAATCTCTTTATGAAATCATCATGTGTAAATTATGGGATGCCATTCATACAAATGGCTACTGGCTAAAGCCTCATAATATATATGGGGTTTTGTTGTTTGTTTGTCTGTTTTGGCATGGAGAATCTCATTTTGGAAAAAAATATAAGAAAGCAATGTTTTAGGATTATGGAATTTTAGAGCTAGGAGGAACCCTAGATTTCTTCTACCCTTGCTTTCTCACCTCAAATATGTGAAAAACTAACCTTGTTATTTACTGACCTGGGACTGGAATTCAAGTTTGCTAGCTCCAAGGCTACTGCCATTTCTGCTCTGTAGAACTATTAGAAGTAGAAAGCAGGAGCACCAATGCCCGCATATAATTACTTTAATATCGGGAAACAGTAACTAGGTCATCCTCTTGTACCCAGAATAAAATGAAAATGAGGACAGAAACGCATAACTTTGTCTCCAAACTGCAGTGCTTATGGAAACGAAAGATCAAATCATCTAATTTAACTTTTCCTACATATACTCATCAACAAGTGCTTCTTGAATACAAAATACATAACAATGCATAAAGCCATAGGAATATGGAATGAAGCACAAACAGAACTGGGGCATATAAACGGTCTACACACTATTAAACATCATTTTGTGCAACATTCATTAGTATCAATGAATAACTAGCTTAGGAATGTAATATTTGACCTTGAATTCCCCTCGCAGTTAAACCACTTGAACACTGTCTTTTTCAATAGTAGTATTTTTTTTTCATAAAGTGAATAAACTGTAAGAAATCGTAGCAAGATGGGGCACCTGGGTGGCTCAGTTGGTTAAGTGACTGCCTTTGGCTCAGGTCATGATCCTGGAGTCCCGGGATCAAGTCCTGCATCGGGCTCCCTGCTCAGCAGGGAGTCTGCTTCTCCCTCTGACCCTCCCTCCTCTCATGTGCTCGCTCTCTCTCATTCTCTCTCTCAAATAAATAAATAAAATCTTAAAAAAAAAAAAGAAATCGTAGCAAGATGAAATAGAGCCAAGTCTAGCCTATTGAGGTAAAAAAGTACTTTCCAACATTTTTAAAATGACCTCTTATTGTTACAGATATAGTATATATATATATGCAGTAAAAAAACTGAAATGCAGATAAACAAAAATAAAAACCAGAGATCATCACATTAGTGCATATTCTAAATCCTTATCTTTATAATTATTAACTATAATTAGATTATGTTGTATATACTGTTTTATAACCTGCTTTTTTTTTTTCTGGTCAGCATTCTCTGTCCATTTTAGTAAATTTTATCTCAGTTAACTCCCAGATCCCAGACTGTCTTTATCATTTGGTTTCTTCAAGAAAATTCAGCCCAGGGGCGCCTGGGTGGCTCATTCGTTAAGCGTCTACGTTTGGCTCAGGTCATGATCCCAGGGCCCTGGGATCGAGCCCCACATCGGGCTCCCTGCTCCGCGGGAAGCCTGCTTCTCCCTCTACCAGTCCCTCTGCTTGTGTTCCCTCTCTCACTATGTCTCTCTCTGTCAAATAAATAAATTAAAAATCTTGAAAAAAAGAAAGAAAGAAAATTCAGCCCATTTCCCAGGTACCTGGGTGGCTCAGTCATTTGGGTGTCTGCCTTCAGCTGAGGTCACAATCCCAGAGTCCTGGGATTGAGCCCCATGTCTGGCTCACACTTTTTCCTCTGCCCCTCCCCCTGCTTATGCTCTTTCTCTCTCTCTCAAATAAAATCTTAAAAGAAAGAAAAGAAAATTCAGCCTATTTCCATTGCACCTGGTTATTCTGTTTTAAATCTCTTAATTTAGCCCAGGCTGTTGAGGCATGACACTAACTTAGTGAAGACACTCAGCCAGTTGTCCCGGTTTCTGGTTTTGTCTGATTGCTTGTTTGTGTATATTAAGCTTGATCTTCTATCCCTTGTATTTCCTAAGAACTGTAAATTGGATCCAAAAGCTTAACGTGTTCCAATTAAACATTTTTGGCTAGACTAGTCATAGGTGTTAGTGGTACTTCCTCGTATTATTTCAGAAGACATGATATCTGGCTGCCCAAAAGAGGAGTTATGAATTGCCTGCTGTGTGCATCGTCCCTAGCAGTACCTTATTAGCAAGTGCCCCGGCAGAAAACGAGAGAGTTGTCCAAAACACAGCTGACACATTAGCTTTACCATCCTCTTTCAGAGACCAGACCTTTTCCAAACCCCTGTTCAACTTACTTCTATACAGTTCATTTCCATTTAGTGCTGTATTTTATTTTTTTTAAAGATTTTATTTATTTATTTGAGAGAGAGCGAGCAAGCACACAAGTGGTGGGGAGGGGCAGAAGAAGAGGGAGAAGCAAACCTCCCACTGAGCAAGAAGCCCGACGTGGAACTCAATCCCAGGATCCTGAGATCATGACTCGACCCCAAGACAGCCATTTAACTGACTGAGAAACCCAGGCACCCCTAGTGCTTTATTTTAGCTCTGTTTTCCTCTGAATTTGCCAAATTTCATGTTCTAATAGAAAAGAAAGAGATGGAGTACAAAGGATAAGATGAACTTATTCTACTCCCTAATCATTGGGTTTTCCTTTATTTAAAACTATAAGATTTAGTTTGAGAAACCAAGAGAGGCACTTAACATGTCTATGAATATGGTCAAGCTAGAAAAAAATGGGGCAACCTAGAATAGACTATTTATAGTAGCAGAATTACTGTAGAGAAGAAGGGTGTTACATTATATAAATAGTTCTTCCTGGGAGTATAATGATACCTCTGCTTCTGCTATATAAGGAATCAGCCAAGAAAGGGTGGGAGAAATCTATTATGTTACCAAAAAGAAATTTTTCATACTGGCCCAAGGGACTAATAACGTTTAGGAGGAACACAGCTTGTTACTGAATATAGAGTGTGTTTAGGGGGGTGACTTTTAGGGAGAATGGATATCAAAGGTGCATCTTCATATCCCATGGGACACTTGTTGGAATTCTGCCAGTTCAACAGGGGATTATTCTTATTCTGACTTTAATTCACACTGATTCTCACATATTAAGTAGTGTGCTTTCACTTTAAGGAAGTACTAAGTGAAATCAGTGAAACAGCTGAATTGACAGGAGTTCCAAGAATCGCAACATACAGAATAAAAAGATCAATGAAATCATTCATACAAGAGCCCATTCACAAATGGCTTTGTGCCACCATAGCACAAAAATAAAGACCAGGCTGGAGTGAGAGCATAGCTCAGGATTCTGGATTTAAAAGAGTTTTGACTTAAGTTTAATTTATGGCCCAATAAAGCTCACATTACAGGTTCTTTGCTCAAGCAATACAAAGTATGACTATTCACTTAATTCATTCATTCTGCAAATTTTCAGGGCATACCAGGCCCCATATTGGACCAGACGGTGTTCCAGGCACAGGGCATTTGGCAACAAGCAAAACACCCCTATCCTCACTGAGCCGATGTTCAAGTGGGAGAGACAGATGATAAATATATTATGTAAGTAAATTAGGTCATGTAGTAGACAGTGGTGAGAGCTACAGGGAAGTAAGAGCAAGGTTAGATGGATCTAGCATGAGTGGAGGAGAAGGTTGCATGCATAAGACTAAGCTTTGTTAAGAAGTAACAATAAATGGGGCGCCTGAGTGGCTTAGTCGTCTGCCTTCGGCTCAGGTCATGGTGCCAGAATCCTGGGATCGAGCCCCGCATCGGGCTCCCTGCTCCACCGGAAGCCTGCTTCTCCCTCTCCCACTCCCCCTGCTTGTGTTCCCTCTCTCACTGTGTCTCTCTCTGTCAAATAAAATTTTTAAAAAATTATTGAAGAAAAAAAAAGTAACAATAAGCAAAGACTTAGAAAAGGTGCAAAAACTGTGGGGAAGAGACTTCTAGGAAGAGGTAACAGCTGGTACAGAGTCCCAAGAAGGCAGGAGCATCTTGGCTTATGCTAGAAACAGCAAGGAGGCCAGAGGAACTAGAGCACAGTGGGCCAGGAGGGAAGCAGAAGGAAACAACAGAGGGCCCAGTGTTGCTGGAGGATTTCGGCTTCCACCCTTTCCTTGTCTACCCTGGGTAAGACTCTGCTCTGGAAGAGAGAAGAAACACAATATGCATTCATTTTGAAAGAGTCTCTCTGGCTTCTTAGTTGAGAACAGACTGAGGAGGATAAGGCAGAAACGGGGAGATCAATTGGGAGACTACAGCAATGGTCTAAGGAAGGGCCACCAGTGGTTTAGAGCAGGGCGTAGAGTGGTAGTGGTGAAAGTGATCGCTTTCTGGGCATGCTCTGAAGACAGATACAACAGATTTCCTGAAGGCCTGGAGGGGGGCTGGGAGAGAAAGACAAGAGTCAACCTCTCTCCAAGGTTCTTGGCTTGAACAACTATAAAAAATGGAATTGTCATCATCTGAGGTGTAGAAGCTGCAGATGGAGCAGATTTTCAGGGAGGAGGGCAGATCAGGAGTTCAGTTTGGGTATATTACTTCGACATCCAAATGGGGAAGCCAGAGGGCAATTGACTATACGAGTCTAGAGTTCAGCAGAGAGGGTTGGGCAGGAGACATGATTTGGGAGTTAGGACACAGATGATAATTTACTTATTTCTATTTTTTTAACATGTATGGGAATGTACATATATTTAGTACATATGCCATCTACCTCCTTTCAATAATTATCAACATTCTGCCATTTTAGTTCTGTATTTCCCTATTTATATAAGCTCTTATTTTATTTGCTTAAACAAGCCATTTGAGAGTTGGAGGCATCTTGTTGCTTCACTCCTGAACACTCCTGCATTCCTGACAAGAATAAAGTCACAAGACTGAATGAGATAACAAGGGAATGAATGCAGATAGTGATGGAGCCAAGGAAGGAGCCCTGGGGCATACTGAGGGTAAGGGTTCTGGGAGAAGAGGAAGAACCTAGAAGGAGCAAACACTGAGGGAGATAGAAACCAAGAGAGGAGTCTAGTGCTGGTAGTGGACATTCTCTTCTGATTGCTTACATTTACCAAAATGTAGAGAGGCAGATACAAGAGCCATTCATGGGATTTGTCCTTATAGCTTTGGAGTTTCTCCTTCACACTTGTGGAACTGACAATTTATTTTTTCCTTGTTCTCCTTAAGATGGGAGTAATTGTGCAAGGGATCCAATAACTCTTTCGGATTGTTTTTAAATAAGCAACCTAATAAACCCTGGGTCATAGATTCCACAAAGGATTGAAAGGTAGCAGAACATGCCACCCCAAAAGGTGCCACTTTAGTATCTTGGTTATTTTAAGCTGAAGGTGCTTGAAAACTGATTCAAAAAAAAAATAATAATGTAGGGAGAGGCTTTCTCTGAACTCCCTCATCTGCCCAAAGACAGATCCTCCAAAAGGAAGTTAGTTGTCAAAAATCCTCTCTCTGGGATTTTCATTAACCTGGGAAGATTGACTTTTATCATAGGTGAGGAAACTACAAGTCCACAGCACCCCCAGACAGACGTTGTCACACGCTATCATACCTCCCATCCGTTCTTGAGGGGCCCATTCAGCTTTCCTAAAAATCATTTATTCTCTCCTAAGAGACCGACATTCTCCCTCCCCTTTCCTTATTAAGATGATAGGTAATCCTGAATTCTAAGCCACCTCTAAGCCACATCCCTGGGTGTCTTCCACATATACATGAGGTACACATGTTAATCAATTTGTTTGTTTTTCTCTCATTACATTAATCTGTCTTTTATTATAGAGGTCTCAGACGCGAACTCAGAATAGTAAAAGAAAAAAATTTTTTCTTCTCTATGTGATGGAGAAACCAAGTCTCAGCATTGCTGTCTGAATTGGTAAATAATAATAATAATAAATCCATTTTCAAAACTAAAACAAACCAATCAATCAAATTCAGAGACTAATTTAGAAAAAAGGTTGAATGACAATGCGATTTTTTGTTCTAATCACACAGCTACCCCCTTTTTTAAAAAGGTGCTATTCACATCTACCTACACAAAATAAACTGTGGTCAAATACTAAAATATTTTCTTTCCCTTGAAATATTGTACATAGCTGAACAACAGCTGAGATAAATAGGGTACCTGTAGGTTAAGAGCAAACTCCGTCCCTGTACTTGGTCCTTGGGCGGAACTCTGAAAACCTTCATTTCTAGAGAGAGTTTGCTAAGGGATCAGGCAAATCTTCTCCATTCTTGCACTTCCTGAACACTGGAACCTCTCCCTTCATGACTCAGGAAATAACAAGCAACAAAATAAATCAGATGCAGATTCAAGATTAAAAAGACACTTTATAATAAATAAAAATAGTAGATGTCATTTACAGCCTGGAACCCAGAGATAAAAGATACTGGATGGAGAGCAGGGAATGCTCGGGATCAACATCATGCATTTTATTCTGAGTCTAAGAGAAAGGGAAGCTGGAGAGAGACTGCTCCGGAAATGAATGAGTCAGCTCAGAGATGTCCCCTCTCTGGACCTGTTTGCTTCTTTCTCCGCTTTCAGGTCTTCACCCAAGAAACTCTCCACTCTCCCTTTTCAGCCAAGCACCAAGTTCAGGAAAGAGAAACTATTTTCTAGACTTGGCAGCTATCTGGTTCAGAACAATACCAACAGCAGCTCAGTACAGAGCCATAAAGAGAAATTGAAGGAAACAGAGAACCAAGACAATAAAAGGGGAAGGAAAGAGACCCAGAAGAGGAGAGTGGAGCAGAGAGAGGGGCAGAAAATGGGAAGAAGGACTATGATGACTATTTTCCACTTAGTACGCTGTATACTAAATGTAGAAGGACCAAAGAAAAACAGAATTCTATTTTAAAAAGAGCTGCTTGCACATTCTAGGAGGGTTGCCAAGGGATGTTTCTTGTTGGGAAGGTACTGAAATGGGCTTTGTTAGGCAGAAGGAGGCCCCCCAGCCAAGTCTAGAAGCAGGCAGTTGAGGGAAGAGGAATGAAATCGCTCTGCACAGTAACCTCGGAGGTCATCTACAAGAGGGCCGTGGAACCTTTGCAGATTTGTCCCTTTGACACAAACCTTCTTTTTCCACTGAAAATCAATGTAGGCTGCTGTCCCTAGGACTTGGGGTTAGTCTTGGGACATTGCATATGTTGCGTTTTGCCTAAGAGCTACCCACAGGCCACCAGGACTAGAGCCGCAGAGGGGAACTAAGGGAACCGGGCAGGCCTGCCTTGGTGTCGTGGTGGCATGGGGTTCCCCATATCACACTCTTAGCTAACACCCAGAGCATCTATTTATGTTTGAGGCTCTGCTCTGCGTGCTCTATCCATATGATGAATACACCCTTATGAAATAAAACCTTAGAAATCATTATTCTTCCAGCATTGCAGATGGGGGAAACGGGAAGAGAGAGGTTAAGGGACGGTATCTAAGGTGGTTCCGGTGGCAAGGGGAAAAACTGCTCTTGAACCCAGGCCACCTGCACCTTCAGACACCGGATTCTAACCACTTCCCTACCCTGCCCTTTGGAGAAGACAGGGACTGGAGGGTTCTCGCTCCTGCTTCCCACCCTGCCCTGCACACCTCCTCTCCTGCCTTCTTCCAGGCCTGCATACCACACCCGCCTCACCCCGATAGCTATTCCTTGAAAAATCCAACCGGGCAAGTGGACTGATTGGGCTTATTACAGTTTGAGGATTATCTT
Organism: Eumetopias jubatus; assembly: GCF_037043125.1. NCBI lineage: Eukaryota > Metazoa > Chordata > Mammalia > Carnivora > Otariidae > Eumetopias > Eumetopias jubatus. The sequence continues at coordinate 57,110,539 of NW_028274815.1, read as the reverse complement.
GGCAGCTGGGGGAGGGGAGATGGGAGGAGGGGAAAAGCCAAGCTCTGTGGGAGGAAGGTGGGGGGAGGGGGGAGACACTGAGAAGTGAAGAGGACAGAGCAGGGGAGGGTACAGTGAGTGGGGCTGTGGAGGGGGAGGGGGCAGGTTTGGAGGGGGCCCAGGCTTCTCAGCCCCACCCTCTCCCTGAGTGGCAGCACTCAAGCAGGGAAGGACCTGGCTGGGAGGTGGCTGGCAGTAGGGGTCCCATGCCTCATTCAGAGCCATGTTCCTGACCCCTGGCACAAGGTCTGGAGTCTGTGCTGGTTCAATGACTGCATACACGAATGAACTAACTCTGAAATACATGCTCTTCCACAAGTTGTTAGTTTTTCCCTTGGTTCGGCCACATACTGAGCTTCCCCGGTTGCTATTGCATAGATATATTTCCCTCTGTTTTGACATCTAATCTAGATGCTGGAGTAGATGTCAAACCATCCGCTTCTTGTAGAAGCCCCCTGCTCATTTTGTGAGCATGCCTGCAAGGACTGGTGATGATCTAACATTGATTGTTCTCCACCTCCCTTGCTCCTTTCCTACCAGCCCGTATACCAACCGGCATTTCCTGCCTTGGCTTCAATCTGTGTCATTGAATGACTTTTGACTTCACGCGATTAGTAAGCTTTGCACTGTCAGTTCTTTATAAGTAATCAGCCATCTTTACATTTTCTTTTAACATTAAAGTTTGAAATGAGATCTTGAACTCAAAGCCCAATAAGCTGGTTAATCCTGAAATGCCATTATTAAAACAGCATAATGTTATATGTCACATCATCTAAATGCTCAATGTATACTTCTTTATTTATTTTAAGATTCATTTATTTGAGAGAGAGAGTGCAAGCAGGAGGAAAGGCAGAGGGAGAGGGAGAGAAATCCTCAAGCAGACTCCCCGCTGAGCATGGAGCCCAGTCCCGGGTTAGATCCCGGGATCCTGAGATCATGACCTGAGCCAAAATCAAGAGTCGGCTGCTTAACCGCCTGAGCCACCCAGGCGCCCTTTCAGTATGTACTTCTTGAATGAAAAATGAGGCAAGTGGATCACCACATAGGGAATTTAAACACCTGTGTCCTCTGCCTAGCCCTGTCACTTACTTGCTATATGATCTTAAAACAGCTCGTTTAACCAACATCAGTGTAAAGTATTATAAAAAATATTTGCGTTCTGATCCAAAGCTTTTGGGTTTTTTGGTTCTTTTTGTTTTTTTCTTCCAAGTTTTATTTAAATTCAAGTTAGTTAACACATAGAGTAGTATTGGTTTCAGGTGTAGAAGCGATTCATCACTTACCTATAACATCCAGTGCTCATTACATCCCATGCCCTCCTTAATGCCCCTCAGCCAGTTACCTCATCCCCCCCACCTGCCTCCCTTCCAGCAACCCTGTTTGTTTCCTACAGTTAAGAGTCTCTATGGTTTGTCTCCCTCTCTGATTTCATCTTATTTTATTTTTCCCTCCCTTCCCCTATGTTCATCTGTTCTGTTTCTTAAATTCCACATGAGTGAAATCATACGATAATTGTCTTTCTCTGACTGACTTATTTTGCTTAGTATAATACCCTCTAGTTTCAACCACGTCATTGCAAATGGCAAGATTTCATTCTTTTGATGGCTGAGTAATATTCCATTGTATATATATACACCATATCTTCTTTATCCGTTCATCTGTTGAAGGACACCTCGGCTCCTTCCACACTTTGGCTATTGTGGACATTGCTGCTATGAACATTGGGGTGCAGGTGCCCCTTCAAATCAGTATTTTTGTATCCCTTGGATAAATACCTAGTAGTGTAATTGCTGGGTTATAGGGCAGCTCTATTTTTAACTTTTTGAGGAAACTCCATACTGTTTTCCAGAGTGGCTGCACCAGTTTGCATTCCCACCAACAGTGTAAGAGGGTTCCCCTGATCCAAAGTTTGTGAAAAGGAACTTGGTACACAGAATAATGCCCACCCCCCAGAGAAGAGATGTCCACATCCTAATCCCCAGAACCTGTGACTATATTAGCTTTAGAAGGTAAAGGGGAATTAAATTTGCTATTCTGATGACCTTAAAATAAGATTATTCTGGAGTATCCAAGTGGTTTCAGGTGTTAAATTCAGCAGGTGTTGAATGGATAAATAAAACATACTATATCCATTCAATGGAATATTATTCAGCCATACGAAGGAATGAACCATTGATAAATGCTATAACATGCTTAAACCTCAGAAACATGCCAAGGGAAAGAAGCCAGACACAAAAAGTCACATACATATTACATGATTCTATTCCTATGAAAGGTGCATAGTAAGCAATCTATAGAGACAAAAGTAGATTAGTGGTTGCCAGAGGCTGGGAGGCAGGAGGACTAGGGAGTGATTGCTAATGGGTATCTGTTTCGGGGGGCGGGTAGAGAGGGGAGTTGTTAAAATGTTCTTAGATAGTGGCAATGCTTGGGCAACTTGGTGAACATACTAAAAACTACTAAATTATTTATTTTAGAAAGGTGAATTTTATCAAATATGAATTACCTCAAAAATAATTACCTCAGAAAAAATTCTAGTTTTAGTAAGTCAAACAATACAGAGCTAACTAAAGAAAAAGCTAATCACCTCTCTCATTCCCCATTTAACCTTACCCTCCCATATTAAAAGTTTGATTAACTTACTTGAAGTCTTTCCTTCTTGATCTCATATACTTACATGTACATAAAAGGGGTTTTGTCTTTGTTTTTTATCCTTAAGAAAATGAAGACAATTTATATACAACTTGTTTTCTTCATTTAACTTCTCAGGATATCCCACCAACTCTGTATATATAATTTTATATATAAATTTGTATAAAGTTCATATCTTGGATGTACCATAATTTCTTTTCCTCGCAATCTGATGGTTTAAGAATGGTATCACAATATATCAAAATACCAAGTTGCACACCTTAAATATATATAAATTTTATATGCCAAAGATCTTTCAAATAAAGTCATTAAAAATATATTGAGGGGCGCCTGGGTGGCTCAGTCGTTAAGCGTCTGCCTTCGGCTCGGGTCATGATCCCAGGGTCCTGGGATCGAGCCCTGCATTGGGCTCCCTGCTCCACCGGAAGCCTGCTTCTCCCTCTCCCACTCCCCCTGCTTGTGTTCCCTCTCTCGCGGTGTCTCTCTCTGTCAAATAAATAAATAAAATCTTTAAAAAAAATATTGAAAAAATGGTATCTCATAAGTCTTATGCATGTCTTTTGGTAACCATATAGACAAATTTCTGCTGGATGTGTCTATGAGCAGAATCGTCACACCATGAAGTACATATATTTTCACTGTTCTTAGATAATATCAGTTTTCCAAAGGGGTGGTATAGAATTATATTTCCACTAGTAATACATGAGTAACCCAGTTGCTGTATATCCTTATCAACACTTGGTATTTTCTGCTGTTTTAATTTAGTCATGCTGGTGGCTGTGAAGTGGTGTTGCCCTATACTTTTTATTTTGTTGTTATTTAACTTTTTATTGAAATGAACCTATCATAAGTACATATCTCAGTGAATTTTCATAAACCGAGCACACCCCTATGACCAATACCCAGATTGGGTAAAACAGAACGTTTTTAGACCTACAGATATCTATGACCTTTTAATTCTACTCCTAGGCATATACCCAACAGAAATACACATAGATGTTAACCAAAAGATACAACTCAATTTTGATAACAGTTACCATTTTATCACATTCCCCTTAAATCTTAATATATTTTAATAGAAGAAATAAAGCATTGCAGTTAAAGTTGAAAGCCCTTTTGACTTCCAATCCCAGGGTTATTACCCTCCCTTAGGTCCCTGAACCCTGAGTCAATCCCTCGTAGATTGGGTATTTTTATACCTTTTCATGCATATATTTATGTTCCTGCATCTTCCTGAATCCCAGTGAAACTGAGCACCTTCTCCTATTTCCTCTTTTATGAATTGCCTTTTCATGACACTGGCTCTTTTTTTTATTGTTTTGTCTCTTTATTAACTTGTTGAAGTCTTAGTTTATTAAGATATTTACCATTTTCCATCATTTTTATTGTAAACATTTTCCTCACCTTTTCTTTTCAGTTATGGTTTCTCTCGTCTTGCAAAAAAATATTAATTTTTATGTAGCCAAACATGGCTATTTTTTTCCTTTAATTTTTCTGGGTTTCTCATCTTGCTTAAGAAGACTGCCATACCCCCAAGGTTATACAAATATTCTCTCATATTTTCTTCTAATGTTTTATTACTTTATTTTTCTTTTTTTTAAAGATTTTTTTTTTATTTATTTGAGAGAGAGTGGGAGATCACGAGCACAGGGGAGGGGCAGAAGGAAAGCAGACTCTCTACTGAGCAGGGAGCCCAATGTGGGACTCGATACCAGGACTCTGTAATCATGACCTGAGCCAAAGGCAGACACTTAACAGACTGAGCCACCCAGGTACCCTACTTTATTTTTCATATTTAGATTTATTTGCAAAGCACCATATTCCAGACACGGCATGGGATATGAACGAATATGCTAGATTGGGCTGGGAGTTTCCTATGCAGGTCAGAAAGCTAAATTGGCGCCACTTTTGTCTTCAAACATTTCCTATATAGCTGATGAAAAAGAAATGTATATACAACTAAAAACGATTAGTCAGCAGCTAGCCTAGCATTTGATATTTTGTTAACAGGAAGTAGAAAAATATTAACCATTTGGTGACGTGAAATCAGATGAGGATTTTTAACCTATGATTTGTATTTTATGGTAGTTGAAAAATGTGGTAGTCCTGAAAGTATTCTAGTTTCCTTCCAGGTAATAACAAGACCCAGGGATGAGTGTTGAGGATAGCTGAAATATTTGCCTAAATTTGAATCCAGGGAAAGCCATTTTGGGGGTTTTATCTTTCTTTACCAATGTTAGCTTTCTTTGCTTTCTTCTCATGGGGTCCTCCTTCAAGAACAACAGACATTTTACAGCGAAGCTAAACAAAACTGTCGCTGCCCTTGCTACCCGGACTCTTGCAATCTACTGGGTCTGCCTTTGCACTCCCCCAACAAGAACCAAAACACACCATCTGCTTTAACTGAAGCACTCATCCAGACCAACCTTGAAGAATTAGAGCTTAATTTGTTGAGCTGTGGAGAGCTGCTCTACGTTTTCGAGGCAGTTTCACCTTGGCTCCCTTCGGGTAGGTGAATCTGGCTGCCTCAAATGGGATGTGAACACCAGACACCTGACTTAATCAAAATCCTCGGGAACTGTTTCTGCTCGCCCCCTTCTGACTGAGGGAGCTCACATCACCAAATGATCCATATTATTCACTGCAGCTGCCCAAGCACCCACACCGTTGACCCAGAAATTGCTGCCGGCCATGAAAAGGGAAAGTTCATTTTTGGAAAAGATATAACATTTAGACTTTCCTTAGATCATTTTTTGACATTGTGTAGTAGGTAAATCAACAGCCCACTCAACTCCCCCCAGAAGCTTCTCCCTAGTTAATTGAAGAGGGAAAAGGGATATTTGGGTTGGGCTTTTCTTTACCATCATTTAAAATCCTTTCCTAAAGATGTTTTTTCCCTTACAGGTCAGAGGGAAGACATGTTTAGTGAAAGAACCAAGAGCTGGACTGGGGCACGTGGTGCTTGGAACTCCTTACTAAATTATTTTTCTTCCTTTGTTCCTTCAGAGGAGAAGGCTGCCACAGACTCTACTTTTGCTCCCTGGCTTGGTTTACAAGGTTAGTCAAATATCCTGTACCAGAGTGCCTGAGTTAATGATTTATCTAACTGGGATAAAAGCCATATGCCATGGCAATGTTTCATCTTATTGTATTTTTGCAAACGAGTCAGCTTTTGTAGGCTGATGACAGAGTTTAATGTTGTGTCATTAGTCTATCTAGAACACATGCATTTATTATGGTCACACTGCTGTAAGGAGCAATAAAGACCTTCCCTTTTTGATAGTACTCTGATTTTTCTGATAACCCTGAAAGGAAAAAAGAGACAAGTGACTCAAAGAGAAAAGATAGCATGTGGATAATGTTTAAGTCAGATTGGATCTCAGGTCTGAGGGCATTTTTTTCACGGTTTTGAAAGTTATTTAATGACATGGGAAAATGTGCTTAATATATTTCAGAAAGCAAAATGTGTATTTCAGAAAGCAAATGTGTACAGCATGGTCCCAGTTTGTGGGTCTACAATGATGATAGCAGGAAATATTTTCTGCAAGTGATGGAATGTACATTCTTTGTACATTTCCCCCAAATGTCTACAATTTGCCTATGGCCCTTTTTTTTTTTCACATTCAAGCACTCATAATTGGAGTATTTTTATTTTATGTACAATGAGTTGGCATTAAGGTAGGTATCTTGGATATCTGCAGTTAGGGTAGGTATCTTGGATGACCCATTCAAGGAACTTCATTCAATCCAACTTAATGAAGCCTATATCCTTCGTGTACTGATGGAAACACTGGCGACGCGTATTGAGGCGATATTTCTGGATGAGATGGTGTGGGTTTGAGCAGACCCAGCAAGAACAAGAACCCTGGCCAGATTTCCTCCAATGGCTCCAGGAGAGCGTTGGTGACCCATCTTGCTCTCAGATGCAACGAAGCAAAAGGTGCCAATTGTCCTTTTACAATCAAATACCTTTTTTAAAAGGGAAAGGTAATTATAATCCACCTGTCTTGGATTTTTTTTTATTTTTTACATTAAGGAATAATTTACATACAATAAAATTCTCTTTTCGTTTATAATGTCATGAGGGTTGGGGGTTAGTTGTTGTTGTTTGATTTTCTTTTGAGGTCACATTCTGAAAAGGTAAATTGTTTTTTCTTTTTTCTTTTATTGAGGTAAAATTGGTATTACAGGGTGATCACCTCCAAAATGTCCATTTAGATCCTCTGCCCATTTTTTAATCGGGTTGTTTGTTTTTTGTTGTTAAGTTGTATGAGTTGTTTATATGTTTTGGATATTAACCCCTTATTGGATATGTAATTTGCCAATATCTTGTCCCATGCAGGAGGTTGCCTTTTTGTTTTGATGATGTTTCTCTTTACTGTGTAGAAGCTTTTTGGTTTAATGTAGTCCCATTTATTTATTTTTGCTTGTTCTCCTTCACCTTTGGGGTCAGATCCACAGAAATATCCTAAGACCGATGTCAAGGAGGTTACCATCTATGTTTTCTTTTAGGAATTTTATGTTTTCAAGTCTTACATTTAAGTCTTTTATCCATTTTGAGTTCATTTTTGTGTACAGTGTAAGATAGTGGTCTAGTTTCATTCGATTGCATGTGACTGTCCAGTTTTCCCAGCACCTTTTATTGAAAAGACTATCTTTTTTCCATTGTGTATTCTTGGTTCCTTTATTGTAAATTATTTGTCTATATATGCACGGGTTTATTTCTGGGCTCTCAGTTCTGTTCCGTTGATCTGTGTGTCTGTTTTTATAGCTTTGTAATATAGTTTGAAGTCAGTGGGATACCTCCAGCTTTGTTCTTTCTCAAGAAAAAAATGGCTTTGGCTGCTTGGATCTTTTGTGTTTTCATACAAATTTTAGAATTATTTGTTCTAGTTCTGTGAAAAATGCCATTAGAATTTTGATAGGAGTCACATTGAATTATAGTTTTAGCTTTATAACAATATTAATTCTTCCAATGCATGAGCACAGAATATCTTTCCATTTATTTGTGTCATCTTCAGTCTCCATCAGCGTCTCATACTTTTAAGTGTATAGGTCTTTGACCTCCTTGGTTAAATTTATTCTGAGGTATTTTATTCTTTTTGATACGGTTGTAAATGGGATTATATTTTCTTAATTTCTCTTTCTGATAATCTTAGTGTATAGAAATGCCACTGATTTCTGTAAGTTAATTTTCTTTTTTTTTTAAGATTTTGTTCATTTATTTATCAGAGAGAGAGAGAGCACAGGCTCTCTGTATTAAGTGTCAGGTCATCTGCAAATAATAACAGCTTTACTTATTCCTTTCCAATATAGATGCCTTTTATTTCTTTCTCTTGCCTCATTTCTGTGGCTAGAACTTCCAATATTGTGTTGAATAAACGTGGCGAGACTAGGTTTGTTGTCTTGTTCCTGATGTTAGAGGAAAAGTTTCCAGCTTTTCACCATCGAGTATGATGTCAGCTGTGTGTTTGTCATACATAGCCTTTATGTTTAGGTATGTTTCCTCTATACCCACTTTGAGAGTTTTTACTGTAAATGGATGTTGAATTCTGTCTAAGTGCTCCTTCTGCACTATTGTGATGATCATATGATTTGACTACTTCATTTTGTTAATGTAGTGTATCATGTTGATTGATTTGCAGATATTGAACCACCCTTGCAACCCTGGAATAAATCCCACTTGATCGTGGTATGTAATTTTCTAGACGTGTTGTTAGATTCAGTTTACTAATATTTTTGAGCATTTTTGCATCGATGTTCATTAAGGATATTAGCCTGTACTTTTCTTTTTTTGTATGTGGTGTCCTTGTCTGGTTTTGGTAACAGGGTAATGCTGGCCTCATAAAATGAGTTTGGAAGCATTTCGTTCTCTTCAATTTTTTTGGAAGGGTTTGATAAGAACATGTATTAAATCATTAAACGTTTGGTAGAATTCACCAGTGAAGTTGTCTGGTCCTAGACTTTTGGCTGTTGGGAGGTTTTTATTAAGTCAATTTCCTTACTAGTAGTCGATCTATTCAGATTTTCTATTCATGATTTAGTCTTGGAATACTGTATGTTTCTAGGAATTTATCCATCTCTTCTTGGTTGTCTAGTTTGTTGGCATATAATTATGATAAATCCTTTGTATTTCTGTGGTATTAGTTGTAACTTTTCCTCTATCATTTCTGATTTTGAGTCCTCTTTTTTTTTCTTAGTCTAGCTGATGGTTTGTCAATTTTGTTCATCTTTTCAAAGAACCAGTTTTAATTTCATTGATCTATTTTTTTTAGTATCCATTTCATTTATTTTTTTGCTCTTTATATCCTTCCTTTACTAATTTTGGGCTTTGTTTTTCTTTTTCTAGTTCCTTTAGGTGTAAAGTTAGATTATTTGAGATTTTCCTTTTTTCTTATGGTAGGCCTGTGTTGCTATGAACTTCCCTCTAAGGACTACTTTAGCTGTATTCCATAGATTTTGGTAGGTCATTTTTCTGTTTTTATTTGTCTCTCTCAATTTTTTATTTGTTCTTTGATTTCTTCAATGGCTCATTTGTTGTTCAGTAGCATGTTGTTTAAGCTCTGCATTTTTGCAGTTTTTCCAGTTTTCTTCTTGTAATTGATTTCCAGTTTCATAATATTGTGTTTGGAGAAAATGCCTGATATAATTTCAGTCTTCTTGAATTTATTGAGACTTATTTTGTCACTAGACATATGATCGATCCTGGATAATATTCCATTTTTACTTGAGGAAAATAAGTTGCTGCTTTTGGATGGAACGTTCCATATATGTCTGTTAAGTCCATTTGGCCTAATGTATTGTTTAAGGTTGATCTTTCCTTGTTAATCAATTCACTGATGTAAGTAGTGTGTTTAAGTCCCCTACTATTATTGTATTATTGTCGATTTCTCCTTTTAGTTCCATTAATATTTGCTTCATATATTTTGATGGGTTTTTTTTGAAGATTTTATTTATTTTATTTGAGAGAGAGAGCAGGAACAGGGGAGCGAGGGAGAAGCAGACTCCCCACTGAACAGGGAGCCCGATGTGAGGCTCGATCGCAGGACCCTGAGATCACAACCTGAGCCAAAGGCAGATGTTTAACCTACTGAGCCACCCAGGTGCCCCTATTTCGGGATTTTCTTTTCTTTTTCTTTTTTTTTTTAAGACTTTTATTCATTTATTTGAGAGAGTGAAAAAGAGAGAGAGCACAAGCAGGGGGAGCAGCAGAGGGAGAGGGAGAAGCAGACTCCCCGCTGAGCAGAGAGCCCGACTTGGGGCTCGATCCCAGGACCCTGGGGTCATGACCTGAGCTGAAGGCAGACCTTAACCGACTGAGCCACCCAGGTGCCCCACCTGCATTGGGATTTTCAAAAGAAGCAATACTTATTAAAAACAATGCTTTGTAAATTAGATAGAACTTATTGATATTCATAGTTATAGCTTTAATAAGCTTGTCCTCAGTACCATAAACTTGTCATGTAATTAGGAATCAAGTTTAAGCTTGTTCAACTCCTGCTTTTTAAAACATATTTTCCCATGAAACCATCAAATCATTGTAGTGGTGAATGTGTTGTTTCTCCCACAACCCTGTATACCTACCTCTCATTCTCTATCTTCCCCCTACTTCCTTCAGCCCATGGAGTACTAGGAAAATCCCAAGGAGCCTAGTTCTGAAGAGCACCCCCATACACCACCTTCTGAATTGTTTGTGTGGATTTAAGAACCAAGAAACAGAAATATAAGGCAACTGCTCTACCAACTCAATGAGCTAAAATAATACTGTCAAGATCTCCTGCTTTGTTTCAAACCCATATCTCTTTATAGTTTTTTTCTAAACAGGGGTGCCTGGGTGGCTCAGTAGGTTGGGCACCTGACTCTCGATTTCAGCTCAGGTCATGATTTCAGGGTTGTGAGATTGAGCCCTGAGTTGGCTCCATGCTCAGTGGGGAGTCTGCTTGAGATTCTCTCCCTCTCCTTCTGCCCCTCACCTCACTCTCTCTTTCTCTCTCTAAAATAAACTAATCTTTAAAAAATTTTTTTCTAACCATAACCACAACATCTTTTTCATATCTTAATATTATCTTCAAAATCAGGTACCCATTAGTGACACCCCTTATGGGTCCCACTCTGGCTCCACATGGGCTCAATCCAAGAGATGCAGATAAAATCCGCAGCTGCTAAGCAGGTTAATTGGCAAGCTATAGCTTTTGGCCAGAATTATTTGACCAAGCTGCTCCCCCAAAAAGTGAGAGTATGTCTGCTTCAGTCACCTTTTCGCTAAGCACCTCGTTCAATCTTGACTTTGGCCTTTCTAATCATACCATCAGCAGGGAAGACTGATGTGGCAGAGAGAGAGAGAGAGAGAGAGAGAGAGAGAGAGAGAGAGAGAGAACATCCATCTGGACGTTGTAGAACATAAGATTTAGGTAGTGTGGTCCTCCATGTGGCTTGGACCCATTCATAAATGTCTCAATCTATCCTTACCCCCTTGCTACTAGCTCTGTGTTTTAAGGTGATTAAACACACTGTAATTTCTTTTTGATCTGTGAGATTTTCTGCACCATGACCAAGTCTAGGATAGCTTGCCTGATAGGATGCTTGGAAACCACCATTGCATCAAATTAATTTCCCACATTATGGTGCTCGCTTCGGCAGCACATACAATTTCCCACATTATGGATTTAAATCCAGGTACTCTGATACCAGTGCCTGCTCCTTTAGAATTATACCATACAAACTCCTTGAAAAATCATGTATGCTCAAAGTCTATTGATTTCCAACAATCAAAACATTTTAGGGGCACCTGGGTGGCTCAGTGAGTTAAGCGTCTGCCTTGGGCTCAGGTCATGATCCCAGGGTCCTGGGATCGAGCCCCACATCGGGGCTCTCTGCAAAGTGGGGAGCTTGCTTTTCCCTCTTCCTGCCACTTACCCTGCTTGTATTCTCTCTCCCTGTCTGTCGAATAGATAAAATAAAATCTTTTTTATTCAGAGGAGGAAAAGGATACTTTCTGAAAAAACAGGTGGAAAAATGAGTGTTTAAGACCATAAGAAGAGTCACAAAAAGAACTTGGGGAAAGCACGAATTTTAAAGTGAACTGATAGGGCGCCTGGGTGGCTCAGTCAGTTAAGTGTCTGCTTTTGGCTTGGGTCGTGATCCCAGGGTCCTGGGATCAAGCCCCGCATCGGGCTCCCTGCTCAGCAGGAAGCCTGCTTCTCCTTCTCCCACTCCCCCTGCCTGTGCTCTCTCTCACAAATAAAAAATAAATAAGTAAAATCTTTAAAAATATATAAAGTGAGCGGATAGAATGAGATATAACATACATCAAATGAATCAATTAGAATTTTTGTTAAAAGTAGCTTTCTGGAAAAGCCTACAAATAATGACTAATTCAGTAACAAACACCTTGAGCAATCAGATTGTAGTTCCTAAATACACTTTCCTGCTAAAAGGAACCACACTTCTTAAAGAAATGGCTGACTCCATGTCTGAAACAGAATACATCCACGCTGAGACTTGGACCATTTTATCCTACCAGAAAGCAAAGAAGTCATGAAAAATCAGTAGGATCATGTCAAAATGACTCAGAAGCAAACTTGAAGACATTTCTACTGACCCACATGGAACAATTTGAGCAGCGGTTAAGAATAATAGCTGTAATGAATTAAAACACATTAAATATGGATAAATAGTAAGTTCAATTTATTCATTAAAAAATCTCATTGGCCATCTTTAGAGAATGCTAGAGAACCAATTCATCATTTCTAAAAAAGGCACTGTAGGTAAAAGAGAACTTATTAAAGCTGATTAATTTGTAGTATTTCAATGGAAACTGAAAGGATCACTGAACATTAAGATGGATACTATTCTGTTCTATGCTTTTAATGGTTTACTGAATTCTGCAGAAGAAACAGAATAGGTAAAAATGCTTTTACTGTGTTTTTAACAAGTTCTTACTCGCAGATTCATACCTCCGGTAGCTACATAAAAATGTTAATAAATGATCACAAAGAGGGAAGAGGCATCACCATAACCATAGTTAAAGCATTTTTGTCTGTTCTAACAGACTGCAACCCATTAGTCATCCGTGCTAGCTTTCCAAGGAAACCTCCACTTAAATTTGCACTTGTATGTTTCACAAGTTTCACGAGGGGCCATTATTCCTATATGTTTATATTCATAACTGCAGGAGACAAAAAAATTACAGCATGACACATTTTTAAAAGGACCAACCAAATTAGATAAAATGTCATGACCTTTACTTCTCTTTTGGAGGCTTATTTTAAATTATCACTTTATCCTGCATAAAGCAATTTTTCAAAGGGCCTGTGATTCTTCCATTCTAATAAACTTCTTTAGAATTCCATCATAAAGAGAACTAACCTCTCTCCTTTGCGCGCTACTCTGTAATTTTCTATCCTGTCCTATGGGGGTAGAGATTACCCTATTAACTCACTGCCTTATTAGGTCAATTCACAGGAACTGCCATGGCTATGGTATATATAGCCGTCCCAGAATAAAGGAGTTTGAAGATGCAAGTTATAGCCATTACACTCGCCCAAAGAGGGACAGGAGAAGGTCTCTAAAATGAGCGAACTAAGAGAAAACAGGCGTCTATAAGTCTGCTCCTAATTATTGGGTCTTAAAGCTTATACACGTGGGAGTGGTCACACTGAGGGTACATATTACACTTTTTTTTTCATTCCTCAAAGGCAACCGTATTCACAGATAAGAATAAATTCAAGAAAACAAAAATCCCAATGTTGCCAGAAGGTTGTGTCAAGTATTTGTGTTAAACATTACCCTGAGAGGCCCTGTGTCGTTAGGTTTCTGGAGAGGAGGAAATATAATTATTATTCTCAAAAGACTTCCACAAATAAAGACTAACTTTGACTGAGTGCTTCTCATGGACCATATTCAGCCCTGCATGTGTGTGTATCATGTGTGTATATTTCTATATATCTTCAAAGCCTTACTGTAACCTCCTCAGATAGATATTGGTATTTCCAATTTAGAGATGGACAAACTGGAGCTCAGGGAAGTTAAGTAACTTGCCCAAAGTCACACAGTAAGTTGAGTGTTGGATCTGGTTAGGGACCCTAGCAGTCTGTCCCTCGAGCTTGAGTACTTAACTCTTAAGCTATCCTCCCCACTGCAAGTTTGACCAAGAGACAGAACATTTACATATACTACTTAAGATGCACAGATGGGTAAGTTAGAAATTTTGGCTTTAGTCCTTACTCTGACATTTTAGTCAACTCTCTTTGTGCCTCATTTTTTTCATCTGTCAAATGGGTATTCCAATGCTTATCTAGCTAATTATGCAATTATGATGATAATGGATGTGAAAGTGCTCTGAAGGGACAAATATTATACAACGTGCCATTTTTTTAAAGCAATAGGGGTCCCCACATCTGTCCCCTGTCTTTGTGGGGTCAAGGTCTAGATTGATATTGTCATTCAATAAATACTTATTGAGCATCTACCGTGTACCCAACAAGTGCTTGGCACTACTTGTATAGAAGATGAGCAAACTAGATATGGCCACTGCCTTTTCTGAGTGTGTAGTCTCAAGCCAAGGACAAACATTAAGCACACAAGTACACAGATATGAGTATAATTTTATTTTTATTTTTTTTAAGATTTTATTTATTTATTTGACACAGAGAAGGAGAGACAGAGAGACAACGAGAGAGAGAGAGAGCACAAGCGGGGGAAGTGGGAGAAGGAGAAGCAGGCTTCCTGCCAAGCAGGGAGCCCAATGTGGGACTCGATCCCAGGACCCTGGGATCATGACCTGAGCCGGAGGCAGACGCTTAATGATGGAGACACCCAGGTGCCCCATGGGTACAATTTTAAATTGCGTCTCGGAGGAAATAAACACCTCACCATGAGGAAAGAGACTAAGAGAACGGAGATTGGGAGAAATGACTTTTACAGGGCTGCAGGGAAGAACTGAAAGCGTGGGGTGAGACATGTGGTGTCTGAGTCCTGGTAGAAGAGGTACCGACCAGTGCAGGGCAAGGCAGGCAAAGCCTTGTGGGCACTGTAGCGGTTTTGTATTTCAGCCTAAGTGCAATGAGAAATCATTAATGGGTTAAGAGCTGGGGTCTGGCACGGTCAAAGAGTTGAAAGTGTTTGCCGCAGTAATTGCACTAATGAGCCATGATGTCAGGGCTGGATAAGGGGTCAGTGAAGAGAGAAGGGGACTGCAGGATGGAGAGAGAATGGCAGGCCGCTGGGCTGAAGGGTTTGATGGGATGCAAGGAGTGTTGCTGGTGGTTACTTGAGAAAGTGGAAGGAGAGAACAGTGTGTCTGAACGAGCAAAGAAGACAGTGGTGAAGTTTCTGGTCCATGTTATGATCATGGGAGCGGGTGGTGGTGACAGAGTAAAGTGTAGCTGGAGATGTGAAGTCAGAGAACTGAAAGGCCAAGATGGGTTGACTGAACTAGGAAGAAAGTTCCAACTCACAGAGGGCTCGTGTGTGGGTTTTGCACAGGGCTGACCCCTGCTGGTAAGAAGCCCCGGAAACCAAACTGCTGGCTGAGAGGAACCCGCAGAAGCTTGGGGAAAACGGCAGCCACAGACAGCAAAGGAAGAGTGCTGTTCTTACTTAGATGTAACATTTTCACTTTTCGAAATGTCTCTTCTGGGGTTCAGAACGTCCTTACAGCTAAAACACCCCTTCTAGATAATTCCAGGCTCATGTTATCAAATAATGAAAATGCAATGCATGAATAGTTGGGAGAACATGAATTTCTCCATAAATTTTATTTTTACTTTCTTTCTTAGTGAAGTGTAACATACATGTAAAATGCACAAATTGTAACCGTATGGCTAGAAAATTTTGGAAATCTATAAACCCATCGCATTACAAATGTCACCATCACTCATATTAAATATAGGATATTCACGTAACCCAGAAATTTCTCTCTTGCCCACCCCTAGTCACTACTTCTATACCATCCTGACTTCTAACAATATAGATTAGTTTTGTCTGTTCTTCAATATATAAATGGAATCAAACAGTATGTACTATGTACTCTTTTGTACTTTGCTTCTCTGAGTTAACATATATCTGTGAAATTTAGCCATATTGCATATAGCAGTAGATCATTCCTTTTTTTAAAAAATCCATTTAGGAAATATACCACCATGATTTATTCATTCTCTTGCTGATGGGCATTTGGGTTGTTTCCAGTTTATGACCATTACTCTATATGTCTTCTGTTGATCGTATGTATGTATGTATGTAGATATCTAACTAGATTTAGAATTGCCAGGTCACTTTAAGTAGATGCTATCAAAGGTTTTCCAAAGAAGCACTCCTGACACCGGTATACGATAATTCCAGTTGTTCCACATTTTTTTTGCTAACACTTGGTATTGCTAGGTTTTTGTTTAGTTTGGTTTTGTATTCTAGCATGTGCATCCTCTCATGTTAGCCAACTATTAGAGGGGACTTCAAGAAAACCCGTTGGAGAGTTTGACGTGTTTCTCGTGGAGTTTCTGTGGCACAGAGGCAAGTGCCAAACCTAGTTCTGAAAACATTCTCCAGGCTAAAGCAGCAAATGGTAGCAGAGTGGAGACAGCTGCATGGAATGGGGAGTATACTCCCTCTGAGGGCAGGGAAGGCCTAAGTGGTTCTTCTGGACCAAATGCAGGTCTTAGGTTCTTCTTGTATCCTGTCCTGGAGAGGTCATCAGTTTTGAACAATGAAGTGGCCTGAAAGACAAAAGGGAGAAGTCCAGAAAGCAGTCAGAGGAGGGGCATTGCCAGGGACCAGGGAGCTGTCATCAAAGAGCCCAGCACAAGAATCTCTGATGACCTCAAGGAAGGGCCCCATGAGAGGCAGGGAATCTGCCTTCCCCATGGGTCACATTTGTGAGGTGCCTGTCAGTGAGATCTTTCTGTCACTTCCTATCCTGAAAGAAGAGCTGGGTGAGGGCCAGGCAAGAGGAGGAGAACCACAGTTGGAAAAGAGATACAGAAGTTGACCAAGCCCTCTCCCCGACTATTGCCTTTCCAGCCTAAGGCAAGCCAGAGCTGAAAGAAGATTCAAATTAGGTGAAAGTGTGAAGTTGTGATTCACACACTAGCCTAAACATTTTATTTACTAAAATATCCCTGATAAACCCCCATGCCCCAAAACTTCCTCTCCTTGCAGAACTGCCTGCTTCATTTAATGGCAACTCCATCCCTCCAGCTGCTTCAGCCCAAAGCCATCAAGTCATCCTTGTGTCTTCTCACAGCCCGTAGTCTATCTATCATCAGATCCTGCTATCCCTACCTTAACATGTTATATGTTTTAAAAGGGGGGCGGGGCATGGTCAAGTATGTTTTTGGTGTTTTCTGTACTTAGAATATCCTGAATTATTAATTGTTGGCCAACTTTCAAGAAGATAAGAATCAGTACGTTTTGTATGTAGGTTTGCTGTGTTTTGCAAATGCTCTGTCTCTTCTTTTGCATATGCTTGTGCTACTAAAGGCTGAATCATCTGAACAGAGACCAAAACCTAAGAAAGGAACAATAATTCATTAAAGTAAAATGATTGAGGTTGCTACTAATTCATATCTCATACAATCCAATAAAAAGGAATTGTATAAATAACATACATCTTGGGGAGATGAACTCAACCTACTAGATGGAAGTTTGATTTGGACATAATTACATATAAACATGGGTTTCAAAACAAATATAAATCCTTAACTTAGAGTTTCATTGTGTTTTAGAATCATCACTACCTTTATGTTTATTTTTTTCTTTCATAATTGAGTTTTTATTGGCTGTTCTGAGAATCAGTAGAGACATTTCAATTTGTACACAATTTTTTTTTTTTAAGTAGGCTCCACGTGCGGCTTGAACTCAAGACCTGAGCTGAGCTCAAGAGTTGGATACTTAACCAACTGAGCCACCCAGGCACCCCAATTTGTACACAATTCTTAACGTATATACTAAAAATTTAAAAAAATCATGGGGAATCATGGAACACTACATCAAAAATTAATGATGTAATGTATGGTGATTAACATAACATAATAAAATAAAATTTGAAAAAAAATCATGGAGTTGTGATTCTTTTCTAAAAGTTAGTCCAGTGATCTTTCAGCTTAAAATTTGGAGGCAAATAATATTCCTTAACAGTGTATCAAATACCTATATCTTCAAATGTTGATATACTATTACATTGTTAAGTCCCATTAATTCACAGTTTAATATCATATACACTACATACTCAGATTTTCAGTCTTGCATAGCACATTAAAAAAGTTACTAGGAAAACGGGACTACCATGACCAAGGTGTTAGAGAGTGTACAAAATTCTGACAGGAGGAACCAAGATCAAGGAGTGGTTTTCTTTAGGAAACAGCTCTACCAAAAACAACATGGGAATATAATTTAAAATATTCAAGACTATTAAAAGCACGACTTACTCCAAATTGCCATTCAGTATGCTTGGTATTACAGGATATAAAAAACTACCCCATCCATGGAATGTTAAGCTGACGCACAGGACAACTGAAGCCTCCCACGTTCAATATCCCACTATTTTCTGGTTGTACCAAAAAATGAACAACCAGCAAATGATTTCACATCTTAAAAGAAAAAGCATTAATCGTTGAACACTACATCAAAAACAAATGATGTACTCTATGTTGGCTAATTGAACATAATAAAAAATTTTTTAAAAGCATTACACTCAAAAAATGGGATGAGGTGGGATTCCCTCTTTAAAGTTTTCTACAGCTACTAAAAAATTTGCATTTACAAAATAGCTGGTAAAAATATTTCTCTAGCTGACCTTCCTCTTGGGTACCTTGGTGGTGAGGCAGGTGTGTGGTGTGTGTCTGCGGCCACCCAGAGCCTTTGCAAAGCTGGCCTGCCTGGCCACTGCCACTCCTCCACTCCTCCCACTGCCCAAGCCGCTGCAACCCTACCCTAATGTTTACATATCTGATGAAGTCTACCTAATAAAGGAGAAATATGTGTTTGCCTATGCGATTTATAAATATAAATGCAGAGAGCTATGGATTTTTTTTTTTTATTTGACACAGATAGAGAGATAGAGCACAAGCAGGGGAAGTGTGAGAGTGAGAAGCAGGCTCCCTGCTGAGCAGGGAGCCCGATGCGGGACTCGATCCCAGGACCCCAGGATCATGACCTGAGTGGAAGATAGACGCTTAACAGACTGAGCCACCCAAGCACCCCTGAACTATGGCTTTAAAAGGAACATATTGTTTTCATGATAATGCTTGTTAATCTCACCAATAGGAGCAAATACATTGTTAGCAGACCTCCCTTGCAAGAAATATTAAAAGAAATTGCAGAAGAAATGAATATGTAATAGAGTTATTCATTTAAAAATAAGAACTGCTTTCCCCAAATAACTTGTACTTTAAATATTCTAAGATTACTTGTGAAAACTAAAATTCAAGGGATTCTACTTCCAGAATAGCAGCTTGAAGTACTACACGAATCTGTTCCCCAGCAAAATAACCATAACTGAAGAAAATTATAAAAAAAAAAAACCACCCATTTGAAGTCTCTGAAAATTGTCCTAAAGTTGTACAGCAAATGAAGAAATATTTATTCAAGGAGATCTACTAAATTTCAGTACTAACAGCAAAGGTCTATAGTGCTTGAGCCACAACCTGCTCCTTCACTGCCCTTCTCCAGGTCAGCTTTAGGGAAGTTCCACTTCAGACAGATTTGGCCAAGAAGGCAGGGCTTTCTTTCTCTTGTTTCCAGTCAAGGGATAAGGTATCTCACCAGGAGGTGCCCCTAGCATCTCTTATCTCCTCCATCTCTGACTTGCAGAGGCTATATTCCCAATGAGTATAGCCAAGAAATTGAAGACTCCTTTCCTCTATGCAGCTTTTACTCATATGATGGAGGCTTTCCCCCAGGCACTGCAAACAGAGAATACTGGGGCCCCAACTACCTTGCCACAGCTCACTTGGAGGACAGAGGTTCCACACAAGGAGAGGCAAGACAAGAATGCCAGAGGCTAACATCCCTATCTAGCATCCTGTTTGTAAAGCACTTAAAGGTCTCTTCTACCCTCATCTCCAGAGGAATGGCTCAGAGATATTGCCTATTAGAGCAGAGAGTTCAAAGCTCTTTCCAAAGGAAGTGACTTTATTTCAACTGGCATAAGAAAGAACAAACAAATTTGAAGGTAGATCAATTGAGATTATATAATCCAAAGAATAGAGAAAAGAAATGGTGAAGAAAAATTAAAATTAACAAAGCCACAGAAAAATGTGATACCAGTGAGCGCACTGACGTGTGTAATGAGAGTAGCCAAAAGAGAGGAGAGAAAGAACCAGGAAATATATTCAAAGAAATAATGGCTGAAAACATCCCAAATTTGATGAAAAATAATCTATAAATTAATCTATACATCCAGGAAGCTCAATAAACTCCAAGGAGGATAAACTCAAGGAGATCCATGTATAGATACATCATAGTAAAAATGCTGAAGAACAAAGACAAAGAGAAAAATTTGAAAGCAAAAGAAAAACAACTAGTCATGAACAAAGAAAGCCAAATTAGATTAATAGCTGGCTTCTTATCTGAAACAATGGAGGCCAGAAGTTATTGGAATGGCATATTCAAAGTGTTGTGTCAACCAAGAATTTTATATCCAGAAAAACTATATCTCAAAAATGAAGGCAAAATAAAAACATTCCCAGATAAGCAAAAACAGCAAATTCATTGTTAGCAGAACTGCCTTGCAAGAAATATTAAAGGAAATTCTTTAGTCTGAAAGCAAGTCACTTCAGCCAGCAATTGAAATCCACATAAAAAAATAATACTGGTGAAGGTAATTGTCCAATTATGTAATATAAGAAAACAAATGCATATTTTCCCCTTCTCAAATTATTTTAAAGCAATGTGTCTAATTGTATTGTTCATCCTGTAATATGTAGGAATGTATTATATTTGGCAATAACAGCACAAAGATATTGGGAGCAAATTTTTTTGGAGTAAGGAAAGTACACCACATGGTAATGGAATAAATAAATAAATAAATAAAGAGATTGGGAATGGTTAATAAGAAGGTTAATATAACAAGCTCCATAAATATATACTTGCTTTTTTCCTTTTCGCTTCCTTACGAGACATAAAATTATATAAAGAAATAGCTATAATAATGAATTTTGAGTTTGTATCAGGCATAGACATAATATGTATCACAATATAGTACAAAAAGGAGGAAGAGAAGATAGAAATATATATATATACAGGAATAATGTTTCTATATTTCACTGAAATTGAGTTGATAAAAGTCCGAAGTCAATCTTGGTAAGTTAAGATGTATATAGTAAGTCCCAGAGCTATCATTAAGAAAATAACTCAAAAATATATTAAAGAAATAATTAAAGGAATTTAAATATTACGCTAGAAAATATCCACTTAATGCAAAAGAAAGCAATATGGGAACAGTAGAGGAACGAAAAGACATGAGACATATAGAAAACAAAAGGCAAAATGGCAGGTGTATATTTAACTGTATCAATAACTTAAATTTTAAATGTATCAATAACTCTCCAATTGGATCTAATGCTATCCAACTTTTAGATTCAAAGATATGAATAAGAAGCTGGAGTGACTATATTAATACCAGACAAAATAGACTTTAAAACAAAAAAATGTTATAGAAAGTGAGATAAGTAAGAACATTTATAATGATAAAAGTATCAATCCATCAGGAAAAATATAATAATTATAAACATATGCACCTAAGAGAAATCAAAAAACAAGAAGCAAAACTGACAGAAGTGAAAGAAGAAACAGTTCATTCAACAATAATGATTAGATACTTCAAAACCTCACTTTCAATAATGGAAAGAGCAATAAGGCAGAAGATCAACAATGAAAGAGAGAACTTGTTTTTATAAGCCAATTAGATCTAAGAGTCATCTATGAACATTCCATCCCAAAACAGCAGAATATAATTCTTCTCAAGTTCACATAGAAACTTCTCTGGTATAGACCATATGCTAGGCCATAAAACAAATCTCAATACATTTAAAAGGATAAAAATAATACAGGGACGCCTGGGTGGTGCCATTGGTTAAGTGCCTTGGTCTTGGCTCAGGTGGTGATCTCAGGGTTCCTGGGATCAAGCCCTGCACTGGACTCCATGCTCAGCATGGAATCTCATGCTTGAGATTCTCTCTCCCTCTCTGCCCCTCCCACTTGTGCTCTTTCTCTCTCTCTAAAATAAATAAATAAATAAACAAATATTCTTTTTTAAGATTTTTATTTATTTGACAGAGAGAGAACACAAACAGGAGGAGTGGGAGAGGGAGAGGCAGGCTTCCTGCCGAGCAGGGAGCCTGATGTGGGGCTCGATCCCAGGACCTGAGCCGAAGGCAGACACTTAACAACTGAGCCACCCAGGTGCCCCTTTAGATTCGTTTCTTAATGGGAATAAGAACTCCAGCCAGTTAAATGAAGTTAAGGAAAGTGTGTGTGTGTGTGTGTGTGTGTGTGTGTGCGTGCACGCGCGCGTGTGCACGTGTGTGTTTTAAGATTTATTTACTTATTTTTGAGAGGCAGGGGAGGAGCAGAGGGACAGGGAGAGAGAGAAACTCCAGCAGACTCCCTGGTGAATGCAGAGCCCATGGGGCTCGATCTCACGACACTGAGGTCATGTCCTGAGCCAAAATCAAGAGTTGGATGCTTAACTCACTGAGCCAGCCAGGCACCCCAAAACTGTGTTCTTAAAAACCTATTTGTGCTGTCTGAGAATTATGTATTTGGTTCATTGATTAGATCTAAATTCTCTAACCAAATTATGGCTCTTTCTTTCCAAACTCTCCCTTTATCATTAGCAATTGTCACAATTCCAGAGTTAACAATTTGTGCTTTGTGAAAGTCTTTTTTATTTTAAGCTTATTTAGATCATTTCCTCTGGGTCTAATAACACTCGAGAATTTATGCAGCCTTTCTTTTATATTGTGCTCTAGAAACCAAAATTGAGACTGAAAAAACCTAATGAGGCAAATAAGGTTTTTTCTCTCTTTAACACTTTTGTAGCTTTTATATTTCACTGTCCTTATTCCCACTGATGAGGACTCTTTCACTGAGGTTTATTTCTCTGTTACTTTGAGGCCAGAGCATCCGAGCATCGGGAACGGCTGTAGGATCGGTAAGGAAGGGATGGAGAAGAAGGAAAGCATGATGAAAAGAGCCTAGAAGAATGGAAAAGCATGTTCTGCTTGATGGGATCGGAGAAGTCAGTTATTGAAAATGACAGAAAGGCAGGCTCTCAGCACTGTGAAAGCTTGTCTCTTCTTTTAGGAACTAAGAGATAGGAATCATAGTAAAAGAAGAAAAGCAGATCAGAAAAGGAAAGAATGGTAGACAGCAGATACAGAGAAGATCAGAGATGGCTAGCGAAGAGTAGAACCCAGGGGGCCACAGATGGAGAACAGAGGAGCAGTGAATCTGGAGGACATGGCAGTCAACAAGAGAGAGGGCAGCTCTGAGGAGGAGATTGAGCCTGGCCAGTGATGGGAGAGAGAAAAGGGGCTGGAACACAAGCAGCAGGTGGAATAGCCCTCAGCATTAGGAAGGTGAGGGGATGAATAGGAAAGGAGTGAGGAGCAATGTGTATATACATTTGGTTATTTTTAGCACTGAAGGCAGGACAATTCAACAGTTTGGGTGACGTGGAGAAAAGGCTATGGAAAGCTGTGACAAACTGAAGTACTCATTCCTAATTCCTAATTTCTTTATCATTCAATTTTCACCTTTGTTATGGGGGTAGGAGCTGCATGAACAAAAGTGCAAAGACAGGAAATTTCAAAGAATAGTGGGAGATAGGGAGTAGATGAATTTACTTATTTTTTTAAAGATTTTATTTATTCATTCTAGAGAGAGAGAGTGAGCGAGAGCACGAGTGGGGGGCGGGGCAGAGGGAGAGGGAGAAGCAGGCTTCCCGCTGAGCAGGGAGCCCGATGCGGGGCTCAATCCCAGCACCCTGGGATCATGACCTGAGCCGAAGGCAGACGCTAACCGACTGAGCCACCCAGGCATCCCTTTTATAAAATATTTCTGAAAACACTTTAAAGAGCATCTTTAGCAGCTAAATCCTTGCACATATTCTTCATTATTTCCAAAAGTTCTATCTACAGAATAAAAATCTCTAGCCTAGGGGCGCCTGGGTGGCTCAGTTGGTTAAGCAATTGCCTTCGGCTCAGGTCATGATCCTGGAGTCCCGGGATCGAGTCCCACATCGGGCTCCCTGCTCAGCAGGGAGTCTGCTTCTCCCTCTGACCCTCTTCCCTCTCGTGCTCTCTATCTCTCGTTCTCTCTCTCTCAAATAAATAAATAAAAATCTTTAAAAAAAAAATCTCTAGCCTAGCTAATGAAAATAAGTCATTAGGATCTTTCTTAGATCCACAATAGTAAAATGACTAACAAAGATGTGTGCATATAGATACACACACACACACAGTGCTATATAAACACCTGAAGATGGAAGCATCAATGTATTGCTCATATATATGAGTATTAGAATTGAGAAGAAATTACAATGTCCTATAGATATTGGAGGCTTCCTCCATGACTCCATTTAAATTTACATGGAAGCAGGGCAGGCAGCTTAATCGGAGAAGGGCAAGAATCCTTCAGAGGGGGATATTAGGGGAAATTGCTCAAATTTTCATATTTATATCTCATCTCTAAACTACATTGTAGGGGTGCCTGGGTGGCTCAGTCGTTAAGCTTCTGCCTTCAGCTCAGGTCATGATCCCAGGGTCCTGGGATCGAGCCCCGCATCGGGCTCCCTGCTCCGCGGGAAGCCTGCTTCTCCCTCTCCCACTCCCCCTGCTTGTGTTCCCCCTCTCGCTGCGTCTCTCTCTCTCTGTCAAATAAATAAATAAATAAAATCTTTAAACTACATTGTAAATTCAATGAAATTTGAGACCTAACACAACCCAAATAAAAAAAGAAATAGGATTTTTAAATCTTCAAACAAAATTTTTTCCCCTCATTGGGCCAAACCAGACCCAATTCCAGTGTTCAGCTTATCTCATGTAACTGGCTTCTACTTAGATTACCTAAACCAATGACTGCTACAAGGGAGGTAGAATTAACCTGATTGAATTAAGCCCATCAGAGCCCTCTCTGTGAACCGGGGTGGCAATCCATCCATATGCCCTTTGTAATACACAGCTGGTACATAATTTGCAAGGGGTTGGTGGATGTTGGTTGAATAACTGTGTTAAAGATGAAATTGAAACCTATGATGATAGAGCTCGGATGTCAAGGGAAATTGCACTGAAATGGAATAAAAGACTTTGCAGACATGATCACAGCACTGCTAATCGTGATTTGAGAAATCTTGAACAGATGAAATATCGAAAGACTAGACATGTGTCAATAGTATTATAAGGTGTGGGAAGGGATGCTGAGGAACCCAACTCTGTCAACTAATATATCAACTTTAACTATATGACAGTTCTTAATTTTTTGGTATTTGTGAGACATTTTAAAATTTTACCGTTCTGTTCTTTTTTCTCATGAAATATCTTTTTGTTGTGTGTGTTTAGTCATACTGTGGTTCAAATAATTTTATCCTTACCCCTGGCCGCCGCTTGGTAATGAGCTTACAAATGGTTTGTAGTAAGATTACACTGTATTGGATTTTCTTTTCAATTATTTTTTAAAATTTTGATTCCAGTGTAGCATATAGTGTTATATTAGTTTCCGGTGTACAATATAGTGATTCAACAATTCTGTACATTCCTCAGTGCTCATCACAAAAAGTGTACTCTTAATTCCCTTCACCTATTTCCCCCATCCCCCCACCCACCTCCCCTCTGGTAACCATCAGTTGGTTCGCTATAGTTAAGAGTCTGTTTTTCGGTTTGTTTCTTTCTTCTTCTTCTTTTTTTTTTTTTTTAGATTTTATTTATTTTTTGGCAGAGACGGAGAGAGCGAGAGAGGGAACACAAGCAAGGGCAGAGGGAGAGGGAGAAGCAGGCTTCCCGCGGAGCAGGGAGCCCGATGTGGGGCTTGATCCCAGGACCCTGGGATCATGACCTGAGCCGAAGGCAGACACCTAACAACTGAGCCTCCCAGGTGCCCCTCTTCTTTTTTCTTTTTTTAATAATTCTAATTTTATTTTATTTATTTATTTTTAAGTAGGCTCCATGCCCAGTGTGGGGCTTGAACTCATGACCCCAAGGTCAAGAGTCACAGGTTCTACTGAATGAGCCAGCCAGACACCCCTCTTTTTTATCTTTGTTCATCTGTTTCTTGAATTCCACATCTGAGTGAAATTATATGGTATTTAACTTTCTTTGACTGACTCATTTCACTTAGTATTATACTCTCTAGATCCACCCATGTTATTGCAAATGGCGAGATTTCATTCTTTCTTATGGCTGAGTGATCCATTCTATATACATATACCACACCTTGTTTATCCATTCATCTATTGATGGACACTTGGGTTGCTTCCATAATTTGGCTTTTATAAATAATGCTGCAATAAACACAGGAGTGCATATATCTTTTCAAATTAGTGTTTTTTTTTTTAAAAAAATAGTGTTTTTGTGTTCTTTGGGTAAATATCCAGTAGGGGAATTACTGGATTATATGATAATTCTATTTTTAATTTTTTGAGGAACTGCCATACTTTCCACAATGGCTGCACCAGTTTGCATTCCCACCAGAAGTGCACAAGGGTTCCTTTTTCTTCACATCCTCGTCAACACTTGCTGTTTCTTGTGTTGATTTTAGCCATTCTGACAGATATGAGGTGCTATCACATTGTGGTTTTGATTTGCATTTTCTTGATGATGAGTGATGTTGAGCATCTTTTCATGTCTGTTGGCCATCTGGATGTCTTTCTGGAGAAATGTCTATTCATGTCTTCTGTCCATTTTTTAATTGGATTATTTGTTTTTTGGGTATTGAGCTATGTAAGTTTATATATTTTGGATACTAACCCTTTATTGGATATGTCATTTACAGGTATCTTCCCCCATTCAATAGGTTGCCTTTTAGTTTTACTGTTTTCTTTGCTGTGCAGAAGCTTTTTATTTTGATGTAGTCCCAATAGTTTAATTTTGCTTGTTTCCCTTGCCTCAGGAGATATATCTTAAAAAATGTTGCTTATAGCCAATGTCAGAGAAATTACCGCCTGTGCTCTCTTCTAGGGTTTGATAGTTTCAGTTCTCACATTTAGGCCTTTAATCCATTTTGAGTTTATTTTTGTGTATGGTGTAAGAAAGTGGTCCAGTTTCATTCTTTTGCATATAGCTGTTCAGTTTTCCTAACACTTGTTGAAGAGACTGTCTTTTTCCCTGCTTTGTAGTATATCTTGAAATCTGAGACTGATACCTCCAGTTTTGTTCTTCTTTTTCAAGATTGCTTTGGCTATTCAGGGTCTTTTGTGGCTCCATACAAATTTTAGGATTATTTGTTCTAGTGATGTGAAAAATGCTGTTGGTATTTTGATAGAGATTGCATTAAATCTATAGATTGCTTTAAATAATATGGACATTTTAACAATATTTGTTCTCCCTATTCCATGAGCATGTAATAATTTTCCATTTGTTTATATATCTTCAATTTCTTTCATCAGTGTTTTATAGTTTTCAGAGTACAGGTCTTTCACCTCCTAGGTGTTTTATTATTTTTGGTGCAACTGTAAATAGGATTGTTTTCTTAATTTCTCTTTCTGCTACTTCATTATTAGTTTATAGAAATGCAACAGATTTCTGTATATTGTTTTGTATCCTGCAACTTTACTGAATTCATTTATAGTTTTTTGGTGGAGTCTCTAGAGTTTTCTATATTAAGTATCATGTCATCTGCAAATAGTGAAAGTTTTACTTTTTCCTTACCAATTAGGATGCCTTTTATTTCTTTTTCTTGTCTGATTGCTATGACTAGGACTTCCAGGATTATGTTGAATAAAGTTGATGAAAGTGAACATCCTTGTCTTTTTCCTGATCTTAGGGGGAAAGCACCCAGTTTTCACCATTGAGTATGATGTTAGCTTTGGGTTTTTCATATATGACCTTTATTATGTTGAGGTATGTTCCTCTAAATCTACTTTGTTGAGGATTTTTATCATGAATGGATATTATACTTTGTCAAATGCTTTTTCTGCATCTATTGAAATGATCATGTGGTTTTTATCCTTTCATTGATGTGATATATCACTTTGATTGATTTATGAATATTGAACCACCCTTGCATCCTGGAAATAAATCCTACGTAATGGTGGTAAATTATTTTTTTAATGTATCGTTAGATTCAGTTTGCCAATATTTTGTGGAGGATTTTAAACTCTGTTTTCACCAGGGCTATTGTATAGTTCTCTTATTTTGTAGTGTCTTTGTCTGGTGTCAGTATCAGGGTAATGCTGACCTTATAGAATGAATTTGGAAGCTTTCCTTCCTCTTCTATTTCTTGAAATAGTTTGAGAAGAATATGTATTACTTCTTCTTTAAATGTTTGGTAGAATTCACCTGTGGAGTCTTCTGGTCCTGGACTTTTGTTTGTTAGGAGTTTTTTGTTTACTGATTCAATTTCATTGCTGGTCATCAGTCTGTTCAAATTTACTCTTTCTTCCTGATTCAGTTTTGAGATGTTATATGTTTCTAGGAATTTATCCATTTCTTCTAGGCTGTCCAATTTGTTGGCATGTGATTTTTCATAATCTTATCTTATTATCCTTTGTATTTCTGTGTTATTGGATGTTATTTCTCTTCTTTCATTTCTGATTTTGAGTCCTTTGTCTTTTTTGTTGTTGATGTTGTTGTTATGAGTCTGGCTAAATGTTTATCAATTTTGTTGATCTTTTCAAAGAACCAGCTTCTGTTTTCATTGATCTGTTCTATTGTATTTTTAGTTTCTATTGTGCTTATTTCTACTCTAATCTTTATTATTTCCTTCCTTCTACTGGTTTTGGGTTTTGTTTTTTCTTCTTTTTCTTGTTCCTTTAGGTATAAAGTCAGGTTGCTTATTTGAGATTTTTTTTTGCTTCTTGAGGTCGGCCTGTATTGTTATAAACTTCCCTCTTAGAGCAGCTTTTGCTGAATCGCAAAGATTTGGGACCATTGTGTTTTCATTTTCATTTGTCTTCATGTAATTTTTTTTAATATCCTCTTTGATCTCTTGGTTGACCCATTCATTGTTTAGTAGCGTGTGATTTAACCTCCACGTATTTGGTTCTTTCCAGATTTTTTCTTGTTGTTGATTTCTAGTTTTATAGCATTGTGGTTGGAAAAGATGCATGGTATGACTTTGGTCTTTTTGAATTTGTTGAGATTTATTTTCTGGCCTAACATGTGATCTATTCTGGAGAATGCGTACTTGAAAAGAATGTGTATTCTGCTGTTTTATGATGGAATGCTCTGAATATATCTGTTAGATCTATCTGGTCCAATGTATCATTTAAGCCACTATTTCCTTGTTGATTTCTGTTTGGATGATCTATCTGTTGATGTAAGTGGGGTGTTAAAGTCCCCTACTATTATTGTATTACTATCAATTACTTCCTCTATGTTTGATATTAGCTGCTTTATGTACTTGGGTGTTCCCACATTGGGTGCATAAATACTTACAATTGTTATATCTTCTTGTTGAATTATTACCTTTATGATTATATAGTGTCCTTCTTTGTCCCTTGTTACAGTCTTTGTTTTAAAGTCTATTTTGTCTGATGTAAGTATTGCTACCCCAGCTTTCTTTTCACTTCCATTTGCATGATAAATGCTTTTCCATCCCCTCGTTTTCAATATGCATGTGTCTTTAGGTCTGAAATGAGTCTCTTGTAGGCAGTGTATAAATGTGACTTGCTTTTTTATTCATTCCATCACCCCATGTAGAGATTGGAGCATTTAGTCCCTTTACATTCAAAGCAATTATTGATAGTTATATACTTATTGCCATTTTGTTACTTGTTTTAGGGTTGTTTTTGTAGTTTTTCTCTGTTCGTTTCTTTTGCTCTCTCCTCTCACAGTTTGCTGGGGTTTTTTTAGTGATATATTTGGATTCCTTTCTCTATTTTTTGCATATCTCTTACCAGTTTTTGGTTTGTGGTTACCATTAGATTTGTATCTAATATCTTATGTGTATAGTACTCTATGTGAAGTTGATGGTCCCTTAAGTTTGAACCCATTCTTTACTCCTCCCCCATCCCATGTTCTAGGTATACTGTCATACTTTACATCCTGTTATTTTGTAAATACCTTGACTGATTTTTATAGAAATACTTAATTTTACTGCTTTTTGCTTCCTAATTTTCTTACTCCTGCTTATGGTCTTTCCTTTCCACTCAAATAGTCCTCTTTAACATTTCTTTTTTTTTTTTAAGATTTTATTTATTTATTTGAGAGAGAGAGAATGAGAGATAGAGAGCATGAGAGGGAAGAGGGTCAGAGGGAGAAGCAGACTCCCTGCTGAGCAGGGAGCCCCGATGTGGGACTCGATCCTGGGACTCCAGGATCATGACCTGAGCCGAAGGCAGTCGCTTAACCAACTGAGCCACCCAGGTGCCCCTCTTTAACATTTCTTATAGGGTTGGTTTATTGGGCATGAATTCCTTTAACTTTTGTTTGAGAAACTCTTTATCTCTCCTTCTATTCTGAATGACAGCCTTGCTGGATAGATATTCTTCCCTGAAGGTTTTTGTTTTCTTTTTCTTTCAGCACTTTGAATGTATCATCCACTCCCCTCTGACCTGCAAAGTTTCTGCTAAAAATTAGCTGATAGCTTTATGGGGTTCCCTTATATATAACTATTTTCTTTTCCTGCTTTTAAAATTCTCTATCACTAATTTTTGCCATTTTAATTGCTACACGTCTTGGTGTGGATCTCCTTGGGTTGATTTTGCTGGGTTCTGTCTGTGCCTCCTGGATCTGGAAGTCTGTTTCCTTCCCCAGATTTGGGGAGTTTTAAGCTATTAAATTAACTTTCTGCCCCCTTTTCTCTCTCTTTTCCTTCTGGTATCTCTGTAATGCGAATGTTATTATGCTTGATGGTGTCACTTAGTTGCTTAAATCTATTTTATTGTTATTATTTCTTTTCTCTCTACTGTTCAGCTTGATTGCTTTCCATTACTCTGTTCTCCATGTCACTGATCTGTTCTTCTGCTTCCTCTAGTCTACTATTTATTCCCTCTAGTGTATTTTTAATTTCAGTTGAGTTCTTCATCTCTGATAGTTTCTTTTTATGTTTTTTATCTCTTTGTTAAGGGTCTCACTGAGGTCCTCCACTCTTTTCTCAAGTCCAATGAGTAGTTTGTGCAGAAATGTGCTGGGGCGGGATGCTCAGTATTAGCAAGGTTTGCCTAGGTCTGTTGTGGGAGGGGACCTAGAGCCAAGGCCTGACTGGAGGGGGCATTTTTGCAGGAGAACATGGAGCAGGGTGTGTTTTTTAGCAAGTTAGGTAGCAAGTATTAGCACTGTGCTAATTCCTGCAGGTGCCCATGTATCCAGGATTGGGGGTGGGGGTGGGGGTAGGGGCTGGCAATGGCACCTGCCCACTTTCTTGTTCCTGGAGAAGTTTCCCAGCACATGCTCTGAGGTTAGTGAACAAATCTCCCTCCAATATACCCCAGGAAAATTTCAAACTGCTGTTTCTATGCTGTATCTCTGCATATCTCTTTAATAGTGGGGACCAAGTTTCCTATCACCCTCCTGATCAGGAGGGAGCCAGAGCCAAGCCAAATGACTTTTTAAGTTCCAAGTGTTAAGCCCTGCTGATTATAAGAACTCACTAACTTCAGTCCATCTGGTTTTCCAAGCCAAATGTTATGGGGGTTCATCTTTCCATTCAGGTTTCCTGTGCCTGGGGCGCCTGGTCTGAGGTCTGTTTCTCTCACCTCTCCATTCCCACAGCATCCCTTCCCTCCTGCAAACAGTTTTTCAGGTCCTCTTGGCACCCAACTTCATCTGTGCCCTTCCTACCCTCTTCAATGTGGACTTTTCTCTACATTTAGCTATGGAGAGTCTGTTCTACCAGTCTTTGGGCTGTTTTCTGGGTTATTTACACTGACGTGGGTGTAATCTAGTTGTATCCATGAAACAAGGTGAGTTTAGGGGTCTCCTACTTCTCCATCTTCTCTGGAAGTCAAAATACTACAGTTCTTCATGGTACTTGTGACTGAATTGGAAGAGTCAAAGTTCCACAAAACAAGTCGGCAATAATTACAAGGAAGGAGCTACCCCAGGATAAATATGTCTGACATCCATTATGTAGGGGACAGCTGGTTTTTTTGGTTCCCTAGAATCCATTTTCCATTCTTCTAGGAAAACATAATGCCAGAACACCCGAAGAGCCACCTCTACTCTGTTCTCAATCCATGTGGTTGCAGGGCCAGGAGTTTCCTAAGTTTCCTAAGTCAATAAGCAATTCCCATCCCATTGGCTGCACTGATTGGTCCAAGTCTGACCAAGAAGAATGAGGACCAGGATTTTTGTTTGGCTGTTGGAAGAAAGAAGTTCTTTTTTTCCTTCTGAATTTGAAGCAAAAAGAATGCAGAGAAGAGCTGCTGTAGTCATTTAGGCATCATGGAGTGTGGGTGGAAAAGGGAGTAGTGGAGCCTGGAACTGCCAGGAACCACCAGGTGGAGCCTGAGCACAATACTTAGATAATATTATATGTGTCATATCCAGCTATGCCAGAAAATTAATTTCTCTCGACTTTTCAGTTATAGGAGCTGTGTTGACATACTTTCTTGTTTTCTGTATTTTTGATACTCTGGCATTTGGGGCTTTGATCCTGGAGAGACTTCCCCTCCTGGGACTAGTTAATTCACCCCCAAGGCCAGGTACCAGACAACTAGAGATCATCCCGATAGCCCAGACCCTACTGAAATTAATCAAACTGTCCAATCTTAAACAGGTACCTACCCTGCTTTACCCATTTCTTCTCACAAAAACCTCAATAAAGACTCCGGGCCATGTTCTCCCTTTTCATACCTCTCTGCCTCCTGACCAACCCTAGTCCTTCCCCACCTGGCCCTGTGTGGCATGCTATGCCTCCTGTTTCTAGGTGTCTGTGAGTATAAACTTATTCCTACATGACAATCATTTCTATGTCTGAATGTCTTACCTGATTAAAACAAATCTTGGGTACATTTTTGAACAGGAGTCAATAAATCTCTTATTTTGTTAAAGGCAATTAGATTTGTTGTTGTTGTTGCTTATATCTGAAAAAATCCTAACTGATAGGATTGCACTATACTGGCCTTCTATGGCATTTTGGTTGTTCAGCACACAACCATTTCCCCTTCTTTTGGTAACCACAATCTGGTTTCTTCTTAGGGATTCTTCCTATTCTTAGTTCATGTGCAGCAAGTAAGAACCCTCCCTCCACTGAGGGTTGAACATGTGACCAGGACCAGCCAACTATTGGAATTCCATTCCCCCAATTACAATGATTGGTTCAGGGGAGGTCATTTGAACACATTTGCCTAATCATAATGAGTCATGGCGAAAGACTTCTTTTCAACTAACTTTGAACCCAGAATGATACAGGATGGAGAACTGCTGACATCATCTTACCACCTCAGGTTAAAGCCTGCCTGAGATAAAGTCAACACAATAGATATATAACCAAGAGTTAGAGAAAGAGAAATTGAGTCCCAATGTCATTATTTGAGTCCCTGATCACACTATGCCTGAAGTCTACCCCTATACTTTTCAGTTACAAGTCAACTACAGGTCTTCCTGGATATCCCAATAAACCCATCATAAGTGAAAATAAATTGAATACACCTAACCAACTGAACATCGTAGTTTAGCCTAGCCTATCTTAAACATGCTGAGAACACTCACATTAGCCTATAGCAGGGTAAAAATCATCTAACCCAAAGCCTATTTTATAATAAAATATTGAATATCTCATGTAATTTTTTGAATACTGTACTAAAAGTGAAAAGCAGAATGGTTGTATGGGTGCAGAGTGGCTGTAGGTATATTGGTTGTTTGCTCTTGTGACTGCATGGCTGACTAGGACCTGCAGCTCACTCTTGCTGCCCAGCATCTCCAAAGAGTAACATAACATGCATTGCTAGCCTGGGAAAAGATCAAAACTCAAAACTCAAAGCAAAGTTTCTGCTGAATGCGTATCTCTTTTGCACCATGGTAAAGTTGAAAAATCATAAGTCGAACCCTTTTAAGCTGGATGGTCTATGATTTAATTTGAATAGAACTGTTTACTTTTCTGACTTGCAAACACTGGAGAAATTTTGATGTGCATACCTGGCCTACTTAAGATGAACAAAAGATGCTAACAAAGGACAGAGGCAAACATCACACAAAGATAGCTCATCATGCATATTCCACAGCTAACCTTTCTAGGGAATCCATAAACACCCCAAATTGTTGCTAAACATCTTTATGCAGCACTTACCTAATAAAAGGAAAACAAATTCATTGTACCCAGTGTTTTTTTTTCCCAATCTCTTTCCCATTTTCCTTGTTATATAAATCTCATCCTTGTTTTCATTAGATAGAATCAATCTGTCGGTTATCTCTCTTACACACACACAAAAATAGCATGCTAATAATTGATTCATTGAATTGTTTTTTGATTTTTCTTTGACAATCTTATTCTTCCAAAGCTAGTTTATTCATGTTCTAGGATACAAACAAGCTTTCTTTGGTGCTTGCTTTTTGTCACATTATAAGGCAATTACCTCAAAGCAAATTGTATGCTGCTTTGTGCTATGTCACATTACCTACTTTGCTCCAGGTCATGGCAGACATCACCATGGTCACGTATATACTCAGTTATGGAAAATATTAATTTTTTACATTAGTTAAAATTTTGCAGCATTCTTATGAAAGATTCATGGAAAACTAGTTTGCTGCCAGACAAACAATTTTGGTGTTGATACACGGTATAATTCTTGTAGATTACTAATGGGAATGCTTCATCAGTTCATCTTATTGTGGTGAGCAATAAGAACAAGGGAAGGTTTATTAACAAAAGTAATATTTTTGATTGGGTTAATAGACTGAAAGGCCAGAGATATGCAGTAAAATGTCATTCAAATAATGAATCCAACATGGACTTTCATGACATTTTTTGATTGGCAGAATGAAGTAACATGGACCATTATACATTGCTAATTGAACAATCCAAAAAAGTATCAATTTTTTCATTTAATTTATATAAACTTTTATTAAGTATTTATTATGTATCAAGCACTGTGTTCAGCTTAGTATATAGGAAGAGATTGCACCTTCCCCCACACAAAAAATATGGTACAGAATAAATATTTTATTAGAAATCTTAATAGAATGATATGGAAGCACAGAGGAGATGTATCAAATGAAGCCTGGGTATAACTATTCAATGAACTATTATGCCATCATTAAATATGATGCTTAAGAGAATTCATGACAATATTAAAAATGCTTATATATGTAAAGGAGAAAAGTGGGACGCAAAATTATATCAAGATTCTTTTTTGGGTGCCTGGGTGGCTCAGTCGGTTAAGCGTCTGCCTTTGGCTCAGGTCATGATCCCAGGGTCCTGGGTTCAAGTCCCACATTGGGCTCCCTGCTCAGCAGGGAGTCTGCTTCTCCCTCTGACCCTCCCTCCTCTCATGCTCTCTCTCTCTTTCTCTGTGTGTAATAAATAAAATCTTAAAGAAAAAAAGGACAAACTGCATGATTCCATGATATATAAGGCACTTAGAGGAGTCAAATTTATAGAGACAGAAAGTGGAGTAGTGACTGCCAGGGGCTGGGGAGGCAGGAGTAGGGAGTTAGTGTTTAATGGGGACAGAGTTTCTGTTTGGTATAATGGAAAAGTCCAGAAGTGGATGGTGGTGATGGTTGCATAATGGTATGAATATACTCAATGCCACTGAAATCTATACTTAAAAATTGTTAAAATCACAAATTAAAAAAAATTTCTTTTTTTAAGTAGGCTCCATGCCCAGTGTGGAGGCCAATGCAGGGCCTGAGATCATGACCCTGAGATCAAGATCTGAGCTGGGATCAAGAGTTGGATGCTTAACCAACTGAACCACCCAGGTGCCCCTATATCAAGATTTTTATCTTCATTATGAAAATCTAATCAAAAGATGCATAGAAAAGTACTAGAAGAAAATGCACCTAAGTTTTAATGGTGATTGTCTCTGGGTAGCAGATTATGAACTCTATTTTTTTCTCTTCCTTTTCTAAGCTTTATCTTCACCCTGCCATGTTTTATATTGCATTGTAATTTAAAATACTTTAAAATTTATTTATAAAATTTGGTAAAATAGTAAAAAGTAGACAGAAGAGTACAATGAACTCCTATATATTTATCTTCCAGATTCAATGTTGTCAAGATTTTGCCTATTTGCTGTATCTACCCTTCTTTTTTTTTTCCTGCAGAGTATTTTACAGCAAATTCCAAACATCGTATCATTTTACCTGAAGATACTTTCGTAAGAATCTCTTCTTTAAAGTGGACATCTTCGGGGCACCTGGGTGGCTCAGTCATTAAGCGTCTGCCTTTGGCTCTGGTCATGATCCCAGGGTCCTGGGATCAAGCCCTGCATCGGGCTCCCTGCTCAGCGGGGAGTCTGCTTCTCCCTCTCCCACTCCCCCTGCTTGTGCTCTCTCTCTCGCTGTATCTCTCTCTGTCAAATAAATAAATAAAATCTTTAAAAAAATAAAAATAAATAAAAATAAAAATAAATTGGGCATCTTCTTACATAACCACAATGCCTTTAGAGCATGTAACAAAATTAACAATAATTCCTTGGCATCCTTTTACATCATCTAGTAACAGAAAATCCCATTTCCCTACTTATCTCAAAAATGTCTTTTTTAAAAGTGGTTTATTTAAATTTGAGTACAAATAAGATCTCCTTTTTATAAGTGGTTATCAAGTCTCCCAAGTTCCTTTTTAATTTAGAGAATTCTCTCTACCCCACCCCCACAAATATAAAAATATATACTTTTCATGTCATTGATTTGTCACAAAAACTATGTTAATTGCCCTATAGAATATTCTACATTTTGGATATATGAGTTGCTTCCCCATGGTATCACTAAACTATTCCTCTATTCTTTTTATTTCCTCTAAATGGAAGTCAACACTAGAAGCCTGATTAGATTCAAGTTCATTTTTGGCAGGAATACTTTACAGGAAATTATCTAAAAACCCTGGTGTTTGAAGTAAATATTTATCTCAACATGCTGAAATATTATGGTCTCAAATCAAGACGATTTAATTAACCAGAATAAATAAAAAGACACCATTTTAGGTTGAAAGATTAAACTGCAAAGTACAGATTGAGGACACCTGGATCCACATGCAGGGAAGACACCCAGAAGGTTTTCACTGAACACTTGGCAGGCAGCAGCCCACCGCAGTGGTTAGGAATATGACTTGGAAATTGGACAGGATGGGTTTGAATTCTGGCTCTGCCACTTACCGAGTGACTTTTGGTAAGTGAGTTAATGTCCCCATTCCCTCATCAATCAAAACAATATTATAGCCAGTCCTCAATAAATATTGACAGTATTTTGATTACCTCTAAGCACAGGAAATAACACACTAGAAAAACTCTTGTCCATGTGCACAACAGGTCACATACAAGAATATTCATTACACCAAGCTTTGTAATAGGCAAAAATTGAAAAAAAAACCTAAATGTTCATAAATTGGGGAGGGATAAATAAAACATGACATATTCATATATTAGAATCCTATCCAGTAGTTACAAGACCTAGCTCTCTATGTATTAATTTTGGATGGACCCCAAAACAGAATGTTGAGGGGCACCTGGGTGGATCAGTCGATAAAGCATCTGACTCTTGATTCTGGCTCAGGTCATGAGCTCAGGGTCCTGAGATGGAGCCGTGCATCTTGCTCTAGCACGGAGTCTGCTTGAGATTCGTTCTCCCCCTCCCTCTGCCTCTCCCCCCACTCTCTCTCTTCATGCATGTACTCTAAATCAATCAATCAATCAATCAATCAATCAATCAAATCTTCAAAAAAAAACCCAGAATGTTGAGTGAGAAATCAAGTTTGCAGAATGACACTTCAGGATGATAGTATTTATGGAAAAAACCACATACAAGCAAAAGTTAATACTAGAAATTTTATACAGGAACATGTGTATGCAATGAATATGTTTTGAACTTGACTTTTAAAATATTAAATAATTATAGATCAATAGGGAGTTGTAAAAAAATAATACAGAAAGGTCCCATGTACCTGTGCTCCAGTTTCTGCCAATGATAACACATTGCATCAAAACAGGAAAGTGACATTGATACAGTCCACAACTTTATTCAGATATCACCACATATGCACTCACGTGCGCACGCATGTGTCTGTGTGTGTGTGTGTGTGTACACTTCTGTGCAATTTTATCACATGAGCACATTCATGTAACCACCACCATAATCCAGATAGAGACCTGCTCCATCACTCCAAGATCTCTCATGCTACCCCTTTAAAGTCATACCCAATATGCTCCCCAGACCCCATCCCCAACACCTGGCAACCACTCATCGGTTCTCCATCTCTATAATTTTGTCATTTCTAGAATGTTATATAAATGGCATTAAAAAGTATGTAGCCCTTTTAAGATTTTTTTTTCCATGTAGCGTAATTCCCTTGAGATCAATTCAAGTTCTTGTTTTGTGTATTGATAGTTTTTTCTTTTTTTAAATTCAATTAATTAATATATAATGTATCATTAGTTTCAGAGGTAGAGGTCAGTGATTCATCAGTCTTATATAATACCCAGTGTTCATTACATCATGTGCCTTCCTTAATGTCCATCACCCAGTTACCCCATCCCCCCACAAGCAACCCTCAGTTTGTTTCCTACGATTAAGAGTCTTATGGTTTGTCTCCCTTTCTGATTTCGTCTTTATTTTTCTTCTCTCCCCTTGTAATCCTCTGTTTTGTTTCTTAAATTCCACATATGAATGGGATCATCATAATTGTCTTTCTCTGATTGACGTATTCACTTAGCATAATACCCTTTAGTTCCATCCACACCACTGCAAATGACAATATTTCATTTTTTGATGGCTGAATAATATTCCATTGTATATATATACCACTTCTTCTTTATCCATTCATCTGTCAGTGGATATCTGGGTTCTTTCCATAGTTTGGCTATTCTGGACATTGCTGCTATAAACACTGGGGTGCAGGTACCCCTTTGGATTACTACATTTGTATCTTTGGGTAAATCCCTAGTAGTGCAATTGGTGGGTCATAGGGTAGCTAGCTCTATTTTCAACTTTTTGAGGAACCTCCATACTGTTTTCCAGAGTGGCTGCACCAGCTTACATTCCCACCAACAGTGTAAGTGGATTCCCCTTTCTCCACATCCTCACCAACATCTGTCATTTCCTGAGTTGAATTTTTGCCATTCTGACCCCTGTGAGGTGGTATCTCATTGTGGTGTTGATTTGGATTTCCCTGATGCCGGGTGACATGGAGCATTTTTTCATGTGTCTGTTGGCCATTTGGATGTCTTCTTTGGAGAAATGTCTGTTCAAGTCTTCTGCCCGTTTCTTGATTGAATTATTTGTTCTTTGGGTGTTGAGTTTGATAAGTTCTTTATAGATTTTGGATACTAGCCCTTTATCTGATAAGACATTTGCAAATATCTTCTCCCATTCTGTCGGTTGTCTTTTGGTTTTGTCAACCGTTTCCTTTGCTGTGCAGAAGCTTTTTATCTTGATGAAGTCCCCATAGTTCATTTTTGCCTTTGTTTCCCTTGCCTTTGGAGACATGTCTAGCAAGAAGTTGCTGTGGCCAAGTTCACAGAGGTTGCTGCTTGTGTTATCCTCAAGGATTTTGATGGATTCCTGTCTCACATTTAAGTCTTTCATCCATTTTGAGTCTATTTTTGTGTGTCATGTAAGGAAATGGTCCAGTTTCATTCTTCTGCATGTGGCTGTCAAATTTTCCCAACACCATTTTTTGAAGAGACTGTCTTTTCTCCATTGGATATTCTTTCTTGCTTTGTCGAATATTAGTTGACCATAGAATTGACGGTCCATTTCTGGGCTCTCTATTCTGTTCCATTGATCTATGTGTCTGTTTTTGTGCCAGTCCCATACTATCTTGATGATTACAGCTTTGTAATAGAGCTGGAATTCCAGGATTGTGACGCCACCAGCTTTCATTTTCTTTTTCAACATTCCCCTGGCTATTCAGGGTCTTTTCTGGTTCCATACAAATTTTAGGATTGTTTGTTCCAGCTCTGTGAAAAATGTTGGTGGTATTTGGATAGGAATTGCATTAAATGTGTAGATTACTCTGGGCAGCATAGACATTTTAACAAAATTTTTCTTCCAATCCATGAGCATGGAATGTTTTTCTATTTCTTTGTGTCTTCATCAGTTTTTTTTCA
This sequence comes from Eumetopias jubatus, assembly GCF_037043125.1. NCBI lineage: Eukaryota > Metazoa > Chordata > Mammalia > Carnivora > Otariidae > Eumetopias > Eumetopias jubatus. Next base: position 57,070,488 of record NW_028274815.1, on the reverse strand, counting down.
TGAGTGTTCTATAGTTTTCTGAGTACAGATTCTTTGCCTCTTTAGGTTTATTCCTAGGTATCTTACGGTTTTGGGTGCAATTGTAAATGGGATCAACTTCTTAATTTCTCTTGCTTCTGTCTCATTGTTAGTGTATAGAAATGCAACTGATTTCTGTACATTGATTTTATGTCCTGCCACTTTGCTGAATTCCTGTATGAGTTCTAGCAATTCTGGGGTGGAGTCTTCTGGGTTTTCCACATAGAATATCATATCATCTGCAAAGAGTGAGAATTGGACTTCTTTGCCAGTTTGGATGCCTTTTATTTCCATTTGTTGTCTGATTGCTTAAGCTAGGACTTCTAGCACTATGTTGAATAAGAGTGGTGAGAGGGGGCATCTCGGCTGTGTTCCTGACCTTAGGGGAAAAGCTCTCATTTTTCTTCCCCATTGAGAATGATATTCACTGTGGGCTTTTCATATACGGCTTTTATGATATTGAGGTATGTTCCCTCTATTCCTACAAGGCAGGGAGTTTTTTTATCAAGAAAGGATACTGTACTTTGTCAAATGTTTTTCTGCATCTATTGAGAGGATCATATGGTTCTTGTCCTTTCTTTTATTAATGTAGTGTATTGCATTGATTGATTTGCAGTTGTTGAACCACCCTTGCAGCCTGGAAATAAATCCCACTTGTTCGTGGTGAATAATCCTTTTAATGTACTGTTGGATCCTATTGGCTACTATCTTGGTGAGAATTTTTGCATCTGTGTTCATCAGGGATATTGGTCTATAATTCTTTTTGGTGGGGTCTTTGTCTGGTCTTGAGATCAAGGTGATGCTGGCCACATAGAACTAGCTTGAAAGTTTTCCTTCCATTTCTATTTTTTGAAACAGCTTCAGAGGAATAGGTATTAATTCTTCTTTAAATGTTTGGTAGAATTCCCCTGGGAAGCCATCCAGCCCTGGGCTCTTGTTTGTTGGGAGATTTTTGATTACTGCTTCAATTTCCTTGCTGGTTATGGGTCTCTTCAGATGTTCTATTTCTTCCTGTTTCAGTTTTGGTAGTTTATACTTCTCTAGGAATGCACGCATTTCTTCCAGATTGTCTAATTTGTTGGCATACAGTTGCTCATAATATGTTCCGGTAATTGTTTGTATTTCTTTGGTGTTGATTGTGATCTCTCCTCTTTCACTCATGGTTTTATTTATTTGGGTCCTTTCTCTTTTTGATAAGTCCAGCCAGAGGTTTATCAATCTTACTAATTCTTTCAAAGAACCAGCTCCTAGTTTCATTGATCTATTCTACTGTTCTTTTGGTTTCTATTTCATTGATTTCTGTTTAATCTTTATTAATTCTCTTCTCCTGCTGGGTTTAGGCTTTATTTGCTGTTTTTTCTCCAGCTCCTTGAGGTGTAAGGCTAGGTTGTATATTTGAGAACTTCCTTGTTTCTTGAAAAAGGCTTGTATTGCTATATACTTCCCTCTTAAGACTGCCTTTGGGGTGGTTTTGAACAGTTGTGTTTTCATTTTCATTTGTTTCTATGAATTTTTTAAATTCTTTTCCAATTACCTGGTTGACCCATTCATTCTTTACTAGGATGCTCTTTAGCCTCCATGTATTTGAGCTCTTTCCAAATTTCCTCTTGTGATTGCGTTCAAGTTTCAAAGCATTGTGGTCTGAAAATATGCAGGGAATGATCCCAATCTTTTGGCATGGGATCCAGTATGTGATCTATTTGTGACCCAGTATGTGATCTATCCTGGAGAATGTTCCATGTGCACTCAAGAAGAATGTGTACTCTGTTGCTTTAGGATGCAATGCTCTGAATATATCTGTGAAGTCTATCTGATCCAGTGTGTCATTCAAAGGCCTTGTTTCCTTGTTGATCTTCTGCTTAGATGATCTGTCCATTGCAGTGACTGGGGTGTTAAAGTCCCCTACTATTATTGTATTATTATCAATGTGTTTCTTTAATTTTGTTATTAATTGGTTTATATAATTGGCTGCTCTCATTAGGGGAATAAATATTTATAATTGTTAGATCTTTTTGTCGGATAGACCTTTTAATTATGATATAGTGTCCTTTCTCATCTTTCATTACAGTCTTTAGTTAAAATCTAATTTGTCTGATATAAGGATTGCTACCCCAGCTATCTTTTGATGTCTATTAGCATGGTAAATGGTTTTCCATCCCCTCACTTTCAATCTGGAGGTGTCTTAGGGGTCTAAAGTGAGTCTCTTGCAAGAGCATATCAATGGGTCTTGTTTTTGTTGTCCAATCTGATACCCTGTGTGTTTTAATTGTGGCATTCAGTCCATTTACATTCAGAGTAACTATTGAAAGATATGAATTTAGGGCCATTGTATTACCTATAAATCACTGTTTCTGTATATTATCTCTCTTCCTTTCTGGTCTATGTTACTTTTGGGCTCTCTCTGCTTAAAGGATCCCCTTTAATGTTTCTTACAAGGCTAGTTTAGTGATCATAAATTCTTTTAGTTTCTGTTTCTTTTCTGAAGGTTTTTATCTCTCTTCCTATCTTTAATGATATCCTAGCTGGGTAAAGTATTCTTGGCTGCATATTTTTCTCATTTGGCACCCTGAATATATCATGCCAGTCCTTTCAGGCCTGCCAGGTCTCTGTGGATAGGTCTGATGCTAGTCTAATGTTTCTACCCTTGTAGGTCATGGACCTCTTGTCCTGAGCTGTTTTCAGGATTTTCTCTTTGTCTCTGAAATTTACAAGTTTTACTATTATATGTTGAGGTGTTGATCTATTTTTATTGATAGTGAGGAAGGTTCTCTGTGCCTCCTGGACTTGAATGCCTGTTTCCTTCCCCAGATTAGGGAAATTCTCTGCTATAATTTGCTCCAATATACCTTCTGCCCCTCTCTCTCTTTCCTCTTCTTCTGGGAGACCAATTATTCACTTTATGGCACCACTTGTCTCTCGAATTCTCCCCTTGTGATCCAGTAGTTGTTTATCTCTTTTTCTCAGCTTCTTTATTTTCCATCATTTGCTCTTCTATATCACTAATTCTCTCTTCTGCCTCACTTATCCTAGCAGTTAGAGCCTCCATTTTTTATTGCATATCATTAATAGCCTTTTTGATTTTGACTTGATTATATTTTAGTTCTTTTATTTCTCCAGAAAGGGATTCTCTAGTGTCTTTTATGTTTTTTTCAAGCCCAGCTAGTATCTTTATAATCGTCATTCTGAACTCTAATTCTGACATCTTACTTATGTCCATACTGATCAGGTCCCTGGCAGTCAGTGCTGCCTCTTGTTCTCTTTTTTGAGGTGAGTTTTTCCATCTTGTCATTCTGTGCACAGAAGAATAGATGAAAAAGAGAACAAAATACTAAAATTGCAACAACAACCCCGAGAAAGATACACTAAACAAATCAGAAGAGTCCCAAAACCAAAAATAAAACAGAACAGAGCAATACACTGGATCCTGTGTGTATTTTGGTCTGTTTGTTAGAAAACCAGATCCCAAAATTGTAAAGAAAGAAAAACATACATATACAAAAATAAAATTAAATGCATTGAAAGGATAGAATGTAACTGTGAAGATGAAAATTAAAAAAGACTTTGATTAAAAAAGGAAGAAAAAAGAGAGAGAGAATATGATCAGGTGGGTGAAGAGAACACAGCAATACACTAGATTCTGTGGGTATTTTGGTCTGTTTGTTAGAACATACTGCATCCCAAAATTGTAAAGAAAAAAAACCTTATATATATATATATATATAAAATAAAATAAAATACAATGAAAAGAAAGAATTTAAGTGTAAAAATGACAATTAAAAGGATTAAAAAAAGAGTTGATAAAACAAGAAATTGGTTGAAAAAGGAAAGAGAAAAAAATTAAAATTGAAAAACTAAAGAATCATGGGGAAAAAAACATGACTTCTATATACTCTTTTCCCATAACACTGGAGTTTTGCAGTTCTGTGTGATCAGTAAACTTGGTCTTAGCCAGATGTTCTTGCAGATCTTCTGGTGGAGAGGCCTATTGCATTGATTCTCAGTTGTCTTTGCCCCAGGCGGAACTGCACCATTCTTGCCAGGGGGCCAGGCTAAGTAAGCTGTGCTGGGTTGCTCTATGTGGCTTTTGTTCCCTGAAGGCTTTCTGCACAGCTTTAGAGAATGAGAATGAGAATGGCAGCCTCCCAATATCAGGCCCTGGAGCTAAATGCTCACAACCCCACTCCTCAGTGCGCCTTCAGGGAAAAGCAGTCAATCACTCCTGTCTCTCTGGTCTCTGGCCGCACTCCGTGCTCACCCAGCCTGTGACCAAGCATTTCTATCTCAGGCATGAGACCCCGTTTGGAGTCTCCAAACCCTGGAAACTCCTCCCGGGGGGAGGGAAAGGGGTCAACAGGCAGTTCTGCTGCTTTCTGGACCCCTGCTCAGAGAGCAGTTGCCCATCTGTGCTGTGGTTTATAGCAACACGGAGCTGAGAGCCCTCTCCTGGGCCTCCTGATTGCAGCTGGCTTCCCTGGTCTGGCCTGGAGACTCTGCTGCACTCAGGCACCCCTGTTCTTTCTGTGAGATCCTGAGACAACACTGTCCCACCTAGGATTCCACCCACCTTGGCCACCTGAGCACCTTTCAGGCAGGGACGTTCTTCACCAGAGCAGACTTCTAAAAGTTCCAATGTTGCGCTCCGCTGCTCTATCACTGTCCAATAGCCGGCTTATGGAGATTCCCTCCCGCTGCGGTTTATCTTCCCATATATCGCCTCAGATTCCCTTCTCCACACCCCCTACCTTGTAAAAAGTGGTCGTTTTTCTATTTGTAGAGTTGCAGCAATTCTTTTCTTAGATCTCCGGTTGAGTTTGCAGGTTTTCAGAATGATCCGATAGCTATGTAGCCGAATTCCTGGGACTAGACGGAAACTAAGGTCTCCTACTCCTCCAACATCTTGGACCCTCTGATAGTTTGTTTCTTTTTATTGCTATGTAGAATTCCATGGTAAGGATGAAACATACATTGCTTAATCATTTGCTCATTAAAGGACATTTGGGTTGTTTCCAGTTTTTGGCTATTGCAAGTAAGACTGCTATGAACATTCCCCTATAGTTTCCTTTGTGAAAGTTTGTTTTCATTTCTCTAAGGTAAAAGTTTAAGCATACAGTTGCTGGGGTGTGGGTAAGTGATGTTTAGTTTCATAAGGAATTGACAGACATATTTTTTCTAGACTGAATGTTTCACTTTATTTTCTGATCTGCAATGTCTGAAAAATCCAGTTTCTGTATTTTTACCAGCATTTGATGTTATCACTATTTTTTTATTTTAGTCACTTAATAGTCTGATAGGTATGTAGTGGTATCTAATTGTGATTTTAATCTGCATTCCCATTATGGCTAATGATGTTGAATATCTTTTCCCGTGTAGGAATATCTTTTCCCGTGTATGTAGTGGATATTCTAAGAATGATCTCTTAGGATCTTCCAAAACTTAAAACAATGTTATTTCTGAGGAAGGTGAGAGGCAACTGGGATTAATGATGAGCATAAAGAGGGACTTCAAGTGTATGTATAATGCACCATATGTTAAAAGAAGAATTAATTCATGTAGCATTTATATGATTAATTATTAACTAAAACAAAACAAAAAGAGCACAGAATGAAAAACGGCAGCAGTATTTTATCCTGGAAAGAACTCAGACTTAAAATCAGATAGACTTGGCTTTGAATTCTGATGTCCCTACCAGCTGTGAGGTTTTAGAAGCTGATTTTAACCTCTGTTAGTCTCACTTCTCTTACCTGTAAAATAGTGATACTAAGACTCACCTCATGGGATTGTTGTGAAAATTTAGTTAAGTTAGATAATACATTAAAAGGGCTTAGTATAGTGTGTGGCAGAAACGAGTTGCTCAATAAATAGCCACTGTTCCTACTAAGATGGAGACTTTATTATTTTCTTTAGAGTTTAATTTATTTAGACCTTCAACTCCTCTTAACCTCCCGTAAGTGGACTAGTGTTCATTTTTAGGAATAGTGTTATGCTATAACATGCTTAGTGATCTCATTCCATGCTTCCTAAATGAGTAATAGATTGCGCCTCTAAGTTGTACAAAGTTGATACTAGCAAATCCCTAGTAAACTCTTTTCCTTGAGGTCCTCAAAATTTACAAAACTGTCTATAATCCTTAACAAAGGCTTTTCTACATTTTTATGTTGTCAGACCAAATCAACAATGGAAAATCTATAATCTTAACCAGAGTAAAGAGCAATCATTTATCCTTAAGAACGTCCAAACAGGTTTGAACAGGCCAGTTTCTCTAGCAACTTCACGTTCCAAGATAAAAATCTCGTCCAGATATTCAAAAGGAAACTCAAGTTCTCTGCATTAGGTGTTAAGTGAAGGTGCCATGTTACCAAAATTATGTGATAGGTCTCCAATAGGAGTTAGTCTACTTTAGCATATTTAGGTTTTCTTTGCCACCAGAGATGACCAGTCTGTCACTGAAGACAACATTATTTCAGGCACCAGCACATTGCATTTATACTTTATAGGGAATTCGATTCAAGTGTAATGTGTCAATTATGTACATTTACCTGAACAAATATGAAGAAGTGATCACATGTCTAGAAATGTTAATACAGGTCATTGGGGTGAACATGGAGAATCCTATTCTGCTAATTGAGGAGAAAAAGGCAACAGGGGAAAGAGAATAAGGAAGGCATAAGTATATGAGGAACATACGATGCTCACCCTAATTAGAACATCACCACTGAAAAAATATAAGGGAACATGAATGTCAATGTTATAACTCTGTGTTGTAAAATGATACTACTTATTATAAATTGAAAGAGTAATGTATTTATTTGGGGTAAAAAACAAACAGAAATGTATAAAGTGAGAAAAGTATAGAAAGTCTGGCCAGGATCACAAAGCTAAGCGTTCTTAAAGTGAAGACTAGAACCCAGGCCTTCAAATTCATGGATCAGTATCCTTCCTACTAGCGTCTATATCCCATGATATAACTACATTCATTATTGCATCATTTAACTCTGCACCTCAGGCCACTCATCTTTGCCATAAGAGGGGTGGGGTGGTGGTACCAACAAATGGTGGTACCAACAAATGGTGGTAACAAATCTGAAGGTAGTCACAGGTATCTGAGGGCTATTTTTAATATTTTGCAAGAGAACAGTGATACTGTTATTTCCAAATAGGGATACTCATGATTTCAGGGTGTGCCACCAACAATTACTGGGACACATGTCTGACAATCACCTGTGCATGCTGAGCACAGAGAGTATGGGCTCTGCCTGGCAACAGTTCAGAGCAACAACCAAAGCTAAGCAGCAAAGTGCATTCAGTGGGATCTTCCTCCTGGAAAGGCTGGAAACCACTGGATTCCATTGCTATGTGGCTTTAGCAGTGGCAGAAAGAGAGTTAACTCCCTGCTCAGTCCTCTTGCTGTCTACACCTTATGTGTAATCCAGGTTGGCAGATGAGTCAGAGTTTGAAGAGGGTTTATGGCTTCATCTGGGAGTTGTAGGCGAAGATCTCAGCTAGACTCACAAACACCATAACACAGACAAAAAATAATCCCAAGAAGTAGAAGAAACAGATCCTAAGCCTCCAGGCCAATGGCAGAGGCAGGGCCCAGGCTTAGTTTTACTAGGTTCTATTTTCATGTCTATAAACTCACATATTTTTATTTTAGACTTGTTTGTTAAGCTTCAAGGCCTGAAACAGCTTGTGACAAAAGCTCCATGCTGCTGTTGGGGGGTTTGGCCATGGAACATATCCCTTTTTAATCTTTCATTAGAGATTTAAATATATCACTGCCCCCACAAGCTTTGTGTTTCTTTTCAGTAGCAAGCTATTCCATCAGATTTTAATCACGATGTCAAAGTAACTGAATATCTTATTTCGGTTAAACATAAATTCTGAATTTAATCAAATTTTATGCATTTTATCTAGATAATTCAAATGATTCTTAAATTAAAACTTCTGCTGTTCTGATAATTTACTTGTTTTTTGGTGATGACAGATCACTTGGAGGTCAGGAGCTTACATGTTGATAGTTGGATACTGTTGTCCGGCATAATTTTTCCCCCTAAATCATGGAAAAGTGAAATTCAAACCTACTTAGTTATTTTTTAAAAAAAATGTTTAGGGGCACTGAACCCTTATTTAAAAAGTCATCTGTTAATAGTCAAATTCTGAGTGCAATGACAGCCTCAGGAAACAAGAATGAATGAATCTTACAACATGATGTTGAGCAAACAAATGAGACAAAAGAATATATATCATAATGATTACATTTACATAAAGTCAAAAATTCATCTTTGTTGTTAGAAGCTGGGTAATGTTTTCCTCTGGGATGGAGAGGGGGGACAGTGATTGAGAGGAGGTGTAGGGGCATCTTCTGGGGTGCTTGTAATATTGTATTTCTTGACCTCGGTGTGGTTACATAGCTGTGTTCACTTAGTGAAAATGTCTTGAGTGCAAAAGTGTCCTTTGTGCATTTTTTTGCATGTGTATTGTACCTTAATAAAATTTTATTTTAAATTAGATTTATTTTTTTAAATGTTAATTTTTAATTACATGGAAAATACATGAAAACATCCCCCCATTTAAAAAAAAACTGGAATATTTTAGTTAAGGTAAGTCCTTTTTGATCCCTTTCAAATTTTGTACTCTCCCAAAAGGGTATCAGCTTATCCTTTTTACATATATTTGCATACATAAGTAAGGGCATAGAAAATATATACCATTGTGTGTGTATTTTAGAAGAATCTGTATTCTTTTTTAAACTATCTGGATTAATAAGACTTTGCATTGAATAATGCAGGGTATCCACACTATCTTCCACTAAAAAACCTCTAATAGTCTTCACTAAAATTAAATATCATTTTGTAATATACCTCATAGACACAAGTTTTATTACACATTATTATATTGGATATATGTTTAGTTTTATATATGGTATTTATGCAATATACCTTTTATTATAGTGTAAATCTTTTATACAGCTTGTAATAAAATTTATGCAATAAAAGAATCCTTGTGTACCTGTCAGTCAGCAAACCTCAAGGACAGAAAATTAAACTTGGAAATAGAAGGCTGTAAGAATCAGTAGTAAGTAGCTGAGTTGAGATAGCAACATATATAATCAGGTTGTAAAATTTGTAAAAGTGCTGCCAATGAGATTATGCTACAGTGTTGTCCATACTGTATGTAGAAGCCTAAGGAAGCTCCCAAATCAAGAGTTAGAGTTTAATTTAAGCAAGATACCATATGATCTTGCAATTTATGTTGCATTAGGGTAATGAAGCCTTGATAAAAAGAAAGCCAAAAAGCAAAAAATTAGTCATTGTTTATTTAGTACTGGGTATTCAACCTACACTCCACACACACACACACGCACACACACAGGTTAAAAAGTCAAATGGTTTTCAGGGAGTTCCAACAGAGGCTGCCCAGCAGGGGTCTGCAGTGGAAACTGACCGGCTGTTCCCTGCAGGAGCTATCTATTGAAGACAATGTCTGAAAGCTTCTGCTTTAGAATTGTTGGCCACCGTGACACTCCAGTTTTTGAAATGGAGTTTTTGCCAGCTGGAAAAACAGAATCCAACAATGATCGTTGTCATCTGAACCATTCATAGCTCACACTGTTCTCAACCTCGTAGATGAGAACATGTGGCTGTCATACAACACAGACCTGAAAATTTTGGACAAATTCAAGGAGTGGTTTGATTCAGCATTTGTTACTGCAGGTCATGTGAGGATTTATTATGCTTCATGACATAAGGCAATAAGATGGAATAAAGAACTTCTTTACTGATGTCTGTGATTTATAAAGTTTGCAATGAATCCATTTTGTGAACCAAATTCTCCTATTTGTTCAAGCCCATATGACAGAAAAGTTCAGTTTCTTGGGAAGAAACACCTTTTAAGTTGAAGGCAGAAAAATTTGGAAATAAACAATGTTGCTACAATGGGGTATTCTCAGGAATGTGTACATTGTAAGTAACTTGATTAAATAGCCTGGAAAAGTCCAGGGGAGCCTGAGTGGCTCAGTTGGTTAAGTGGCCAACTCTTGATTTCGGCTCAGGTCATGATCTCAGGACTCCGTGCTCAGAGGGGAGTCTGCTTGAGATTCTCTCTCCCTCTTTCTCTGTCACTCCCCTGACTCACATGCACACACTCTCTCTCAAATAAGTAAATGAATCTCAAAAAAAGTCAAATGGTTTTACAAAGCTGATAATGTTGAACATCCAATGCCGGCCTTACCCTCTTTACTCTCAATTTCTGCTTCCCCAAGGCAACTACCTTCAACTCTTAGTTGTTTCTTCTGATACTTAACTCCTTATTTCTGAACCTGCTTCTTCAGCTATTTCTTGATCTTTTTTAGTTTATTTTTTTTAAAGATTTTATTTATTTATTTGAGAGAGAGGGTGCACAAGAGCAAGGGAGACTGAGAGAATGAGTGGGGGGAGGGGCAGAGGGAGAAGCAGTCTCCCTGTGGAGCAGGGAGCCCAATGCGGGATTCGATCCCAGGACCCTGGGATCATGACCTGAGCTGAAGGCAGACGCTTAACCGACTGAGCCACCAGGTGCCTGATATTTTTCAGTTTAAACACCATCCCTTAACCATCTACTATGAAAGATCATTTAACTCCATTACAACTCCTCCCCAATACACATACACTTCCCTTCCCCTCATCCTCCTAGCTTCCAAATATCATATTTGATTAGACCATTATTTGGTATTTATACTCATACTGAGCCATGTAGTATACATAATAACATTTCTTTTGTATTACAATTTAAAACTTTTTCCTGGATTTAATCATTGTCTGATTTTTCCTCTGTTTAAGAAGTAATCACTAGTTTATCACCAAACTTTCCACTAGAAGTACATATATACAGCTCCCAAAGTCTTTTATTTTTATTTTTATTTATTTATTTCAGAGAGAGAGAGCACAAGTGGGGTGGGGAGGGGCAGAGGGAGAGGGGGAGGGAGAAGCAGACTCCCCGCTGAGCAGGAAGCCCAACACAGAGCTCAATCCCAGCACCCTGGGATCATGACCTGAGCCGAAGGCAGACGCTTAACCAACTGAGCCACCCAGGTGCGCCTCAAAGTCTTAAAATATATCAGACAATCTAGTGTGTATGTGTATGTGGGGAGTGAGGGAGAGATTGATTTCCCTCCTGAAGTACTCTGTCCTGATTCAGACTCTAGAGTGATGCACAGCAGATTCCTTGGGATTTTTGTTCTACCATCAGTCATGGAATTCTTATCTCTCTTCTGTCTTGGTGAATCCTTGGTTTTCTACTTCTCATGATTTCATATTTCTTGAATAACTGCCTCATTTTCCAGGAGTACATCCTTCAATAACTTTCTGAGAAATGGAGCATTGTCTAGAAAATTGTTTCTCAGTTCTTGGAAATAATCTTGTATTATTTCTCAAATTCTTTCTTTCCTCCTATTTTCTGTTCTTTCTTTCTGTAAATTCTATTATTCTGATATTAAATGTCCTGGCCTGGGGCACCTGGGTGGCTCAGTTGGTTAAGTGTCTGACTTTGGCTCAGGTCATGATCTCGGGGTCCTGGGATCGAGCCCCACATTGGGCTCCATGCTCAGTGGGGAGTCTGCTTCTTCCTCCCCCTCTGCCCCCCACACTCATGCACGATCTTGCTCTCTCTCAAATAAATAAAATATTTTAAAAAATAAATGTCCTGGCCTGATCCTCTAATTTAATTTTTTTCCTATTTTTTTTCCATTTTACTGTCTTTTCACTCTACTTTCTGGAAAGTGTCTTAAACTTTATGTTCCAACCTTTCTGTTGAATTTTTTCTCCTATCATATTAAAATTTTCTTATCCCTCTGAGGACACAAAGATATTAATTATAATGATTTTTAAAAGTTCTCTTCTGCTTCTTACATTGTCACTGTTTTGGTTTTTGTCTTAGGTGTTAGAGATTCTCTTGAAGTGTTTGACGATCTTAGGTTGTCCAATGATATTTAGGAGAGAAAGATTGAAAAACTGACTGGAAGATGTGTGTTGGACACTGAGTCCTGTTGACTAGTGGGTTTTACTGTAGTATGACCTAGCAGAGTTTTGACTGTTTTTGGTAGGAGGATCCCCAGCTGTCAGTGTCTCTAGGAAAACTGATTACTGGTTTATTAGCAGTTCAGTAGGAAGGAGGCTGGGTGTCTCACTGTTTTGGATGTAGATTTCCCATTAATCTCCCTGTAGTCCCCAATTGTGTCTGTCCCTGAGAACAGAGTCCCTTTGGCTTTAACTCACTCTAGAGAAAAGCCACTCCATTCCATGACAGAAGGGATGGCAAGGGAGGCAGGGTAGGGTGTCATCTGGCTGCAAGGGCTGAAGGAGGATATTTAGGAGTCCAACTAATGTTTAAACCATTTTTAGTCAATTCCTTTTCAGATTTCTGCAAGAAGAAGCTTGCTTTTTCCCCTTCCTAACCTCAGGCATTAAGTTTTAAGCTTTCTAAATTTTGTTTAATGACTGTCATTTGTCCATCTGCTCTCCAACTTACAAGTATTTGTCAATGAGTCTAGCAACTTCATTTCTTTCTCTCTTTCTTTTGTTCTTCCTTTTTTTGGCCTCAGGGAGTCTTTGTACTTGCAGTTCTCTTCACCTTGTGAAGTGAACTACTTTAGCTTTTATCCTGAAAGTTAAAAAAAAGGCTTTATTGAGATATAATACACATACCATACAATTCACTTATTTAAAATATATACAACAGTATATGTCAATTCCATCTCAATAAAACTAGAAAAAATAAGTAAATACTACAATAGAGTTGTGCAACCATCACCATAAGCAATTTGAGAACATTTCATTCTCCCAAAAAGAAACCATATACCCATTAGCAGTCATTCCTTATTTCTCTCTTCCTCCCCCACAACCCACCAACCTAGTCATAGACAACCATAATGTACTTCTGTTTCTATAAATTTGCCCATTCTAGATATTTCATATAAATGGAATCATAAGTTATAGGTGGAATTGTAATTGGCTTCCTTCACTTACCATAATGTTTCCAAGGTTCAACCATGTAATAACATGTAGCAGTACTAGTACTACACTCCTCTTTGCAGCTGAATAATATTCCCTTATGTGCTTATGAACACACTACATTTTGTTAATCCATTCACTGGTTGATGGACATTTGGGTTGTATCCACTTTTTGGCTATTCTGAATATGTGGCTATGAACATTTATGTACAAGTTTTTGTATGTGCATATGTTTTCTTTCTCTGGTATATATCTAGGAGTAGAATTGCTAGGCCATATGTTAACTGTGTTTATCCTTTTGAGGAACTTCCATACTGCTTTGTAAAGCAGCAGTACCATTTTACATTCTCACCAGCACCATTTTACATTCCCACCAGCAATAGATAAGAGTTCTAATTTCTTCACATTCTTGTCAACCCTTGTTATTATCTGTCATTTTGATTACAACCACCCTAGTGAGCGTGAAGTGAAACCTCACTGTAGTTTGCATTTACCTGATGGCTTCTTTGATATTAATCAAGCTAAGTTTCTTTTCACGAGCTTATTGGCCATTTTGTATATCTTCTTTGGGTAAATGTCTATTCAAATCCTTTTCCTATTTTCAAATTGGTTTAATTATTTTTATTATTGAATTTTAAAATTTCTTTATATATGGTAGATACAAATCCCTTATCAGGTACACAATTTACAGGTATTTTCTCCCATCCTGTGAACTGTCTTTTCACTCACTGGATGGTATCTTTTGTAGCAAAAGTGTTTTTAATTTTTGATTAAGTCCAATTTGTCTATTTCTTCTTTTATTGCTTGTGCTTTTGTATCACATCTAAGAAACCATTGCCTAATTCAAGGTTATAAAGATTTATCCCCTGTGGTTTTTTAAAAAAGATTTATTTATTTGAGAGAGGGAGAGAGAGAGCAGGAATGGAAGGGGCAGAGGGAGAGATCTCAAGCAGACTCCACACTGAGCTCAGAGCCAATGTGAGGACTGATCTCACGACCATGGGATCATGACCTGAGCCAAAACCAAGAGTCGGATACAACCAACTGTGTCACCTAGGCACAACCACCCCCTAAGTTTTTAAAGGAGTTTCATAGTTTTACCTCTTAAATTTACATCCTTGATCTATTTCAAGTTAGTTTTTATACATGGTGAGATGAGGGGAGAAATATGAACCTTTTGAATGAAGAATATCACAACTAAAATGCCAACTAAAACTATAGCTTATACACACTAAGTGCCTATGAGATTTGTTTTTTGATTTTAAAAAATCATTTAATTAACCTAGTTTTAAAACTATAATTCTTCCATTGGAAAGCAACTGCAGTGGCTAATTAGGTCAAAACCTATTAGCTTTGGAAATGAGAAATTATGGGTCAGGCAAATGATTTGATTGTTTTCTGATCCAATCAGGCAACAATCATTGATGACTGCTTAAACTATTAAGTGGCAAGCTCATGGGGAACTCTGTAATATATCATTTGATAAAACCAAAATCCACGGAATAATCTTAACATCACTAACTCTGGGACATCCACACATTGTGTTTCTTCAAATGTGATGCAATAGGAAGTACATCTCACTGCCCATGAAATACTTTTATGAAAATAGTTGAACCTACATCTTATCAAACTTCTAGATCTAACCACCAATTTCTAGAAAACATGGAAGCTAGAGGAATAAGACAAACAACATTGCATGGATACAATCAGCCAAATCCAGAATTGGGACATTCCAGAGGACAAATGATCCAGGTTCTTCACCCAAAATGTGTAAGAAAAGAGAGAGGGAAGTGTCATAGACTAAAATAGTCTTAAGAGACATATCAACTGAATGCAATGTGCAGGCCTTATTTAGATCCTGATTGAAAAAAACCAAATGAAAGAGAAGAAAGAGGACATTTTGGAGACAACTGGGGAAAGCTAAATATGGATTGAGTATTAGGAGATAATAAGAATTTGTTAATTTTGTTGGCTATAATAATGTTATTGTGATTATGTTTTTTAAAGTCATTATGTGTTAGAAACACATACTGAAGTATTTAAAGGAGATAAGGTATGATCCCTGGGATTTGCTTTAAAATACTCCAACAAACAAGAACAACAAAATTGTGTGTGGAGGGAAATTGATGAAACAAGAACAGCAGAAAGCTGATTGTTGCAGAAGTTAGCTGACAGGCTCATAGCGTTCATTTTACTATACTTTTATATGTGTTCAAAATTTTCCACAATAAAAGCCAAAAACAGTAATCAGACTGATTATTAAAAAATAACCTAGCGGTGCCTGGATGGCTCAGTTAGTTGAACATCCGACGCTTGATTTCAGCTCAGGACATGATCTCAGGGTTGTAAGATCAAGGCCTGAGTTGGGCTCCACACTCAGAGTCTGCTTGAGATTCTCCCTCTCCCTCTCCCTTTGCCCCTCTCCCCGATAATGCTTTCTCTAAAATAAATAAATAAAACCTTTTTTTTAAAAAACCCTTAAAACTATTTAATCATAAAACGTATAAATTCTTCAGAATTATTTCCTCTAACCCTGAGATGTACTTATGTTATACAGGAATCCAAAAACAAGTAAGAAGGTAGATGAATTCAGAAAAAGGGTGTTTGACTGGCTCAGTCTGTAGAACATGTAACTCTTGCTCTCAGTGTCATGAGTTCAAGCCCCACATTGGGCAGAAGTCTACTTACAATAAATAAATAAAGTCAGGAACTTGGATAGTAAAGCATTTAGTTTATTAACTTTCATAATATTTATTTCCTTCCCCAACAGAGTTACGGAATCACAAATTACAGATTCCTACTTTGGTGTGTGTGCATATGTGTGTATAACAATTGTACTCTTTCTAGGCCAGATCTAAATCAAGGCAATAACATTATTCATAGTATTGCAAGATTTTTGCTTGGTTCTGATATCAATTCAATGTTAATTTTGTATTATCAAAAGCAAAGAATGTCCATGTAACACATCCTGTCTATAGTATCATCAAATGCCATAACAACATTATGTATAAACGTCACTTAAAAATTTAATCAACCACCAGAAAGCAATCATACAAATACAGGACATGGAACATTTCTATAGCCAAATGATCTGAACTCTTCAAAAAGTTAATGCCATGAAAAAAAAAGTGAGATGACTATTCTAGATTAAGAGATTAAAGAGATTAACAAGGGGTTCTGGGGTGGCTCAGTCAGTTGAGCATCTATTCCTAGTTTCTGCTTAGGTCATGATCTCATGGGAGCCCACCCAAGGACCCATGCTCAGCATGGGGTCTGCTTGAGATTCTCTCTCACTCTCCCTCTGCCCCTCCCATTTGTGCTCTCTCTCTTTCTTTCTCTCTCAACTAACTAAATAAATCTTTTTTAAAAAAGAGAGAGACATAACAACAAACACAATCTCTGAACCCTGATTGGATCTTGGTTTAGGAAGAAAAACAGCTATAAACACGGTAGGGACAACTGGGGAAATACGAATATGGACTGAATATTGGATGATATGGAATTATTGCTAATTTTTCCTAGATATAATGATACCATGGTTTTGTAAAAGATGGCATTTATTCTTCAAGTGGGCCTGCTGAGGAATTTAGGAATGTAGTCCACTATCCAAAACATTAAAGCATTGACAAAGGAGAGGGCGATCAGCAGGACGATGGCCAGTTTCAGACCTGGGTTTTCAGTGGCTCAATGGGCCACCTTTTTCCACTGAAGTATGAGGAGGACAGTGAAGGAGACAGACTTTTCAAAAATCATGACTAAGATGTAAAAGCACAGTGCTGGACCTGGGCTACACACTGCAGAGGGTCTCCACATTCATCCAAACACAGGGGCTCCCACTGCTACTACTCGACCAAGATGCTCATGGCTTGCACGCCCACACAGATGAGCAACTTGCCAAAAGTTGTGTCCCAAGAGGAAGCCAATGTGAACAAGGGAACTCTTCGATGAGATTTGCTAGGTACACATTTGCAAAGTGGATGAACAACATTTCTATAACTTGCTTGGAAGTGTCTAAAAACCATATCCTCAAAAGGGACGTCTTTCATGATTTGGTTCTTTGGTTTGAGCATCAACATGCTGAAGGCCACTGCATGTAGCAGCCCTTGCAAGAAGATGCCGAAACTGTGCAGGAGTGCAAGGCTCTTGCCTTGCAGTTCCCACCAGCCTTGAGGGCAGCCTGCGTGGCAGTCCCAGCTGGAGTGCCTAGGGGGCCCTGCATCCCAAGCCTGGCAGAGGAGCACAAGCCCCAGGCCACCCGTGGCCTTGCTGCCTGCAGGCCACCACTCTTGTTATGATTTTAATTTGTATTTCCCTAATAATTAATGATGTTGAGTATCTTTCCATGTGCTTATTAGCCATTCATAAAACTTTTTGGGTGAAATGTCTATTCAAATCTTTCACCCCCTTTAATATTAGGTAATTTGTCTTATTATTATTGTTATGTGTTTTTTTTTTTTTTGAAGATTTTATTTATTTATTTGACAGAGAGAGACACACAGCGAGAGAGGGAACACAAGCAGGGGGGAGTGGGAGAGGGAGAAGCAGGCTCCCCGCCAAGCAGGAGCCCGATGCGGGGCTCGATCCCAGGACCCTGGGACCATGACCTGAGCCGAAGGCAGACGCTTAACCGTCTGAGCCACCCAGGCGCCCCTATTGTTATGTGTTCTTAATTTATTCTGGAGACAAGTTCTTTGTTGGATATGTAATTTGCAAAAATCTTCTGTCTTTTGGTTTTCTTAATACATGAGTTAAAAGTTTTAAATTTCTGTTAAGTCCAATTTATTGTTTTTTTCTTTTATGAATCACGATTTTGGTGTCATATCTAAGCAATCTTTGCTTAACTCAACATCAAAAGATTTTTCTTGTCTTTTTTACCAGAATTTATGGTTTTAGCTCTTCTAAATTTATTTATTTTTATCTTTTAATTTTTTAAAGATTTTTTTTAAGTAATCTCTACACCCAATGTGGGGCTCAAACTCACAACCCCAAGATCAAGTGTTCCATGCTCTTCCAGCTGAGCTAGCCAGGCTCCCCAGTTCTTCCAAATTTAAATCTATGATCCATTTGAATTAATTT
The DNA here is from genome assembly GCF_037043125.1 of Eumetopias jubatus. Taxonomy (NCBI): domain Eukaryota; kingdom Metazoa; phylum Chordata; class Mammalia; order Carnivora; family Otariidae; genus Eumetopias; species Eumetopias jubatus. The sequence continues at coordinate 57,052,408 of NW_028274815.1, read as the reverse complement.
TTGTGTTTAGCATGAGGTGAGGACCAAAGTTCTTTTTTTTCCTCCACATATAAGAATATCCAGTTGTCCAAGTACTATTTGTTTAAAAAAAGATTACCCTTTCCCCACTGAATTTTTTTAGCAGATTTGTTGAAAATCAATTGACCATAAATATAAGTTTATTTCTGGGCTGTCTATTCTGTACCATTGATCTGTATGTCCATCCTTATGACATTACCATACTGTCTTCATTACTGTAGCTTTATAATAAGGTTTGAAATCAGTGGAAATCTGCCAATTTTGCTTTTCTTTTTCAAAATTGTTTTGGCTATTCTGGCTCTTCTGCATTTCAATATAACCTTTAGGATCAAACTTGTCAATTTCTAAAAAGAAAAAAGCCTGCTGGGGTTTTGATAGAGATTACATTTGAATTTATAGATCAATTTGAAGAGAACTGTCATCTTAACAATGAGTGTTGAATCCATGAACATGGTATGTTTACTTATCTAGATCTTTTTTGATTTCTCTCAGCAGTGTTTTGTAGTTTTCAGTATATAGGTTTTGCATTAAATTTATTTGGATTTTTCTGATGTTCTTTCATTTTCAGATTGTTCACCAATGACATATAACAATATATTGATTTCTGTTATGTAGACCTCATATCCTATGACTTTACTAGACTTAATTTTTTTAAAGTCCTCATTTTTATTGTGTAAAATGGGGATATCTACATAGCAAGATTTTTATGTGGAATAATATACATAAAACCATGGCAGAAGGATAGAAATGAAGTCTCCCAACCCTCCTCCCCCAAAATAATCGCCTAAAATATGTGATCAGATTATTTTGAGGAAAGTGAAATGACCAGGTCTTGCCTGGTATAGAAGGCAGGAGCCTGTCACCAACAGTACTGCATCTGAATTTGCATAATCAAGGGTTTGCTGCATTTTCATTAGTATAATGAATAGATGTTGATATTTTCTATCATCTGCATGTACTGTTTTTATAATTGGAAAAAACATAAAATGTAATTTCTTAAAAAGTAAAAAAAAGTATGAAACTTAATTTCATAGAGAGGAAAAATAAAAGGACACAGCAATGCTTGAGTTCAATGTGCTGAGACCAAATAAATATACTTCAAGGAATTGTACAGTGCCAGGCACTGGGGCCACAAAAGGAAGATGTGCAATTTGTGAACTGTTCAGCAGACTGAGGTACCTCAACAACTACTGAAGCAGGTGCAGAGAAGACATATTTCCCTGAGGCCTCCTATCCATCCCAGTTTCTCAAACTTTCAACTACTATGGCAGCTTTAGTCTATTTTATATGTTGAGTTTCCATATAAGATTAAATTTGAGGGGCACACCTGGGTGGCTCAGTCAGTTAAATGGTGGACCCTTGATTTTGACTCAGGTCATGATCTTAGGGTCCTGGGATTGAGCCCTGCCTGCATCAAGCTCCACACTCAGCAGAGAGTCTGCTTAAGGATTCTCTCTCCCTCTGCACCCCCCCATGCTCCAGCACTCTCTCTCTAAAATAAATATTTTTTTTAAAAAAAGATTAAATTCGAATAAAGCCACCTATGCCTTTATAAAGGTTTGAAAACCACTGGTCTAATAAAAGAACAAAATGAAAACTGAGAGGTAGCCTAGTATTATAATACTGGACTGAGGGGTTCATAATCCAAGTTTTATTCTAGTCACTGCACACATACAGCCATGTGAAAGGCACAATTCTAGTTCTCACCTCTCAAAAATGCTGACATTTTTTTCAAGATAAATTTTAATATCACTCATCCAATATTTGTTGAATGTAATAAGCACAATAATATTATTCATATATCCATGGTAAACTAATTAGTGAAGAAAGAGAGTAAAGAGCATCTTGAAGGTTATGGCAAAGTCTTCATGGATGTGACAACTGGGGCTTAGAGCATGAGCAGAAGTCTCTTGATCGATTAAGAAAAAAAAAGGAGAGCCATTCTAGGTAGAAAGAATTATACATTTAAAAGTACGTAAATAATAATCAATAGCTACCACTGAATAGATACTTACTCTATGCACAGAATTTTATCCTCACAACCACCCATGGAAGTAGAGGTTAGTATTCTTATGCATAGGCAAGGATAAATCCAAATCACAGAATTCTTGAGTGGGAGGGCCATATTTGAAACTAGGGTTGTCTGATTTCAAGGCCAAGACTCTGGGTTCAAACACGTACATACAGTGAAGAGGTGTGAAGCAACATGGTGCTGCTGGAAGGAAAGTGGTGAGCAAGGGGTCTGAAAAGGTAGGCGCTCACTCCCGCTCACTTGACTAAGGGCAAACTGGGCAAAAAAGGGTTGGGCTGGAATTGGAGGTTATCAGTATAAACGCATGACTTCATATGTGTGTATCCATCCCAGCTCTGTTCCCTGAAGAGGCCTAGAAGCAATGACACACCAAGCTATGTTCAACAGTGGGGTCAGCGTGGATGTCGAGGTTTGTTTTCCCTGCCTTCCACCCTCCAGGCTGTCTCCTCTCGCCACATTCCACCGCCATCTCGCACAGATCCAGTGTCCTTCACCTGCCTGTCCCTTTTGCAGACGGGTAAGCGGGCCCCTCAACTCCTACAGCGCTTTGGGCCGCAACGTCCACTAAATCTGCCGCTATTAAGGCCCCTCGAAGCTCCAGGAACTAGAAGCAACAGGGAAGAACCCAGGTGGGCGGTGACGGCTACGGCTGAGATGGAGCTGAAGCAAAAACCGGAGTTGTGGGCGGGGCCTCGACACTTCTCCGTCTCTTATTGGGTCTCACTACAGCCAGTTTCGGCCTCCTCCCTCCCATTCCCCCACCCCTTCCGTGCAGACTGTACCTTAAATAGCGGGTGGGGCCTGCGGCGACTTCCGGTTGGGGGAAGAAAGTTGGGCCGAAGGAGGGGCCGCGAGGAAGGAGGAGGAAGAGGAAAGGGCCGGGCAGCAGGGGCTGTAGGTCGTTCGGCGGTGGCGGCGGCTCTCTTCCGGGCGGACGATGGACAGCCAGGGCAGGAAGGTGGTGGTGTGCGACAACGGCACCGGGGTAAGCGCCCGGCGGGGAAGCCGTGGCCACAGGCCCGGGCGGGGATGTGCTAGTGGCGCGTGGACCCTCGGCGCCCGAGGTTGCACCCCTGGGCGCTCGGGCCGCCGGGACCGAGGGGCGCGGGACAGCGCTTCCGGCCTTCGCGGGCGTGGAGCGTGAGCGGACTGAGCCCAGTCCTGGTCTCCCCGACCCTGCCACCTCCGCAACTCGGGGTGAGGGCGGCGGGCAAGGCCGACGCTGGAGGGGGACCCAGTCCGCTGCCCGACGGTGGCCGGCTCCGCGCCCCAATGGGAACAATTTGGCTGAAGGGCTGGAGGGGTGAAAGACTGGGTAGGTTTGTTCGATAAGGGTTCCATTTCCCAGGGTCACTGGTTCTGTAGAAAGGAGAAAGACCCAGAGGCCTTCCTCTTCCTGTGTAGTTGAAGATACCGAACGGGAGGCAGGAAACGGGTTTAAAGAAAAAAAAAAGGGAAGTGCTGTCATGCGGCGAGCCGCAGCCCTTTCGCAGTTTTTGAGGCGGGGGGGCGGTTGAGCAAAGCATCATTTACTTTTTGTTCTGCATGCTGGGAATTTGGCCTCCGTGCAGCCCCGCAGAGACAGTATGTTCTGTTGATCTTGGGAGATCTAGGACCCCTTTAAGGCCCAAGTGTTAATTGTGGACCTTGGGGGAAGTTGACAAATTTTGGTTTCCCCCTCCCCCATTTTTTCCCTTAGATGCAGAACACAGATCATGTTAGTCTTTAAGATTCAAAAAGGCAAATGATTGTAAAAATCTGGCTAAAACACTGATTTGAAAGTTGTTGCTTTCAAACCTACCTCCCCCCGCCCCCATTAAAAAATAACTTATTTGGAGTAGCACATTAGAAGATAGAAATGTTACTTCTTTGGGATGAATTCTATAGTGATCATTTCCCCCTACATTACAATGATTACTAACCATTTTGGAGTTGCAATATTTTGTGACTTTTCTTTTTCCATAAATGTGATGTATAAATTAAAATAGGCTTCCAGTTATGGAGTGAATAAATCACAGGATGACAAGGACTGCATAGGAAATATAATCATTGGTATTGAATAGCATTATATTGTAGCTACACCGGTGGTGAGCATAGCATAACATAGAGTTGTCATATCACTGTGTTGTACACCTGAAAAAAAAAAAGATTTTACTTGAACTTTAAAACGTTTCGGATACTGGATTGTTGAGGGGGAAAAGGGAGCTGATATTTATTGACATAATACTGCCCTTACTGTGCTACAGACTTGTACAAGCAATAATTATAGTAGATTTATATGAACTAAGTTAAAAACACGATAGTAAGAAGAGTTATCATATAATGGGACATCCATACAAAATGGGGTACTTAAAAGATCCACCACTGTGGAAACATGTCTAAAATTTATGTTAAGTTAAAAAAAAGTTTTAGAATGATCCTATTTATGTGAGTGTTCTGGGTCCACAGACTTGTACATGAAAGTTTTAGAGGGAGAGGTATGTTCGAAGCGGTTACTTGGTGAGCCTGGGGGATAAGAGTGAGGGAAGATGGGAAAGACTTCATGACTTTTCTGAATTATTGGGAAGTGTTCTGTTTTGTTTCTTAACAAAACATGTGAGACTGTCTTTAAACCAAATTAACTATAAACATTTATTACTTTTTTTTTTAAGATTTTATTTATTTATTTGACAGAGACACAGTAAGAGAGGGAACACAAGCAGGGGGAGTGGGAGAGGGAGAAGCAGGCTTCCTGCCGACCCAGGAGCCCAATGCAGGGCTCCATCCCAGGACCCTGGGATCATGACCTGAGCCAAACGCAGAGGCTTCACGACTGAGCCACCCAGGCGCCCAACATTTATTACTTTTACAGCTAAAACTCAGTTAAAGGTGCTTTAAAAAAAAAAAAGTAGTAGCCCGATTCCCCCTGTAGTCTCAAATTGACCTCTAAATAGATTTAAAACTTTAAAAATGGAATTTAAAATATTTTTTAAAATATGTCTGATACTTTCTTTAGAAATCAGAGCCATTATATTTCAATGGCTTCCTCCTCTTTGAAGGGTAACGAGCTCTGTATTTGTGGTGTATTGAGTTTTTCCATTCAATTAGAATAGGATTGTTAGCCATGAGTTCATTTTTGTTACTATTTCATTAGTTTACCTGAGTTAGAAAGCTGATTATATGTTAATGATTAGACTTATGGCTAATCCATAATTTAAGAATCTTGTATCTTAAGAGATCAGTAAAGGAAAAATGTACTTAATTTGAACACAATTTATGTATTTGGTGTTACATTTCTAGTTACTTTAAAATTTTATCCGGATTTCCTATAGACATGATTGGCTTCAAATGAAGAAACAGTTCTGATGTAATATGTAGCTAGGAATGCTGTGATATTTCTGAAAATTTAGAGGATTCTAAATCCAGAAATTCTCTATTTCTTACTGCTTATACTTCATAGTCCTCTTGATTTTGTTTAGGTACCTGAAGCTATACTGAGTTATCTACAACTAAATATTACAGAAGGTGTTCAAATTTAATTTCTAAAAACTTGTGTAAATAGTTATTACCCTAAAGTAACTGTCCTCTTACACATTTTAGCTTTTAGACTTACAGGCTATTTGAGAAATTGATTTTTTTTTAACTAGGCCCTAATTGGAATGCTCTGAGTGGGTGAGTCTTACGATCACATGCTGGTTGTTGGTCCTGCCTCTCTTCCCCATTAGCTCCCAAATAGACCAGGGTCTCTCTTTAGGGTGGCCTAGAGGAGGAAAACTTACCTGATTCCAATAATTTATGCATTTCATCTTCATAACCATTCAAACCTAAAATAGCGCTTCCATGTAAATAGAGCCACTGAAAATGGCCAGACAGATGAAAATCTGGAGATTTTCTTAGGTTTAGGTGTCTTTCAAGAGTTGGGTCCAGGCTCCTGGTGTGTATTGCTACCAAACTTGGGTGATCTCATCAGCATTAAGATAGTTCACTGACAGGGAAGACTCCTGTGCTTAATGTGTGACTGGTAGAAGTTTTAGGGTCTAATGATACAAAGTAGCTTATAGTGCTAGGATAATTATGCTTTCATTTATAATTCTCACTTTTGTTGTTGCTAATAACGTGCTTTATCAGATTTATCCTAGTTTATATGTTGAATTTAGTAGTGCTTGAAGTAGGAACAAACCAGAAACAAATGTGGCTTCACTCTGCAAAATGCTTTGAAACAGAATAAATATTTTTGTGGCTTAAGATGAGAATAATCACTAGGCAGTTAAATTAATGAGCATATCAATACCATCAGATTAAATTAATAAAGGAAAAATACAAATTAAATAAGCTCAAATGGATTTATAAATCCCAGTTTATTTTTTGGGGAGAGAAAGGTACTTTTAGAGCAAATGTAGTTGCATTTTTTTCTGCATTTTTGCTTGAAAGAACATTATACTGTTCACGTTCTTACCATTTGATGACTCAGTGGCAAGTTAGGGAGCCAGTTCAAACCACAGTGCTATGAGGAGGAAACTATATTTGGTAAAATCTATTTCTTAAACACAGCCTTCTTGCACACAATGAGAGAACGAAGTCCAAGTCTTAAAATGATTAGACTGGGGGAGGTATTGCAAGGTTAAAATGATACCAAATGAGTAGTTTAGAAAAGAATATTTTGTTTGCATTTTATCACATGAATTAGATTTTTTTAAAAGTACTGACTTTTTCCAAGAAAGGAAATGCCAAATTGTGTCTTCATCTTATGTTATTAAGGAATAGATTATTTTAATTAAATTCTTGTTATTGTAGATATTAATGCTTTCACATTTGAAATAATGTGAAATAGTGCAGCTTTTGTCATTTTGACCGAGTATCTAATGCCCTGTAGAAGTGCTAGTGCTGGATTACTAGGCAGCATCTACTTCCAGTAAGCTACTGCTTAAGCTGAATAAGTAATTTCATTAATAAGTGATTGATATGTTTAATTTGAATTAAATGCCAACTTTCCTTATTTTGTAAAGCACAGGAATAAGTGGGTTTACAATTGTTTTTATAATTTCAGGGGGTCTCATATTTCAAGGAGGTCTTTTTACCTTGGTCACTTGGCAAATATTTCATCCCTTAAATATGCTCAAACAGGAATTTTAAGATATAAACCACCCATCTGAACATTTATAATCAGTAAACATTGACAAATGTGATTATTTATTTATTTGCCGTGTCGTGTATTTCTGAGTATGTGTAGTTCAGAGTGAGAGGGGAAGCATGTCAACCTTCACAGCCTCCACCCTGCACCAGGTTTTGATTTATTTCCCATGCCGCCTCGTCCTCCCGCCTTCAATTTTTAATATGATTTCTCTCTTAAATCATTTGCTTATATTTAATATGCTGAAGATGGCCCTTACAAACTTGTTGATTCTTTTTTCAGCCATTCATTTTATAATTTTCTTTAAAAACATTTATAACTATATAAGTGAGCATTTTCAGCCTGGAAGGGACACTTTTGACCCAGCCAGTGTCCTTATCTGTTCATTATTTTGAGGTAAATGTAAGAATTTAATATCTGCTTTCTGTATTTGGAATATAAGGTAAATTATGACTAATGCTGGTATTAGGCTGATGATCATGATAAATTTTACTCATATAGAAATTTGGGTATGGTTAGGGCACATGGGTGGCTCAGGTTAAGAACCTGACTTCGGCTCAGGTCATGATCCCAGGGTCCTGGGATCCAGCCCCACATCAGGCTCCCTGCTCAGCATGGAGCCTGCTTCTCCCTCTCCCTCTGCCTGCAGCTCCCCCTGCTCGTACTCTCTCTCTCTCTCTGTCAAATAAATAAATAAAATCTTAAAAAAAAATTTATTCCTATGTCATCATATCCTACTATTGCCTTGAAAGATAATCCAGTAAGAATTGTAATAGTTTTAGAAACGAGGGGCGCCTGGGTGGCTCAGATGGTTAAGCGTCTGCCTTCGGCTCAGGTCATGATCCCAGAGTCCTGGGATCAAGTCCCACATTGGGCTCCCTGCTCCTTGGGAGCCTGCTTCTCCCTCTGCTTCTCTCTCTCTCTCCCTCTGTCTCTCATGAATAAATAAATAAAAAAAAATCTTTAAAAAAAAAAAAGAAAGAAAAAGAAAAACGAGTAGCTGTAACTGAAAACTACCCTAGCCTTGGTGGCTCAGAGGTTAACAGACCAGGACTAGGTTTTGTGGGTTTGGAAGAAAATGTATATGAGCAGTATGTTTTATGTAGATTCTAGAATGTAAATGTGAACTGAGAGGATAGGAATTCAGGTGGTATTTCAGACAGATTTTTCATAGCTTTAATCTGCATAAGTCATGACTTTAACATATTTTAAAAATTCTATTTATAGAAGACTTGAAATTCACTTGAAATTCTGGATGGCAGAATGTTCTAGGCTATTTATAATTAAATGTGGTTCATCAACATTTCCAACAAGGTTGGTGTTAGAGATGTTTGAAATATGAAAATTCTGTATTTTGGCGGATTACTCAAAAGTCAGTAAGTTTAAGATTGTTGCTAAGTTTTACCACCATCAAATAAAACAGTTCCTTGTACAAAGTAGCTTTCTGTCAAGGGGTAGGTTAATAGTTTCTGTCAACCTTTTTGTTATTATTGTCATGTGTCACACTCAGATACTGTTTTTCTCCTTAATTCTTTTCAGAGAATGTATGGTGCCTGGAGCCATGAAACAATGTACTTTTTCTCAACATGAAACATATTCTCTGTATTAAAACAATCCTAGTGTCGTACTCCCAAATCAACAGCAAAACTTTTAATTTTTATTGATCATTTATATGGTATGCCCTTCTGATGTGCCAGACACTGTTCTAGGCACTTGAGATTCATCAGTAGACACAAAAATCCTTATACAATATAACTTACATGAAAAAGACTTGTTAAAGAAGAGGGTAGAGACTGATTACATGAAGAGGGTAGAAATGATTACATTTCCTGGTCTATAGCTTCCTCCTCCCACACTGAAGTTTTGAATTGCATTTTCCTTGCAATGTCTGCTCTTAAAAATAAGACTGAACAGACTGTATTATTGGTACAAAAATTAAAAACCCTTGGTTCTATTTTCTGTTTTACTGTAGTTGTTAAATCACTTAGCGTATCAGTTTCTTACAAAGTATTATCAGAGTCATGTTATGCCCTCACTGGAGAACTACACTATCCGAATATAAAATTCTGGTTACCTGGTATTACTAAATACATATATCTAAATATAAAAGTGTAAACAGTCAAAAATGCCCAAAATGTTTTTTTTTAACGTGATGCTAGTCCAGATGCCATTTCCTCCCCCACTTTGGTTAAATGTTGCTTAAGTGAATTGCCAGAGATAAATGAAAGCCTGCTTTAGAATTGAAGCATTAGTTCTGTTCAGTTTCTAACATTTCTCTTTTTAAAAAATTCTTAGCACTTGTTGAGTGAATCTGTCCATTTCTCACTTGTGTGACCACTGCGTGCTAAGATCTTTTTGAGGCATTGGACTCCACCATGAACTATGAACTGCTCAGCTTAAGCTTCCTGCTTTCCTGAGACTTTCCCTATAGTGGGGAATCTTGCGCACTAAATAAGCAGTGAACTGGTAAATAAACATGAACTCTTAAGTAGTCAATGCCATAAAGGAAATAAAAGGTGGATAGGATAGATTGGGTAACTACTTCAGATAATTTGAAAGCACCAAGAGTTTAAAATACTGTATAAATGCAAAGTGGTATTTTCCAGATGCTGTTTTTAAATGGACATGGTAAATACCTTGACACTAACCCACTTTTACTGTTCTCTTCCAGTTTGTGAAGTGTGGATATGCAGGCTCTAACTTTCCAGAACACATCTTCCCAGCTTTGGTTGGAAGACCTATTATCAGATCAACCACCAAAGTGGGAAACATTGAAATCAAGGTAATATTTTATTTATTGATAAATGAGGATCAAAACTTGTGGGGTGTTCTTTGAATTAAGTAGTTTTAAGATACGATACCATGAAGAACAAACAGGCAGAATATCTTATATTTTCAATTTATATCAGCAGTTGAAGACACAAAAATTGAAATGCCATTACTGTCTGAATGGAGTAAAACTCTTATTAATAAGATTTTTATATTGATGTGACTATTGTATTAGGGACTTAAAGCCCTTATTACATATAATGTTTAAAAGAAATAAGCCTGATATTTTTATGTCTTTCAGTTCCATATGTTTTTCATTATATGTTAGTGTCTATTTGGGACCTAAGACTTTTCCTTCCTTCTCATGCCCTGATCCCTCCTACTTTTTAATGTAACTAGTCAGGAAAACACAGGCTATAAATCTTATTGGTTCCTTTTTTCACTAATATAGTAACTGATTTCCATAACGTACAGGAAGAAGCAGTGCAAGTCTTGAGTTGGCCTTGCATTATTTATCTTACTGTAAGGAGAGAGGAGGAAGGTTGTCATTGCCTACTCACTGTACTTAACATGAGAGACTGGACATTAAGGATGATAGATTTTTCTCCGTCCTAAAGGAATTGGAAATCAAGTGGGAATTACAATATTTTAAAAGAAAAAAATAGAATAATCAAAAGGACAGCGGTCACCAATTGACTTAAATTCTTAAGGTGGCCTAGGGATCAGATTATGAAAAATGCAGTCGAATTTAGGGGCCCTTTTATTGAATTATTTGTGAACCAGCTAGCATTCATTGTTGGTGTCCTGTCTGGACAGTCTTTGGCAGAACTTCAGTTAGATTATGAGTCATTTGAAATACGAGTTAAGTGTACCTCTTTGGGATATTTGTTTGAGATATCTAGGAAGGTAGTAATAGCTAGGAGATATTTGCTACTTGGTAGCTCTCTGCTCTTGGTACTAGAGAATTGAGATACACAATGAATACAAATGCCAACTGAAACTGAGGTTCTGGGTTAAATTTTTAAAGACTTAAGGTAGTGAATGATTCTGGCCTCTGTTTTGTTATTTTACAATCAAATGGGACATTCGGTATGATAATTTTTTTCAAGGTCTTTTGGGAAATTTTGGGGATACCTTATTCTCTTTTTGTGAATGCCTTTCATTCTGATTGAATTTAATCTTAAATGAACGACTTAAAATTTAGCCGATACTTGTGATAAGGACAAGCTTTTTTAATGAAGTTGGAAGTCACACATTTTAGTCAGTATCAGGCTTTTAAAGAATGTCTCTTTTTTATATACTTTATGGATAATAACATTTTTGAGGTGTACAGATACATCATATATAACCATTTTATTCTCTAACATGGCACAAATGATTATGTACCTTTTCACTCCCACTTTCTTGCTTTTTAAGGCCAAGTGATAGAAATGAAACTAGTCTATATCCTAAGACATTTTTGCTAAGGAATTCCCCAGTAGCATTTGCTTGTATGGTTTGTCATTCTGTGTTCTCTTGGCTCAGTTCTGTTCAATCTGCTCAACCTTTTAAGTCTCTCTAGTTAATTTATTCTTCAAGTAGAAAATAGTAAAAGAAATCTGTGTCAAATTTAACTTGACTAGTAGAGCTTAGAAAAAAACCACTCTAAACTCACCCTCTACCTACTCAGCTAGACCTTTTCTGTTATTTAATTTCCTTAATTAAGGTTCTTAAATTCAGTAATGAATTAAAGAAACTTGACTTTTTGGAATTCCTATGCCTAGTGGATTGACTTATACTTTGTGTTTTGTTAGCTGAAATGTGATAGACTAAAAACTGGAAATTTAAATTGTTTAATGAGTTAATTTTCATTCAGGAGTAATAACTGTCCATGTTAATTTGGCCCTAATTATTAACTCCGTAAAATATAGTACTGCATCTGACCTCTACCTAATTTGTCTCTATTGCTTGTATGTTTAAAAATTTCAGTGAGGATTTTATTTAGGCCTTTTCTGACTCTTACTTCTACCTTCTCTTTCTTCACCTTTCTTGACCTGTTGAAGTAGAATAACAAAAAGATGGTAAGTGAGGTTACACACATGCTCTCTGTTTGTTTTCCACTTTTGCTTGATGGAACAGTAGTTGTTGTTTTGTGTCCCTGTAGTATTGGGGAGGGGGGCAATTCCATATTTTAATTTTAAGTACTTTGATTTTTAACCTTTTCCATTGCTTCAATTTGGTAGCAACTAATTAAGTCCTATACTTTCCTGATTGCATACAATGGACCAAACCAGAACTAATGACTAACATAGTTTTGAATTGTTTTCCTTGTGTTTCTTGTAGATAAATGTTATAATTAAAATGGAATGTGGTGTGCATAATATTAGAAACCAAGTAGCTTTATTTAGAATATGTGTGATCCAGAGAATTGGGGTGAAGTTGTTACATTTGGATAAATCAGTTTTATTGATCAATGTTAAATCGAACATTGCCTATCATAGTCTGTATGTATTTGCATCCAGTCGGGTAGCAAATGTGTAATAAACTGAGTAAAACTTTAATATGCCAATAACTATAGATAGTAAGGGAGGAAAAGAGATTGACTTGTTTCCTATACCATTTTTATTGATGAGCAGATTTTTACAACATTATCTGAGGATAAATAAGAAAAATGTGAAAGTCTTATAAGACTTTTCCATAAACAGCAGATCTTCCCCCTAAATAAATAACATTGTGTGGCCCCTTTTTCTTTTGAACTAAAGTGCGGGGCACATCCCAGACAATGCACTCTTCTTTATATTTTTCTGTGACAGTCCTTAAGTGCTTCAATAGTAGGTATTTTCAGGTTTGTGTGTTTTTGATATTATTTGTAAGCAGTTTTGACAAAGATGAGGCGTTTCTAGTGATTTATATTTTAATTAGTAAGAGTATCTTTGTGGAGTTTTCTTTTGGATAAATGAAAACATTTAAATCTGGAAATTCCTGTATTTATACTAAATAAAAGATCATGCATTAGTCTTAAAATCTTGAGATTAAGTGTATACTTTCAGAGAACAGCGTAGACTTTATTAACAAACTTTTTTAATGGAATTTCCTTCTTAAGGATTTAATTGTGGTTTTAAAGTATGTTCACTCTGTTTTCCAATTTGAGGTGACATTGTTCAGAATAATTCTTGGCAAATATAATCTACACTGCCTGCTTTTCATAAAAGATAAATGCTTTTGAAAGAGCATCTCAGACAGTTACTGTGATTTCTCATTCTCTTAGGTAACAGGTGGTAGTTCAGACTTGAAGTCCAGGGATGAGGTGGGTGGTAAAAATCTAAGGTTCTGAGGTATGAGGGCAAGTTACATAAAGCTCTTGGCATTTATAGTTCTGGGAAGTTGAAATGTTCTAGGGAAGATTATATGTTTTATGATTTTTTAAATTAAAGTTTTAGATACAGATAAATATTTTAACTGTCCTTCCTCTTTGTTCAGAGGGATTGTAAAATATTCAGTGCCAGATGTTTCTTTCAGTTAATTCTTTATAGTATGTATGCTCTAGAAGTAGATAGATGAGGCTTTTATTTTGAGTTGGTATTGGGTCAGACATATGTAAATCCCTATTCTTGCATGGAAATAAAAGTAAATATTCTGATGAAATCAAATCAGACTTATTGTAAATTTGATGAACTATAGTTGTGAATGTATATTGATTATATAAGCCATCTAATTAATTTATTAACTTTGTACAACACATAGAATGATACATTCTAGAGGAAAGTAAGTAACAAAATTGTGTTTTATATTTGTTAATGGTTAAAAGTAATGTGTGTTCTTGTAGGTATAGATTCCCCCCTAATTTTTTATTAAATATTTAGAACGTATAACAAAGTTGAATGAATTTTACAGTGAAACCCATACACCCATCACCTAGATTCTGACATTAATATTTACTCTACTGACATATTACATATTTATTCATCCCTCTATTAATCTATCTCATTTTTTGGTGTATTTCAAAGTATCAATGTACTTCTAAAGTAATTCAACATATGTATGTCATTGACTAGAATTCACAGATGCAGATTTTTAATTTTCCATTTTCCTATCAGATGATTTTAAACAGTTAATGTTTAAGAAATTTGAATATTTAAGTTATGGTAAATTAACTTTATAAGAAATTAGTTGCAACAGAGAAGTTTTCGTGAACGTTTCTGGCATCTGCTTTAACTTTGTTTTTCCTTTTTGTTGTTGCTTTCAGTGGATTTTCCAGAAATCTTTTTTTGAGCCCTCACCCTGGTTTACCTCTGATCTTTTTTTAAATTGTTATTTTTAAAAGTTTTAAACTCATATATATTTAAACCTTATTTTGAGACATTTTATGTTAATGTTTCTCATTTCCTCATGTTTTAGATTTATGGTATTGTAGCAAACAGTAGCTATTTCTGATAGCTTTTTTAAATTGAATTTATCAGTATATGTAGAAATCAGGATTATTTCATATCTTGACTAGCTGACTTTTAAAATAAGCTTAAATTCTATGACATCATTAGCCTTATTATACATACAAAATTTGACTTTTCAAATGTGGGTCATCTTAAGTATGCTCTCCTTGGAGACAAGACTTGTGAGTACTCTGCTTCTTGTGTGCTAGCATAGTTTTCCAGTATTATACTTTAAGGTTGGAAATGTTGCTCATGAGCTAATTTTTAAAAATTGTTTCCCTGTGTTTTAATTTTTGGTGTCTCTACAAATTTCCATTGATCTTGGTGAGGCATATATAGAGACTTAATTTCAATTCTGAGGCATGTGCAGGTAGAAATTTGTGAAATTTGCAAGTTATGTGGTGCATATCTACATTATTACAATATAATAAAGAATCATTTACTTTTTTAACTTCTTTCATTATGCTTTGTAGTACATTAAGACGTATCATTTACACTTACCATTTCAATATTTAGTACAAAGAACTGTGCTGCATGCATTGAGCATTTTTCTACAAGTTTTTTTTTTCCCTGATGTGCTATTTCACATATCACAGGCCTTATTTTTTGAACATTTGAGCAAAAGAAACAGATGAAACCTCATACAAAACCCTCCAAAATATGAAAATGTGGGGTTTATTTGTGCTAATGCTCTTCTTTTGGAAACATTTGTATTAAAGGTAAGGTCCATTTATTGATTTAACCCACGTTGTACATAAGAATTTTTATTATTCATGATTAAACTTTCCAAGGCATTGTTCTTGAAAGAAAAGATTTTTTAAACTTGTGGAATGAAGAACTTTATCTGAAAGTGCCAGAAAAATTAAAATTAAATTATTCCCAAGTTTTCCAAAATGTCATGGGAATGTAATTTTCTGAAGATATTTTATGCAAAAATTTGGCCTAAAGCCTTGATATTCTAATTTTCTAGGATCTTATGGTCGGTGATGAAGCAAGTGAATTACGCTCAATGTTAGAAGTTAACTACCCTATGGAAAATGGCATAGTACGAAATTGGGATGACATGAAGCATCTGTGGGATTATACATTTGGACCAGAGAAACTTAACATAGATACCAGAAATTGTAAAATCTTACTCACAGAACCTCCCATGAACCCAACCAAAAACAGAGAGAAGATCGTAGAGGTAAGTGTTTAAATGGGATGTGTATGTATGTGTTTCTGTGATGTGACATTATAGCAGATGTTCTTCCTTTTACCATTGTTAAGGATAAAAGGAATGAAAATAATTGTCCCCCCCCATCCTATTTACTGAGCACCTAACTAGTCATTATTTCTAAATAGGCTATATCAGTAAACAAAACCAAGTCCTGCTGCCATGGAACTTATTTTTCTGGCAGGTGACACCCACCCCCCACCCCCACCCCACCCCTGCCACCCACAAAGTGAGTTAATTGAATGGTTTGTTAGAAGATAATAGATGCTAAAGAGGGGGAGAGAGCAGGTTTAGGGGGTTGCGGGGGTTATATTTTTCATAGGGTGTGAGAGTAGGCTTCTGAGAGAAGGTGATATTTAAAGAATAAGGGAATCAGCCGGGATATGTGGGGGGAAAGCATTCCAGACAAAGGAAGTAGCTAGGCAGTGTGAAGGTCTTAAAATGGGAACAAGCCTGGTGTATTAGAGAGTCAGCAAGGAAGCCAGTGTGGGAGAGCAACGGGATGAGGTCAGGATAATCTAGGGCCTTGCAGGCCCTTAAAGACAGTTATTCTACTCTGAGCGAAATGTCCCCTCTGGGTTAGGGACATGCTCCAGTTTAGGTTTCTGTGGCCGCTGTGTTGTGAGTAGACCATAAGGAGGCAAGGGTGGAAGAAAGACCAGTTTGAAGACTTTCAGTTATCTAGGCAAAAGATAATGATGGTTAGGATTAGGGGTAATAACAGCAGAGGTAAAGAGAAGTGGCCAGACTAAATCTGTTTTGAAGGTAGGGCCAAAGCATTTTGTAATGCTTTAAATATGGGTAATAGAGGGGAGAGTCAGGGATGACTCCAAAGGTTTTGGCTTGGGCACCTGGAGGATGACATTACCATCAACTGAGATGGGAAAAGACTGAGATAAGTAGAACAGGATTTGAGGGGAGTGGATCAGGAGTTCAGTTTTGGGGGCCCCTGGGTGGCTCAGTCGTTAAGCGTCTGCCTTCAGCTCAGGTCATGATCCCAGGGTCCTGGAATCGAGCCCTGCATCGGGCTCCCTGCTCAGCGGGGAGTCTGCTTCTCCTTCTCCCACTCCCCCTGCTTGTGTTCCCTCTCTTGCTGTGCCTCTCTCTGTCAAATAAATAAAATCCTTTAAAAAAAAAAAAGTTCAGTTTTGGACATGGTAGGCCCGCATTAGACGTCCAATCAAAAATGTCAGGGAGATAGAAGTATTCCCCACTTTTCAAAAGTTCATGTTATGCCACTTCACTTTTACCAAAGACCTACATTAGTACCCGTTTTCACTAACTGAAGGAGGCCAGAGGAGGATTTTCACCTGTTTGAAAAGGGGGGACAAGCGAAAACTGCATTCAGCATTTGTTTTGCAGCGAGCTGTTAGAGGCAGCGTGCACCCAGAGCAGCAAGAGGGGCCCCGCCAAACTTGTACCCCGGAACTATACTCAGCATCAAGGCGCCATAGCTTTGAACTGTGTCTGTGAGCATCTGTGCTTTATCTCGTTTTATTCTGTGCATCCATTAGCACGATGTGTCCAAAAAAAGCCTAAGAGAGGTTATTTTTGGGGTTTGGGAACACTGAGTTTTCCATATAAACTAATGGTAACTGCTTCTTTGATTTACAACATTTGAGCTTTACCTAAGATTTCCATATGAATGCTCTACTTTTCGGATAGCAGGGAAACCTGTAAAAGATGAAGTTCAGGAGAAAAGTCTGAGGCTGGAGATAGAAACTTGGGAGTCATCAGGATATAGATAATCCGTTCACCAGGAAAATGGGAGCAGACAGTGATGAGAAGGCTAAGGACCAGGGAGGTGGGAGTTAGCGAGAGGAGCTTGAAGGGCTCTAAGGGAAGCAGGTACGGAAAGCAAGAAGTCTGCATTCTTCATAGTTTAGATAAGTAACTTTCCAAGGTTCTCTTTCATTATATTTTGTTTTATATGAGGTAGGAACTGTATGTCTTTGTCTTTTGTTATATATGAGGTAAAAACTTAGAATAATTTTTTCTGTCTTAGTAGCTTTGCAGATACTACTTAACGTAAATAATTCTGTTTTACTCTATGACCATATTTCGGTGTTGATGGAAATTTTGGAAGGATTTTAGAAAAGATTGTTGCTAGACAATATTTTTTAATTCTGGATTAAAACTCAAGTTTTATGTTAAGTGTTTTAAAAATTTAAGATCCTGGTTTTAGTTACAAAATCCATGTCATTCCTTATGGCTTATATCTTACTATTTCCCCCTCCGGAGCAGCCCTAGAGCTGTGACACATGGCTCTTGTTATATTAGTTCATATTTTAGTTGCAACTTACTCTTTCTAAATGACTTATAACTACTAATACTTTGTGATGGATAAGTAGTCATTTATAATGGTATTTATTTTTAGCAGTGCATTGTAAAATCAGAGTAGAGGTACTTTTGTATTAAACCAAAAGGTTCCTTCTACATGTGGATACCTCTTTAGGAAAGCAACGCAACATCAGAATGAAAACCAAGTTTCCTTTCAGATGAAAAGTTAGGGAGATGACGTTATACCTGGGTACCTCTTCCACTAGCCAGCTATTTGACTAGGGCATGTATTTATTTATTTTTAATCTGCTAGAATGACAAGAATTGTTCTCATGTGCTATAAGGTCTCACCTTATTTTAATACTCTTTTACGTGCAGGTGCAAATTTGGCTGTGACTGATAATGCCCTACTTTAATCTCATCCAGAAAGTTGATTGAGTACTACAATTACTTTCTAATTATCTTAAAAATAAAAACAAATTCTAATGGACTTTCAAGATGACAAACGCAAATACAGCTTCACTCTTCTGTTTTCTCCCCTGTGGTGGGGAAATAAAGGATGATGGAATAGAATACTGGGTAGAATATCTAGTTGCTTAATTGATGAATATGTGTTTCAGAGTAATAACATTTAAATCCTATGTAATTCTCATTGTGATCAGTTACAACATTTCTAAGTGTCTAGATTTACAGAGTGGTAGTCAGCCCTGCCAGTCAAGGAGTGCTCACTGTAGATGACAGAAAAAGTCCTACAGGATGTTCCCAGCCCACCTGGACTACAGAGAATGAGCATGGTTGTGAATAGGGAGGGCACAAGGAGACTCGTCCCTTTATTGTAGCTGGAGCATGGCGCCACAGCTGGGGCTCAAGCTGGAAGGGTGGGCAGAACAGCTAGGCAGTTTCTGTATCTGCCAGCATTCAGGAATTACTGCATATATTTTTGTCTTCCTGCCCTGCTGGTTCACTACTTTCTTTCTTTCTTTCTTTCTTTCTTCTTTTTTTTAACTGTTGGAGGTAGAACTCCAGTTTTGGCGCAGGTTAGGGGAGAGGGGCCAGCAGTTAAGCAATTTCTGTAGTTCGTCCTTGAATTAAAAGATATTTTCATTAAGGGACATCATTAAGAAAGGCTTGTTCAAATGCAGAAATCTTTCTTCCACTCTAGCCATTAATTAAAACATTCAAAAATCTTTGCTTTGTAGCACCTATGAAATACTTGAGGACTCTATATATCCAAAAATCTCTTCCCTACAGTAGAGCTCTGTGACAGCTGAGGAGAATGAAGGACTCTTTTAGGTCCCTTTTGATTCTATTTTGGCAACTAATCTACTCTGTGACCATCAAGAAAGCATAAAAATATTTACTATGTAACTTCTAAATACCAGCATTTCTTTCTTTCCTTTTGCATTTTCAGGTAATGTTTGAAACTTACCAGTTTTCTGGCGTGTATGTAGCTATCCAGGCAGTTCTGACTTTGTATGCTCAAGGTAGGTGAAACTTAACTTTTAGAATAATCAGTTCAGCAGACATTAAGTGCATTTTATTTGAGTTTTCAATAGTTGGAAATCCCAGAAAAGCACAGTATTTATATATTTATTTAAATATTTAAAAATATTCAAATATTTTCATAATTTCTAAAATTTGTAAAATAAAATATCACACATATTTTTATTTCCTTCATTAAGCAGTGAAGGACAAGGTAAAAAGAGAACTCAATTTTTAAAAAGGAGATTCTCTCTTAGACTATTTTAAAGTAAAAATTTTTTATGCAGTGAAGAACGAACATGGAATTTGTCCTTAGAATTGTCAGAGTCGGGGCACCTGGGTGGCTCAGTCTGTTAAACATCTGCCTTTGGCTTAGGTCATGATCCCAGGGTCCTGGGATCAAGTCCAGCATCGGGCTCCCTGCTCAGCGGGGAGTCTGCTTCTCCCTCTGCCTGCCGCTCGCCCTGTTTGTGCTCTCTCCCTCGCTCACTGTCTCTCTCTCAAATAAATAAAATCTTAAAAAAAATTAAAAAAGAATTGGCAGAGTTAAAAAAATATATATATAGAAGTCCAAAAAGGTTGGTATAAAATCACACTTGTTGTATACATAGTAGAGGGGAAGGTAGACATTTGGAAGTGCCTTCCTAACTTTTATGTTTTGTTGGTGCTGCCATTAGTAACTGCCTTCCTTTCTATTGAGAATAAAAATTAGCCGTGTGGGGAGAGCTCTTTCTAATCTGATCGTCTTATTAAGAGAATTTATGGGGCTGTCAGATATGTGCCACACAGCCTGTTAGGCACTTAAAATGTGAAGATTCCCTCAAAAAATTTAGAGTCTGTTCGGGAAAAAGATACAAAACAGATAATTTTGACCCAGCATGGCAGAGACAGTTTCTGAAGGAGGTGATACCTGAGCTAAGTCTTCAGCCTTAGTAGTTAGCTGTGTGTATGACATAGTACTTAGAAAACTCACTTTAATACTGTGGTGACCCATCTAATTCTAAACATGGATTAGTAAAAATCACCTTGTAAAAATATACATTGACTCATTAAATTGTCTTCAGTACTACGTCTAGATACTTAGGAAATACCTGGGGGAATTAAATTTTCAAAGAAGCTTTGTTCATTCACAGAGTGGAATGTACCTTGTACTGTGTTTAGTGCAGAGGATGTGGCAGTGAGTAAGCTAGACGTGGTCTTCTTGACCTTAAGGTGATTGTATTCCAGCTGTGAATAATTTTCTTTTGAAGAAGGAACTAAAAATCACTTGTTACTTTGCAAGGAGTGTTTACCTGCACCGAGGTAATTTTATTTCATTTTTAGAAATTATTTTAGAAAATACTTTGGAAAAAAATAGATATTAAAAATTTTGAATCTAAGCTTTGAAACTGGTAATAGTGATTTTGTTTAGGTGGTGAGGATGGACAGTTCTGTTGAAGTGAATTTTTGTTTAAGTTGTATTTGAATAAAACTGACCTTAATGGATTTTTCTAGCAGTATTCATACATTTATTTTCATCCAGTGAGAAGATACCCTCTTTTAATTCCTGATATTTAATCATTTTTTGTTTAACTGTTGAATGCTTAATTTTGACAAATGATAGTCCAGTAAAAATCAAAAGAACTCTGACCCACTGTAAAATTCTCCTTCTAAACAAGGTGGCTAGGGCTACCAGTTAAACAAAGGTAGGAAGAAGCATTCAGAGCCATGGGAAGGGTTGTGAATAAGAGAAGTGACACGGTGAGTTAGGAAGCTATGTTTGCCTGCATGCTACAGACAGGATTGAAGGGAATAACTGGAATTAGGGAATCTGGAGGTTAGAGTTGTCAGGAAAGGTGTAAGGAAAGGTATGAATTCGATTGAATCTTAAAGAATCCATAGGAATCGAAGTGGAAAGAATGGATACTCCAGTGACAAAAATGGTATGGCAGTGGAAATGGGTCAGATGTGTACAGGGAAAGGCTAGTCTGTAATCTGGTGGGAGTGGGAGAAAATAAACTGCAGTTGGATGGGAAGGTCTGTTTGGAAAATAAAATGTCAATCTCGGCTTTAGTTGATATTACTGGGAGTGTTTTTGAATTAATGATGTGGATTCCTCTATTTTGCAATGAAATGTTTCTTGTTGAAAGGAATGTGGCATTAAAAGGCAGTAGATGGTTTTTATGAAGCTTTTTGTGAAGATTTATATACACCATCAATCATGGAAAGACATTATGTCAGCTTCAAAAGGAGGTAGATTGAATAAATGTATCAAAGATAAATCATTATGATGAAATACTGCAGTGCATTCAAGTTTGTATTAAGAAAGGGAGAGAGCCTATTCAGGGATGTGAAAATGATAAAATAATGGTTAAGAAAGTTACAGACATTGTGTATTCTATAAGGTTAAATTTTTTTGGTTAAAGCATTAGACTATTGGGGGGTGGGAGGGATGGGGTGGCTGGGTGATAGACACTGGGTAGGGTATGTGCTATGGTGAGCTCTGAATTGTGTAAGACTGATGAATCACAGATCTGTACCTCTGAGACAAATAATACATTATATGTTAAAAAAAAAAAAAAGGATAGGAGAAGAATGAAGGGGGGGAAATCGGAGGGGGAGATGAACCATGAGAGACTATGGACTCTGAAAAACAAACAGGGTTCTAGAGGGGACGGGGTGGGGGGATGGGTTAGCCTGGTGATGGGTATTAAAGAGGGCACGTTCTGCATGGAGCACTGGGTGTTACACGCAAACAATGAATCATGGAACACTACATCAAAAACTAATGATGTAATGTATGGTGATTAACATAATAAAAACATTATTAGACTATTAACTATTACAAAATTTGAGTTCAAAAAAGTTTTGTTTTAATTAACCCTAGTGCAGAAGGTAACTTTTGCAGTCATTTGTACTTTAAATAGTATGTATGGGAAACAAGGCAGCTTCTTTGCTGTTCTTTTATTATAAGGTTTAACTGATACTCTTTCTGGTTTCTGGTGAATAATTGAAGTGATCCTTTGGCTAGCCAAGATTAATTGTTCTCAAATTTCCAGCTATCTAGTATCAATAGGAATTTTTCCAAACCCAGTTATGAATATATATTATATGACAAAAATAATAAGTACATTATTTCAACAAGTTCACTATCAACTTGTATAGTTTTTATCTCTCACAATCGTTTTCCTAAAAGTTACCATGATGCTTTAGAAAATTTTACTTCAGGGAAATTCAGGGATCAAGATTAAATTGGAAAGAAAAATAAAGAATTGTACTGAGCTTTAAGAACATGTTGTATCTTTCAGTCCTAGGTCTCAGAGTCTGTTTCTTCTCATCTCCTGGGATAGCGCACAGTTAGACTAAAAGTCTCACAAGAGACATGTGTGAGAACACTCACTTTAGTGTCTAGATGTTAGAAGTAAACTGCAAAATAACGAATAATAAAGAAATGCTGGCTTCTAGACGATTCTGGGTGGTGAAGTTTCTAGTTTGGCTTCTGTACGAATTTTTTTAAATTTGCTGGCTCTGATTTTTCTGATTTGGCTTTTTATTTAAAACCTCATGGTTCTCACACAGGTTTATTGACTGGAGTAGTGGTGGACTCTGGAGATGGTGTAACTCACATTTGTCCAGTGTATGAAGGCTTTTCTCTCCCTCACCTTACCAGGAGACTGGATATTGCTGGAAGGGATATTACCAGGTATCTTATCAAGGTAAGCAAAAGAAGGTATCATAGAAGTTAGCTTTTGTAATTTGAATTTACTAACTTAACATATTTCAATATATCCTCTCAGGATCATAGCAGATCTTCTGCACCACTAGGGGAGTGTCCCTTTTACCCCATTATTCATATAAAAGTCCATGTAAGGTTTATATACATGCTCTCTGATACAGTAATGAGAATAGAATACATCATTACATAATTTTGTTTGCTATTCCTGAGGACTTGGTAGTGAGATAGAACTGAGACCTTAAAACTTTTTGAACAATAGAGGCAGCCTTTTGTGCCATAAAACTTTTTTTTGAGGGGCGTGTGGGTGGCTCAGTCGATTAAGTGTCTACCTTGGGCTCAGGTCAATCTCAGGGTCCTGCAATGGAGCACCACATCAGGCTCGTCCCTCAGCAGGAAGTCTGCTTCTCCCTCTCCCCCCACTCCCCACCCCTCAGCTCCCCATTCATGCTTGCTCTCTGTCTCAAATAAATGAATCTTTAAAAAAACCAAACAATACTCTGATTTCTCTTCAGATCATATAAATCTTTCGCCTTTTACTAAAAAAGCCAAACAAACAGGGTCCATTTGTACCGGACTTCAATATTTAGTAGTTTTCGTGGAATAGATCCAGTTTTTAGTGTTTCCTATATATTAAAGTTTACTTCTGACTCTTTAAAACATTGCTGGAGAAAGTATATAAGGCTGTTAATTAGAGGCATGTGTATTTTGTTAATATTGAAAAAATAGTTTAGTCTATTCTCTCCAGGTCAGTGGTTCTTAACCAGGGGTGATGCTGCCGCCCCTTCCTCTCCTCCCCACCTGCCCCCCCCCCCCAGCCAGGGACATTTTGCAATGTCTGGAGACGTGTTTTGGTTGTTCCAGCTATGCAGGAATGCTACTAAACATCCTACAGTGAACAAGGCAGCCCCCACAACAAAGAATTGTTAATGTCCACGATATCATTGGTGCCACTGTTGGGAAACTATTCTAGGGTGATATCTGTGCAGTAAAATGGAGTTGTCTGTCTCTATCTTGACATCGAGTTCCTTTCTTCTCATTTAGAATAATAATGAGATTAAACTAATGAGAACTACAATACTGTCATTCCAGGCCAAAATTCTGTCTGAGGAATGTCCAAGGGTTTTCTCACAAGGATTAGGGGATTAATTTTTAAAGTTTTTATATGAAAAGTCCCAATTTGTTCATGATGCATATTATGGGTTTCTTTTTTTTTTTTTCTGCTAACTGCTTGAATTCTCATCATTTATTTGATTGACAAATTCTCTTGCCCGTCTACTATATGTTAGACATAATACTAGAAGTTAGGGATGAAATTTTCTAAGATCTAGGGATATTTCATGAATATGGCATTGATTGAGCAAATGGCAGATTATAGGAGTCTAGCACTAAAATATGCATCAAAATATTTTGATTATTTATCAAAATCATCTAAACATTAGCACTCAGAGTAATTTTTTTTTTTAAGATTTTTTTATTTATTTGACAGAGACACAGTGAGAGAGGGAACACAAGCAGGGGGAGTGGGAGAGGGAGAAGCAGGCTTTCCGTGGAGCAGGGAGCCCGATGCGGGGCTGGATCCCAGGACTCTGGGATCATGACCCGAGCCGAAGGCAGACGCTTAATGACTGAGCCACCCAGGTGCCCCTCAAACAGTAATTTTTTAAAAACTAGCTTGGTTTTTTTTTTTTTTAACTTGTTTTACCCGTTTATTATTCATGAACAGTTAATTCTTTCAGTCTGTGAAACTGAACTATAAATCCTCTTATGGAAAATACTATTCCCATTTCTGAAATATTCAGTAAGACCTAAGGGTCCGCTGTCCATTGCATTTGTTACTGACATTAGCTATTTAGTGAGCACTGATAGCTTGCCCAGAGTTGAACTCATTCAGATTAATTGTGACTTTACTGCTGTTTTTTTGTACCAGCTGCTGCTATTGCGAGGATATGCCTTCAACCATTCTGCTGACTTTGAAACAGTTCGCATGATTAAAGAAAAATTGTGTTATGTGGGGTATAATATTGAGCAAGAGCAGAAGCTGGCCTTAGAAACCACAGTATTGGTTGAATCTTACACAGTAAGTATTTCCAGTACTTAATATATACGAGGTTTTAAAATCGTGCACCATGATTATTGGTGTGTGCTTAAGTAGGTTTTCTTAGAATCAGTATTTTTGTTTTGAGTTGTTAGAGTATGTATATGTGTGACCTTAAATGTCTTTCTTCAACAAGATTCTTTGGTTTAGTTATTTTAGGACACCATATAATGTGAAATAAGGCAAGAATCATAAATTACTTTTCTACCTTAGGATATAATTAGATAGATGTTATTTTGAGATTCTGATATCTGAAATAGCGTTTTTCAACATGTGTTTTACAGAATATTATTTCCCTGAGATGTTATTAAGTAATTTCACAAAAATTAAAGTGGAGTTTACATTGTCCAGTAAGTTTGGGAGTCAGTTTCACTTTACTGAAGAACTTCTCAGAACCTTTGATGTGCTAATATGTGTATGCCTGTGGGAATATGGTAAACCGCCTGTTTCTCAACCTTACTAGACTACAGGGTTCCAGCATTTCATGAGACTCGTGTTCTCTGCAAAGCATACTTTGGGAAGTGCTCATCCTGTATTATTGCTCTAATAATTCAGTAGGTGGCAGTCTTTTCCTGACTTTGTATTTTCTTAATGAGATGTTCAAAACAAACGTTAACTTGAAAGTGAAACTAATAAGACTGAGAACCCGGTTATAGGTTACACCAGGAGAGTTGATTCTACCTGAATTTTTAACGTTTTGTTATCTTAAGTCTATTGTATTCATCTGGGTATAAAGCACTTCCATATCTCCTCTTTGATCTAGTTAGTATTAAAATGAAATCAAGTAGGGGCGCCTGGGTGGCTCAGTTGTTAAGCAAGCGTCTGCCTTCGGCTCAGGTCATGATCCCAGGGTCCTGGGATCGAGCCCCGCATCAGGCTCCCTGCTCGGCGGGAGGCCTGCTTCTCCCTCTCCCATTCCCCCTGCTTGTGTTCCTGCTCTCGCTATCTCTCTCTCTCTCTCTGTCAAATAAACAAATAAAATCTTTAAAACAAAAAAATGAAATCAAGTAATAGGCAGTAAAGGCAAGTATTCTTAAACCATTTGATTCATGTAAGCTCTACATATCACAAATATGTATGAAATAGTCATTTTAAAAATAATTGTTAATTTTTATAAATTATATTGTTTTATTTTTAAGCAATACTGATCCAAATAATTGACAAGCAACTTAATCCCCAGATTTGCCCTGGGGATTCTCTTCTGAAGCTTTTTTGATAGTTCCTCCAGATTTGTAGTTTTTCATCTACCTGACTTATTTGTAAGAAAATGGCATGAGACAAAAGATGAGGGAACTAGAAATATACGACATGTTTTATTTAATTTCTCCCCTCCTTTCTCAAAGAATTTGAGGTGGGTTACAAAAATATATACAGATGATCCTTGGGGCGCTGACCCCCTATGCAGTGTATAACTTTTGACTCTCTCAAAACTTAACTACTAATAGCCTACTGTCATTGCCTTGCCAATAACATAAACAGTTGACTGACAGATATTTTGTATGTTATATGTATTATATATATTACATACCATGTTCTTACAATAAAGTAAGGTAGGAAGAAAAGAAAATGTTACTAAGAAAATCATAAGGAGGAGAAAATACATTTACAGTACTGTACTATATTTATTGAAAAAAATCCAAGTGTCGATGAACCTGTGCAGTTTAAACCACGTTGTTATAGGGTCAGCTGCACAACAAAAAAAACAGTAGACTGATGAAACTTAGAAGTAAATGAAGAGGGATAAGGGCCGACAAAGGATAGGATAAGATTTGGTGCAAAAAAATGAGAGTCCTACAGTCATAACAGGTAGGGTCTAGAGGTGGGTACCTCCTAGGCTGAGTGGCCCCATGCTAACCAGCAGCCAGAGTATGGAAAGAAACCACACCGTCAGAGAGGCTGAAGTATGAGCTACAGAGGTTTTGCCAATAACCGTGTACTGTGTAAAGTTTTTCCAGATATTTTGGGTGATTTCATGTGGTTTCTAAACTCACCTGATGGGTTTTTATTTTTTTAAGGGTAAATGTTTGAATGGGTATCCTTGGGGGTTGTTTTTTTTTTTTTTTAATTTGATACAATTTATAAATTGTATCAATTTGAAAAATGTGCTTGCTTTTGCTCCTATCTGTAAACATGGAGAAAATGTTTTAAAAAACTTGCTTTGTGGTACTTTGTCATACTGGAAAGTCACTTTTTGGAATCTAGATACAATTACAGTAATCATATTATTATAAATATACTGTTAGAAATGTTAATGTAAAACTAATTCTGGTATCTCCTTTGGAAATGGGTCAAATGCCAGCATAACACAAGCATGCTTATAATTTAGGTCAGTCCAATGAATTGTGAGGTGGTTGTAAGAGAGGGTGGGGCACCTGCATGGCTCAGTTAGTTCAGCATCTGCCTTCAGCTCAGGTCATTATCACGGGGTCCTAGGCTCAAGCCCCAAGTTGGGCTCCCAGCTCAGCGGGGAGTCCGTTTCTCCCTCTTCCTCTGTCCCTCCATCCCGCTCATGCGCGCACTCTCTCTCTCTCATTCTCTCAAATAAATAAAATCTATAAAAAAAAAAGGGGGGTGTTTCGGGGGGGGCGCCTAGCTGGCTCAGTCGGTGGAGCATCCAACTCTTAATCTCGGGGTCATGAGTTCAAACCCCACGTTGGGCATAGAGCCTACTTCAAAAAATTAAAATTAAAAATAAATAAGTAGAGGGAGTTTTTACTTAACATTTCCATTTAATTAAATATAAACATGATGTAACTTAAGAGTTTTCTGCATGCAGAAAAGTGGCTCAGTAGGTTAAGCATTCGACTCTTGATTTCAGCTCAGGTCATGATCTCATGGCCGTGCGATTGAGCTGCGCATCAAGCCCTGTGTTGGGCTGCGCGCTGGGCATGGAGCCTGGTCAAGATTCTCTCCCTCTCCCTCTGCCCACCCCCCCCACCCCCATGTGCATGTGCATGGGCTTTCTCTCAAAAAAAATATCTTATTTCCTTAAGTTAAAATTATATTTATCCATTATTTAAAATTCAGTAGGGTCTAGAGGGGAGCCTGGCTGGCCCAGTCCGTAGAGCATGTGATTCTTGGTCTTGTGATGGGTTATGAGTTCGAGACCCACTTTGGGTATAGACTAGATTACTTAAAATCTTTAAAAAAATGTTTTAATATAGGGTCTGGTAATTAGGATAGAGTAGAATTGCTTAATAAAAAGTAGTCTTAAAAGTAGTCTAGATCAGTGTTTCTTAAACTTTTTTGATCATAAAACATTTTTTGGATTAAATGATTTGACAAGTTTTACACATGATATAAAGTGTTTTGATGGCAAAATAGTAAAGTTTCACAGTGTAATTATTTGGTAAAAGAAATTACTTAAAAATTTTAACTGAATGTGTCTATGCTACATGGTAAAAATATCCATAAAATAAATCACAAATGTGTTAAAATAGAGAAGCAGCATTGACACCAGCAGTAATCCAAATGCAGTGGTTTATTAATGCTTCCTTTTTATGCTTAGCTGCACACAGTGATGGAACATAATGCACTCATGCATTGGTGATTTTTCCAAGAAATTCCTGATGTGTTGGAGCATGGCATGATGGCATGTTCTGCATTTAAAAACAAAACAGCATGATAATAACTATCTAAATGTATTTTATGTTACTTTTTTTCTTTTCAAAAACTTATTTTAGGAGAAACGTGTTGCTGATAATGATTTTGATTATTGAACAGATGTGTTTAAAGTACCAGTGTTCTAGAGAACACTGGGAATTTTTTTTAATGTTTTGCTGACTAATACCTGGTTATTCTTGGTTTCTAGCTCCCAGATGGCCGCATTATCAAAGTTGGAGGAGAGAGATTTGAAGCACCAGAAGCTTTATTTCAGCCTCACTTGATCAATGTTGAGGGAGTAGGTGTTGCTGAATTGCTTTTTAACACAATCCAGGCAGCAGACATTGATACCAGGTACATCATAAATGATGGTTTCAAAGTTACTTAACAGTAGATGGAGTATGTATAATTGAAATGACCAAGTTGTCTATTACCTCACTCATGGTTTTGAACAGATAAGGCAAACGAAGTTTTTGAGGGTGGCACTGGATGTTGAATATATATCATTGTGTCTCAGAAACCACCTTAAGGGGCGCCTGGGTGGCTCAGTTGGTTAAGCGACTGCCTTCGGCTCAGGTCATGATCCTGGAGTCCTGGGATCGAGTCCCGCATCGGGCTCCCTGCTCAGCAGGGAGTCTGCTTCTCCCTCTGACCCTCCCGCCTCTCATGCTCTCTCTCTATCTCATTCTCTTTCAAATAAATAAAATCTAAAAAAAAAAAAAGAAACCACCTTAAGTTTTTTTTTTAATAATTCAAAACTTAAAGAAAAATTTTAAGAATAATACAGAGAACTCATGGATGTATACTCTGTACTCAGTTTTGCATTCTACTGAGTTTAACGTTCTGCAGGTTTATTCTATCATTCTCCCTCTCTTTTTTTTCTTGAGCCATTTGAGAATATGGTGAATGCATAAGTCCTTTTTTACTCCTTAATATTTGCTTTGTATTTCCTGAGAACAGAGGTATTCTCTTATATAGCCACAGTGCGATTATTGAGCTCAGGAGATTGATTACTGATCTGATGTTATCTGCCATCCATTTTTCAGTTTCATCTACTATCCCAATAATGTCCTTTATACAGTTTTTCTTTTCCCCAGGAGATTATCAAGTCTGAGATCACACAGCGTATGTAGTTGTCATGTCTCTTAGCTTTTATCTGTTAACAATTCTTTAGTCTGTCATGACAGCGACATCTTTTTAGAGAACAAGCCAGTTATCTTAGAGAATTTTTTTCAACTTGAGTTTGAATATCTTCTCATGATTAGATTCAGGTTATGCATTTGGGGCTGGAATACTACTTTAGTGATGTGTCCTCCTCAGGGTGTCCCATCCAGAGATGAGATCTGTTTGTTTCTTGTTGGTGATGTTAGGATTAAGCTCTTAATGAAGTTTCCTGTTTGGTTTTTGTATTTTTCCTTTCTTAGTTTATAAGTGATTTGTGGGAAAATACTTTGAGACTGTGTTGATCTCCTGTTCCTCATTAAACTCTGCCCTCCACCCCTTTTAGTATCTGTTGATGATTCTTGCCTAAATCCATTTTTATTGTGGTTGCAAAAAGGTGATTTTCTAATTCTGTCATTCCTTCTATAGTTATTAATTGGCATTCCAGCATAAGGAAGTGCTCTTCCTTGTTGTGTTTGGTATCAGTGTGGACTCATGATTTTGTCCAGTGATTATAATTTATTACTGTATTTATTTTGATGCTCAAATTGTTCCTGATTTGGCCAGGGAGAGCCCCTTCAAACACACCTCTGTGTCCTTTGACATGCTGTTATCTCTTTGGGCACATTCTGTTTTGTGGCACAGCATATTCCTGGCTTATCTTTAATTTTGTAGGTAAAATATTACCATCTACTCAAAACTACATAAAAAGCATACTCTGAAGAATTGCTCTCCCAGCCCCTTGTTCTCCACCCCGGTCTTCCTCCCCCTTGTAGGTAAATGATCTCATTAGTTTCACATTTATCCTTTCTGTGTTTCTTACTTGCTCTTACACAAAAGGTAGCTTAGTATAAATGCTTTTTTGCACTTCTTTCACTTAGTATTATCCTGAACAATCCTGTACCACTTCCTAGGGATTGTCCTCCTTTTTTCCAGTGTATACATATCATGGTTTACTCAGTGAATCTTGGTTATTTAGGTAGATTCCAATATTTTTGCAAATAAATAATGTTGCAGTTAATAACCTGTGCACTCTATATTTTTGTACTCTTGGGCATGTATATTTTGAAAAAATTTCTAGAGGGAATTGTTGGGTCAAAGGAAATGCATGTAGTTTTGTTATTGCTCAGTTTCCCTCTGGAGGTTGGGACCCTTCTCCTTCCCACCAGTAATAGATGAGGGCACCTATGTCCCCACAGCTTGGTCACAGTTTGGCAACTTTTTAACTTTTATGCCAGTCTGGTGAGTGAAATGATTATCTCAATGTAATTTTAATTTGTTTTTTACTTAAGAGTGAAGTTGAACATGTTTTTCTGTGTTTAGGGCTGTTTTTATCTTTTTCTGGTGAACTATCTGTTCGTGGCTTTTGCTGCTTCTGTAGAATTTTTGTAATTTTCCCCCTCAAGTTTTTTAAAAGTTCTTTTTATATTATAGCTCTGTGATATCTATTGCAGATACTTCTCCTGATTATCCATTTGTCTCTTGGCTTATGGCGTTCTTTGGCTATACAAAATTTTGTGTTTACTTAGTTATTAAATAAGTTTATAACCTTTTATTGCATCTAGAGTTTGAGTCATAGTTGAAAAGCCCTCCTGTACACTCAGGTTACAGAGGAATTCACTCAGAAGCATTTTGTAAAAAGCAAGTGTTTGCTTACTTGTCTGTTTAACCCTGAATTAAATAACCACCAAACTAATTTTTGTGGGATGGCTGAGGAGCACGATAATAATGGAAAGTAATAAAAATAGCAGTTGGCTTATAACAAGCTATAAACTTGATGTAAGATGATCAAGAATCTAAACTTCTCAAAGTAGGGAGTAAATTCTCATAGTAGGGATTAGGTAGAGAGGCTTTTGTCCCTTGACTTAATGATCATTAATAGTAAAATTGCATTTATTTTTTCTTTTTTTCCTTCAAATTTTTTTATTGTTAATCACCAAGTAAAATTCCATTTAAAAGTGTATGCCGGGGCGCCTGGGTGGCTCAGTTGGTTAAGCAACTGCCTTCGGCTCCGGTCATGGTCCCAGGGTCCTGGGATCGAGCCCCGCATCGGGCTCCCTGCTCGGCGGGAAGCCTGCTTCTCCCTCTCCCACTCCCCCTGCTTGTGTTCCCTCTCTCTCTGTCTCTCTCTGTCAAATAAATAAAATCTTAAAAAAAAAAAAAAAAAGTGTATGCCCACTGGTGGTGATTCAAGTTTTGGCGTTCCCGAAGCACTGAAGTCCGGTTCAGTACCCTTACGACAGAGCTGGCATTGTGTGTTCTGCATGTTGGAAGGATACATGTAAATGCTAGTGGGTACATACCACGTGTAGCCATATCTTAGCTGCATATGCTACACTCATGTGCATACTTCTGCGAGTAGATATAAAAACTCCACTCCTCTGTGAGCTGGGATTATAATAGCCTGAGCCATTGGAAGCCACTTTGAATGAAGCCAAAACAGGTGTGACTCAGCTCCTGAACTTTACTAGAAGAGTTCCTCAGACCCTCACTTAGTTATATTACTTTTACTACATATGCGGTTATTTTAGATTTGATTATCTGGTATCATAACCGGTAGCATATTTGAGGAAGGAGAGGACTGCTGTAACGAGGAAACATGTCAATGTCACGTAAAATAACAGCAGCTAGTCCCAAGGCAAAGGAACAAAAGGGAAGACTACAAAAGGCAGATGGAAAAATTGAAAAGGAAGAACTGAAATCATAATAGAAAATGGTTAATTGTAGTAAACTCCGGGGAAGCACTCTGATGACACAGTCCAAATAGTGGAAGTTTGTAATGTAAACTCTGGTCATTTATAAATGTTCAATTACAGGGGCGCCTGGGTGGCTCAGTCAGTTGGGGGTCTGACTCCTATGATTTCGGCTCAGGTAGTGACCTCGGGGTCATGAGAAGGAGCCCCACATCAGGCTCTGAGCTCAGTGCAGCGTCTGCTTGTCCCCCTCCTTCTGCTCCTGCCCCCCGCTTGCTCGCTCTCTCAATAAAAAAATAAAATAATTTTTTAAAAAGTCTCAATATTTGCAAGAAAGTGTCATGTGCTTTCGATGTATTCTCATTAAAATTATAAGTCTTTTGCATGTAGAGAGGGTTTGTTATCTAATAACAGCATTAGTAACAAACATTCAGCCCTACAGTTTCCATGTTGAATTTTATTTAACTCTCCCAGCAATCCCTTGAGGCTGATAGATATAAAAGGAACTTGGTAAGACTGTTTTTCTCATCTGAAACCCAAATGAATACCTTTTGTGTCCTTCTAGATCTGAATTCTATAAGCACATCGTGCTTTCTGGAGGGTCTACTATGTACCCTGGGTTGCCATCACGGTTGGAACGAGAACTTAAGCAGCTGTACTTAGAACGCGTTTTAAAGGGAGATGTGGAAAAACTTTCTGTAAGTACCATTAAATAATGCAACTGTTAACATGCTTTTAAAACCCTGTGAGGTAGCTTGTGAATCTTGACAACCACCAGAGGGAGCAAGAAGTCTTCCTAAACAAATTATTAATGAAGTCACAGGCAGCCTTGAAAAGAAGGGAAGAAGTAAATGGTTCTAGGTAAGCTCTGTTTCAAAATGGTTGTACTGCCTGGTCACCTCTGTATCCAGTGGCTGGAGGCAATGAGGTCCAGGGCCAAATGTTCTGGTTCCTCTGTAACAAGACAGCCTGGAGTCGAGATGCTTCTAAGGCACAAGAAGAACCTGCCATATAGTATTCCCTCCCCACCACCCTTTTCTGTGGGGGATACGTTCGAAGGCCCCCAGTGGATGCCTACACCGCAGATAATACTGAATCCCATGAATACCATGTTTTTTCCTATACAGGAACACCTATGATAAAGTTTAATTTATAAATTAGGCACAGTAAGAGATTAACAACAATAAATTGGACAGTTAGAACAATATACTGGAATAAAAGTTATATGAATGTGGTTTCTCTTAAAATGTCTTATTGTACTGTACTCACTCTTATGGTGATGTGAGGATGAAATACCTACGTGATGAGATGAAGTGATGTGAGTTAAGCAGGTCTTATGATGTAGTGATGTCAGAATGAGGATAATCTGCTTCCAGACCACGGGTAACTGAAACCACAAAAAGCAAAACCACAGATAAAGGGGGACTGCTGTACTATAGAGAGAGAAATGTCTCTTTGGGGTTTTTGGGTTCTTTTTAGCTTACTTTTTGGACATGTAACCAGCCTTCATTGCTACTCTTGGACTGGCTCATATTTCTGATTCTGGGTTATTTTTCTGACTATTTCTTGCATATGTCTTATTTCCCTAATCAGATTGTAAAACCTAATGTATCAAATACATTGCATCCTCATCAGCTATCCTAGCTATTGAAATAAACTTTAATTGGTAGTTGTCAATGTGTAGAATAGAAAGTAATTTATAAACTAGTATGTAATAGTTGATGGTTATTTGGCATTTTCTTTTTTCAACCAACCACTAGAGTGTGTGAAGTACACTATATATACCATGCACTCAGCCAGGAGTCATTTAATTCTGAGTTAATCTCTGAGCTTTGTCCCAACAACTTTGATTGGCTGTTGTAGATAATGAGATTACATTATTACAGAGGACTGTCTATCTATCAGAGATACTAATGTCACATCTTTCATCTGTGACTAAATTGTGAAAATTAAATATGGACTCGCATACATTACATAAATTAAAAGACTCGGGGCGCCTGGGTGGCTCAGTCATTAAGCGTCTGCCTTCGGCTCGGGTCATGATCCCAGGGTCCTGGGATCGAGCCCCACATCGGGCTCCCTGCTCAAGCGGGAAGCCTGCTTCTCCCTCTCCCACTCCCCCTGCTTGTGTTCCTGCTCTTGCTGTGTCTCTCTCTGTCAAATAAATAAATAAAATCTTAAAAAAAAAAAAAGACTCAAAAGGAGCCATGTTGTCTAAGTACTTTGCTTATTTGTCTGATTTTTTTTAGTTATACACAGAATTTAAAGTTAGTCTCAGGTGATTATTTCCTTATTCAGCAAATATTTCTTGACCTGCTTCTGGGTGCCAAATACTTGTCTAGGTGCTGGAACAAACAAAACAGTAGTGAATAAAAACCAAGTCCCCACTTTTAGTCTGTGAGTGTGTCAGTAGTAATAAGCACTCTGAAGAAAAGTAAGGTAAGGTGAGGGGCTAGAAAGTGGTAGTGACTGGGGAAATGGCACGCTCCTTCACGTAGTGTGGTCGTGGAAGGACTCTGAGGAGATGAATTCTGAGCAAAGACCTGAATAGAGTGAGCCGGTGAGCCACATAACCATCTGTGGGGAGAATCTTCGAGGCAGGAACAGCAAGTACAAAAGCCTTGGGTTGGGGCGCCTGGGTGGCTCAGTCGGTTAAGCGTCTGCTTTTGGCTCAGGTCATGATCCCAGGGTCCTGGGATTGAGCCCCACATCAGGCTCCCTGCTCCACGGGGAGCTGCTTCTCCCTCTGCCTCTGCTTGTGCGCCCCCCGTGCTCTATCCCCCTCTCTGTCAAATAAATAAATCTTAAAAAAACAAAACAAAAAAAAAACCCTTGGTTGTGGCTGGAACAGAGTGAGTAAAGGAGAGGCCTGGGCAGTGAGGTCAGAAAGGTGGTCGGATGCAGGTTTGTCAGCCATGGCGAAGGGTTTAGCTTTACTCCTAGTGAAATAGAAAGCTTTGGGAGGGTTTTGAGCAGCAAAGTGATAGGCTCTGACTTGTTTTTAAGGGATCACTAAGTCTGGTGTGGGGGAGGGAGGAAGGAAGAAGGTTGTAGAAGGATGATGTAGCAAGCTCGGAGGGAGGGAGGAGATGGTGGAGATTTGTGAAATGGAGGAGGTATGAAATGGTGGTCTTGAAGAGTAGAAGAGAGAAGACAGCATGTCATGGGCTTGCTGGGCTGCACTAAGGGGCTCAAGTGAAGGATGTGATGCAGTTAAGCCAAGACGTGGAGTTGCTCACCTGTCGTGTTCAGTTGCTTGAGGGCAGCTGCAAAGTAGAGAGTTGGTCATGCGAGTCAGTGTTGTGCCACATGAGTGTGAGAGGGAGAGAAGGACAACGTCACTAAGGTACCACCAGGAAGCGACGGGGAGAGCCCACATGGGCTCAGTAAGAGCAGGCGTGGGAAGAAATCATCTGGGGCTCCTGTAGGTGACTTGGCAAGAGGAGTGGTGAGTGGAATGGTTCAACTTGGGATTTATCAGGAGTGGGGAGGGAGAGCCGCAGCGGAGAAGAGGAGTCGGTGTTACCAAACCGGCCGGAGTGAGCGCGATAGCAGCCCTCAGACAGCTGCAGGGGCAGCAGTGTCCTGAGGGGCTAGCCGGGCCTCCCTTGGAGCCAGGGAAGCCAGACCCCAGGCTGGTATCGTATTGGCTGTTTTATAAATAAAGTTCGATTGCAACAAAGCTGGGCCCATTTTTCTAAGTAAGTCAACTGGTGTTTGTATCTGATCCTACAGTTCGGTTATGTGACGTGAAGACAATCTAAAATGACATAGTTACTTTGAGTCTTTTTGTGGGGTGTGTCACAGTAAGTTAAACAATGACATTTTAAGGTTTTTCTTTCAGGTGTGGACTGGTCACACAGATTGAGGTGTGATTATCGATTAGATAATCGATAGTGGCTACAGAATATAAAACTTATCCCACTTGTCTTTAATTTTGGTAACTGTGTTCATTTTTTCCAGCATCCCCATGGTTTATTTGACCATATTTGGCCTTGTTTATTTTGAGAACATTTCATTTGAATTTGAGACAAATAGAAAGTGAGCTTTGCTTATAAGAAAAGAATTTCAATCTTACCCTTACATGGGACTGCAATCATAGAGGCATTAGACCTTGAAGAAACCATAGAAGTCTTCTTACCCAAACCCTTGACTTGACACCTGGCTAACTGATTTGCTCATGTGGTCATCCCCAGTAGGTGGGAAAACCTGCCACAATCAGGACTGTGGTACTTGGGCTCTCAGTAGGCTTGCCATGGAATTTATTGTTCAAATCAAGACAGTTTTGAGGGCGCCTGGGTGGTTCAGTTGGTTAAGTGACTGCCTTCGGCTCAGGTCATGATCCTGGAGTCCCGGGATCGAGTCCCGCATCGGGCTCCCTGCTCAGCGAGGAGCCTGCTTCTCCCTCTAATCCTTCCCCCTCTCATGTACTCTCTCTCTCTCTCTCATTCTCACTCTCTCAAAATGAATAAATCTTTAAAAAAAAGACAGTTTTGAGAGTGACGGGGTGGTGTTTTTTTTTTTTTTAAAGATTTTATTTATTCATCTGAGACAGAGATATATAGAGAGAGAGAGCATGAGCCGGGAGAGAGGCAGAGGGAGAGGGAGAAGCAGGCTCCCGATGTGGGGCTCGATCCCAGGACCCCGGGATCACGACCCGAGCCAAAGGCAGACGCTTAACCATCTGAGCCACCCAGGCATCCCCGGGGGTGGTGGTAATAGTGATGGGGCAACAGGTGTAAGTCAGGACTGTTCTAAGCACACTGGGATGGATGTGTGATCTCCTCGCTGTGAGCTTTGGGCAAATTACCAAAAATGTCTCTACTTCAGATAACAAATCATGCCGTCCTACTTAAGTCACAGGACTTGTGAGAATTCAACAGGAGAATGCATGAAAAAGTCATTTCCATAAAGTAGAAAGCATGATGATGCACTGGTGACATTTTACAATCTCATCTTTCTCCTTTAGAAATTTAAGATCCGCATTGAAGACCCACCACGCAGAAAGCATATGGTGTTCCTGGGTGGTGCAGTTCTAGCAGATATCATGAAAGACAAAGACAACTTCTGGATGACCCGACAAGAATACCAAGAAAAGGGTGTTCGTGTGCTGGAGAAACTTGGTGTGACTGTTCGATAAACTAACTCCAGAGCTTGTTCGCGTCACACCCGTAATGCTTTCTTTTTTCCTTTATTGCCAATCTTTGAACTCATTCAACTCCAGGACATGGAAGAGTCCTGTCTGTGCCCTTTGACTGGAAAGGTCAGGTTTTATGCTGGTGTCTTGGGGAAGCTTTGTTAAATTTTTGTTAATGTGGGTAAATCTGTTTAATTCAACCACTTCCCTACAAACACGATGAGAGAGAGGGCAAAGGGTCCTGTCTGCTGCTTTGTTTCTTCTAAGTAGGCATTTAGATCATTCCTCTCGGCTTCCTGTTTTCACTTTACTGCTCTAACGCTGCTAGTTTTAGTCTTTAGCACACTAGGTGGTATGCCTTTATTAGCATAAGAAAAAACTTTACAGGAGCTTTTACATATTATTGGGGTGGGGGTGGTGAGGGATGGGCGGGCAGCTGCTGACCCCTTTACAGCATTTCCTCTGTGGTGTGGTGCTTTCAACAGTTACTGCACAGTTGAAGTACCTTAAAGCTTCTGGAATTAACATTTTAGGGAAACGTTAGGCTCAGAATTAGTGTTTTGGGTGGGTTTTTGTGTGGGGGTGGGGAGTGGCCTTTTGATTTTAACTTTTTGAGTTCTGAGCTTTCCTGCTCGGAGGTATGTAAGATGAAATTTATTTACAGTACTTTGATTTGGCAGGTTTTCTTCTACTTTCGGTCTGCCTGGAACTGTTTCCATGATATAAAAAGCAGGTGTAATATTCCATTACCATGTGGCTTAGGGATTTGTTTGTTTTTGTTTTGTTTTTAAATCAACCATGTTAGCTGGGAGTAGACTCCCTAGAATCTATCAGTGGAAAATTAACAACTTAAAAATGCTTCTGGAAATTCAAATTACAGATGAAAAAAGTGCTTAAGAGTGCTCCTTTTTATACCAGAAGCATTAAGGTAATCCAGTGCCAAGTACCATTCTTGCAGTTATTCTTTTATATAACTGATCAGTGCTTCTTTCATAAGAATAGGTAGATACATATGAATAATTACTGGCAGTAGGTTATAATTGTTGGGTTAAAAATAACATTGAAATACGGGACTTGTTGCCAGTTGGGTAATTTTCATTAGTTTCTTTTTTATTATTTTAATTTGAGACCTGGAAGTGGAGTAAAATTTGACTACTTAAAATGTTGGCCAAAAAAAAAAAAATCAAGATTTAAATTCGTATTTGTACTGAAAAAGTAATCATAACTAATAAGTCTCAGTCATCTTATGCTTGAAGGAAGAGTTGTTGATATTTTGTAAATGTTAGCAGACTTTCCCGTCAGAAAATCGTATTTATGATTCCCGTCGGTATTGCTTTGCGTCTGAAAAAATATCAAATAGTACTCAGACTTGAATTCTTTCTAAATTTGAGAAATAAAGTAATAACTTGTATCACGCTAAGTACAAGATGCAGATACTGGGGAAAAAAATGTTTTCCTTCATTTCAAAATACTCTACTAATGCTTTGAACGAAGAAGCTTAATTTTTAGGTGACTGAAATTGGAGAAATTATTGGCTTTAGAAAGAGTCTCTTTTTTGTGAGAAAACTTAATCAATTTATATGAAATGAGCAGCAGAAAAAGGTTATTTTTAATTATGCAGCTTCTGTTAATATTCAGTATTTTTTGTCTGTTTTACCTCAATTTGAAACAAGTAAAAGAAGTTTGCCTGCATGCTGGACGTGCTTCAGTACACATGGGTAGCCTATGAATAACATGTACTAGGTTTTAGGGACCTGGGTGGCAGTCATTTTGGAATTCTAAAGGACTCCTAAATCATGTTCTTAGAAATCCCCCTAGCCTTTGAGTCCTGGACTAGTTAAAGGATACAAATGTAGGACCAGTTTTATCAGCTGTTCATTTCCAGTGAATGGATTAACCTTGGCCTTTGGTCATGATTTTAATCTATGGGGGTAGAAAACAAGGGCTAGGGTGGACTCTTAGGACAGCGAAAGAGCATTTATCGTTTGTCCCTTGAATATAGAATTTGGTTTTAATTTCATCATTCTGCTAGCAAACATGACAGTTAAATGGTGTATTTATATATATATATATATACACACACACATATATATATAAATATATAGTATAATTTTAAAATTCCATTTTCTAATTTTCCTATTCCAAGGTGAAATAATGCATTTAGTAATTTGGGGGGTAGTGGAAATACAGTGTTTAATTGGAGTTGCCAGGTAGGAGTCCCTCAGAAATTAAAATTTTTTCTGTTTGAAAAGAGATCTGATTTTTAGCTCTTGAAAACCATTGTCACTTAAATTTCCAGTAGTGATTAAAATTCTTTCTAAATTAGAATTGCCAATGCCGTGGCATTTGAGAAGGGTTTCTTAGAAATAAGTCCTACATTTAAACTTTTTTTCTTTAAAACATGGTATTGGTTGTTGACTTTTTACACAGTTCTAAGCACTGTTAACAATATCTGGAAAGTGTTTTGAGAGATCAGTGGAAAGTTAAACATTCTACATTTAACGTGAATACACTTCTTTTTGATTCAGAAAATAAAATCAGATTTTTGAAAGTAAATTTGAATTTTGTCTTGATTTTACCTATTTTTCTCTCTAGTTTCATTTTCTTATTTTTGCTCATATTTTCATTTTTGCTAATGCAAGACGGATTGACAACTTCACGCTAGTTGTTAGGAGAGGTTTAGTTCAGTGTTCTAATATTTGACCAAAAAACCTCTTTTTTTTCTGGTATTTCAAATACGTAAGGAAAACAAAAACTTTCTAGAAACCAGAGTAGATTACAGCTACGGCTGTATTTGAGGGTTCTTTCCCCTCAAGTGGACGGTTTTGTTTCCTGGAAGAGTTAAGGTGGCTTTTGCAGGATTAGGAATGCTAGACAGCTATATGTAAGGTGCCTCTGTACTAAACTGACCTTTCCTTGCTTTCGTACTTGCCTTTGAGGATAGGGGCTGAGGAGTAGACGATAGGATCCTTGTGTATCCTTCTTCATGAACTTGTATGCTTGAATCTCATTGCTCCCTTCATGGCCACATTGCCCTAGGACGTCCTGAGGTTTGCGTCTGGTGTCTTCTCCAGCCTCTTATTAGTTGCCAGAATAATGTGACAACCGTCTCCATAAGTTCCAGAGGAGGAAGATACTGGGCACTGCTCCTTGTGGATGGAACGATGTTTTAGTGGGCTCCATTGGTTTTCTTCACCCATAAACTTTGGCCACTGTACAGTTGAGTGTGGAACTGTGCTAATTTTAGAGCCATCCAACAGGGTGCCCAACGAAAGTGAACCAGAAGCTCAAGGATTGATTTTAGCTCAGTATTTAACACGTAATCTAATCTTGGACTAATTGACCAGAACCCACAGTACCTGGGTATTTGTAGGGTCCCTTTTTTCCGCCAGCTCAAATTCCTTGACCTATTAAAAGCTTGACTACTTTGTAAAGGCCGAATTACTGACTTTAACCACTCTATTGCAAGGGACCTTAGCTATAGAATAGAAAACCTTGTGTTGGGGTTGTCAATAAGGCAGCTGTTGTATAAATTCACACCAATTCTTCGCATTAAACTTAACTCTTTAAAAGCCTCCTAAAGCATCTTGCTCTGCATTGTTGAACATCTGAAGTTAGGGAGAAAGAAGCTATTACATTATAGTTACTTTTGTTTAAATCATCTGCACTAGGGCAGTGACAAAAACAAATGCTTTGTACCTGTTCTGAGTATTTCATTTTGTGTTGTGTGCAGATGTAAGATACCTAACTGGGCAGGGGGAATCGAAATGATTCTCTTTGGCAGAACATTTCCTGTCCTGCCTCCTCTCTATCCTCAGTTCCTCCCCACCTAGAAGAGGAAAAAGACTGGAAAGGACTCTGCAAATAACTTTCCCTTGAAAGAGAAGACTTAGTATCATATGATCTCACTGATATGAGGAATTTGAGAAGCAAGGCAGAGGATCATACGGGAAGGGAGGGAAGAAATGAAACAAGATGAAACCAGAGAGGGAGAAAAATCATGAGAGACTCTTAATCTCAGGAAACAAACTGAGGGTTGCTGGAGTGGTGGGGGGTTGGGAGGGATGGGGTGGCTGGGTGATAGACATTGGGGAGGGTATGTGCTATGGTGAGCGCCGTGAACTGTGTAAGACTGATGAATCACAGACCTGTACCTCAAACAAATAATGCATTGTATGTTTAAAAAGATAGTAGGAAGGGAAAAATGAAGGGGTTGATAATCGGATGGGGAGACAAACCATGAGAGACTGTGGACTCTGAGAAACAAACTGAGGGTTACAGAAGGGAGGGGGTGGGGGTATGGGGTAACTGGGTGATGGGTATTAAGGAGGGCACGTGTTATAATGAGCACTGGGTGTTGTACGCAAACAATGAATCATGGAACACTACATCAAAGACTAATGAGGCACTGTAGGGTGACTAACATAACATAATAAAATAATAAAAAAAAGAAAACCACTGCATAGCAGCTGCACCATTTTGCATTCCTTAAAAAAAAAAAAACGAGAAGACTTACTATTTTAACTATGCTTGTGTGCAATTGAAAGGTTTGGGTTTGAGAAGTACAGAAAATAGTCACAAGAATAATAAAGTATGGTTTTTAAGCCCAAGGTAGATTCCGTAGAACACTGCCTTTGGCTGTTAGCATCAGGTTGAGCTTTTGCCTGAAAGATGATTTTCTTAAAGGTTAATAAAAAGGAGACTCTACCAAGCTGCTTTGCTCT
Source organism: Eumetopias jubatus (assembly GCF_037043125.1). Taxonomy (NCBI): domain Eukaryota; kingdom Metazoa; phylum Chordata; class Mammalia; order Carnivora; family Otariidae; genus Eumetopias; species Eumetopias jubatus. The sequence continues at coordinate 57,009,964 of NW_028274815.1, read as the reverse complement.
GCCTTGAATATGGATTTGGAAAAGAGGGCCCCAATTCTCAGGGCCCCCAATTCAGAGTTCTATGCACTGAAAAAGTAATTGTAAATACTTGAATGCAAAGGTATTAATATCAGATAAAGGTTGACATTTTTTAAGCAATTAGTTCAGAAAACTGAAGTTCAGACACGCCGCAATATTAAGTTGATCTTTTTGTTAAGCCTTGATGTTGTGTACAGGGATTGGGATTTTTTCTCTAGGTGTATCGTAAAATACGCACAAGAAAATTGCAAGGCTGGTCTTATCTTGGGTAACCAAATCTAAGGATTTCCTGAGTGAAGAATACTTCTATTAACTACTCTTAAACATTTTTATATCTCGTTGCCAACTTGAGATTTGAAGAGTAAGAAATTTGGGCTTTAAGTGAACTTCAAATGTCAAAAATAAGTTGATAACATACATTTGACCCCTTGATTTGAAATCTTCAGTCTGTCTTCACATACATGTTTTCTTTCTTAGATCTAAAGCTCTGGCATTAAATTTTAAGAACTGTTGAAAGGAATGTAGGTTTGGAAACTAAAAGTACAATGACTAGGTACAATTCAAAAGACCTTGATGATCAGTTAAGGCCATTTTGCTTGTTTGTTTTGTTTTTCCTTAGAGCTTTAGGCGGAATTTAATACATCAAGTATCCTATAGGACATTATGTAGGTGGGGTAAATTTACCTACATTTCCAAAAATAGTCAAATTACTTGCCCCCTCCATGTCTCTCTGTCCATCTGAAGTCAGAATCACATGGAGTGTTTAAAATGCAGGTTCCTGCCCTCACTCGACCCACTGAATTTGGGGCTGAGGGTCGGCCTGTTTTCCAGCTGTGCTCCCTCCAAGCTCTCCCTCTGCAGCTGTAGGATCTTAACGGGACAGGCAGCCCCAAGGAATGAGCCACCGCCCCGGGCGCACACCGGCCTGCCCTTGCCCTGCTCTGCTGACGCCTCTCGGAGCTTTTAGCGAATGGGTTCCGAAGCGAGATGGGGAGAGGCCCTGGAAACCACCTCTGAGCCCCACTGTGTGGCCGGTGTGCTGGCTTCCACCCCTCCCCCAGACAAATCCTCAGTCCTCGGTCCGGCGGGCGCTAAGAGCCTGTACTCTAAATGCAAATTCTTCTGGGAAGGTTAAAGCCCCATTAGCCATTTACACATTTGTGTGAATTAAAAGGAAGTCCAGGGACTCAAACTGACACCTAGTGAAGATTACTGGCTCTTTGTGATTTAAGGCAGGGGAAGGTCTGTAAGTTTGGCGGATACAGTGGCTTGGAGAAAACTGACTCCAAGGCAATGTGGAGTTATTAGTGTATTGCTTTTTGGGGGCCGTATACATGGGAGCTGGGTGTTGGAAGTAGTGAAATAACCAGGGCGAACTGCTTATTTCAGAATTGCTTTTAGAGATGTTTTCTCCTCACTCTGACTTGCATGCCAGAACCCTGAACTCAAGCTGGTCCAGCTAGTGCTACAATTCAGCCATTTGACGGATTTAAATGATCTGTAGTCTGGCCAAGCAACCCACCTACCAGATGTAGCTTTTACTTCTGGAGAGGAAATCTCTGTTTCAGGTTCCATGCAACTGACATACAAACGAACTTTTGGATGCAGCTTGGAGCCCGCGTATGTATGGTTAATTTTTGACTTTTTGGAAGTATAAACCCAGTTCCAAAATTTGGAAGTTTGTGGCATTTTATTATGGTAGTTGATAGCTGCTAGAGAAACACAGAAGCTTAGCCCTGCATTTGCTTTTTCAGGAAAGGATAATTTTAGCCAGAGATTTGAGTGAGGAGGAGGAGGGAGGGGGCGTGCCATATATATTAAAGTTAAGTAGCCAGCTGCGGGTGAGGGCACGCACCGGGAAAATTAAATAACCCGCTGCAGGTAAGGAGGTGGTTGGCTTTCAGTGCAGCAACCCTCTCTAAGAAGGAGTTGGATGGAGCCTCTGGGTGAGTAGGAAGTTACTTTTCTCTTCTGAACCTACGGCTTCTACAGCCCATACAAGTAAGCTTTAGGGTGCTCTAGCTGGAGAGGGTGTAGTTTATGCTGGGTGCATTTTCTTGCTATTTGTTTGTATCTCCTTCCTACTGTTTTAACCATGAAAGCTTCTCTTAAATTTTCCATTTCACTCCAGAGCACACAACAAATACCCTCCAGCCTTTTCAACCACCACCTCTGACAGTACGGTTAGCTGAAAATGCCTATCGGATATTTATAAGCCCCGTTTGTTCCAAATGTTGACTGAAATTTGTCCCGAAGTGGAAGAGTTTAACTGTTCATAATGATCAATAGTCACTTTAATGACTGCTCTAAATACATTTCTTACCACATAAAAACTGACTGAAAATCACAAGGTCCCCCAAAGCAGAATGCTGCTTCATAATGTGAATTTGGGGGGTACCAGTGTTTACCATTTGCCTTTTCTCAAACAGGTGGAAGTGATGTTAGGAACACTGTCTTCTGAATTTAAGCTACTGTTCTTTTAAAAATGGTGTGACAATGTCATGTTTGGTTTGGGTTAATTCTACCAATCTCAGAAAAGAGTTGGCTGAAGACTTTCTCTTTTCTATTTCATATGTGTAGCACTCTTTTATTCTTTAAACCCATTTTTTCCTGCTACCATTCAAAAGAAGCTAAGATTTGTGGTGTTAGCCAAAAAAAGAAAAAAATCCTCTCTCAGGTGCCCTCAAAATAACAAAAAAGACTTCCTTGAGCGTTCTAAATGAAAATTTGTTTTGTTGCACTTGTGGGTCCTTGGAACAATTATGTGAAGGGAAGGATTTATGGAATGAGATTCCCATGTTTAAGAGTCTAAAGAGGTTTGGATTTATGGGGCCCCCAGCCCCGCCGTCAAATCACTGAGACTGGAAAACTTTTGAGCAAACGAAACCAAATGGTCGCTCGCTCCACTAGCTGATGGCATTCAGAAGCTGGGCCTGAAGGAGGGACTTTTCCCACTAAATTGTAGTACAGTTACTACTTTAAAGAAGAGGTCCTGTTTTCTTCAGGCTCCACGCTTGTCTGCTAAAATAATTAGCTGTGAGGCAGATGGGGGAAGGACTGCATCTGCAAAAGGCAAGTCAAGGGTAAGGGGGTGGGGAGCAGGAGATAAGCCCCTCGCTGGACTCACAGCTGCCCACCCTGCAAGGAGCACAGCTTGCCAAGAATCTCCACACTGATTTATGGAGGAGAAATGAGGAAACCATTTGCCCCAGATATCTTGGATTTGTGACAATATCGGTGTAAACTATTTCCATTTAGACCAAGAGAATTCCGAGCCTCCAAGGTGTTCCCGCCCCGCCTTGGACCCTCCTCGTCTAGTGTTTCTGGCAGCACTCGGGCCAGTGGCTCTCAGTGCGGGGGTGCCTCTTGCAACATAGATACCTGGCCCCACTTTCGGGAATTGAGCTCCTTTGCACTTGGAAAAACCTAAATCAGAAACCAGGTTATTTTGTACAGAAGTAAGCTGCAGCCTAAATGATAGAAATCTGGGTATATTTTCCCAAAGGTTCCGCTTAATCATTTTCTGAGAGAATGAAGCCCAATGCTTTCTGCCTAGAACTTAGCTACCAGGGGCTCTTGGACTCCTGGTTTCCCCCTCTGTGTCTCTCTCTTCCTCTCCCTCTCTCTCCTTCCTGTTGTGTGCCTGGAGGAAATCGGCTTCCTTTATTACTCTCCAAAGTGTTGCCAGTCTCCTCTGTTTGAAAGGGCCTCTGTTTCAAACCCCTTTTGGAAAAGGAGAGCATTTTGGTTTACTGCCTTGGTTTACTGCCTTCCAGAGAACAAGAATGCATCTTGAACCAGTGTGTATCGAACTTTTACATCTCCTTGACTTTCTGTGAGCTGAGCCAACAGGGGTCCTCAGGCCCTCCATTAATTACAGGAGTCCCCTAGAAGCAGTAGCAGTTAGGCCACAATGGAAGGCTGTGATGAGCACTGGGAAGGGAGTACCCACTGGGTACGGGGGTCCTGCCTTAAGCACTTTGCAACCATCCTCTTGTCATTCAGCCAGGAGTTGTTATTTGCACTTCATAGATGAGAAGACAGACCATGAAAGAAAAATAAGCAGGACAAAGACGCCAAGCTAGGAAATTGTAGAGGCAGTCTAACTCTAGCATCTTGGCTCTACAACTTGGCTTCAGCACCCTACCGCGGTTCTGCATGATGGTCATCCGTGTCTGTCTGCCTCTCTTGAAGCCTTGATCAGCTTAGGACCCCGTCTTGACTCTCCCCGCCCCCCCCATCCCCTCCCTCAAAGGCCTTGGGAAAAGCACTTGTCTTCTGTGTGCCTTAATTTAACTCAGGCAGATGAGTAGAGTGCCCTCAGCCTAGAGTGGTTGACATCCCAAGTGCCATTAGAAAAGCGCTTTCATATGAAGTGCCCCGTAAGAGCTTGCTCTTCTGTTTCTAGCAAACCATTCCCAGGAAGCAAATTAAGTGGTAGCCCTGGGAGTGAACGAGTGAGCGGTCCGCTGGGCACAGGCACTGAAGTCCAGAGGAGCTTGTCACCCTTTGAGGATTTATCAAGTTTAGGTTTTTTTTAATTTTTTTTTTCCAGTAGGCTTAAATTTTGCCTAGCGGGTGTTCATTCTGGTCCAGGGCTCTGAATTTAGATCAGAACTTGACAATTTCGTCAGGAGAGTTCTCAAAATCTCTACTCACAACAGGAAGGCGAGAAATGGAAAGAATGTCAGTTATTAAGTTTAGCAGTGGCCCCTGGAATCCAAATGGCCCTTGAAAAGAACACTTGGGGAGAGGAAACTTTTGAATCGCTAAGTCTGCTAAGAACTTGCCTGTGTGGAATGCTCGGAGAGTGGCGAGAGCATGAGCAAGCTCTTCGGAGTGCCCGTCGTCCAGGGAGACAGCCCCATGGAAGGCCAGCTGTAGAGGCTAGAATGCGCCAGGCCAGGGGCGGTAGCTCTGCCCCCAGGCCGAGCAGCTGGGGGCCATTTAGCCGCAGCGGAGTTCGCTGTCTGAATTCAAGGATGTTCCCCGGATCTCCATCTGTATTGGGAAGAGCAGGTTGTTGGGAATGGCCATTGTTTGCTTCTGTCCCCCTTTGGCTAGGAGCAGAGGGAGGGGCCTGGCTCCCGTTCTCCTGTCGTTGCTGCGGGAGGACAGGATTAGTGGTTAGCCTCTCTCTCAAAGCCCTGGGGAGCAAAGGGCAGGCAGGAAGGAAGGAAGTTGTGTAGGATAAACAAAACAAAGCAAAACCAAAAAAAGCCACAAGAAAGTACTTCAGATGTGCAAGAATCTGTAATTCACATACTCAGGGGATGGTTGAGGGTTAGGACCTGGATTAAATGCTTTCATATGAACCGGAATACCAAGAGTATAGAGTGCCTGGCTGGGTCTAAAGAGGCCCTAGAAACAGATTCCTCTTAATGTTTCTGGATGTTTAGAACTATCAAGGTCTATAAATTCTTTTTAACTGTCCCTAGCAAGTTTTACCATAAGGCCATTCACATTGTCCGTTTGCCTTAGGTTTTCATAATAGGATTAAATAGGTTTTATGAACTTGTTGAAAATAATTCACCACTTTAAAAAAAAAAACTGCTTTAGGGGCGCCTGGGTGGCTCAGTCGTTAAGCGTCTGCCTTCGTCTCAGGTCATGATCCCCCGGTCCTGGGATCAAGCCCCGCATTGGACTCCCTGCTCCGCGGGAAGCCTGCTTCTCCCTTTCCTTCTCCCCCTGCTTGTGTTCCCTCTCTCGCTGTGTCTTTCTCTGTCAAATAAATAAATAAAATCTTTAAAAAAAATAAATAATAAACTGCTTTAAAAGAGGTGAATATACCGATAACACGTGTGAAGTGATCTCTTGAATGTTAATTAAAAGCCATTCCAAGTGAAGGAATCGCCATCAGATACTATTTTAGGGTAACTGGGCTGGCACCTGGCAACCTTCACAATTCAGTGTCTTTGTGATATCAAAGACTAGATTCCTTGGGATTGATACTCTGTGTCACGCCTCACAGATGGGGTTTTTCAACATCTTAATGACCCTTTGGCTAGCACCAAATACCTTTAAAAGGTAGGAGCGGTGGGCATTTTGAGAGGCCGCTACGTTCTCTCAGTGTAAAGTACGCCGAGGATTTCTAAGCCAAATGCGGTGGGAAGTTGTCAGCCTTGAGCAGCTGTTCTGGAGGGGGGCTTGAGGGCCAGCCTATGTGGGAGCCCAAGTTTCTGCAAATTCTGCACATGTACATGTGTTAAATTAACTTGAAGTTGAACGTGAACCAGAAAATGAAAACAAAAAATAACAAAACAAAAATCAACTCATGACAATGTTAGTTTCAGCTGGTGCAAAATAAGCACATTTGAAATTACATTGATTTTGCAGGAAATACCTCCCCCCCCACGCACTGGATAACATAGTTATTTAACCATCAGCTAGAGTTTAAGGTCAGGGGTCCCCTTGTTTAAAGATCACAAGCTGCATTTCCTAATCCAATGGTGGCAGAGATGGTCAAGAGAATTTGAAAGAGATTCAACTCTGCAGTGTGCCGCTTCCCCTCACTCCCCACCCCCCTTTTTTAAGACTTTATTTATTTATTGAGAGAGCGAGTGTGAGAGCACAAGCAGGGGGAGGGGCAGAGGGAGAAGGAGAAGCAGACTCCCAGCTGAACAGGGAGCCCGATGCAGGGCTAGGGCCCAGGACCCTGGGATCATGACCTGAGCCGAAGGTAGACGCTTAACCCACTGAACCACCCAGGTGCAACCCCCCCCCCACCGCCGCCCCCGTCCCGCAACGTTCCCTTTTTAAAGTAGCCCTCAAAATTGGTCTGAAACCAGTGACATTAAGAAGATCACTTGTATTTTCGTGGAAATTTCCAAGAGTTTTGAATCTGAAGAAATGTTCTGTAGGCTTCTAAGGCAACGTGGGGGTAATGGAGCATTTCCCCAAGGGTGTTCTGTGAAACCCAAGTTCTAACAAGATGCCTTGCAACCCACATGTGTTCTGTAGTCCAGTGAGTTAGGGAAAGAAGTCTCCCTTGCAGCATATGAAAGTCTTGGAGAAGTCCTGCGGGAAGGACAGAGTGGGCTTTAGCCAGTGCAAAGTCTCTCTTCATCCTTACCTCCTCTTCTGTCCGGCCACCGCCCATTCATACCTGGCAAAGCCCATCCCGGAGGGTCGTGGACCCAGCCAGTGGCATAGACACAGTAGCTGTGGTCCCTTTCCCTCATCTGAAACCAACAGGTTTCAAGGCTATTATTCCAGTCTCTTCCTCAAAGGTTCACTTTAGAATTAGGACTTGAGGCTTTTACCTAATTTCTTTCCATATTTGAATAAGCCTCACAATGCCGGGGCAGCAGAGAGGAGGATGAAGAAGATGGTGACTGAAAACACAAGTCTAGCAGACAAAACCTAACAACTGGGAGTTTCCCCTGGGCTCACCGCTCCGAGCGGGTGCTCTCCTGGTGGACACTGGCCCGATGCCTGAGGCCACCAAGCCTCCTTTGAACTCTCTTCCCATATCTGGTGACTTTTCTACATCGTCAGTGCTGCCTCCTCAAGACAGGAGTCGCTGTCGCCGTCCCAGCCTTTCTTCCAGCAGAGACCGGCCCATGGACGCTCACTCCCACTTGGAGAGCAGATCTCCAGAGGGGTCCTCTCTGGCCAGGGACAGCACAGGCCTGGGGCTTTGGGACAGTGCCCATTGTCCGACGTGGGCGACAGAAGCCCCGCCGAAGGCCCCGCTCCTTCCTGGATGGTCTGTAACCGGACTCTGGCCTTCCTGGGGCTTCTGTGAGCTCCCAGGGATCCCTTAGTCATTGCTCTTCTTTTCCGCTTAAACCATCCAGAGCTGGTTATGTGGTTGCCGCTGAGACCCTGACTAATACAGGCGCATCCTGCCGAATGGCTAGGATGCAATTCTGTCTTAATGAAACTACTGCCTCGCAGGACCCCAGATGGAGTTTCCAAACATGTCGTTCAGGAGCCCAGACTGTGTTTATCCTCTCAGATGTCTGGGGTAAGTGCTCTGTACATCACACATAGCAGAGGCAGCCTCAGCGTTTGCCACATTAAAGACAACGTTCTTCTTCAAGTAAGAGGCCCAACTTCGTCCTCCCCATCTTGTAAGGTGGGAATTTGATCGAAGATTTTCCTAGTGGCGGCAGGTCAGAAGAGCCGAGAGTGTACTCCGGCCATATCCTGCTGGCTTCATTTTCTCACCCCCTTGAAAATGGTTAAGAGTAAGAACATCCTAGGGGCGCCTGGGTGGCTCAGTCGTTAAGCGTCTGCCTTCGGCTCAGGTCATGGTCCCAGGTCCCGGGATCGAGCCCCGCCTCGGGCTCCCCGCTCCGCGGGAGGCCTGCTTCTCCCTCTCCTACTCCCCCTGCTTGTGTTCCTTCTCTCGCTGTGTCTCTCTCTGTCAAATAAATAAAATCTTTAAAAAAAAAAAAAAAAAAGAACATCCTAAATATGGTTTCGGGAAATATGGAGATATACACAAAGGGTAACCCAGTAAGACAAATTCACAGTAGGCTTTTCCCCTGAGAGGAGCTGAGGGTACCGTGGGGAGTGGGTGGGTGGGTGGGTGAGGGATCAGAATTTTGTCTGTGCCTTCTCTGGAATCAAGCACAAGTGTTAGAAACCAAGAAAGCCACTTTGAAAAGTATTTTCCTTGATGTCAGGAAATTGGGCTTATTTAATCACATAAAAAAGATTTTTAATTCCCTATCTGCCACAGGCTTAGCTCTCTGCCGGCTGCTAGAAGGAATTGCTAGAAGGAATACCACAACAATATTTATTTTTTTTCTGAGCCATTTGAGAGTAGCTGAGACACCAGGCCCCCTTATCTCTTAATCCCTGTGTGTCCTTCCGATGAACAGGATATTCTCTTACACAGCCACAACACTTATCAGATTCAAGAAATTTAATACTGTTACAATATTTTTTTTCTATTGTACACCCTACATTCCAAGTTTGTCAGCTGGCCCAGTAGGGCCTCAGAGCATTTCCCCCACTCCGGTGCAGAAGCAAATCCAACACCACAGACAACCTTAGGATGTCGTGTCCCTTTTGTTTTCTTTATTCTGGAACTGTTTCTCGGCTATTCTCTCCCTGTTATGACATTGAAATGTTTGAAGAACGGAGGCTAGTTATTTTTTTTTTAAGATTTTATTTATTTTTTGACAGAGGGAGACACAGCCAGAGAGGGAACACAAGCAGGGGGAGTGGGAGAGGGAGAAGCAGGCTTCCCGCCGAGCAGGGAGCCCAATGCTGGGGCTCGATCCCAGGACCCTGGGACCATGACCTGAGCCGAAGGCAGACGCTTAACAACTGAGCCACCCAGGCGCCCCTGGAGGCTAGTTATTTTATAGAATATTCCTCAACGTGGGTTCCTTGCGAATAAGTTCATGTGACGTAACCCTGGCCAGAAGACACATAAGTGATGTTGGCTGATGTCCATCTGCTAATGTTCCTCTTGATCAGCCAGTTACTGCGTGGTCAGGTTTCTCCACTGCATCCTTGCCATTTTCTCCTGACTAATAAGCCCTCTGTGGGGCCGTATACCCTTCGAAGGGACAAGGACACGCCACAATAATGGAGGAGGCTACAGAGGGCAGTAGTGAAACTGGCTTGAATCCTGACTCCCATTCGTGAGCTGTGACCTTGGGCAAGTGACCTAACCTCTCAGATCCTCCATTCCTCATCTGTAAAATGGGATAACAACATTTCCCTTCCTGTTGTTGGGAGGATAAATAAATAAGTAAGGTACCCGGCACATAGGAGGCATTCCACAAATTTAACCCACTTCTCATTCTCTTCCTCTACCTTTTTAAAGTTACTTTGGGGACAGTGCTTTGTTGCTTTCTTGCTATTGTTTTTAGTGCCATGAAGGGTCACCAAGGGCAAGCAAGTAATACAATGTAACACCTACAGCAAGTGGTATGAAAAACGGGCTATGTGGGGCGCCTGGGTGGCTCAGTCGGTTAAGCGTCTGCTTTTGGCTCAGGTCATGATCCCAGGGTCCTGGGATGAAGCCCCAGGTCGCGCTCCCTCCTTGGAGGGGAGCCTGCTTCTCCTTCTCCCTCTGCCCTTCCCCCCTCCCCACTTGTTCTCTCTCTGTCTCTTTGAAATAAATAGATAAAATCTTAAAAAAAAAAAAAAACCCAAAAACCCAGATATGCACTAGAACCCCCCGTGGGAGGAGCTTGCAGTCCTTTTTGAGAATACCAGGAGCAGGGGTTGGAGGCAGCAACACCACGGCTGTCTTAGGGCGTGCGGTCCTGCTCTGCCTGAGCGTCCACTGTAAGGAAAATAGCCAACAGGACAGAGCTTTTGAGACCAACGTGGGCTCTGCTGCATCAAGGACCCAGGGGTTTCACCCCACGCGCAGGCTGGAGGCCGAGGCCGAGGCTGCAGAGCAGACTCTGCTCTGCCCCAGCTGTGTGTCCCCGGGAAAACCACGAGGCTTCTCTAAGCCTCCATTTCCTCATCTGTAAAATGAGGGGTTTTGACCAAATCTGTAGTTCTCAGTCCAGGCTGAGCATTAGAACCAGGAGGGGAATTTTAAGAAAATGTCAATTCCTGAGCCTATCCCCAGACCAATTAAATCTGAACCCAGACCAGAATTTTTCAAAAGTTCCCAGGTGATTCTACCGTAAGCCAAATTTGAGAACCACAGGCCCAAAGAATCTTAAATGTCCTTCCTCGCCTGAAGTTTCTACAAGTCCATGAATGGAATATTCTGAGGAACTAAGTTTTCTGGTGAACTTAGAATTCACCACCAGAAATTCCTTCTTGTTTCTATTCCTATTTTTTGATAAATGTTTCTAAAGTGAATAAATCCAAATAATCTCTTTTTAAAATGTTTTAATTTTAAAAAGTCCAGTGTAGTTAACATAGTGTTACATTAGTTTTAGTTTCAGGTGTACGATATAGTGATTCAACACTTTTAGACAGTACTCAGTATGATAAGTGAACTCTTATTCCCCATCATCTATTTCGCCCATCCCCCCACCCACCTCCCCTCTGGTAACCACCAGTTTGTTCTTTATAGTTACGAGTCTGTTTCTTGGTTTGTCTTTTTTCCCCCCTTTGTTCATTTGTTTTGTTTCTTAAATTCCACATGTGAGTGAAATCATATGGTTTTGTCTTTCTCTGACTTATTTCACTTAGCATTATACTCTCTAGCTCTATCCACGTTGTTGCAAATGGCAAGATTTCATTCCTTTTTTATGACGAGGAATATTCCATTGTATATGTATACCACCTCTTCTTGATCCATTGATCTATTGATGGACAAGTCAATAACCTTGAAGGTCCTTCCTACTTTAATGTTTCTATGACTACATGAAAAGGCATTCTGAGGAACTGGGGTTTTCTGGTTATTTCGAATTCCACGGAAACTTCCTTTTCAGTTTCATTCCTACTTTCGAAAATTTTTCTGAAGTTTACAATTTCCTACCTAGGGAAATAAGGATAATATCTTCATAACATGGAAGCCACCACATGCCTTCTCCCTAGCCTGGACAGATATTAATAATTGATGATAACCTCTCCAACTTGCCTTAAAAATCCTTTTCAACCCTAGGCAGCCATGACCAATCAGCTGACACTTGAGATGAAACCTATTTGCCATTCTGGCTATGGGAAATTTAGCTCAATATTTCTTTCATGATGGGGTATCTTTCAGGGCTCAAAGGCAAGATTCCAAACAGCCCTCCCTCTACTCCAACTCCAAATTCATAAAACAGGTGGTGTAGGGGGCTGTGCTGAATGTATACGGAGTCTGGAAAAACTTTGGGTATAAATACATACAATGTTTTATAAAAGCATGGTTTCTGCCATTTACTTCTTTTACTTAAATTGAATACAGAGAAGCCAGTTCTAGGGAAATAGTACAGCAAATAGAGTAAGAGCTAGAGTTCAAATTCTGATCCTGCCACTCACTAGTTGGTCACTTTGGCCAAGTTATCCAATCTCTCCTCTGTAAAATATGGCTAATAATAGTATATCTACCTCGTAGGGTTATCATGAAGTTTGAATGAAACAATAGCCTAAGACCCAGGGTCTGACACACAGGGAGCTCTCAACAGTTGTTACCTTGTTAATACCATTTGTTGAGGGTTTCGTTGAGTTAGGATTAATGAACATTGCATGGAAGTGTTAGGGGTAGTAGAGATAATAGTAGTGAAGATAAGGGAAGTACCCCTATCTTGTGCCCCAAACACCAGCTGGTGGCAGGAACATATGAGTCTGTGCATCAAAAGTGGGTGCTTGTCAATGCATTCTTGGATGGCAGTGACCCACATCTGGGATGCGGTCATGGAAGCTTGGGGTAATCAACAGGAGCTGTGATACCCTAGAGGGGGCATGTTGTAAATTAGGGGGTATACTTTTCGGTTGATATCCCCATTGGTATTTAGGGAGAGGATGGAAGCTAGGTGTCCTGCAATGTTTGGAATAGTCCCATACAATGAAAAATTATCTCCTGTCCCACATGGCTTTTGAATGTTCTTCCAGACGAACCTCATTACAAATGTAAATGTAAGCGATACTTAGAACATAATAATTCTGAAAATAAGTTCTAAAAAGTTACTTGAAGAGCCCAGTAATTTAGAAGACCATTCCATAGAGAGAAGCAAGCTTAAAAGGAAGAAAGATCTTGTCTGGAAATTACTGTGTAATTTACTCACGCTCTGCAGGTGTGAGCCAGCTCTATGCATTAAGCATTTCTAACCAAAAATTCTCCTGAAAAGGGTTTCAATGCTGTTGGCCAGTTACTGCATAATGAAACTAACTGAAAATCTGTAACAGGGATTTGAGATTTCTTTGAACAGACTTGAGCCAGATTTAAATGACAGACTCAGGAAATACAAGGATCTCATTGAATTTCATTGTTTTACAAAATTTAAAGATATTGTTATAATATTGCTATCTATATACATATTCTATTTTTAAATAGCACAATGATAAGAAATCTAGGTTGTAAGAATTACACTCTAAAATTTATTTTCTAGTTGCCCGTTCTTTTTCAAGAACATTATTCTGATTCCTTTTCTGGATGTCCTCTGCACCACCAGGCCTCTCTCCCTCCATCTTTACAGGATACAGCCCCAAGTTCTTTTTAAGTAGTAGAGATCTGTCACTAGGGTGATAAGTCCAGTCATAAAGTAGGGAACCATCCTGAGGCTGTCCTTATAAATAAGTCCCAGCTCATTTATGACTTTGAGTCTGTAGCTTGCCTTAGTCTACTATCTCTATTTTAATTATGGTTTGTTCTTTCTCTTAGATACAGGTAAGTGATCTGTTATTAGTGTAACATTAGCTTTTATTCTGATGTCCACCCATACCTCTGCCCTTTCATTTTTCTGTTCTTCTTGTATAAGCACCTCTGATCTTCATCTTCTAAATCCCAAACATCTTCCTTATCAGTAGGTGCGGGAAGCTGGAGGACATGTTTGAGCCTTGATGTTTTGAAATACATGTTACTTTATTATAAATTATCATCTTTTTATTGATCCTTTTTGTTAAAAGAGTGGTTCTCAATGGGGGACGATTTTGCTCCCCAGGGGACATTTGGCAATATCTGGAGACATTTTCCGTTGTCATGACTGGGGGTAAGGCGCTGCTGGTATGAGTGGGCAGAGGCCTGGGGGGCCGCGAGCCACCCTGCAGCATATAGGACAGTGCCAGTAGGTTAAAAAACCCTGCGCTAGAGTTAGGGTATTACGTTCATTACATTAATCTGTGTGTAGATAGCTTATTTAATCCTTGAATTTTATTTGGGGGTATTGAGAGCAATTTATAAAATATGTGTCATACAAAGAAGCTCTAAACCACTGGCATAAATCAAAATGAGAGGACATAGTCTGGGTAGACTTCGGATTTCCCACTTCTACCAAGACTTTGAACTAGATATATAAGTAGAAAATTACTTTTTTTTTTTTTTTAGATTTTTTTATTTATTTGAGAGAGAGAGAGAGAGAGATGTGGGGCTCGATCCCAGGACCACCTGAGCTGAAGGCAGATGCTTAACCGACTGAGCCACCCAGGCGCACCAAGTAGAAAATGACTTTGAAAAAGTTTTCTGTCCTTTAATCTCATGTGCAAGCCAAAGGTCAAATGTGAAACTCCAGTGTGTCCCAACTGCTGAGTTTCCATCCTTCCAGCTGTATTTCTCGAACGTCTGTCACCGAACAATCTTGTTTCTGAAAACATTTGTTCAGCACCTGGTGAATCCACAGTCTTCTCCGCTCCCGTTTCGATGCTGAGTTCTTAAAACCCTTGAGAGGGTCTAAGTCCTCCACAAGATTGGGTAGAAACACTTCCCTCTCCGTCAATACCATCTCTGAGTGAATCTCTGTCACAGTTCCCAACCTAGAGGAACACAGCTGCAAGAAGGCCACATGGGCTTCCTCCCTGTGCCACAAATATCTTGAGAAGAATGTCTCAGAATTATGTAAAGGCGTGGCACTTAGGCTAATATGTGGGAGAAGTAAGTTTGTATATAGTACCATTTAGCAAATTCCTTCCCAAGATGCATTAGGAAGGCTTCACTACAAGTGGCATCAAACAAATGAAATGGAAAATTCCAGAGTCTGTGAAACAAAACAAGGGAGAGCAGACTTTGGAGGAGTTTCTTAGGCTCTTCCGGTCAGAGGTCCTCTCTGTAAAAGGGATATGAAGCACCTAGTAGATGCCTGGCACACAAAAGATGCACCATGAGCTGCTTTTGCTTAATAAATCCACTCAAGGCTGCACAGTATAAGGGAAAGATGGACCCCACCCACGTCGAAACTGGAGCGTGCTTTAAATGAGTTACATCCATGACAGAGCCCTTAGCGTTGGGGAAGGGGCACCGGCATTAAGCCAGCCCTATACTCTGAGCCACTTGGGGGCTACCTTCAAACCATCTTAAGGTAGGTCAGTAGGAGTGCTTGCTATATTACCAGATCATACATGCATAATCTCATTTGATTGTCATGATAATCCCAAATATAGGTGCTAATGTCCTTTTTAGTGGACAAGGAAAGTGAGGCTCATGGCGGCGAAGTGATTTGTCCAGGCTCAGGGTGGCAGGGGCCACGGGGCCAAGACAGGATGAGCCCAGGTATGGCTCTTACCTGTTGCCTTTGCACCTGGTCAGGGCCTCATCCCTTCCTTCTGGAGAAATGACTGCCTAAAGCGAACTTGCACACCTTTTGGGCGGGGAGGTTTTGTGAAGTCAGCCAGCCCTTCTCCAGGACTCAGCCTCTGGGGCATTGTGCTCACTCCTGCAGACAGGCCAGCAAGCCCCCCCCCCGCCCATGCACCCCTTTGGGCTCCCCACTACCACATCTGCTTGGTGGAGAAATGGGTGGGGCCCAAAGAGCAGATTTACTGCGTCTCCTGCGCCTTGGGCTCCAACCCAGCCGCGCAGAATTGGAGCGATGACAAGGAGAAATGTGTTTGGCTCCAGGCTCAGTCACTGAGAATTCATGTAGCGCCTGCAGGAATAAAAGCTAAGGCTGCCGCGTGCAAGGCCCTGCGTGGCAGTGGGAAGATGCAGAAGAGGTGCGGCTGGCAGGAGACCCGCTCTTACTCTCTAGCTGCTTGCAATCTAATTGTAGAACCAAAGTGGTTCCCAGAGAATCTCGGAGAAGGAACAAGGTGGGGCAACTTTGAGATGAGGAACCCGAGAGGTCAAGTGCTCTGAGGTCACACTGCTAGTGAGGAACCAATGACAGCTGCAGATTCTGTGACACGTACATGAGCTCTTCTTTTTTTCTTTTTAAAAAGCATGTAGAAAAATAAAATTAAAAAATACAGCTAAGCAGAAGCGCCCGGGTGGCTCACTCTGTTAGGCATGGGACTCTTTTTTTTTAAAGATTTTATTTATTTATTCATGAGAGAGAGAGAGAGAGAGGCAGAGAGAGAAGCAGGCTCCCCACTGAGCGGGGAGCCCGATGCGGGACTCGATCCCAGGACTCTGGGATCATGACCTGAGCCGAAGGCAGACGCTTAACCATCTGAGCCACCCAGGTGCCTGGGACTCTTGATTTCAGCTCAGGTCGTGATCTCAGGGTCGTGAGTTCAAGCCTGGCACTGGGCTCCACGCTGGGCAGGGAGCTTACTTTAAAAAAAAAAAAAGGCTAAGCAAAAAAGGAAAAAAAACCACCCCTAATCCCACTGCCCAGAAAAACCCACCATCACTCCCCAGCTCTCTCTTTCTCTCTGCAGATGTACATGAACATGTCCACAGCATGTGCCATTGTTTTGGTTTTTTTTTTAAGATTTTATTTATTTATTTGACAGAGAGAGACACAGTGAGAGAGGGAACACAAGCAGGGGGAGTGGGAGAGGGAGAAGCAGGCTTCCTGCTGAGCAGGGAGCCCATGTGGAACTCGATCCCAGGACCCTGGGATCATGACCTGAGCCGAAGGCAGACGCTTAACGACTGAGCCACCCAGGCGCCCCTGTGCCATTGTTTTATAGCTGGCTCATGCACATGCTATTCTGGAACCCTGTCTCCTTTACAACACGCAGGGGCTATTTAAGTGGCTCCCTGCAGGGGGCTGCCCCAGGGCCGGGAGGAGGGGGCACTTCCGGCATGTTCCTGGCCCCCGCAGGTGGCCTGGGGCTCCAGGAGGGAGGAAGCCCTCTCCGCAGGGCGTCAGGAGGCAGGTAGGTGAAGGTGACCCCTGGAGGGAAGAGAGGAGCCAAGTGAATCCGGAGGGGTGGGACGTTGGGATGCTGAAGGCAGTGGGTTCAGGTGCAGGGACTGAGGAGGAGACAGAATGTAGAGAGGAGAAGGCTGTGCGGTGGCCCTCCTGTAGGCGATGGAAGGAGCAGGGGCGCGTGTGGCTTCGTGGAAGGGAAAGGCCCTTCTCCGGGTTCTTGACGTAACCAAAGCAACCGGCTTTCCGGCAGCTTCCCACACACCTATTCAGAAGGCACTTCAGCCAGGAAGAAAGCAGGAAGCCGGTGTTTTCTAAGATGTATCCCACATATCCTACAAAAGTGTTCTCTGGAAAAAGGGTTGAAAAAACAGCTTGAGAAATGTGATCTACAGTCACCCTACCTCGGAGAATTGCAATGCACAGAAGCTTACCTATGGCCCCGAGAAGAAAGGAGATCGAAACCCACCGTTTCCCAGATGTATTTTCTCAGAATAGCTTACTGTCTATGGAATTTCCCTCTTGCTCTGGGACCAGGGATGGAGAAGACACCAGAGCCCGGGGCTGGGGGTCTCCCTCCTCAGGGCAGCTTCCTTAGGGCAGTGGAAAGCCCCAGGCCCCGCAGGTGTCAGGTGCCCACACCCAGCCCTCGCAGGGCCCTGAAGGTGGAAGTCCATGCTCTCTAGGACTCCTCCAGCTCCAACAGTTCTGTCTCTGAAATTCATGCCAACCACATCTTCCAGAGAACACCTAGCAGGTATGGTGGCCTAGGCAGTGAAATTTGTTGGTCAAATTCTCCCATTTATTCAACAAATATTTCTTGAGTACCTACTATGTGCCAGTTACTGTTTAAGGCATGGGGGATTGAGGAATGAATAAGATCTTTTCTTATTGCTCTAATGGGGCAACAGACTACGAACAAGTAACTATCCTATATGTCACTTAAGGGCTATGAGGAGAAATAAAGTAGTGTAAGCATAGCGTGTGGGATGGGCAGACTGAGAGGAGATGATTTTTTATTTATTATTATTTTTGTAATTTTCCCTTAACAGGGTTTCTTGTTGATTAATAGAGACATGGACTAATGAATTTCATTTGAGTACTACTTAACTCTCTGTGATCCTATCTGGTGGTATTGTTTTTTTCTTTTTTTTTAAATTCCAGTAGAGTTAACATACAGTGTTGTATTAGTTTCAGGTGTACAATATAGTGATTCAACAGTTCCATATATTACTCAGTGCTCATCACAAAAAGTGCACTCCTTAATCCCCATCACCTCTCTCACCCCTCCCCCACCCACCTCCCCTCTGGTAACCATCAGTTTGTTCTCTAGAGTTAAGAGGCTGTTTTTTGGTTTGTCTTTTTTTCCCTTTATTCGTTTTGTTTCTTAAATTCCACATGTGAGTGAAATTATATGATATTTGTCTTTCTCTTAGTTCATTTAGCATTATACCCTCTAGATCCATCCATGTTGTCGCAACTGGCAAGATCCCATTATTTTTTAGGGCTGAGTAACATTCCATTGTAGATACATATACCATATCTTCTTCATCCATTCATCTGTCAGTGGGTTGCTTCCATAATTTGGCTATTGTAAATAAGAGGGATGCAATTTCAGATAAGGTAAGCTGGGAAGGCTTTTCTAAAGAGGTGACATTTGAACAGAGACCTGAAGTAAGCAAGGATGAAACCCTGAAGAGATCTCAGGGCAGAGCATTTTGGGTGGAGAGAACAGCAAGTGTAAAGCTCCTGAGACAGGAACATGTTTGATGAGCAACAAGGAGGCCAGTGTGGCTTCAGGGAGTGGGAGAGGGGGAGAGTGGTAGAAGGTGAGGTCACAGAGATAGTGCAGACCAGTTCTTACAGGACCGTGTGAAGGTCACAGGAAGAACTTTGGATTTTATTTAGAGTGAGCTAGAAAGCCACTAGAGGAATTGAGCAGGGGAGTGACACGTGTTATAAGGGAGAACTTCTGCTTTCTAATGGGCATGAACGATTTTCTAAATGGTAACAGCCCACTCTCTGCCTTTGAAAATAATAGAACTTAAGAAAATTGAGTTTTTATTTGATGACTGAAGGAAGATCTTACAAGGCCTCCGGATTGGTCATTCATTCATTATACTCTTATTGAGCATATACACTATACGCCAAGTTCTGTGCTAGGTACCAGAGATGCAAATGTAGTTGATAAGTTGATAAGACTCTTTTTTAAAATATACTTTATTTTTAGGTAATCTCTACACCCAACATGGGGCTTACATTTACAACCCCAAGATCAAGAGTTGCATGCTCTACTAACTGAGTCAGCCAGGTGCCCCATGGAGTTGATAGACTCTTAGTTTCCTACTTGTGATAGAAAAATTTGCAATTACTTTGTCCCCCTAATTAAATAGAATTTCAAGCTCCCATTCACCATGGTGGCATGGAGTTCCATCTCAGTCATATTTCAAGAGATGGATTTCGTCCCTTTCCTTTATGGTTCCGTATGCATCCAGTAATTCACAGGTGCCTGAGAGGGGAAGGGCCTCTGATCGCCATTCTGTCAGGGATAGTGTCAACATACTCTTGACTGAAGCCCATTAGTTTTCTCAAAGGCAAAAGCTCCATCCCTTTGTACCAACCAGGGCTTCCAAGATCCTTTCCCTTGTTCCAGGATCACAGCTTTTAAGAATTCAACCTCCCTGTCATCTACTTACTACTCTCAGTGATCAGATCACTGATTGTTGCTGCATGGATGCATAAGGCAGGGTAACCTTCGCTCAAGCCTCTTATAACCTTTGGTTAGACAGACAAGTGAACCAGTATTTATGGTAGGTGAGGCTGAGCTGGGTCGGTACAGTGGGAAAGGCTCTAGAGTTGTTTGCCTTACAAGGAGTGAGCCAGAGTAGACTACACAACCCATGTTCTACAGTTGTGTGTGTGTGTGTGTGTGTATGATTAACACAAAGATTATTCATTCATTTTCAGTTTTGTGCAATAAGAAAAGGTGTGCAACAGGCTCCTTCTGTTTATTGTGAAAGATGCTGAATTTATTATGACTGTAGAACAGAAACAAGTATATGTATTTTTTTTCTTGGAGGTAGAAGGACTTTTAAGGATCATTTAGCTGAGATGAAAAAAGTGGTTTTGGGGGTACCTGGTGGCTCAGTTGGTGGAGCACGTGACTCTCAATCATGGGGTCATAATTTTGAGCCCCGTGTTGGGGGTAAAGTTTACCTAAAAAAAAAAAAAACACTAAAAAAGGAATTTAAAAAAATGAAAACTGATTTTGTCTTTAATCTTTTGTCCTTAACATCCTCTCTTTGACCGCTCTTAGTCTTCGTCTCCTCGTCTCTCTGTCTTATACTTCAGAGAATATGCATCCTCTATCACAGCCAGTCTTTTCTAGAAGCAATAGCTCGTTGAATAGGATGTCATTGTCTGTTTTTGCACCTCCTGACTTTCTTTGAATAACTAGGGATTGAAGCAAAGTCTCTCTTTCAGCTCTGCTTCAGCTCGCGTCCTTCTTCACCCTTTCCTTCATCCTCCTTTTCTATTCATTCACCAGTTTATTACAAAGGATATTATAAAGGGCACAAATGAGTAACCAGCTAAAGAGATACATAGGGTGCGGGCCAGAAGGGTCCCGAGCTCAGTATCTTGTGTCCCAGTGGAGCTGGGGTACGGAACCCTCCCCACATGTGGGTGCACTCACCAACCCAAAGCTCCAAGTTTTGTTCTACTTTTTTTTAAATAATCCAGATTTCCTTAGTTTTCTTTGTTGTTTTCTTGTTTTGTTTTGATTTTGTTTTTTAAGTAATGTCTCTACCCAACATGGGGCTGAAGCTCACAACCCTGAGATCAAGAGTCACATGCTCCACTGGTGCCCCTCCAGGTTTTGTTTTAAAGATCACTTGAAACTCTGGGTGATGGGAGTCAGGCTGGAGTAGGTTAGCACTGGGCCCCCAACCTCAGCGGCACTCTCCACTCAGCCCTTGCGGCCCCAGGTCTCCCTTGTTCGGGAAGCCGGAGTGCCGCACTGAGCCGCCACAATGGAGGTTTGTCCTCTCCTCCATACGACACTCTCAGGAAAGGCTTGGATGTCCGCCGGCAGCCATCCCTGCGGCACTAATGAAGTTTAGGAAGTGCTTAGCTGCAAAGGGCACGGATCAGGTAATTGAATTGGTGTCAGACACATAATGGCTTCAAGAGTCTTTTCTCCCTCATTTGGTAAGAAGAGCCTTTGCCCTCACATCCTCCATAAAAGCTCAAGGAGAAAAGGATGTTCACCCAGCTATATATCAACCCTGTCTATTGAGTAGGAGTTTTGGGAAACCATATGGAGAAGCACACTTTTTAAGAAGGCTTTGGGGACTGTTAATAGCAGGCTGGGCAGGGCACAGGAAGAGGCTACGCATGAGTGTGTTCCACAGGATGCTGCCAGGTGATAAAATATTAAAACCAATACCGACACTCACTCCTCAAGGAATGGTCTTAATGATTGTGTCAGATATCTGGGCTCTGTGGTCAAATGGACAGTGAGCTTTGGGCTTTATCAAAAATAGTTTAATGGGTGCCATGAATGGATGCCAAGAATGCTTCAGGGGTGCCAGGCCCTGTGCTAAACTCTTATGCATTATCTCATTTAATCCTCATAACAGTCCGATGGGGGAGGCCCTTGTACTATCCCCATTTTACAGATAAAGAAACTGAGCCTTGCTCAAGATCACACAGTTGTGATGTAGCAAACCTTGGCTTGAAATCTAGGATTGGGGTTCTAACACCAGTGTATTTTTCTTCTTTGATAAAAAAAACTTAAGGAAAATGGGTTATGTCCATATACGATAAAAGGTAGTAGTTAAGAGTTCATAGTGAATTAATTCTGTCCCACCAGACCCCAGTCCAGACACAGTCATCATTACTGGCTTCTCGTACCGCCTTCCAGCTATATAGAACACAAACACAGATGTGTACATGTTTGTGCGTCTACACGTGTGTACACAAATGTTTGTGTGCTACCCACACTATCTGCGCCTTTTCTTCATTTAATGTATCTTGGGAGGCTTTAAGTGTCTGTACATAATAGGCTGCCTGGCTTTTAAATGGCTGCATAGTAGTTCACAGTATAGATATATAGGAACTTAACCAGTCCACTCATTAGGGACATTTAGGACTTTCTAGAGTTTTCTGTTTTTTTTGGCCTTTCTTGACTTTTTGCCATCAGTAGCAATGTTGCAATAAGCATCCTCAGGCAAATGGCTCTGCAAATGTGTGTAAGCAACGTTGTGCTTTTGATCACAAGAGTGAGATGACATGCAGGGACAGTTGGGGTCACTCACCAGGTCACTGGCTCAGAGACTACATTTCTGTCACCTCCAGGGTATTGAGGATGGCAACCAGGGAGCCATCTAGGCTCTAGGCTTTGGGACATCCCATACATACAACCTTAGGTTTGATAGTGACAGACGTCAGCAGCACCTGGGGCCCCAGGGATGTTTCTAAATGAAAACAAGACTGTGGAGAGCAGGGTTCCTCTCTCCAGCCACCATCTCATCACACCCCACTTGGGGCAGCCAGGAAATGTAAGGCTCATGGGCTAAGCCTGCCACCCCAGGCAGGTGGAGCCCCATCGTGCCTGGCTCACTTAGGGAGGCATGGGCTGAAACCCAGAGATGGAGCGGCTTGCTCAAGGTCACACAGTAAATATGGCGGGAGGGGGCTGAGACACGCTCTTCTGTCTCTTCACTACTCCCTGCATAGCCCCCTCTGGGCTCAACACGTTCTGATTCACAGAGCTTTGCCTCTTCTCTGGTTCCAACGGAGGCTTGAGGAGCTCCTGAAACTGCTTCTGGGCCTGGGGGAGAGGGTGCAGGCTGCCCTTTTGTCACCTTTTTGCCTTCCCTTTACACAAGTGAAGCTGGCTTTTTGTCTCATGAGGTTGATGTTTTGCCTATAAACTGCTGCTATTGTAGTATCAGTCAGGACGTCTTTGGTGGTAACAAACAGACCCCAGGTTATACTGGCTTAATACCAAGATTTATCTTGCTCATTTACTCCCTGACTCAGGTCACACCCCGTGTCAGCTGTTCTCCCTGGAGTGACTCAGTGCCCCAATGTGCTTTCATCTTGTGGCTTGCCACCACAGTGGGTGGCCCCCATGACCGCCCGGGGGTGGGGTGCAGTGCTGGGGAGGGGAGCGTGGAATGCAGGAGGATCACACGCGGACTCTTGAATGCCTCTCGGTCACTTCCACTCCTAGCCCACTGGCCAGAACAAGGCAGGTGCCCACACCTAATTGGCAAGGGCCTGGGCATTGTAGGCGGCAGGCGGGGTCACATGGATAATCCTGGGAAGTACGTGTCTCTGCCCAAGTCCTGGGGCTGCTGGGGCCAGGAGACCATGGGCTGCATTAAGCAGGGCAATGACCACAGGCCTGTGGGAGCTATTGTTAATAACAGTAGATTTGGGGACTGATATTTGCTTTTAGGTGTCACTCAATTGCTAATTTATCTGCAGAGGACTTTTATCTGACATTCAGATGATTAAGAAAAATAAAACACATGTGCAGAAAACCCACACAACAAATGTAGAGCTTAACCTTAGTGAATTTATTGTAAGGCAAATACTCTTGAGTCTCCCGCCCAAGGCAAGAAACAGAACTTAACAGAATTAACTGTTATCATTTTTGGACTTGGCGCTCTGTGTCGCCAAACTCGAGTCTAATGCAGCTTTGGAAAAATGAAGCTTTGTGTTTTGTGTTTTATGCCGAGACTGTCGAATCTCGACAAGGAACTTGCAATATGCCCGCTGCGCGGCTGAGGAGGCCCTCCCACCCCGCAGGGAACATGTGGACGGGGTGTGGGGAGCCTGGGGCAGGCCGGCCAGCAGTCTGGATGACGGCTGCCAGAGTCTCCCTGTCTGCCCTAACGGTGCACTTGGTCCCTGGGTCAGCCTGCTTCTTGTGGCCCGGCACTGCCCAGGAACGCATCTGCCCTGAGAGGCAACCACACCTACCCAACTGCAGCCTGGAGGTCAGCCTGACCCCGGGGACTCCCAGCTCTGGGCAGAAGCCCCATTACCCCTGCCAAGGTATGTGTCAGCCTAGAAGCAGCACTCCATGTTTTGGGAACTTGTAAAAGCCTAATCCTAGAAAGACTGCCTGTTTCTGGCTGCTGGCTCGTCCCGCCTCCAGGGAGCCCGCCGCACCTGCTGGGAGGCAGCCCTGGGCAGGACCCTCCCATCTCGATCTGTCACTGCATATTTCTAGGCTCAAGTCAGACTCGGGGAAGTATGGCTTTCTCCTCTCTCCCCGCCCTGGTCCCCTGCACCCATGAAGCCGCTGACCCAGTTTTTGATGGGAAAATGAGAATCTCCGTGCAGTCATAGGAGTAGAGAGGGAAGCAAACACCACTCTGCCTTAACATAAGCCAGACACGACCCTCCTTCTGAGGAAGGGACAAGGAACTTGCGCCCTCCTGCTCTTATCAGAGCGTTTGGAACAAGCTCCCAAAATACCAAAGGCTGAGTACAGACCTCCTTTGCTGTCACCAAGAGGAATGATGAATCATACAAAACGCGCAATTTCTCTCATCCCCAAATACTGCATGGGTACTTACATTTAGTGTCATTTTACATGTGCGAGGAATTTTTTTTTTTTTTAATTCTTCTCTCTCTCTCTCTCTTTTTTTTTCCTAAACCCAAAACACCAGCTGTAAAACCCACTGCTTCCTTCCCCTCCTGGGTCTGCAGCGGTAGGAGGTGGCGGCGGCAGACAGCCGGGGGCCGTGCTCTGAGTCAGGCCTCCCTCTCGGGCTTGCTGCCTGCAAAACAAACTGAAAAGCTGGTGAATGGCACTTAGGGGCCCACAGGCATGCCGGGAGGCCGAAAATATTTGCAGAGGCACACGCTCTGTTCACAGAATGAAAGGCCACTATGTAAATATCGGGGCTCTGTCGGGGTGAGGCATCTTCAAAGTGGCTTCTGCTTGTCACATCGAGCCAGCAAGGAAGCAAAGACATTCATTCAAAAGCAGCACGCAGGAACCCTACCACAACTTCCTGGCCCCAGAAGGTAGACTCAGAACGGGACCGCAGCCTGGGGTCCCGTGTTTCTTTTTCTTGCCCTTTCTCCTTTGCTGCACACCGCACAGGGTGGTTTTGTGACGGCCTACAATGTCAGCTTTCAGGGCTGGGCAGACATGCTCAGTTTTCTCTCCCTTGGCGGGGGAAGGCTTTTTTGGAAGACACTCAAAAGGCAACCATAGTTACTAATGGAGCATGGCAAGCATGAGACAGAGGTAGTTATTACCCAGGCTTGACAAAAAAAGGAAAATCGTGGGATGGTTTTTGCATCAAGCCACAGATATGAATTCCAAAGACTCCCAGGTGAGTGCAGAAGCCGACCAGACACACCTGATACCCCCTTGCAGCATCCCCCATGCCTTTCAGAAATCCCGCACAAACGTGAAAACTGGCGACAGTCCTCTGACCACACTGGGGCCACGAGCCAAGATCCAGGCAGAATTTTCACTAACCACATTGTCCACTGGGATGCGTTCAGAAGAACATTCTTGGATTTCACACCATTTGTGTTGGCCCCTCTGAACCAGAAAAGGACAGACAGCCCCCAGAAGGGAAAGAAATAGTCCCTTTGTCAGTGATGATCTTCCACCTGGGCAGGCAGGAAGTATCTTCCAGGTCAGACAGTTTCCTCCTCTTCTGTCTTTCTCCAGAGCAACAATGACTGTGATTTCCAGCATACAACACAGTGAAAGAAGAATGGCTAATGGCATGCATCATCATCTTCAGATGTTGACTTGCTAGAGGAAGTGTCCTCAGCGGGGAGAGAAAAGAAGGGGACTGGGACTGGCTGCTCAAAGGGCTGCAAGCTACCCTGGATTCCCCAGCCTCATCAGAAAGCTCAAGAGCAGAGCAGAAGAAACAGCGATGGCTGGATCAGAAATATCCCAGAGAATGCTCAGCAGGCACGAACACCTGAGCTAAGCAGACTTAGATCCACAGAGGAAGCTGCCAGCACCCAAGTGGGAGGCTAAGGATGCTGCATTTACTTTGTCTGATGGCCAAGGCTAAGCCCAGAGAGAGGGCTCTCCACGTGAATACCAACGAGGCAATGAAAATAGAGGAGAACGTGAAGGATAGGAGAACCGCCTCAAGACTTGGGAGCAGCACCACTTTCTGAACATTACTGTTCTATAAGAAACAGATGCTAATCTTAGACAATTGCTGCCCTGTGCCTTTGGGAAGCTGCAAGAAGATATGGCCTCAGGGTGCCTGGGTGGCTCAGTCAGTTTAGCGTCCGGCTCTTGATTTTGGCTCAGGTCATGATCTTGGCATCATGGGACTGAGCCCCGAGTCAGGCTCTGCGTTGGGCATGGAAACTGCTTAAGATTCCCTCTACCTCCTTCCCCCTCTCTCAAAGAAAAAATAGATATGGCCTCAATGGGAATTGGCTAAAGAAGGAACTAGGAGGACCCCTTATCAGATATGATTTGTATATAGTTTCTCCCATTCAGTAGGTTGCCTTTCATTTCGTGATGGTTTCCTTCCCTGTGCAGAAGCTTTTTAGTTTGATGTAGTCCCACTTGTTTATTTTTGCATGTGTTGCCTTGACTTTTGGTGTCAAATCTGAACAGTCATCACCAAGATGCAGGTCAGGAACTTGCTGCCTAGTTTTCTAGGAGTTTTAGGGTTTCAGGTCTTACATTCAAGTCTTAATCCATTTTGGGTTAATTTTTGTGTATGGTGTAAGATAGTGGTCTGGTTTATTCTTTGGCATGTGGCTGTCCAGCATTCCCAGCACCATTTATATTTTTGGCTCCTTTGTTATAAATTAATTGGCCATATATAAGTGGGTTTATGTCCAGGCTCCTTATTCTGCTACATTGATCTATGTGTATTTTTATGCCAATACCATACTTTCAGCTTTTCACCCCCGAGTATGCTGTTAGCAGTAGACTTGTCATTATGACCTGTATTTTGTTGAGGTACATTCCCTCTATACCTATCTTGTTGAGAATTTTTATCCTAAATGGATTTTGAATTTTGTCAAATGCTCTTTCTACATCTCTTGAGATGATTATATGATTTTTATCCTTCATGTTGCTAATGTGGTATGTCCTGTCAATTGATTTATGGATATTGAACCATCCTTGCATACCTGGAATAAATTCCACTTCATCATGGTTTATGATCTAATGCTTTACTGAATTTAGTTCGTTATATTTTGTTGAAAATTTTTGCCTCTGTGTTCACCAAGGCTATTGTTCTGTAATTTTCTTTTCTGGTGTCCTTGTCAGGTTTTTGTATTAGGGTGATGCCGGCCTCATAAAATGAATTTCGAAGTGTTCCCTCCTCTTCTGTTCTTTGGAAGAGTGTGAGAAGGATTGGTATTAATTCTTCTTTAAATTTTGGTAGAATTCCCTAGTGAGGCCCTCTCTGGTCCTGGACTTTTGGTTGTTGGGAGGTTTGTGATTACTGGTTCAGTCTCTTTGCTAGTAATCAATCTGTTCAAGTTTTCTGTTTCTTCTTGATTCAGTCGTGGTAGCTTGTATATTTCTAGGAATGATCCTGAGATCAAGACCTGAGCTGAAATCAGGAGTCAGATGCTTAGGGGCACCTGGGTGGCTCAGTCGTTAAGAGTCTGCCTTTGGCTCAGGTCATGATCCCAGGGTCCTGGGATCGAGCCCCACGTGGGGCAACCTGCTTAGCGGGGAGCCTGCTTCTTCCTCTCCCAATCCCCCTGCTTGTGTTCCCTCTCTCACTGTCTCTCTGTCAAATAAATAAATAAATCTTAAAAAAAAATAAATAAAGTTGGATGCTTAACCCACTGAACTTTCTCTTTCATTTGAATCCTCTCTTTTTTCTTGGTGAGTCTAAAGATTTGCCAGTCTTGTTTATTTCTTCAAAGAATCAGAACTTAGTTTCATTGATCTTCTCTATTGTCTTTTTAGTCTCCTTTTCATTCATTTCTACTCTGATCTTTGCTATTTTCTTCCTCTACTAACTTGGGGCTGAGTTTATTCTTTTTCTAGTACTTTGAGGTATAAAGTAGGTTTTTAATTTAAGAGTGATCTTGTTTATTAATATATGTATTTATCACTGTGAACTTCCCTCTTACAACTGTTTTTGCAGCATTTTATAAGTTTTGGCATGTTGTTTCCATTTTCATTTCTCCCAAGGTATTTTTTTATTTCTTTTGATTTTTTTTCCTTTGACTCTGGTTGTTCTGTAGCGTGTTTTTAAATCTCCAAATCTTTGTGTACTTTCCAGTTTTCTTCTTGTAATTGATTTCCAGTTTCATACCACTGTGATTAGAAAATATGATTGTGATAGGATTTCACTCTTTTTTTAATTTTTTTTTTATAGATTTTATTTATTTATTTGAGAGAGAGAATGAGATAGAGAGAGAGCACGAGAGGGAAGAGAGTCAGAGGGAGAAGCAGACTCCCTGCTGAGCAGGGAGCCCGATGCGGGACTCGATCCCGGGACTCCAGGATCATGACCTGAGCCGAAGGCAGTCGCTTAACCAACTGAGCCACCCAGGCGCCCGGATTTCACTCTTCTTAAATTTATTAAGCCCTGTTTTGTGGTCTAACAGGATTATTCTAGAGAATGTTCTGTGTGCTTGAGAATGTGTATTCTCTTGCTTTGGATGGAATGTTCCGTATATATCTGTTAGGTCCACCTGGCATAACACGTCATTTAAGGCTACTGTTTCCATACTGATTTTCTGCCTGGATGAGCTATCCACCGATGAAAGTGGGCTATTAAAGCCCCATACTATTATTCTGTTGCTGCTTATTTCTTCTTTAAGGTGTGTTAGTATTTGCTTTATATATTTAGGTGCTTCTATGTTGGAAACGTAAATATTTACAAATGTTATATCCTCTTGCTGGACTGACCTCTTCATCATTATGTCATGTTCTTCCTCTCTTATTGTAGTCTTTTTAAAGTCTGTTTTGTCTGACATAAGTGTAGGTATACAGCCTTCCTTTGGTTTCCTTAGCATAGAATATCTTTTTCCATCCTCTCACTTTCCATCTTTGTGTCCTTAAATCTGAAGTGATTCTTACAGGCAGCATATAGATGGGTCTGTAGAGACACGTTATAATTAAAATGTCAAAAGTTAAAGACAAGGAATCTTTAAAGCACCAAGAGAAAAACAACTTGTTACATACGAGGGAACCCTCATAAAAAATATCAGCAGATTTTTCAACAGAAATTTGCTGGCCAGAAGGGATTGGCATGATATATTTAAAGTGCTGGAAGAAAAAAACTTCCAACCAAGAATTCTCTACCCAGCAAGAATTGTTATTCAGAATGGAAGGAGAAATAAATTTCCAGATAAGCAAAAGCTAAAGGAGTTCATCACCACTCAACAGGCCTTACCAGAAATGTTAAAGGGATGTCTTTTTTTTTTTTTAAGTTTATTTTTTTAGTAATCTCTATACCCAGTGTGAGGCTTGAATCCACGACACCAAGATCAAGAGTCATGCGTTCTTCCAACTGAGTCAGCCAGGTGCCCCTAAAGGGATGTCTTTAAGCTAAAAGGAGAGGGTGCTAATTAGTAATAGGAAAACATATGAAAGTATAAATCTCACTGGTGAGGGTAAGTATATAGTAAAATTTAGAATACTGTAATGTTGTAGAGGTGGTGGATTAATTACTTTATAAAGCTAGTATAAAGGATAAAAAAAGGTAGTAAGAACTATGATAATTAAAGGATACGCAAGATAAAAAGATGTAAAATGTATTAAAGACAAATTGTAGTGGGTGGAGTAAAAATGTAGAGCTTTAGGATGCATTCAAAATCAAGTTGTTATCAACTTAAAATTGGCTGCTCTTATAAGCTGTGATATGTAAGCTTCATGGTAACCACAAAGCAAAAACCTATAGTAGATACAAAAAAGAGAAAGGAATATAAGTGTACCACTACAGAAAATCATCAAATCACAAAGGAGGAAAGCAAGAAAAGAAGAAAGCAGGAAAGCACAAAGAAAGAAAGGAACAGAGGAACTACAAAACTGCCGGAAATCAACAAAATGGCAATGAGGACATACCTATCAATAATACCATAAATGGACTAAACTAAGAGTGGCCGAGGACATATTTTGAGGTAAAAACAATGTATACTCACCCCCATCTATGTATAAATGCCTAGAAAAGTCCAGAAAAACAAACAGTGCTTACTTTCAGTGGGACAGGAGAGTGTTAACGGGTTGAACAGTCTCCCCCAAATTAATAATGGAGTTCTAGCCTGTAGTACCTCAGCATTTGATCTTATTTGGAGAATTGAATCTTTACAAAGGTAATCAAATTAAAAAACTAGGTCATCAGGGTGGGCCTTTAAGCCAGTATGACTGATATCCTTATAAAAAGGGGAAATTGGGACACAGACACATACAGAAGGAAGATGATATGAACAGACGTAGGGAGGAGATGACCACTCATAAGCCCACGTAAAAAGCCTGGAGCAGATTTTCCCCTCACATCTTGTGTTTGGACTTCTAGCCTCCGTAACGGAGACAATACATTTCTGTTGTTTAAGCTACCCAGTCTGTACTTTATGGCAGCCCTAGCAAGCTAACACAAGGAGACGCCCATTTTTATATTTTTGTAGCATATGACATTGTTATAATGACTATGTATAGTCTATAATCGGAGCACCCCCCTTCCATTTTTAATTCTGAAAAACGAGAGACGAGACAGAAGAGGGGAAAAGAGGACCAGGCATGACTATCACATAACTGGTTTTATTCCTCATCAGTAAATAGGGAGCGTACCTCCTGCTACTCACTCGGTCCGGGCCCCACCCTCACCCCCACCCAACACTGCCCTCTCTCTCGGGGGCCATGAGCTGAGAAGATCATTGGGCCCTGATCTGCTAGGTGACAACTAGCGTCTGGTCATGCAAGATGTCCCCAGGCCCATCTCCCTTCATTGCACACATCTGGTTCAGGCCTAGACCAAGTGTGGCATTTCTAACCATCGCACCCCACAGATCAGAAAGTCCCAGGTGCCTGCAGTAAGAATGCCTGCAAGCAGCTCGCACACTTTTAAAAGCTCTGGCCCCTCATTCACACAGAGGGGTTGCCTGCTCCGAAGCCACATTAGAATAACAAACCACCCTAGGAGTCCCTGTAAAACAGAATTCTTCCAACAATTCTTCCCCTGGGAAGATGTCCTGCTTTTCCAGGGGTGGGGGTGGGGTGGGGTGGGGAGCAGCAGGGAGCAGCAGGGGCCCAGGAGAAGAGGGCACTGACTTGCAGGGGTCAAGGCCACCAGAGGGCTGGGTTTAAGATAGCAGAGCTCTGCAAGACCATGTGCTCCAATCCTGGTCAAATAGGCTGAGCCAGATCTAGCCGTCTCGGCAGAACTGCTCAGACCGAGGCCCCGGACTTTCTGGCAAGTTGCATGCACTGGTCCTGGAGGAATCCAGCCAGCCTAGTACAATTCTGCAGCTAGCCCTTGGGCCAGCAAGGAATCAAAACCGAATTTAGAATTGCAGAGAGGTTAAGAAAAAGAAATCTTAACGTGTATGTGGTAGGTCTACTCACAAAATAGCCACAAAGACTTCAGCCTCCTGTGCTTCAAGAGGTTGTCCTCTCCAGTTCCTGATGTTTCCTCAGGTTTCCAGCATACAGGAGGAGCTGAGGACAGGACTAGCATTTCGAAGCGCCTTCTGTATACTGCACTGTAACTACAGCACAGCCTTTGACCTTCCCAATGTGCAGAGGACAGGTGGTATTCCACTTGTTCTGCCCGAAAAAACCAAAGCTCCGAGAGGTGAAGTCACTTGCCCAAGGGTTAATGGCTAATAATGACAGAGACACTGAATCAAGATTGAATTAATGGACTTTGTACCTGCTTTCTCACCTGAGTGGAAATGATCCCTCTTCTTGGCGGGGGTTTAAAGGAGATGATGTGTGCAGCATGCCCAGCTCCTGGCTGAGCACACAAGGCACCAGATGACCAGCTAATCCTGAGGCAGACTGCTGGGCCCCAGAGAGCAGGGAGGACTGAGCAAGGCTCTGGACCGGTGACCCCTTTTCAAGCCCCCAGAGAGGTGAGCAGAGGTATGAGAGCGAGGCTGGGAAAGGAACAGGGCTCATCAACTTTCTTGAAAACATATTTTCCATTGGATGTCTTCTTCCATGTTGGCTCTTCACCCACTATAATCTTTATGCCCCTCCTACTCCGAACGGATTTCATGTTCTCTGATCGTCTCTTAGTTACTAATCTTTATGGCTGGCTTCTCTCCTCTTGCTTTCCAACCCCCAGCATCTCCTATTGTTTTTCACCTTTGCCAGTGGCTTGGAAGAGTTAAAACTAAGACAGAGGGCCCCTCTCCGTGTCTTTTTAAGGCCCCTGCTTGGTTCTCTAGAGAGGAGCCGAAACATTCCCCTGTGACCCTTAAAAGACCCCACACTCTACTTCCTCCGGGGGATTGCCATTGTAACTTTTGGGCATCCAAAGAGCCCATTTGGAAGGGAAAGGGGGCCAGATGTCACTGAAACAGAACCACTCTGAGGAGACCAAGGGTCTTGTAGTGTTAACAATTGTTTTCTGTGAGAAACCGTCTCCCAAACTCCAACAAGCCCACCCACCCGAGGTTCGGCAGGAATTGGTGGAAAATAACGCGGAGGAAGTACAGCTGTTCCCTCCGAGGAGCACGCGTGGGGGAAGCCGGGCCCAGGATGAGGGGGTGTTCCCGGGGCTGTGACATACAGCATTCCTTTCGCTTGAGGCATCCAAGCCCAAGGAGCCGCAGTCTCCCCTTGGGAATATGACATAACCACAGCCGGGAAGGGCCTCACAAAAACAGACCGGTGTCCACGCGTCCTTCTCCAAAGGAAGCCCCTTCCCATCCTCTGTGCGAGAACGCTCGCGTGCGCCGAGGCTCAACCGCCCCCCCATCTCCTGCCAGACAAATACCCCAAAGTCAACGATCTGATAGGATGTGTTTATATTTACATGGTACGTTTTAAAGCAATGGCTACATTGGTCATACATATTAGAAACCATAAAAAAAAGTTAAGAACTAAAATGTACATCATACACTTGTATATATATTTTTTACACAGAGGTAAAAAGGCTTATTATAAAAAAATCAATACAACAGGGTTTTTAGTATACAGGTAAAGAATGAATTATGCTTCAGGCACTTTGTTAATGTGAGCAAATAGCTTGGGGGGGGTTGGTCAGAGGAAGCTTCCAAACAAATCTTTTGGTTAATGTTTTGTTACCACAGATACAAAAATAAAATCTGAATAATTTCTCTCAAATGATTGACGTCAGTATGGCAAAGCTGACTGGGAAAATAACTACACACTGTTCAGCTGCAGTGTGGCAATTAGAGACGTATTTACATCAATGTCCCTATGGCTGTCCTTGTGCCCTTAACCGCTCGCTGCCTTCACAGACCAAAACGTATAGGCGGAGTAAGATTCACTAGCATAACTCTTCAAAGGGGTGGAACAGAACAAGGGGTAAGTAACCACTAGACAGGGGCTACAAACAAAACGCGGCAGGATATGTGTGTTCCTAGTGAAATAAATAGGGGCACTTGAACTGAGGTCTAACAAACCTACATTAGTGTTGTGCTTTGTAGAGAGGAGAGACCTTGAGAAAGGCCCTGAGGAAATGCCTCAGGACGGGGGACTTGGTGGGGGTGGGGGCTGGTCTCTTGACAGGGTCTGGAGGCTGGCTGGAGGTCTTCTACATGTTCTCCAGGCTGGGAAGCAGTTCTCGTTTCTTCCATCACCAGACTGACAGCGCTCTGCTCCTTTTCCAAGCAGGAAGACCCAAACCAGTCACTCCAACAAAGGAAAAACATCTACCAACTAACTCTTAAGCACACGGAGTATTTACACCGATGATCTGACTAAAGAAATGTGATGGGCGCTCAGATGAGCTGAAAACATTCCATGAAGGTAAGCATGGCTAGCACTTCCCCAATATGATTGGCAGACTGGAAAAAAGTCCCCTTCCTTGAAGACTGCTGTCCTGTGTGCAATAGAGAAGGGACGGGGGAAGTGGAAATACAGAGAGCAGGCCATGCCCTCAGCTGGCAATTACCACAGGGAAATCATGGCGGGAAGAACGGCCAGCCTTGACAAGCCTGTCTCCTACGGTCTCCATGACGTTCTGATTGTACTATGCTAGGTACCACTCTTCACTTTTCTTCTTTCTGCAACAAGAAGATTTGGCTACTCCTTGCAATATATTAGAAAAATACTCTTTTCCAGCTAATTAGAAGCCTCCTACATGGCAAGGCGACAGGTAGACCCAGACTGCTAACCTAACCATCTGTGCACCCGAACTGGCAAGTCTGGGATTGGAGATGCAGGAGAAAGACACTTAGGCATGGAAGGGTTTTTACATATGGCCTTGTTTTTTTCCCCCAAGTATAAATGAAGAATTTGGTGATGTGAAATTCAGTTCAGAATGAAAACAAAAACAGAAACCCACAAACAAAATGCAACCCACCATTCTTCTGATTTAGGACATTTAAAATGCACCACCCCCCCACCCCCCCAGGAAATAGCCAGTGGGGGTGTGGGAGGAAGCTCCTTTAATCTTATTTACTACAACCTCAGTGTCTCAACTGTAACTCTTTGGAGAACGTGTGTGTGTGTGTGTGTGTGTGTGTGCGCGCGCGCGTGTGCGTGTATGACTAGACTTTCGTTTTCAACTGTAACTCTTTGGAGAACGTGTGTGTGTGTGTGTGTCTAGACTATTTCGTTTGCCAAACAATGAGCACAATTTCTTAGTGTTTTCTTCTAATATTGCTAAATTTTTAGAAATGGTGGTAACACAATTTTAAAAAGTTCTACTTTAGGGGTTATGTGGAGGCTCAGAGAGACCTGAAATCCCCCTTCTCTAGCCCTGGTCCATGAGGATGCAATGCGGTTTAAGGAATTTTCCTGATTCACACAAGTTAATCTGAAGTTAAGGCTCAATTCTCATTTTATGGGTGAATGTTTTGCATCAGTAAATAATTGACAGAGAATGATGATGGGCTCCGGATAGAAACTGCAGCTTCATTGGGAAAT
This sequence comes from Eumetopias jubatus, assembly GCF_037043125.1. Taxonomy (NCBI): domain Eukaryota; kingdom Metazoa; phylum Chordata; class Mammalia; order Carnivora; family Otariidae; genus Eumetopias; species Eumetopias jubatus. The sequence continues at coordinate 56,975,287 of NW_028274815.1, read as the reverse complement.
TTGGCTTTACAAAAGTTAAAGCGATCTTGTTTTGGGGTAGAAGTTTGTTAACTAGCTCACCTCCGATACATAATCTGACTGCAGGTTAAAATACTTCTGGTGGGGTTTCATCGTTCTGACATTACCTATCCGCAGGAACCCGATGCTCCTTAGCGACCAGCAAGCTGAGCCAAGAGAAAGAGCGTCTGGGAAAAACCAACTATAAACCCCACCCCAAACCGGCAGTTCCGACTACAGGCGCCTTTGCAATGGAAGAGGTGGGTAGGAAAGACATGAAATCAACACATGTATAAGACAGATTGATTACAGATTAATAATACACGAGTGTCTGTGCGGAGGTTCCTTTCCTTCGAACACTGTGTGCGTGCGTGTGTGTGTGTCTGGGTGTGTGTCTGATGCAGAATGGGTGGCTGGGGGGTGGGGAGGCGGGAAGTGCAGAGTCCACCAGGCAGGCTCCCCAGGCTGGGACAGCGCCTCAAGGTACCAGGGAGCAGGGAAGAAGATGAGAGTATGTCGGAGACAACAAGTTCCCTTGTGGCTGTGGGGGGAGGAGGAGGAGAGGAAGGAGGGAAACCGCGTCACACGGCCGCTTTGTGCTTCCCGCCGCAGCACCTGCACATCACCCCGCAGTGGTAGCAGGCCCGAAGGGGCAGGTAACAGCACATACAGGGGGCCAGGAAAGACAAGGCAATAAGAGCCATCCACCGGAGGCAAAACTTCTCGTCGCTAGTATCGCACGAGCACGGGTCTGTATAGTCTCCCTCGGGGTCCGACATACAGTGATAGAGCATGCTGTCCGCACACCACATACAGCTCACGCGGCGGATGCAAGTTCTCACGGAGTCGGGCGCGTCCTGACAGCGGCCCCTCCGGTTCTCCTCGTGGTTGAACATGTCCCTACAGTACTCGCATCGGGAGCGCTCGCCGTCCTCCTTCCGCCGCCGGGACTTGCCCCGGGACGGCTGGGTCTTGATCACGCCGCCCCCGCGCCCTTTGGGGTCCTCGCCAAGGCCAAAGTCCGCGGAGTCCACGTAGGGGTAATTGTAGTCGTGCTTGGGGACCTCGCCCTTGGCGAAGCGCACGTACGAGTCGGCGTCCTCCGACGTGTCCGGGGACTTGCCCCTCACGGGAGCGTGTCGGTAGTCCTCGTAGCCCGTCAGCCAGATCTTCTCCCTCGGGTTGATGCGCACGATCTCCTCGTCGTCGTCAGGGAAGCTCACCTGGCGGTAGGGCCTCGGCATTGGCTGCCCCGGGAGAAAGACACCATTTTATAGCAGTGGCAAAAACAAACAAAATCCTCCACTTACTTGGCCTTGACAAAGGCATTTCTTGGAAAAAACGGACCCATCCTAGAATTACTGAACAGCTCCTAGGTCAGAGGTGTGTTGCCGAGCTGTGATTCTCAATCCGTTCCTGGGTGGGAAATCCTTTTGTTGAGGTACTACCATACATGAGGGAACGTGTGCAGACTGTAAAAAGGCACTTTGAATTTCTGGAAGCTGAACACACCAAGAGGGAGACGCAGAACTTGCGAGGCCTCCCTAGGCCCCTGCACCTCCCTTCAGTTACCTCCGATGACCGCGGTCCTGATTTCTAACAGCTTAGATTGGTTTCACCTGTTTCTGTTCAGCGTGTTCTCTTTTGCAAGGCCAGCTTTTTTCCCGGTGAAACAGAAAAGCACGGGAATGTACTGCCCCTTATAAGGCTGGCATTTGTGGGTATCTGTATGTACGCAAATAGGTGCACACTGGGTCACAACAGAATATGCATTTTGTACTGTGGGTCATGTTGAGAAAAGCAAAAACGGATTTGAGGAGCTAGGATACAGGGGTATCTTGTCATCTGGTTGGGAAGATACAGAAAGGGTAGGAGTGCAGATCCGGAGGCTGACTGCCTGGAGTTTGAATCCTGCCAGGATCTCACAGCTGGTGAGGGGCAGGCTGGAATGTGAGCTCAGGCAGGCCAGACCCAGAGCCCCACCCTCAGCCTTCCAAACCCTCCCCGCCTGGCATTCTCCTGGAGGCGACAAAGTCATCTGGGCAGCTAGTCCTGCTATGGCTTGCAGGGAGGCCCTGTCCAGGGTGGAAGGCGCTGAATCCATTGTTAACAAACAGATGCAGGTAAGCCTGCCTGGCCCAGGCACCCTCGGTGTGGCAGAAAGTGAGATTTTCCACCTCTGAGGTCCTCTGGGGATGAAGGCTTTTTAAGGGGTGAGGAACATGGCTCCGAGTGAAACCACTGGAGTAAAATTCAGACTTTGGAATTTACCAGCAAGCCTCAGATTCTCTATCAAACAGCACAGGGCTATCATGAGAATGAAGGGAATCTACACACGGTGCACACAGAACCTATCACCATTATTGTCATTCTAAAACTGTCCTAGAATTTATCACCTGGTAATTAAATCTATCCATCACTCTCACCAGACTGTGAGCCTCTTGAGGGCAGGGACCACATCTCACACATGTTGCCTAATTCCTATTAGATTCCTGACAGAGTTTCACAGACTCTGGAAAACCACAATCTTATATAAATCAAAACAAATCCTGAGAGAATAGGCTTTGCTAATTATTTTGCAAAGTAAGGACAGTCAAAAGGTCAATTCCCATCTATAGCTACCATAAAGCGATTTTTAAGAACATTTTAATGCCAAAATATTAGGAAGCGCGCAACAGGATTTTTTTAGAGTTCTATAAATCTAGCTTTATGTTGAAAACAAAACTCTCACTGCCCTGTGTTCCTTTTTTTCTTTTCAAAGCAGCCTGGTGGCCACATCACCCTCCATGGGCACCAGTCCACGTCCCACAGTTTGGGAACCTGCTCCGCAAAAGAGCCACTCGGTAAATATTTGTTGAATTACTGAATTCCAGACTCCAGCTACATCTCCCCAAGCAAGCCTGGGCCTGCAGCCTGCGATGCCAGGGTGCCCGAGCCAAGCGGACAGCATTCTTTAGTCCTGATCCTGGCTCTGGGCTTGCACACCAAGCCAGGAAGCCATGTGCACAGAGGAACTCAGGAGGCAGCACAGCACTCTGGGTAAGCACACGCTTGCATCTGTAACTTGTCCCATCAAGGACTCTCTCTCTCTCTCTGAGCCCTCAGCCTTCTCCTCTAGAAACTGGGGCCTCGTGGGATAATTTGTGAGGATTCAACAAGATTAAGCACAGGAAAGGTTTAGCACGGGGTCTGGCACACAGAAAACTAAGTAAAGATGTGCCACTGCCACCTCTCTGGCAATCTGGAGAACAGAGGATGCCTGGGGTTGAGCTTCAGGCCACATGGAAGGGCAAGGGGGCTGTTCCAGAATCAGAAGCCGCCCACCCCGTGCTCTCAGAAGAACCAGATGGCTGCTCACCTGTTCGAGGTGATAGTGGTCCGTGGGGTATGAGTCGTGGAGGTGGCCCAGGGTATAAATCCTCCGGTGCTCACAGGATGTGGGAGAGGAGATTGTCCGAGTAGGTTGTTCCCTCTTCTGGGAGGAATTAGAAGAACTGTCTGTAGCTGTCTGTTTAGAGGGAGGTAACCAAGAGTTAACTGAAACAAAAACAAAAACCAAACCCACATACCCAAACCGAACACGCTGTCTACCCCCACTTGTGGTGTCTTGCTGGACTTCCCGAAATCTGGAGTTTATCTTGGCTGTGGGAGGTAGAAGGACCCCTAAAGGGCCAGATCGTCTAAACATGATGTGGCTGGCTCAAAGGGTAGAGAAAGCCAGCCACCTAACCCTGGAAAGTTGGGTTTGTTTTCTCAAATGTGGGAGCAGTCACCAGGCTTTGGGGAAAGGGTTTGCTACATTTGATCAAGAACGGTCACCTCATTTGTAGCCCTGGCTGCATGGGACCCCAGTGAGCAGGGGCGATGCAAACAGGCAAAAACCAAACCCAAGTGTTTCTGTGTGGAGCTAATCCCAGCCTGGGAAAGTCTCAGAAATAAGGATACCTCAAGGGTATCGTGGGCATTGGCTTTCCCAGGAGAAATTTTATAATCTTTGGGTTATATCCCCAAGGCAAGCCTTGGGGTTCACTGTAAGCTGGGAGAGACAGAGGATCACACAGAGAATGAAGGCCCCCGTCTGTTGGTGGTGAGAGCTGCTCTCCCAGTAGAAGCGATGGGTTCAGACTGGAGGCTCTGTGACAGTGTCTTTGGCAGGTGATCCGATATTGGGATGGACTGTAGCCACCACCTTGAAAACCAGGAATCCTCAGAACCTCCTCCTCCCCTGGCTCCTTAGAGTCCCTCCCAAATTGAGGAAAAGGTTTTTCTTGCATCTAGGTGTTCTATTTCTGGCAAATATCAAGGAACTCCTCTTTGGCTCTTAACTTCTCAATCTCCTATTCCCCTTGTTTCATTTGCTTATTTATCTCTTTATTTTACAGGTTTTTTTGTTAGCATGCTGTATCTTTTTGGGGGCAAGGTTAAAACAGACTTATGAAAATTTTTATACCCTCACCCCCCAACTTATAAAGTAATACATGCCCAGAAAAATGGGACCAGTATTTAGGACAAAGACAACCATAGTCCCATTATGCAACTTAACTACTGTTAATTTTTAAAATCTGGTGGATATGTGCAGCACTTCTTTGGAGGCCCAAGCCTTCACACTTTTTTTTCTCTAATCCTGTTTGGTTCAGGTGATGCAGAGCTGACGCTGTTTCTGATCCCTCAATCCAGAGTGACTAATTCAGATATGGACTCATGGTCCTCTCTGACGTAATACAGAGATTTTTCATGGAGAGGTCAGAAAAGATGCTGTCTTTATCTTTGAAGTTAAGATCTAAGGGTCCTAGAAGTCTGGAATCCTGGTGAGGGCGCAGGGAAAGAACCTTCTGAGGAGGAAGTGAAGCCAAACCTCGGGAGAAGGCAGCCCCCACCCCCCACACCCTGCTCGAGGCCATTCGAGCTTCTGGATCCTGTCAAGCCTGAATCTTGGATCTACTTTAGGCTGTCCCCATGGTATGAGCGAATTCCCTTGGTAACTTCAGGCAGAATGTGTTGGATTCATCACTGGGGCACACCTTCCCCTCACTTCTGCCCACCGCCCCCACCCCCCCGGCAGTCCTGCCTGCAGCACACTCCCGCCTCTCCTCACTCCTCTCCACAGCAGGGCAGTGGAACTGGGCACGCAGAGTCGGCTGCTTCTCTCCTCAGCCTCTTGGGAGCCACCCAACTGGCAAACAGCACATGCTGGATCCACTCTGGGGACGGTGCGGTCCACTAGGAGGCCAGGGCTGCCCCCCGCCCCCCCCCAGGAGGATGTGGAGATCAGTGCCTCTGTGCTTTGGTGGGGCAGGTCTGTCAAATCGTGGGGTCCCCGCCTGAGCCATCCGCTTCCTGCAGATGTGGGCCAGGACGGGCATCATCACTCATTACGGGTCTCTTATCCCCTCCCCGCCCCCACCGCCTCAGTACTTCAGAACTCCAGGAAGAATTGCTATTTACTCCTCAAATCCCAGTAACTGAAAGAAACCAAACTGACACACAGGAACTCTCACTTTCTCCCAACTCTGTCCTGTCTTCCCGCTCTGCCCCACTCTCTGCATCACTGACTGCCTCCCCGTTCCCACACACAGGTGGTTATAGGTCAGCCAGAACGATAAAGCCAAGAGCTCTTCCCCAGGTCCGGCTGTGCAAGCGCACGCCGTGTGCAAGACCCCAGCTGCAGGGGCGCGGACGCAGCACGGGCTCCGCGTCACATGCAGGACGACAGGCTCCCGGCTGTGCAACAGGCTCCCGGCTGTGCGGGGTCCTGCTGACCAGGGCAGGCAGCCCCTGCAGAGCTGGACTGAAATGCAGCCCTGACCCCCACGCCCAGGGCGGCGTCCATACACAGCACTGCTGCGTCTAGCTCCCACGAGCCCTGCCGAGGCCCGCTCTCCGAGGGATTTTGCTGAGATGAACACGAGCACAACGTCTCCAAGTATAAAGGTGCGCCCTGCTTTAGGCAAACCCAGGAGATAGGGGATGATGTGTCATGATACAAAGGTTTCTAAAGATCTCGATAAATACTTCCTGAATGAGTAGGTGGGGCCCTTCAGCGTGATTCAAATCTCAAGGGTTAAATTCTTTTTTTTTAATTTTTTATTGTTATGTTAATCACCATATATTACATAATTTGTTTTGGTGTACTGTTCCATGATTCATTGTTTGTTCATAACACCCAGTGCTCCACGCAGAATGTGCCCTCCTTAATACCCATCACCAGGCTAACCCATCCCCCCACCCTCCTCCCCTCCAGAACCCTCAGTTTGTTTTTCAGAGTTCAAGGGTTAAATTCTTAAGCAGCACCCCCAGTGATCGTCCTCTCTCACGTTAGAAACCACCCATGTCCTCGGCATCGTGGTCACCTCCTTGTTAATCATCTGTTCGCCCTCCCCCACCCTATTTTCTGTGACCTATGTCCAGGTTAACAATGTATAGAAAGTCATTCTGAGCCATGAGGCACACCCGTGTTTTCCCAGAGCTCATCAGCCAACCAGTAATGCCACCTCATATGCACCCATCCTACCTCCCTAACCCCAAACTGCCTCTGCCCACTGCACAGTCAAGTGCAAAGCTTCCTGGACCCTATCAGAAAACATGTGACTGAGCAGAGCCTTTAAATATCTCCCCATCTAATGATAAATTTGTATAGGGAGCAAGAAGGCCAGAAAGCTTTGAAGTGTGTCCACAGTTCACCGTCTCCTGCAGGCAGAGCTGAAGTCCATGCCTGGACTGCTGGGGGTCTGTCTGGACTCTGGCAAGGAGAGCATGTGGGAGAGGCTGCAATGAAGCTGAGGCTTATTCCAGATCTATGGTATCAGATCTTGCCAAGCAGTGAGTGTGACCTACAAACAAAAGCAATGTGTACTATCAAGGCACCTCCAAGAAACAAGGGGGGAAAATCCGCCTTTTATCCACATGTATGCCCCTTTTCTTTTTAAAATTAAGTAATCTCTATGCCCAACGCGGGGCTCAAACTCATGATCCTGAGCTCGAGTCATATGCTCTACAGACTGAGCCAGCCAGGTGTCCCATCCACATGTACTGCAGAACCGACTCTCCCATAACTCTGCTTGTGGTGTCCACACATGCTGGAGAAATGCAGCCCACCTAAGCAATGCGCGCGCGCGCGCGCACACACACACACACACACACACACACACACACACACTGTCACAAGCAAGACTCCCGAACATCGGTTATTTGCATGCACAAGCGAATGACACCTACCAACCGACCAGTCTGACAGCGTCACCTTCAACTCGAAAACTCTGGCCGTGTTTTAAACTCCCCATGTTCTCCAGGGGTTGTCTCTGTCATGGGTTTGAGCTCAAGCAGAACAGAAGCAGAGGCTTCGGCGCCGCCCCCCATGGACAGCGAGGGCCGGCACTGCTGCTGACCTGCGGGCGCTCCTGTGTAATGTGACTCGGCAAGCAGACCCAGAACCACTGCCACCTGCAGATGTCGCCTCCAAAAAATCTTGCCTCTGGCTTTGGGTTGGACTCTGACTCAATGTCCATGCCCATTATTCAAAAGATGTCCAATGAAGAAGTTTGCAACCTAATCGAGGCACCAAACAACAGAAACGCGATGGAGTGTTCTAATGCTAAATAACAAGGTCTCAGCTCAGAAGACTGGATGGGAATCATCCTCTAATTATAAAGTTGTGTGATTTTGTGCAAGGTAACACGCTTTGTGTGGCCTGGTGCTGAAGCCCTCTAACAGGGCACAATGCTGAGACAAGACATTGGTAAAGGAGAATCTAGACGGTACAGGAAGGTGAGAAAAGGAACAAGGGGAGGGTGGGAGCAAGGGTCAGAGAGTCTAAGATGAAAGAGTGGGCACTGCCAACCTGAAGATCAAGAGAATAGACATGAGTGGCCTGAGCGAATCCACTTGGATCGTGGCACTCATTCCTTCCCTGGAAGGTTTTCGGGTTTGGGTTGGGTGCTTTGTGGGATGTGGGCTCAGACACACAAGGTAATGTGGCAGGGGCGAGGCCAGGTGGCTTCCATCCTAGATGGGTGGACAACCCAGAGCAAGGCTCAGAGGAAGAGAAAGAGGTTCAAGTTTACCAGTGAACATCTAATAAAATTCTTCAAAGAGAGCAAGCTTCCAAGGGCCAAGACTCTGCAGACATAAATAGTACTTATTTTGAGAATTCAGTTATTTCTTGTAATTCCCCAGAATTTAACAACGAATGAGAGAAATACACCAGAGCTTCAAAAGTTGATACAGACTTTTCTTCTGAATAACTGACTTTAATGTCCCGGTATGTGACAATAAATCACAATCTGAAGTGCAAAAGATACTGTGCTGAGGCTGCCTGGTTTGGGTGGGAACCGGAATAAACGGGGAAAGGAGAGTAGAAGATCCATGTCTCACATTAAACCTGTGGCTGGCTCCCTCCTACTGCACGGGCATATTTTATAAGACAGCATTTCTTACTCTTGGAACCTTGACTATTCTTCCCTTTCCTTGGGTTTACCTGTAGGTTCTTGAAGCACACGCATCGGCTCGCATGCCTTGGGTCCGGAAAGAGCCTTCTTCATTTGGAAGGTGAACCTCTTTGACCAAGGGAAGCTCAAGGAAGGGAGGAGGAAGAAAGCACCAAGACGCCAGAGCAGCTGAGGAGGCAGTTTGCTTAAATCACCCATCCTGGGATGGAATCCTGGCTGGTGACCAAGGGCTTTTTGGGGCATTCAGGGTGGGTCAGACATCTGCGTTTCAAAGCGAAACAAGTGTTTTCAAGGCTATGTGCATCCCTTCAGCTCCCCTTGCGTTTTCCTGCTAAATCTTTGTTTTTTGAAAGGACCAGAATGGCCGAGGCAGCAGCAGGCAAACGCTTAAGGGAGAGGAAAGATGTGCCCGGGGCTGTTCTTTCAAAGACACTTGGAACTACTGAGGAGGCAGCTGGAGTGTCCTACTGGACTCCGTATCTGCGACTGTGAGGAGGTCGGCAACTGGCAATTTCCTTCTCCGTCTTGGGGATGGAGACAAATGGGACGAGCCCCACCTTCAGAAAGGCAAACAAGGACAGTCACTTGATCATCCCTGTGTTCCCAGGAACACACGAGCTGATAGAAGGAAACACACAGCGTCAGGAGCCAAGCGCAAGGAGCAGCCGCGTCAGGAGGTTAAGAGGCCAATGTGTTTTAAACAAGGCCTAGAAAAATGAAGGTAAGAAATGCTTAAGGAGCCAGACCATCTCACCCAGAAATCACACAGCCCTCTTAAGCACCAACTACACTGTATCAAGAGAAGTGACTCCAGGCCAGGTGTCTTGGGACACACTGTTTGACTTCCCAGGGCCTCAGTTTCCTCATGTGTAGAACAAGGGGGAAGCATACAGTGATCTCCGCGGTCTGATGGAGCTGTGAGGGGGCACATGTAACCCTCCTCCCCTCCTCCTAAGAACATTAGGGGTCCAAGGGGTTTGACCAAGACTGTTGCCTCGCTGATTCGAGGGCCACAGGAGTCCTTCAGATTGATGAAGCAGAATTCTTGCGTTGGCTGCAGATGCTGCTATTTTACATTTTAAAGGAGGCTACCTGGCAGTTATGACCGCAATTCGTAGTATTTTTACTGCAGTCCGCCACCAAAATAGATCTCAACAGCTGATGCAACCAACGCAATATTCGACCTTCTTTCCACTGCAAGGGCTTCTCATTTTGTTTTTTTAAAAAAGTATGCACACACACTAAATATAAATGTGTACTATTCCTCTCAACTTCGGGCTGGGTGACCGGACTGATGACACAAAACCCTGGGCACCTCCTGCTTCTCGGAAGAAGGTAAACTGCATAGTTGAGTGCCTCAGAAGGCTCCTGGCTCAGGTGGCTTGACGAGCTGTTGTTTCTCATTCTTCAGTAAAGCACGCCTTCCCCCGGGTACCTGCTGGCCCCACAGACCTGTGGCCAGCCCTTCTTCCTTCAGTAAACTGGAAGTGGTCACCCATGTTGTCGACAGGTCTTTGGGAACAGGTAGCACTGTCTCACCAGTCCTCTGGGCCTACAGAGGTTCCAGGTGTCCTCTTTCAAAAAGGCAAGAAAGCAGCCGGGCACGGGCTCTTGCGTGGCGGCCCCAGCCAGCAGGCCGTGGGGGTCTTAAGAGGCAGCTGCAGGAGCAGGGGTAAGAGACGACTCTGTCTTTAGACTCTAGGACATTCTGCTCTCTGGGACCCAGAGGACAAAGTGGGCATTCTTTCATTGTGAAGAGAACAACAAAAACAAAATTCCCACTCATTGGAAAAAAAAAAAAAAGTCTTGGGTTTCTGAATTCTGAAGTGAGGTGATATTTTGCTATAAAAGGAAAGGACTCTGACACACCCACAGCTTGGCTTCACTGGAAGGGCTCAGGGGCTGGGAGCAGGAAGGAGGGGTTTCAGGTAACCCTGAATATGCACTCTGTCTGAAGGAGGAAAATGGAAAGAATAGTATCCTGCCGGCCACAGCTTAAAAAGATGAGATGAGATGCATGTAAATGAAGAAAGACACAAGTGGGAAGGCTAGCAAAATGCCTTTGGGCTTCCTGAAACTGAGAGCATTGCAAAGCTTTTGTTTGAGCCTTAGACGTATTAACTGCTTTAACTGAGCCATTGTAGGTATGGGGGGGGGGTCGAATAAAAAGATCCTCCCCTTACTATGCAATGTGAGCTTGATAATTCTTGTCATTTAGAAGATAAAGCAGCTCCCACCCATCTTCTGAGACCCTGCAGCCACCCTGTGCGGTGCCGGGTGTCAGCCAGCAGCAGTTACGGGGACGCTGCTTCCTGGTGTCGACCACAAAGCATATGGCAGACCCTCCCAACACATTTTTGCTTTTCTTAATCATCCACCATCGATCAGCTCCACTGGCTAAACTTTGTAGAAGTAGCTTACATCTTCAACCTGTCTTCTGTTTTCCGTAGCCTCTCCCCATCCCACTCTGCCCCATCCCTTGACTGTTGAAGGTAGAGACAACAGAAAACATTTTTGAGCCACTGATCATCTAAATGAGACGGGGGCTTTCCTGCAGGGACCCGGGGAACCTCAGGCCTCCACTGAAGTAGTCTGGAGCCCAGGCACTTGAAGAGGCCATCGTCGTCGTTCAGGAAGCTACTTGGGAATCTGGCATACCTAATAAGTAACATTTACTGAAACGTATTGAAAAAATACTTCCTCTGCTCAAAACTCTCTGAAAGGTGGCAGGCTGATGTGAAGTTTGCATTCTGGGTCAGCAGGTTAGGGAGCGTTGGTGATTTTATCTGCAGACATGGACGTGCCCCTATGTCGCTCACAGGGTGGCTGTGAGGTCCATGTGCCTCACGTAAGTGAAGGCTCAGGGCCCGGCACCAGAGGCAGCCCCCCACCACCCCGCCTCCCCTTCCCCTCCCCTGGGCCAGCAAACAGAGGCCCGGAGGAAATACATTCACCTTCACGAGGTACTGAGTTCCAGAGGATCAGCGATCACAGTTCACTACTAGCAGAACCAAGCCTGGAATGCAGGCCTCTCCCTAGCTTCCAAACTGCACACTCGGTTCACCCACCACTTCTTAGAAAATCAGTAAACGAACCCTTTATTGCAGAATTAGATGTGCCTTCAGTTTTAACGTCTGCTGGGATGGAGCAGGTAGAAAGAACTACAAGAAAAGGGAAATGTGGCATGCTGCACTTCTTCCCACCAAGCAAAACCTTGATAATTACAAAATGCAACGAATTCATTGTTTTTCTCCTTAGATCAAGAATGAAAACAAGCACAACTTGCAAATACTCAAAAGCCCATCTAGGACAAAACAAATTGCTTCTCAGGACTTTGGTTTCAAACACTTGCTGTAGCCACAGTTTACAAAACACCTGGGGTGGATGGGAGGTGCCTGGGATGTCATTAGGGACAACTGCTCTGAATAGCCAGAAAGTAATAAAACGCAGCTTGTGGTAAACAGGATGTCAAGGGTTCAAGCACAGGGCATGAGGAAGGACCAAGTTTTCCAGTCTAGGCAAAACATGGCTGGAAGCGGACAGTGTTGTAAAAGATATTTTTCCTCTGTGAAGGAGGGCTGCCTGCCTAAAGTATGATGAAATGCCAAAACGTAAGCCAAATACCAGCCTTTTTCAAGTGGCTTCAAGATGAGATTTTAGACCCATGCAAAATGATGTGGCTTGCTCTTCTCAATTAGCCAAAGGATGGTACCCAGATTAATACCATTCTGGGTGCCCAGGAAGAGGAGGGATCTCATTATACAGGACGGATACCTTCAGGCACCAAGGCTTAATTAGGAATCGCTACCGAGAACGGCTGCCCAAATCCAGAAACAATACTTAGGTGGTGGTAGTAAAAACCTAGAAGGCAGGGAAAAAAATAAAACCTTCTATAGGGGAGGCTATCCTATGGTCAAGCTCTCAGTTGCTATTCTGGAGGCCTCTGGGCTGTGACACTTGCTCAGGAGGCTCCAAGTCTGTCACATGAACGGGCCACACAGCGCACGGCTCATCTATTTCTCCTCTTTTCTCCCCCCTTGCCAATCTGGGTCCCAGAGAAGCCTAAAATATAATGCCTGTATTTGGTTGTTGTCTAAAAAATAGAACAGCTGAAATATCCTAAGTATAATTATTCAACAGAGGAAGAGAAAAATAGGCGTGGTGAACCAGGAAGGCCGTGGGAGGGTGTTCACGGCTCCTCCACTAGGAACTAGCCATATGATCTTCGGCAAGTCACCCAGTGGACTCTGAGCTGCTTCCACAACCCAGGCTGTAAAACGAGGCGAATCCTGCTTCACTGGCTCAGGTGATAGGAACCCCAAATCCCTTCCAATATAAGGCCTGTAATTCTAAGGAGTTGGCATATCTACAGCTAACCTCGCCCCCCTGCAAGCCAAACGTTTCCAGCTAATTATCTGCACGGTGGACCTACTGCTTCCTAGCACCAGGCAGAGAAACCAGCAGGAAGAAGAGCACCTCCAGCAACAGACCTCAATGTCGGTTGTGTCTCTTTATGTCTTTAAACCCCCAATGGGGGGATGGGAGGGACCAGAATCGCTGGAACTAAGGCATCTCTCCATTCCACCTTCTCCCTTGAGCCCTGGCCCCCGTCCTGAGAAAAACCCCAGCACTCTTTCTTTTAAAAAAAATCACATGTGTATCATTTCATATCTCCAACAAGTTCTGCGCCCCATCTGTGCTCATGCACCAGAGAAAAATACACTTCTAGTTCTTGTGACTCCTTCTTATGCTTTTCTCCAGTGTTTCCAATGTTATGTGGTTATACACTACTGTTACCCGATTTACAGATTTAGATATTATTTCAGGACTTCTTATTATGGAAGATGAAGACTTAGCTATTTTATACACCCCCAAGTATCTGTCTATAAAGCAAATATTTCTCCTAATCCCCAAGCTTTAGAGTCAGAATCCAGCCACTCAGCACAATGACAGCTGAAGCAGCGACAACACTTGACCGCAGATTCTAGATTAGCCTGCTCTAGAAGTATGTATACACACACACTACAGCTGCGTTCTCCCAAGACCACATCAAAATTATCCTTGTCTATCTATGAAGACGCTAATAACAATTTAAAAAGGATTGCAGACTTTGGCAGCAGTAAGTAAACCACTGGGTTTTAATGGACCCAATGCTAGGGAACAGGATTTGGGAAAATTCTTCATTAAATGGCCATAAAACCCAGAGCCGTTCTAGTTCTATATGGTCCATTTTTTCTACTTCTCCTCTTTCCCCCCCAACCCCTCTTTCCTTGCAGGCTCTGAACCCTCTGGCCTCAGAGTCCTCAACTGTAGGTAGCTTGGAGGAAGTGAGTCCTAAGTTGGGGAGCAAACCAGATCAGCTTATCCACGGAGCTAAACTGTTCCTATCTCAGGCTGACAATGGGCCTCCTCCACAAGATATGCCAAAGCACATGTCTTCTCTGCAAGACAAAAGCACAACAGAGGGAACAGACTTGAGGGTCTTTCCATTCTGTCCCTTTCAAGTCTCCCGAGCCCTGAAATGAAAGAAACTAAAAGCTGTCAGAGGCATCAACAAGTGCGCCAACTCTTAGCAATGCCAAAAAAACTCCTGTTAAACAGAACGCTAACCTTTCTTGTCGTTGCTTTGTATTTTTTGCATTAGTCACCTTCCAAATTTTACCAAATGGCTCAGGCCTCATATCTGCATATTTAATGCCAGACACAGCCTTGCCATGTAGGTATTTGTGTTCACCTGCACCAGTCACCATAACTGAGGTCCCCATGAGCAGAGGGGGCCGGGATGAGACTGTGTTGCAAGGGGGAGAGAGTTAACAGAAGGGCAAGAAGCCGCAGGAGCAGTCAAAAGCTTCCAGTGAGCGACAATGCTAGGAGCTCAGCTCCCGTTTGTAGACTCAGCAGAAAACACAGCTAGAAAAACAGGACACAAAGCTACCAAGCATCCCTCAAAATCACCCAACCTTGCATGGCCCCCCAGGATAACAGTACGGCAAATGAATAAAATATGCAAACCTATGATTCTTACACACTGTGTCTGGGGTTCAGACCACCCGTTTATTGAGCACCTTTAGAGCAAAGCTTTATAGGGTTGCGGAAACTATAGTGGTGAATGTCCTGCTTCTAATTAAAGATTCATTCATTCAGCAAATAAAAAATTTAAAAACGGAAAAAGGGCAGGGTTTCAAATGGCAAGACAGAAATCATCAACAGAGTGCTCTGGAATTTTAAAGGAGACAAAACAATTGTAACTGACAGGAGGGAGAAATATCAGGACACACGAATGAATCAAGAGTCCAAACTCAGAAAATCAGAACAGTTGCTCATTGGGAGTCTCTGCTGGTGGCAGTGGAAGGGAATGCAGAGGCACGGGAACACTGAGGGGGCAACGGCGTTGGCAAGTGGCCACGGGGTGTGTGTGTGCATGTACGCACGTGCGCATGCACTCGTGCACATGCCAAGCAGGACACCAATTTTCCTCTAAGGAATTACAGCACGGTTTCACAATCCTGAGGAGTCAGGAGGACAAGCTGGTTTGGGGATAAGCAGGAGAGCTGGGAAAGTGTGAGCAGGGACAGCCCACGCTTGGTGAGCGCCCAACGGCGCTAGGGGGAGTTGGCGTGTCTCGTCCTCCACTTTATTTCCCAACATACATGCATCAACATACTGTCTGCAATGTCCTGTGTTCTTTCTAGCTCCAAGGAATCCCCTGAAGCAGAGGGAAGCCCCTGGCTCTACTGGCAAAGATATACTCCTGGTTCTGTTCTCCCAGAAAACCCTCATAATTCTAGTCCATCCATAAGGTGGTTTTAGAAGGTCTTCTTGCCATTTATACTCTACCTATAATAAATGAGTTCCAAGTTCTAAATATCTGTCCTATCAATAAAAGTTTTAGAATACCACAAGCTTTGGGAAGCTATAGACTATAGAGGGATCAATGCAGCTGCTCCCTTCCCGGGCTCCAGCTTTCGGATGCCTCACTTACCTGGCCCTGATGACCCTCCCCGGCCTTAACGTCCTACTTACGTGGTATGAGGACCTAACGGTCCTTTGACGGCCTAATGATGAGGCCTTCCCTGGGGAAGGGAGGTGCTATTATTAATAGGCCCTTGTTTGTAAACAAATGGAATGAAGGCAAACAGACATCAGGGCCTGCCTGGAACACAATTAAGGGGAGCTCCTTCTCTGGGGAGTTCCACTGAGTGTCTGGAAAGAGCCCTGCCATTTCCACACTTCCTTTCAGGCATTCGGCGCTACCCTAGAGCAGCAAGCCGAGCCCCTGTGGATTAAAGGACAAAACCAGGAGGGATGCTGGCTTCCATCACCCCTTTCCCTCTTGCCCTCTCACGATTCTGTAAGTCACTTCTGGCAGGTAGCTGGGAAGCAGCTGTGGATGACAGTTTTGCTCTGGGGCACAGGAAGCCACCTTTTAACCCGCCTGCTGGTGTTTGTCTCTTGAAAAACGTGACAAAGGAACAGATGTAAGCAACATGCCAACTGTTGAGAGGATCTGCTCGGAGCACTATAGGAAGCCTGTTCAAGAGCCACATCACACCAGCCGCTCAATGGAGAGCCAACTGAATTCATTTCCTGACACCCCTACGCACGCTCTGTTCACATCAGGTTAGGATCCGCAGCCCTTGGGCGACTCGCCACGCACATCCCTGCTTCTGCCTTTGCCCTGTGCTGCCCAGCTTTGAAGCCCCTTCCTGAGCGGGGTTCAAAGGCCACTGAGGAACAGGTCAGCCTCACCTCCTAGAGGTCTTCTCTGACCCCCAGACCCCTCCCTGTAGAGTACCCTGGACTAGAATACTTTACAGTCAGTGCCCTTCCCCAAGCCTTCCACAGGTCAATCCAAACTGTCCTGCTTTCTCTGTGACAGCTTGAGGTATGGTTTACACACCTCTGTCTTCCCAAAGTAGCGTTTTTCAAATCACTGGTTCCATGGTGAGTGCACTGGGAAAATACGTTTAAAGGGCTGCAACCAATATTTAAAAATATGAAATAAAAACAGCTTACGAAAGATACTCTTGGGATAGGTCAGAAACTAGTGGAGAACTATTAGATGATTATTACAAAATTCCTATTAATTTTCCTAGGTATAGTAATGATGTTGTGCTTTGTAAGAGAACACCTTATTTCTAAGAGATGCATGCTGAAGTATTAAAAGAATTAAAGCACTGAGGTGACTTACTTTCAACTGGATTGGCAAAAACCAAAACCAAAACCAAAACCACATGTGCGCACATTCACACATGCACAGATAAAGCAAATGGGGAAAAATGTTTCAACTGCTGAATCTAGGTTTTCACTGTGTTCTTTCAATTTTCCTGTGGTGCTTTAAAAGTCTCATAATAAAAAGTGGAAGAAAATGAAACGGAAGAGAAAAAAAATCAGAGTGCAGAACATGAAGTTAAGATCTGGTTTCAGGTGTCTAAGGATGTGTGTGTGTCGTAGGTTACAATGTAAATGTATTTCTTACTGTGGGTCAAGGCCAAGAGTTTGAAAATGCTGCCCTAGCACACCACAGGCCTTGCAATGGACTATTAGTTAATTAACTTCTAGAAGCAAAGGACTTCAATGAAGAAGCTAGCTGAGAAATCATTTGGTCTCCAGTTATATCCCATTAACTCAAGCTGTGTCGAACTATCCAAGCCCTTTCCTGCCTTCCCATACGTGGGCCTCACCTCCAATCAGCTTTCAAGCCTTTCTTATCAGATGTTTAATTACTCGTCAGAAAGGCTATTCTGGCTCCCCACCCCCACCTGGATGCCAGGGAGGGGTTAGCAGAAGACTCTGAGTTGGGTGACCAGGTGTCCCAGTTTGCCCTGGCTTGACGTGTCTTGCAGACTTTGCAGACTAGTGACTCTTGGTGTTAAAATTAGGACAGTCCCAGGCAAGCCAGATAGTTGGTCACCCTGGATCTGAGGGAAGATGTATGAGAGAACCTTGGACATATCGGGGAGAGCGGACGCAGTTGCGCCCTGTGGTGAATGATACCATGGCAACATGGGCAGACCCAGTAGAGCAAAAGTTGTGACAAGACAGAGCTCTCTCTCATGGCATCCCAACAGTGACAGCAAATGACAAACTGCGGAGTGTCTCTCACACCCTTAAACAGAACCTCTCTCCAATTATTCACCATCTGGAAAGCAAAGGGCAAAGGGAACTTACTGTAAAAACGTCATCATCGCCAAGCTCAGCTTCATTATGGATGGTGGAAGATGAAGTGGTTGAGCCTAAAAAGATAAAAAAATGTAGTAAGACGCATTTCCAAAGATGATACGTCAAAGCCAATCATTTAAAAAACATATTTTAATAAAACCACATTCCATTCCTTTTGAATGTGAGTTATCAGTAGAAATATGTAACCTGGGAATTAAATGTTTTTAATTTACTCCTCTTTAATTGACTCTAGCTAGGATGTTCCCTAAAGTAAATCTACCTACTGTTGTTCTCAATCCCTCAAACTTCTGGCCTGCCCACTAGAGAACAAGCACCCAGAGAGCCACCTCAGAGGGGACAGGGGGCCCTGCCCACTGCTTGGAAGCATGCATACCACGACCAGCCTCTGCCAGTGGTGCCCCAGGGAAGACCCGCCACAATCTCCATGTAAACAGGACTTACTTTCTGGTCTTTTCATCTGCCAACAAGAGGGCTTGACTAAATAGCTTGTAGGGTCACCTCTTGTTCTGAAATGTAGACACTGGACTCAAAAACCCAGCCTGGGGGAGCTGCATTCCAAGCAGACACCCATGCAAAGAGGTTTTCTCTTGCAATGTTGGGGCACCAGTGAGTTTTCGGTTTCTGCAGGCCAAAATTTGGGCTCGTGCCTGAAAACCCAGTTTATTCCATCATGGAATGATTTGGGTGTTTTGGGTTTGATTTATTTACGTGTTCATCCTTTCTTCATTCTGGTATGCAAATCCACAAAACATCTTCCTTTTCCCCTAACAGTACCTGATACTGTGTGGACCAACTTAATGGACACTGTTAATGGCCAAAAGGAAAAACATACTTAAATCTGCATATGTGATAAGTATATCAACAGGAAAATTTCTTCTTTATCTCCTTCCCTGGTTAGGTCTTTAAAAATGTGCATTTAGAAAACATTTTGCTATTTCATAAAACTGAAATTAAAAGAACTGCTCAGAAAGAAATGAGAACTATTTAAATTTCTAATGAGGAATTATAGGAGAAAAAAGAAGTCCTCTGCTCAGTTACTACTGATCTTTCAGGAGTTTCCTCTACTAGTTTTAATTTTTCTAGTCAATTGATGTTTGAGGAAAATTTGACAGAAAACAGCCAGGTAGAGTATATACAGAGAAAAAAATTACAAGTAAGAGAGTCAAATTTGTGTGTAGCTTCAGTGAATACGTGGACATACTGCACAAGTCTATCAATAATACAGGAGCTATTTTCTCTGTAAACATTTAGAAGCTATGTTTAATAACATTCTAAACATCTGCCACTTTATGTCAGACCCATAATGTGAACACTGGTGTTTACTACCTTTTTGGCCATCACATGGTTGGGGTGAACAGACTCATGATCTAGCTAGAATTGTCTTACTACTGACGTTGAGCGAGTTTTCTCTGTAAGATTTGCTTTTTGCTCTCCCCCCAAATCCACAAAGAAGAATATGACTTCAGAACACTTTAATTCTTAAACAAATGCAGCCCACGTTCTTTTGTAATTAATCTCCCCAAATTCTGAATTGGGCTTTCACATGCCTTGCTTGAGTCTTTCTTTCCTCACAGGGCCCGGGCCATGGCACCTTTAACTCTGAATGAATAACTGAATGCGTTGAAGTCAAGAACTTATGCGTTTGCATGTGTGGACTCTAGAAAAGCCCATGAGAAGTGACTGCGCAAGAGCCTTCCAGGCCACAATCACATGCAATACAATGTCTACTACGCACCCTCCCACAGACTTGAGGCCTAACCCGAACCAGGGCTCCAGGAGTCACAAATCCCCTTCCTTTTCAAAGCAGACAAATACCCTGGGCTTGCATTACAGAAAGGCAGTGGGAAGGCCTGACACCTTCTGGGTCCATTAGAATCCACTCTGCCTTTCTGAGCCGACACGGATCAGACCAAAGCCATTTCAATAGTCAGGGGAAGGTGAAATTTGTCAAAAAGTCACTGACATGGAAGTCCAGAACTTACCTTTTTGGAACAGAGCCTAAAAATCAACTGGGATCACCCTTTACTCTGAAACCCATCTCCTTCTCCCCTGCACTGTCACTTGGAAATTGTTCTCGGTGGCTGTTCCTGAAGTTTTGGCATATACTGACCTAACCCCCAGGCCTCCCCCCAGTAAACCATAAATATAGGATGGCAGACAACTGGAATAAAAAAGACCTCGGAACATTCCCATTGTCCACCTAAGAATGCAATGACAAAATTTGGTACCTTCTATAAGGTCTTCGATTGCTTTCCTCACTCCCCTGTCAAAGGCTCGAGCATCAGCAGGGCTTTGGAAAGTAAGTCCAAATTTCCTATTGTCGACCTTCCAATGATGAAAGGTTGGGTTGGCTTTGGTGTAGACCAAGTCCTTTCTTACATAGCATTCCAATACCACCTGAAGGATTGAAACACACAGGCTGGTTACTCGTGAAGGAGTCGTGATGGTGTCTGGTTACCAAAAATCCAACTAGGAACCATCCATCATTGCTGGCAACTAATGAAAACCTTCCATCCCTGCCTTCTCCTATCTGTGAGTCTCTCCATTTTGAAAGAAGCCTTTGCTTTCCTTGTGGACCATCTGCTCTTTGTTGACCCCGCCCTGTTCACCTTTGGTGATCCTCATTGTACTTTCTAACCATCTTGGTTCTCAGTCATTTTAATTCCTCCCACCCCTCACTGGGGCAGGGCGGGGGTGGGGGGAGGTTGGTTACTATGCTGAGGGCCCAGGTCTTGGGGCTCTTGCTCTGTTTCAGATTTACTGCTTCTATGTCAGGGCCTTTGTTTTAATGGCTCTCAATCTTCCCTCCTCTGTCCTGATGGGTGTTTCCCAGTGACCTCACATGCAACATGTTGAAAAAATTAACTAACCTGTTCTGAACTTTCTGCCAACTTCCCGTATCTAGCAATGCTGACCCTTCCCTGTTCACGTTCTCCAGCTCAAAATCTCTGTGGTTGTCTCTGTCTCTTCTGCTTTCCCTATCTCCTGTATTATTGACCATCAGGTCCACTTCATTTTTACTTCAACATCTTCTAGATCAACCTCATTTCAGTTGCTCCCACCATGATCTATTAAACTTCTATCTGAATTATTCAAACAATCTCCAAGTTTCTGGTGATCTAGGCCCAGAAATGCCTTTTACTAAGCTGTGACTTGGAGCTGTTACAGACCCTTGATCATTTTATCTTTAAAATGGAAATAACACAGACACCAACATGCTTGAAAAACACTGAACTAGAAACTTAACAAGGTCACACTCATTTCCCAGGATATTCCCACCATCACATTTTACTCTTTTATTTACTCCAGTTCTTCCTGTGACTTTCACAATTTGGTACTTGATTTCACAGATTTTCTAACAGTTTCATGTGCATTAGCCTTGTGCCCCTAACCAAGCTGCAGAAGATCAAGATGTATTACAAAATAACTGCATGTCCAGCACAGTGCTGTTGCTGATAAAGATACCAGGGTTTAAGATTATACAATCAAAGAAGCACTGCCAATCATGTGAATGTAAACGTCATTCTTTATTCATAAAAAACTCCAAAATAGCGAAAATATTTATTCCTACGGCCTCATCAGGTACACCAAGATGATTTTGCTAAGTTTAATAGCTTCGATCTTGTTCTGGCAAAGCTCCACATTTAACAAAATAAGATCTTATTAATTTTAGACTAAGCGAAGGGCAAGAGTAAAGCCCTGCCTAAATTAGTATAAATTCAAATTACAGAATAACTTTAAATGCATACAAGTTTCAAGAGTACATCTAAGCAAACAGAAATTAAGTGCTGCCTAATAAATGGTCTCTGACTTAATAAATATGAGTATAATAGTCACATTGGTATATCAAATGGAGGTCCCCAGCAGTTCACTTTATCCCATTGTATTGAAAGAAGACAACGGTCCCCTCACACAGTTCTATTTATGGTTAAATTGCTTATTATGGCCATTTTTCTCTAAGAATAGTGCAATGATTAAATGTCAGCCCAGCCCCATTCCAAATTGGGGAAATCCAAATAACCAAGGCTTTAACCAACAAATGTTATCTATTTTAGAATTTAATAGTCTCAATTCAAAGTCTCAAAATAAACTTTTTTGTAAAAACAAAGACTTCCAGTTTCTCCGTATTTTTTTTAAAGCAAACTCTACCCCAACGTGGTAAAACTCATGACCCTGAGATCAAGAGTTTTATGCTCTACAGATTGAACCAGTCAGGCGCCCCCTCCATGTTTTCAGGGTAAAAAAAAAATTAGTCTTTGGTCAATGTTTTCCAAGTTTAAGATCCTCCAGCGGCAAATTTTCTTAGAGAAGTTATAAAATTCCTAGAAAAGTTCAGTCACCTAAAATAAGTGAGGGGAAGGGGATCAGGTACCATCACTTTATGTCCCGATAAGCAAAATAACATCATTACATATCTAAGTTTAATGACAAAAATGAAAAAGTTCAGGTGTTTTCAACCTCACAGGTGTAAACCCTCTAGTGAAGTTTGGTATTAACTTAAAACTTGAGAAAGCCTTTAAAAAGGTTATCTTTTTAAATGAGATGCATGGGGAAAAAAAGGTGATTAAATATTGTCGTTGGAAGCTTTAAAAGAATCTACACAAGAAATACATATTGTCAAAGATTTAAGTCATCTACACAAATACACGAAGGCGCCATTCTGGCTCCTCTCTCCTTCCCCACCCTCAATGCTTCTCCACTTCCAGAGTCAGCCACTGTCAGGATGGGGGACACAGCGCCAGGTCCCTTCCTGTGGCTTCTTTATATATGCACCTAAGCTTGTGTGTGAGTGTTTTTAAATGTGGCCACACCTATAACTGGCTCTGCAACTTGCCTTTTATTTTCCTTGAGAACATGTCTTAGAGATAGATACAGGAAAGAAGTTCTGTTCCATGGCTCAGTAGGGATACGTTAGGATTACTCAGCCATTTTCCACACTAATGGGCATTCAGGTTATTTCTTTTCTTTTCTTTTTAAAGATTTTATTTATTTATTTGACAGAGAGAGACACACACAGCGAGAGAGGGAACACAAGCAAGGGGAGTGGGAGAGGGAGAAGCAGGCTCCTCACTGAGCAAGGAGCCCGATGTGGGACTCGATCCCAGGACCCTGGGATCATGACCTGAGCCGAAGGCAGATGATTAACGACTGAGCCACCCAGGCGCCCCCAGGTTATTTTTAATCAGTCGCTTTTAGCAATAGTGCTGGAATGAACATCTTTATACATGTTCTCAAATTTTGTTCTGCGAGCTCTTGGGAGCCCTCCCTCTCTACCCCCTCCTCACTTCAGAGGGTCCAGGATGGCAAAACTATTTTCACATAGGGGCGCCTGGGTGGCTCAGTCAGTTAGGCAGCTGCTTTCGGCTCAGGTCATGATCCCAGGGCCCTGGGATCAAGTCCTGAGACCGGCTCTCAGCTCAGTGGGGAGTCTGCTTCTCCCCCTCTCTTTGTCCCTCCCCTCTCACTCATGCTCTCTCTCGAATTAATAAATAAAATCTTAAAAAAAAAACTATTTCACATAGTAACACAGTTTTTGCCATTTCTGGTGAGGGTGCCAAAGGCACAGTGAGTAAAACCTGGGTGCTGTGTGCCATGCATGGAGGCAAGCGACAGCACCAAACTCGATGCAAATCACTGGACTCATCACTGCCACGTGGGCCAAGTGGAAAAGGCCAGTTTTATGTCGGATTGTCCTTGATGAAGCAGTTAACAAGTATTAAGTCTTGACCCTTGAACACACAGCTTTTATCCTGTGTGGTGAAATGAGAAGCGCACATAATTGGACTCTCAGATCTGCTTCTGCCTTCAAGCTGCTGTAATCCGTTGCTCTGGCTGAAGTATATGAAGAAAAGTGGGCTTTGCACAAACGCTCAGATGGAAGGCAAGGGGCACGGCTAGCAGCCTGTTCACTTCTCCTGCATATGGATGAATGATGACCGTCTCAAGGAAAAGCTTTAGTTGTGACTTGAACGAACTGCCTTTTCCAGGGATCACCAGGTTTACTTGAAAGAACCGACAGATGAATGATGGTTATTCAGACCCAGGATTTGGCAGATATTTTCTTGAAAATGGACACAGCAAGCCTGTCACTTCAAGGAAAACAACTGGAGGTATTTGTTGCCAATAATAAAATCTGAACTTTCCAGTGAAATCAGAATTTTGGACAGCTTCCCAATACTTAACAACTTTTCTAATCATGTTAGGATTGATGTTAAGAAATGTGATTTTTTGGTACTGCAAAATTAAATGCATCAACATTTGGAAGATCCGCTGAACTCAGTAAACCATTATTTTTCAAATGACATGATGTTAAAAAATCAGGAACGAGTAAAAGGTCCACTCAAAGTGAAAGATAAAGCAGTAGATTTTAATGTAACAGGTTATGAAAAGTTCATTAATGTGGATTCGGATCGCACATTTCAGAAACTACTATAAGCTGAGTTTTACTGGGGTATTCAAGTACATTTACAATTACCTGAAAAGGCTACTGATATTTTTCTCCCTTTCTGAACTACTTATCTGTGTGAAGCTGGATTTTCCTCATACACTTCAACCTAAGCAACAAACAGCAACAGCTTGAAAGCAGGAGTAGATATTAGAATCCAGCTATGTTCTATTAAGCCAGAGATTCGCAAAAATATAAAGCAATGCTACTCTTTTCTCTAATTATTTTTATTTTGGAAAATAGTTATATAGTAACTTGTCATAAATAGTTTTTTAAATTTCAGTTTTAATTTCTAATACGGTAAAAAATAAGTAGCTATAACTCATAAAACAAAAGCCTTTTGGGGTCCTCATTTTTAAGAGTGTGGAGGGATCCTGACACCAAAAATGTCTGAGAACCATTGCTTTCCTTAAATCTTTGCGTGCAAGTTTATCACTATAGGATGGGGTTTAAATATGAAACTGCCAGGTTAAAAAGTATGTACACTTAAAATGAACATCCTGCCAAATTGCTGTTCAAAGAGCTTCAGCAGCTGGAACTCCCACCACGTGTGTATGTATGCTCACAGACCTGCACATGTACAACAAATGGAATGACCAGCCTTTCAGAGTATGGGGTTCATCTTTATAGGTGGTTTCTCATGGGATTTAAGGAGTAAACTTCTCTAGTTTATCTAAAATGATTCAACTCAGACATTTTACATTTACATATAATTTCTCAAGAAAACTTAACTGTCCCCAACTTAAAAAAAAAATTACCCAAATAACGATTTCTGAATGGATGTCTGGAACAGACTTTCCCCACAGAAACAATGGTAGCTCTGTTCCCAGGCTTCAACATATAATTCAAATAACAAGAACCAATGTGTTAAATTCTAGAACTGCACTACATTAGAAAAACTAGTGATAACACTGTTTCTATCAGAAAAAGCATTTCTTGTCCTAGTTGGAATACTAGCAACTCTGATACTATCCAACAAAAATGATCTCCACCCTCTCCTCACCATTCCACCATTTAGAGTGGGTCCTTCAACAACCTACCCTAGCTGCAGGCTCCCACATGGGTTCATACCCTCCACTGGGGCAAAAGTGCTGTGTTATGGAAGCTTAGAGGCCAAAAGAGGAGTCACCACTCTCCACATCTGAAGAGTCCAGAATATCCCAGAGTATGAGGGATGGAGAGACGGAGAAACACAACTGGGTATGTGATTTCAGTTCGAGGGCATATAAAAGTCTAGAAATGCAGAGTCACAGAATATAGAGGGGGCAGGAAGAGAAACTGAGTGACTGAGAAACATGACGGGGGCAGGGGAACATGATGAGGGGACAAGGCACACAATCCTTGTGCAATAGCAACAAATAACAGAAGCTGGTCCACAACCAGGACTGCCCTATTACCTTGCGGTTAGTGTGAGGGGACCAGGTTTTGGCCTCACAATGAAATGGTTTCCAAGGCTGGCTCTGCTAATGATCACGTGCCTAGATCGAGGAAATGGATCACTTCTTGGAGCACTGAGTTTTCCCACTGCAAAGTGGAGGCAAAAGTATCTTCCTCCTTCAGAATGTTGCAGGAATTTAACTGAGGTTATTTACATAAAAAAGGGTCCTGACCAAATGGTAAAAGTTTACCAAAATGGTAAAAGTTTACAATTATTATGTATAAGTCAGTGGTAAGAGACAAGTTTATAAATACATTTCTAAAATGAAGGGGCTGGATGAGACAATCTAAAGGCAATGTTAGGTTGACATAGTCTATGACAAACCATGAAAATACCAAGAAAAAAGAGATCTAAAAAGATTTAACTGCTCAGGCAAGATAATTTGCTAACACAAAAGTAATAATAAAAACAAAAAGGGAACAAGTGAAAAAAAATTCTATCAAAAGTTTTGCTAGAAAAAGAACACTAAAACAAAAAGGTAAGCAACAAATTTTAAGGGTATTTGCAGTAAATAAGGCAGATGAAGATCAATATCGTTCTTATATAAGAGGGCACGCATGGCAAGGAGAAAAATAAGGCCCCCAATAGATAAATAAGCAAAGAACACTGACAGATAATTCACAGTTACAGCTGTTTAACAAACAGAAGAACACTGATGCCATTAGTACTCAATAACATGATACCACTGTTACTCTGTCAAATTGGAAGAGACTTAAAATATATGAACCTCCCAGGTGTTAAAGGAAATTCTCATACACACTGGTAGCAGTTCTTTGTACAAGAATCCAAAGTCATAAAAATTGGACCGCCTAAATTATTCCAAGAAAACAGTAAATGTGGAAAAAATGAAGGTAGGTCATATGAGGTGGGGGAGGGGGGAGAAAGGACCCTTAATATTTATAATAGCCCTAAAGAGATCATCAAATAAGCAATGTTACATCAACCTGGTACCAGCAATGTGGAAAATTTCTTATGAGAATGTTAAGGCAAAGCACATGAGATACAAAATTGTTGACAAGCTCTGGTCAGAGCTATGTAAAAATAAAAATATGCACACGGGGGAAAAAACTACACCAAAGGGCTAACAGCAGTTGCACACATGTGACTTTGGCTCAGTTTTAGGGTCAGAGTGACAGGGTTTCAAATACTGGTTCCAGGCCCTCAAGATGGATCACTGACAACAAGGAGTCTTTCTGAATCTTCATTTTTTCAGTTATAATTACATAGGCTACTGTAAGGACACAGTGATGTGACCTAACTAAAGGGCTAGCATTGTATTTAGCACACGGTAGGCATTAGCTGAATGGTAGTTATTTTACTTTTTATTGGTAGCGTGGTTACATTGCCTTTGTTGTGATTATCTTGTAAATAAGAATGTTTTGATTATTTGACTAATACATAGGGAATTTCCTGAATGGACACCCTTCTTAAAATGAGCTATGTTCTCTCCCTTTAAACTTTCATTCATTGCATTTTTGGGAAATGAATCAAGTGTGAAAATAGCATTTCTGTTAATCTATATATAACATTTACAAATTGTTCTGTCTTATCTGTTTGGTAACTTTTTTAAACAGTAAGAAGTGGTTGCAAAAGAAGATTAAATTTGTACATTTAACTCATAAAACTCAACATGTGACACACTCGCTGTTAAGGGTCTCAAATGTAACACTGACATTTCCTGTGGTGTCTTTATATTTTCTCTGTTGAGATTCAATATGATCCTGCACATTTTGAAGCAACAGTTGGCTTTTGAGTCCATGGACAGATAGGAGCGATGTTCTTCCAGGTTCAAGGCCACCAATTAAAAATAGGTTGGAACATTCAATTTTTCTTCATATCATAGATTCGTTCCTAACTCAGAACTGGACATCCAAGTTCCTTCATGGAACCATATGGTACGAACTACCAATGCTCCACTCGTAAAAGAATAATGATCACTTTCCAAAGTACATATTTAATAAGCATGCAGAATTATTATAGACGTGGGATGCCACTTTTTCCAAACACGTTTTATTCATTAGCGTCTGAAACAAAAGCTACAGTATCTTTTAGATAAACAGTATTTACAAGTAACCACACGTCAGGTGACATTCTGCCTTCGCATTTGACCTTTTACCATCCAAACCTTGATAGCATGCTCCACAAACAAACCCTACATTTTTAAAAACCCCGACTTCAAAGCTCACTACCGTGTGATTCATAACAAAGCACATACTTTTGTTTTGAGTATCTTGTTACAGTGACAGAAAGACAGCTTAGTTAATCAAAGCCACCAACAAGAGAGCCAAATACACGACTTCTAAGCACCTGTGGTATATGGTGTGTGGTAAAAAGTGCCTTCGCTGGGAAGCCAGGGTTACGTGTTGCATTTGGCATCAGCTCCCAAGTTTTAACTTCTTAAGTTTTCATAACAGTTTGAAGTCAGAGAAAGAAGGGGAGGGAAAAACAACAACCATAACCCAACCTATGAGAAGAGGGCTTATGATTAAACAATAAAGAAATCGGGCGTTGCTGATTTAACCCGTGGGTTGCATGTCTGCCATTACCAGTTTGTCTTTCTGTCGTTCACCATGGATGAGAAAGCCGCTGCGTCCATTGCCTTCGGGGTGCATGACCTTACAGACCCCCACGCGACTGATCCCGCCTCCTTCCTGTGGGAACCATCCCCCGCTGGAGTCATCTCTGGTCATAACCACGGCCTTGACACGCACAATATAGCTGTCACTAGAACAACAACAACAAGAAGAAGGGGGCATGACAATGGTCTGGTAGCTGCAGGACACGTTTCACAATTCAAGATGACCACTGGCTGGCACTTTTCTGGAGTCATCAAAAGAAAATCTAGGTCTGGCGGCAACCTTAAAAGGTGACCCTTCTTGGGGTGTCTGGGTGGCTCAGTCATTAACCGTCTGCCTTCGGCTCAGGTCATGATCCCAGGGTCCTGGGATTGAGCCCTGCATTGGGCTCCCTGCTCCGCAGGGAGCCTCCTTCTCCCTCTCCCACTCCCCCTGCTTGTGTTCCCTCTCTAGCTGTGTCTCTCTCTGTCAAATAAATCAATAAAATCTTAAAAAAAAAAAAAAGTGACCCTTCTCAAATTGGGAGGGGAAAAAACCCCAAAAAACACTTGCAAAAGGTCATTTTTAAAAAGATACCCAGTAAATTTAAAGATGTTTGTGAGTCTTTGAAGATGCATGCGGGCATAACGTTCTCTAGTTTCTGGGTATAAGTATTAATAACAAAATGAATGAGCTAAATGCCGTAATTTGTTATCCCTAAGTTAGGAAAGTCAAACCTATGAACTTAAGAGGATATTACAATTTCAACCCTTAAAACTTAGTTCGCAATGAATGACCTAGGCTTAACATTTTATAAAGTTAATCATCTTCTGATTTAGCACAAGAACAGGATAATTTCCTTCCAAATCACAAATTCACCATGCAATCGCATATGTAGGTGGGAAAAGATTTCAGTTCCAGTACCCTTTACGCATGTGTAGCCTTCTGTTTATGATTTTATTTTTTTCCAGTTAAACTTCAATTTCGCAATAACTTCTTTTGCACATTTGCCAAAAATCCTCTTTCTTCTCCAGAGACCAACTCTAGCTCTTGTCATTCTTCATCACTTTTGGGGAAACATATTTGGGTTTTTCAGCAAGGCCATTTAAATTCTCATTTGCTGTTTTCTTTCTTTGGATAGAATTCATTTTTTACTCATTCAAAAGCATATTCACATCTTCTACATGCCAGGCACTGTGCCAGATTCTACAGAAACAAAAATGTAGAGTAACATAGAACCCCCTCTTTCCTTGGGACTCAGGGAAGACCTCTCCTTCCCCCTACGCAGGCCAGAGCCCAGCCACTGCCATGTCCAGTCCACCAGAGACCCTTTAGACAGTCCCTCTGCCCTACACCCCTGCTCACCACACTCACCCAGATTTCCCATGACTCCCTGTGGCTCAACTTCTACACCCCTCCACCCCCCTGCTCCCTCTAACTTCCTTGTCCCTTCCTTAGACCAGTCCTTTCATTTTGAAAACTGGTAAAATATATATGCGATAACATGTACCATTTTAACTGTACAATTCTGTGGCATTAATACACGGACACTGCTCTACAACTCTCACCACCATCCATCTCCAGGACTTTTTTCATATCCCAGACCGAAACTCCATACCCATTAGACATTTTTAAACCCCCCACTGTCCTCCCCTCTGCACAGCCCCTGCAATCACCCTTCTGCTTTCTGTCTCAATGATTCTGACTGCTCCAGGGACCTCCCGGACATTCCTTTCACTTTCTGAACCTACATGGAAATGTGCTCTGGGGCTGAGCTTCTGGGGCCCACTGACACAAGGCCATTCTCTCTCTCCTGCAGCTCTCCTTGCTGGGGCTCGATGTGGGGCAGGGTAGTCACCTCTGCCGCAGGCTACAGGTGGGCGCCCCGGTTTCTCTGAAGCTCCCAAGTCTGACCACGCCGCTGCCACCCTCCTCTTCAATCTTCTACAGACGTCTGGGCCGCGTCCCTTCCCTCATTCCTGGAAGACAGTGGCGGACGGGCCCACTGACCCTCCATCTCTCCACCACGATCCCTGCTGTGATTCTTGGTAATTTCCTTATTCACAGAGAAGTTCCGTATAATACCTTGGCCTCTCAGTTTCTGGAACTCTTCCCCAATGCCCTTGTCTTACACCCAACCTTAGGTACCCCAGCCTAGGTCACACCCATGACCTTGTCATTACTAATATCTGCACCACCTCCTTAACCTCAGTTTTAAGCAGCGTGCTCTCCAGCGGCCACTTCCCAACTTTGTGGCTCACTCCCTCCACATTCCTGCAAGTCTTCACCCCACTGGGACCAACCATCTATTGCTCTGACGCCCTTCCCCCAAACCTTCATGTTCTCACTTGAGTCAGTCCTCAAGTTCCATATTCTATCACGACACGCTTTTGTACAAAAACGTAACACGCTGCCCTCTCTTTCTTCACTGTAATGCTCGGTGAAACCCCAACCCTGGTGAAATTCTACCACCTCCTTAACTCCATGCCCCACCCAGGCTGTTGAATAGGACTTTGTTCAAAGGTCTAGTTTTAAAGTCCCTAACCTCAAGTGGGCTTCTAGGTACCCCCCAGCAAGCTGCCACATTTCCCTAATCTGTACCCAAGAAGATTTCATGGGCCCACCTACCCTGTTGCTCTCAGGTGATGGATGGATTGCTTTAATTTCCCTGGGAAGATAGGCAAAGTCAGAAGGGACCTTGCATCTGTGCCCACTAGCATGCCTATGACTCTGTACCAGTACTCTCTGCCTCTCCTCCTTTAACTATGGCTAAACCATCCATAACCCAAGCCAGGGCCAACAACTCCACTTAAAATTCTTCTAGGTAGGTGCTAACAGTGCCCAAATTCACATGTCTACCCAGACCTCTTCCCTGAACTTCAGATCAGTAAAATCAACTACCTATGTGATTTCTCTCCTTGGGCGTCTGGTAGGCATATCTCAATCAACATGTTTCAGATTGAACTCTTAATTGTCAATACTTTTTTATCCTACTGGTTCTCCCTTTGGAATATAGCCAGAATCCACTTTCTACCACCTCCATCGACACTGCCCTGATCCCAGTCGCCATCACCTCTCAGAATACTGCAACCTCCTCCTAACTGGCCTTCCTACTTCCACGCCCACCCAACTTTCTAAGAAAATAGAAAGATGAGTCAGATTACGATACTCTACTAAAATAAGACATCCAGTAAGCTTCCTACGTTACTGAGTAAAAATGAAACTCAAGCCCTTATCACTCTCCTCCTTGCTCATTCTACTTTAGTCCCATTGCCCCTGTCCTCCACATTAAGCACACTATGACCTCAGGGCCTTTGCATTTGCTATCCCCACCCCCCACCCCACCCTTCTCCCCCCACACTAACTCAGCTCATTTCCTTATTTCCTCCACGTCTCTGCCCAGGGTTATTTCATCAGAGAAGATTCTCTGTCCACTTCATATAAAGTAGTACCCTCCAATCCTCTTAAATCTTCTCATCCTTCTTTATCTTTCTACATGCTACTGAAACAACATCTGCCCTACTTGTTTGACCACTTTTTCCAACTAGATTGTAAACTCCATAGAACCAAGGCCTTTGCCCTTTTTTGTTCACTGCTACATCCCTAGAACCTACAGCAGTGTTTTATATGTGGTAGGCTGTGGAATGAAAAGGTTAATTTTTTTTTAATATTGTATTTATTTAGTGAGAGCAAGTGAGAGAGAGAGAGAGAGAGCGAGCATGAGCAGGGGGAGGGGCAGAGGGAGGGAGAGAAGCAGACTCCCAGATAAGCAGGGAGCCCGATGCAGGGCTTGACCCCAGGACCTTGAGATCATGACCTGAGCTGAAAGCAGGCGCCCAACCGACTGAGCCACCCAGGCGCCCCAATGAATGGATTAAATGCATGAAATTTATAAGCAGGTTTTTAAAAAGTTATTTGTGGCTAACAAAATCTCTGAGAGAAAATAAAGCGTTCAATACTCATTTGCTTATGAGCCACAATAGCTTAGTTGGGATAGGATAAAGATTTCATTAATAAGAAAACTAAATTTAATAATCACATGGTTTCTTTCATTAATCCATTCATCTCATGATTCAAATCCATATTGCTTTAGATCATAGAGATTAGGAACATTTGATAACATTTGTTTAGATTAGTTACATACAAACAAGTTGAGAATAACTTTCCCCTGCCATGTCCCATTCATTCTAGAAAAACTAAGGGTCCCCAGGATTTGTAACTCTTCAGGATGAAACACACAGCTTTCTCAGATCTTCTGTTAGTGTACGATGGGTTCATCCCAACAGGAAATGGCCAAGGTGGATAACTGAAACTCTACACACCTCTTGTTAGAACATGCTTTTTAACTTTGTGTTGCAGCTGTCTGCCGTTCTCCCTTCCTTTGAGGGGATTAAGTAAACACGAAAAAGGGAAGTTTGTGTGACTTATGTTGGTGCCATAAACTTACTTCCAAAAAGTATTCATTTATTGGAGATTTTAAAAAATACCCCACCCCTTGGCTCTGAGACTACAGGGGCTGCTAATTTGGGTCTTTGCTTACAGCCTGCCGCATCCTTGATCTTGCCCTAATTCCTCCTATGCCCCTTCCGAAGAGCACTGACTCCTCTGTGATGGGGTGTGTTGGGGGCAGGGGAACAGAACCCCCCACCCCATCTCCTCTGGCAATAGCCCCATCAGCCCCTGAGGCCTCTGGCTATTTAAAACAAGGCAGGGGGATAAAGGGTTGCACTGAAAGCTGTGAAGGATGTCTGGATAATCCAGCTGCATGGCCACAGGCCAACTGCTTCCTATCTGTGGTGTATTTATGTTACTCAGGCACGTCACCCCGCCCAGAACAGAAATGACAGTGAACTCTACTACCAAAAAGGTATATGGGAGGAAAACTCCCTTCCCACCTTCCCTCTGTCTCTTTCTGGAAAGAATTTAAACAACATGTTTAAGCCAGATGTTGGGTTTGTTTGGGGGAGGATGGGACAGGAAGGGCAAGGGCAGATTAGTTTTTTAATTTGCACAAGGAAAATGGTGCTGGTATGCTTCAGAAGAAATTCAAAAAATGCTGCTATTGTCAAAAATAACAAAACTTAAAAAAATGCTTCTGCAAGCAGCAACTGCTAAACCGGTGTAACTCATTAGGACCCGGTGAAGTTCCACACGTGGATCCAAACACCAACTGAATGGAGTCCTAGTGTCTGAACTTGAGCTAAACTGCCCCAAAGACTCAATGTCATTACATATGGGATTTGACTACCACCCCCCAAATAATATCATATTCTTTCACTGCATTATGTGTAAAAAAGTGGCTTCTATGAACTGAACTGGAGACCTGCCATTTAAACGTGGTTTAAGGGAAAGCTTCGCATTCTGAACATGGGGGCTTATCTGTAAAAATGAGACTTGTTCTGTGATCACTTCAATGTGCAAAGGAAGGAGGTGACATCCTATGGCAGGATGGGGGAGGCAGAGTAAGAACAATTTCAAAACTAGATTTTTATTTGGGGGTACTGAATCCAAGGGGGCACAGCAGGGTTTGGATCTTTGGCTTTTATGTTCAAGGTTCTCTTCCATATTCAAAGCAGGACCTGTCTGGACCACGTTACAGAAGTAAACAAGGTAAACAAAGAACTGCAGGAAGTGGGGATGAGGCAGCGCCTGTAAGTGTCAACTCAGAGCCAGATAGGCTCAGCAGCACCCTGACCTCAGTAGCTGAAGAATCCTCTTAACGAGCTTCAGATTTCCTCATCTGCAAAAACTGAGAGGATCTACCCTGCTAGGATGTCCTGAGGGTTAAAAGCCGTGCTAGAGGTCAAGTGCTCGATACAGAGAAGTTTGGTAAGTTGTAGCCAACAAAATTATTTTTGCTGAAGGTCTGACTTTGATTACAAAACAGGTCCTTTAAAGACCGGCTCCCCTGGCCACGAAGGAGTGGGTTTCCAGACCGCCCGCCTTTTTCTGCTGGCAGAGAACAGAGTAACAGGGAGGCTGTCAGGCCCTTAAACAACAAAAGAAAATCCCAGACGGACCTCCAGCAATTATCAACGCAAGTCGGATTTATAAAAGACCTGGTCTGAGCCTACATTTCAGGCACCCCTGTAGAGGAAAATAATTCCATTCGCCATCTGCGAACTGGCCCTGTGCTCCTGGACTCTGGGGACGGAGACTGGAACTTTGACATCCCCCCCACAGACTTCCCGGCCCCCTCCTCAGGGCCCACCCTCATCTGATCACACAGCTGCCTTGCCACTCTTTTCCACCCTCCTCTCCTGCACCAGACCTTGAGAGCGATTAGCCCAGATCCTAGCCTCTCAGACTCCCTCTTCCACCCGGCAGAGCCGCTAGCCGCACCCGAACAGAACACGAGTCCTCCGGGGGGGCCGGGCACACCCTTTACTGTCATCAGATCCCGCACCCCACCTCCAGTCATCCTTGTACTTAGAGACTTAATACAAAGTCTCTTTGATTTCCTTGATTATATATGTATATAAAGTATCGTATGTGTGCGGAAGCCAGAAACTGGTCATATTCTATTTAAGCAGGTGGTGGTTTCGTGAGTAGTTATTTCATTAAGTATCAACTACTTAATTTTTTAAAAGTGGACGGCTCTGGTCTTAAAAATTTCTATCCTCGAAAGTTATAGGCAAGGGAGTGATACATGAGGTGGTTCTATACATGGTGGTACCATGATTTTCAGCTCTGTGCCAGCTACTAAAGGTAGGAGACTGGCTCTGCCCACTTAATGTCTACCAAAATGTGTAGTGTGTACAGTTAGGCCCTTATAGGAAACAGTGGCAAGAAAAGCCCACTAAAGATGCTAGATTTGGCCGCAGCCAAGTCTGGCAAAGGCATCAGCTTTCCTCTCAAAGGCTGATGAGCAGGCACTATGAAGCATAGAAGGAATTTTCTGAACCTTAAATGTTTGCTTCATAAAGAGAACTGGTTTGCAGGATATTGGAGTGGGGGAAGCTGAAAAGTAGGCTAAGACCACTTAAGAAAAAGCCTTCCCTACAGTTATTGACCATCCGTGAAAGCGACCACGCAGTACACTTGATGGAGAGTCATACTGGGGACAGCCCAGTATCTGCTAGTAAAAGAGTCCACATACTTGAACAGGTACTAAGACCAGGACTTTGAACTCAAGGTGTCAAAGCAGTCTGCTCGTGACTAGATGTACGCAGAGAGGAAATCTTCGTTGTGCTGCTGTTTTTCTGAGACACCACAGCTCATCTCGCCCTTGCAGAGAAATTCCCCCATAGGGTTACAGCAGAGCTGTTCTAGGTTTTATCTTCATGGTCAATTTAGGTACTTTAAAAATGGTATGTAAGGAGTTTCCAGGAATGGAACCCCAATACATACACGTGGTACCCAAAAGGTGATGGTGGTAGCGGGTGCTTGTCTTATAATGACTTCATCCAGGAACCAATACAGGCTCAAAGCCTGGGGTCCTGAAGGAGCCCCAGAGTGGGTGTGAATAGGTTCTCCTCCTTTACTGTGTGCTGGGCTCAGAATCTGTGAGTGAGGGTATGAGGAAATGTCTTAGGAATCCCCACCTTCATCTTGCGTCACAAGCCAGGTCGTTCTGCTGAACTGCAAGAGCCCTCCATGTCCAAGTCCCCCCTCACCCAGAGGGGGAGGTACGGGCCATGTCCATCCTCACCCTCAAATGCCACATATAAACGCAGCATCTTTGTTGTTTATGGTACCTAGCTACACTGAGGCGTATAAATAGACCCACTCACCCACACACCATTTTCTACTGCACATAAGAGAAAGGGTTGCTGTCTCCATTATTGTGAAGGACACTGCCAGCAAGACTGGGTGTTTGAAGTAGGAATGATCATTACGTTTAGTAATTTTAAAACCAATCCCCGTAAGTCAATTAGATATGGCCACTAGTGTTTTTATTTTCCTACTGAAATCTTAATATAAAAAATACTCCTTTAGAAAAACTACCACAAACTCGTAGTTTATAAGTAGTGATTCTATGATTCAAAATAAAGACCCATACCTTGTTTAATACAGAGGGCCGATTTAGCTTGCTACGTGCCTCTATATCTTCCTTTAAGTTACATGCACTGGAAACAGACACGTTTTCTAATCTCAAGTGCTACTTTACACTTTCCGGCCCCTAAGAGCCAGAGCAGCATGTGCACTGAACATTCTGGCACATTCTCTCTCGCATGGGGCCAGGGCACCTGCCCTGTAGATGTCCTCAGACATGGACGTTCTGCAGGGCTGGCCAAGGGGAGGGGACCAGGCAGTGTGCCATTCACCATTCTGTTCCCTCTTTCTTTGCTGCTGTGTCCTGTGACCCAATGGCCAAGAAAAGGAAGTGAAGCGAAGACAAAAAGGAACAAAGATCAGGACTGGACATTAAACTCATAAGCTTTACAGTGGCTTAACGAGGCCTTTGAGGAAATAGTTGAGGAAATACCAGAGGCACTCGGGGGTCCTCTGACATCCTTGTAGCCTGGGAGCACTGCCCTGGGAGCACTGCGGACAGTTCCTCCGGGCCAGCGAAATCGACAGCTGGCCAAGGCAGGTCTGAGCCTCTGCGCCCCCACCTCAGCGAGAGCCCCGATGCTAGGGGCAAACCTTTGGGGTCCGTGAAGAGAAGGTGGGGAGGCCCATGGTGGTGCGTGGGCGTGCTAGCAGTTACCGTTTTGAATTTCCTTCTCAGCAAGGTTTACAAGGTTACATAAAACTCACTCCACTGTACTGTGCTCAAAATGAAATTTTTCATTTCAACTCTA
Source organism: Eumetopias jubatus (assembly GCF_037043125.1). Taxonomy (NCBI): domain Eukaryota; kingdom Metazoa; phylum Chordata; class Mammalia; order Carnivora; family Otariidae; genus Eumetopias; species Eumetopias jubatus. The sequence continues at coordinate 56,938,478 of NW_028274815.1, read as the reverse complement.
ACTTTTATCGCCTGTAGTTCGAACACGCATGAATCTTCCACAGGAAAAGAGTGATTCAGCTGGATTCTACTTCTGCTCTCAGGTTGTTTTTCTTCTGTAAAAATCTTTGATTTTATTTATGTAATATATCAAACATCTTGGAGATGGAGGTGTAGTCTTTTTAAAAAAAACAACAAAACTTTTCCTACCAACTTTTAAATTCAGCACTTAAATTCAGCAGTCACAAGTATACTAAATATCTAATACCTGTGATGAGGAGTTGCTTATAATGGGGGCATGATAAAGATAAGGCACGAGGGCTGTCCTGCTAACATACAACCTAAAATCATAACACTGGGCTGATTTAAACCTGGACAATGAAGTGTTTGAATTAAATCTTAACTTCAGCATCTGAAAAGGCAAGTTTAGAAGTTGTATCGAAGATTTTTTAAAATGGCTCTTTGGCAACTCTCCCTGTGTCAGTATAACTTTCCTGAGCAAGTCCCTCTTGAGGTTGAGTAATACACACAGCTAGAAGAAAGGCCCCGCTGAGGTCAAGCCTGAAGCAATGGGGCAGGACAGGCTTAGTAGTTTATTGTGGGCGGATGCCCAATCGGTGAAGAAAGTAATCATTTTTCTTGAAATTTGAAAACTATTTGCTCTAATCCCTACTAAGAGCAGAAATCCTAATTTCAACCCTGGGGGAAATTAGGGAACTGGTGATCCCTGGGCATGAGCCCTTAAATTCCAAGTGGGATTCCTGGTCAACCACTTGGGACCTCTGTATCCTTATCTGTCAAGTATCTATGCAGTGGGTAATTAATTACCTTAATAGCTGGCTGTAGAATACATTTTAAATTACTGAGTTTTAAAACACTGGTTTCCAGGAAATTAAACTCTGACAACAACAAAAATGTAAATATTATACAATTTTTAAATTTTTAAAAAGATTACAATTCTGCTGCATTCAACAAAGTTATAAAAAATTTTTTGAAAAGATTTCTTTTGTAAAGCCCAGCACTGAGTGATTCTCTGCCCTGTCACAGGTGAGGATTATATGAGCGAAAGGGGGATAACTCACATTTAGACTCTTGCTTTCAAGGCAACTCTATACCAAACAAGGCTTTCAAACCCAACTGGACACGTCGCCAGTCTGCCTCCACTCCTCATCCCTTTAAGGTGTACACCTAGGAAAGGAATCTTATCTGCCGTAGCTAGTTACTGAAGGAACAAGATAAACATATACATGTATACGTGTGTGTTTTATTTTAATGTTAATTCTATCCCCGCATTCTGTAGATGATCTCTCGACGTTAACATGGGAATTTTAGATATAGATAAACCATTTTAGCAAATGAGGTAAGATTTTTATCACAATAGTTTATTAACACTCAAGGCATCTATTGAAGATTTCTAAGCCTTTGTCAAAAATCACCAGAGCAGGACAACTTGGACATGGGTAAACTACTTTAAAAAATAAAATTTATTCAACTGAAATAGAATGAATCTACTTCTCACAGACTGGAATGGCTCTGTGCTGAAGGGCCGAGTTTCAGGGTGATCACACAGTGTGAAGTGGGGGGTGAGGGAGGCCTGGGAGGAGAGAGGCCGAAGTCTGAATCTAGGTTTATGATTTTGCTTTTATTGTCGGCTGCTGTGCTGAGCCCGGAGTTCAGTGGAGTTCATAATTAATCAAGATCAAAGGATTACCAACTTAAAACAAACAAAATAACCCACCCCTGAAGAACCCTTTCTTCTTCTCCTACTTTTTACTCCGAAAGCAATAATTTTCTTTGACTTTCCCTCTGTTTTACACACCCTTCCAAAAATGGTATTTACGATCCACATTTAAACCCCCAAAGACCAGCTAATGGAAATGTTAGATTACTAAAGAAAATTAACTCTCACCACATTAAAGTATACATGTAATAGAAAAACTGGTACTTCAAAACACAAATGGCAAAGGGAGCTGTTTAAAGTTAATAATCTCCAATTCAGGTCTTTAAGTTGCAGCCCTTGAACTTCCAAGTCTGACTTTCTCAGAATATCTTTGCTTTCTCATTGAACTGGAGAAAACAAAGGAAGAGAGTACCTAATGATCCCACATGCTGAGATGTTTTCAGGGAGAAACGCACTAATATCTGCACCTACTTGGAACTACATAAAAAGTAACATGGCGTCTTGGATGGAGAGAGGGATGGACACACAGATATCCAGGCGATAAAGCAGTAACGGTAAAATGTTAGTTGCAGACAGGAGCTAGTAAGTGTTAACTATACACTTCTTTCCATTTTTCTCAACAACTGAAGACCTTCATAAAGAAGATGAGAGAGAAAATTTATAGTGCTACACTATTCTAAATGGACAGCAACACTAAACCTAGAAGATGCTAATGGTACTAAAAAGTCAGCTTACTTCTCCCGCGGTCCAGGTCACATTTCCCATTTTTTACCTGCCACTCCCTCACTGCCCATCCTAAAGCAAACCCAGGTGAAAAGATCAGGAAATTACTTTACCAAACTATGTTAATACCAAATTCTAAATCTACAAAATCCTTTACGAGCCAGTCCTTAATAAAACCTACTCTCACACGAAGAAGGTGATAATGTAGCCTACAAGGAAGAAAGTAAGTCCGAATGTTGAGCTGGCAAGACACTGACTAGATTTTAAGAGCCTCCCTGCTTCTGTTCCCGACAGAGAGATGCCCTTTCAGATGGTAGGAATTACCAATTCATTTGTTCCCTTTCTTCTAGGCTTCCACCACCTCCTTCAACAGAAATGAAAAGCTTAACACACAAAGAAACAAACAAAGCACATGGAAGGCATCTGCTCTCCCTGAAGAATTCTGGACCTCTTCCTTTCCCAGGTAGAGACCAGAATATAGGTGGGGTCTGTAGGTGGAGTTTAGGTCTTCAATCAGGGCTAGTAAAGAGCCACACAAACAAGTTAGATACACATATTTTAAGCTAGAAAAAAAATTGTAGAAACCATCTACTCTAGACCCCTTGCTTAGAAAACCTGTAATACAGACAGGAGATGGGAATTGTTCAAGGTTACTGGCATTGGGGGCAGGTAAAGGACTGAGATCCGTAAGAGCTCACACCACCCCCCCGCACTTTTTAAAAAAAAGGTTCCTATGTTGTGGCAAATGTTTCCCATATCTAACCTAGGTGATCTAGAGGATATAAATTATTCTCATTGGTCTCTTCAAGTTTAATGTATAGGCAGCTGATTGTCAAAGGACTCATAAGGAGAAATGAGAAGGTAACACTAATGACACAGCCACGTGAACAAAATGGCAGAGCTGGGGGGAGGGGCTGGGAAGTCCTACTCAACCCTTCCAGCAGTAGAGGCCATCTTCACTCTCAGATCACTCAGTATAGCTAGTTTCCTAAGTCAGCAGACATGACCTCTACCGCACATCTCCTCCTCCCTCTTGGGTGAGACACCCCAGACTCTACAAATCGATTGATCTGAGAGCGAGTCTCAGTTTCTTCATATGTAAAAAGAGGGGTAGGGTCCAGTGACCCTTGAGGTCCCTTTTCAACTTTGGCCCCCTCTTTTAACTTTGTGTAAAAAAAAGGGGGGGGGGCTTAAAGTCATTCAGCTGTGCCAGAGGGCTTAGCAAACGTAAGCCACCCAAATACTCTACAAAAGCAGATCAGAAAACTTGCAGTAGTAAAATGCAACCGAAAACACACTTTGACTTGGGGAAGAAAATAAAACCCTTGAAACTACAAAGACCTGAAACCACAACAAACTAACAGATATGTTCTCTTGGTACAAGTATCATTATGCAATTTTAAGGTTCTGAAGAGCAGAACAAGTCTATCAAAGTATTTCTAAAAAACAAGAAAATGATGAAAATTGAGTTTTAATAAGTTTCTTAAGATCTTTGACTAAAACAAGCACAACGTAGCCATCTAGCTGGGTTTACCCAACCACAAACGTGAGCTTCTCTTTAGCCACATGGAAGAAAATCCCTAAGACATATTTATAGACCAAATGTAGGCAAAGAAGAGGAGAAGCGGGATACGACGCTCCCTTTCTCCCAAATCGTTCATCCTGTATGCTTTAATCAACTGACCCAAGACCGATTCTGCAGTACCAAATCTTCATTACCTTCAGAGAGAAAGGAAAAAAAAAATGTTAGGAAAAGGTAATGAAACAACTGCCTAACTTAAATATGGGACGAGACATATACTATAGACCTTGGATTACAGCAACTCGGTGCACTTCAAGGTTCATGTTTGGTTCAGGCTCCTTCAATGTCACAAATGAGCTCTGGTCTAAAAGTTTTCTTGTATCCGTTTTTGGAAACTGGAATGTATTTTTCCCACAGAAAAAGACATCAAATGGTGAGCATCAGGATTCCCAATCCAGTCCATGAAAGCCTAATCAAGCCCTAAAATACATGAATCACAGTTATATTCCCAAATGGTTTTGACTGCTAAAAGTCTCCTTAACAGAAGCCTTGTGGCCCACCTTCAGTGGGCACAGCCAGTTCTATTCAGCTCTGGCTAAGAGTGTTCCTATCTGATGCGGGGTGGGGGAGAAGGGGTAAGCAAGGAGAAATCCCTAGACTTCTGATTTAGGCTTCATCTGGGACCCCTGGACTTTGACCAGCCCTAAAAAGGGCCAACTTGATCATCTGCTAGTAAGGCTGAGAAATCTTTTCACCTAAACAGCAAGCAGACAAACCAAAAGGAAAGCATACTTAAGTTAACCAAACTCGCAACGACTGGTTTACATGCAAATGTCACAACGGTATCTGTATCAGTGCTAGAGTTTAGGAATTCCTAATTAAGTGTTACTGAGGAAACTGTTTTCTCCTTCTACGGTGGCAGTGACTGTTGGTGAACAATCAAGAAGGACAAAACAAGCTTCGGGCTCAAGGGATAATCGCCCGGCAGCGAATTCTTGACTAGTTCTTCACCACGACAGAGACAGGATTTGACCTACGAGGGCAATTTCTTTCCGAGTTATTACAAAACAGCCATCCACTCAGTACATGTGCTTCTAGGAAGTTACTCTCCTGCAGGAAGAAAACAGGGCAATAAGGAGAATGTGTAGGCCAACTAGCCACCACGCTTGCTCACGGTTTAACACAATATGCTTAAAATATTATTTCATTTATGGGAGAGTATTCATTCTAGTTTCATTTCAAAAAGAACTTCCAGGGAACTCTAGGGCTATTCCCACATGACAGAGTCTACCAGCCTGTGGAAGGGCTGGAAGCTGTTTTATTTCAAGACTCACGACCTTCACAGATAACTGAGACCTTTGGAGGCTTTGCTGACCATCACCGACGTGCTTGCCCCAGGGAGCCCAAGCAGGTGGTAGGTCATGCATCCAGTGGTGGCTAACGACCACTGCTCGAGGCGGCAGGGCAACCGAGTGGTCATGGCCAAACACCCAGAAAGCTTTACTGACATGGTGGCAGTCTGGAGGCCAAGCAGATGTAATTATACTACCTTGGAAGTCATGTTGTCACTGTTGGCTGCCATATAATATTGGAAGGAAGAAGAAAAGGGCCCCTGTCTTGATGTCATTCAGGAGGAACTCCCCACAGCTCACTTCATTCACCAGTGTGCTTGTGCCACCTCCCAGGACTAAGCTCACCTCTAGGAAAGTCACGATCCCTTCAGGCACCATAGATATGCTATCCCAGACCAAAAACTGCCACCTACCCAGCAATTTCCTACCGTGAGTAACTTGGCATATGGAAACTCTTGTGTAGACTGAAAAGGCTGGATAAACATAAGGTGACATGACACAATGACACTTTTTCTGATGTGTTTGCATATAGAAGATTAACTCTAACACTTCTTGGAAGTCAATTCCTATCTCAAAAGGCACTTAATTTCACATCTATGTTCACTGTAGCGTTACTCACAACAGCCAAGAGGAAAAGCAACCTAAATGTCCATCAAGGGATGAGTGGACAAAGAAAATGTAGTGCATATACATACAATATTTTTCAGATTAAAAAAAAGAGCTAGAGAAATCTTGTCATTTGCTACAATATGGTTGAACTGTGAGGACATTATACTAAGTGAAATAAGCCAGTCACAAAATTACCAATACTGCGTGATTCCACTTTCTAAAGTAGTCAAATTCATTGAAACAGAAAGTAGAATGGTGATTGTGAAGGTCTAGAATAAGGGAGAAATGGGGAGTTGTTTAATGGCTATAGTCTCAGTTTTGTAAGGTGAAAAATTTCTGGAGATCAGTTGTACAACACTGTATAATGAACACAAATGTACCACATACTCAAAAATGGCTAAGATGGTCTATTTTATTTATTTATTTGGCCATGATTAAAAAAAAAAAGACAACCAATTTGAGAAACAAAAAGAGGACACTTGAAATAAATATACTCAGGAAGGACCCCAAATGCAGGAATTTGGGGCTTTGGCTAAGGAAGTTTCTGTGGTCTTTAAGAAGTAAACACTGCCACTTAAAAAAACAAAACAAAACAAAACAAAACAAAACAGGGGGCACCTGGCTGGCTCAGTCATTAGAGCATGTGACTCTTGATGTCGGGATTGTAAATTCGAGCCCCATGTTGGGTGCAGGGATTACTGAAAAATAAAATCTTTAAAACAAAACAAAACCAACAACCCACAAAACTCGCCCCTAATTATCAGGTCAGCATATGTCCATTGTGCAAAATATACATCATGAGCACCCTTTAAGCTATGAAATACTCTTCTACACTATGAGGAACAATGAACAAATTTGCAAGACCTTCACAAAGTAACTATAAAAGGAAGATCTTATGCCTCAAATATAAATGTAAATGTGGCCTACGCTTTGTTCTTTCAGATACAAGGCAAATCACATATATGAAAAACACAAACATTTCCTTTGTAATTGGTTTTACTGAGATAAAAATGGCTTTTCTTACAAAATCACATCAAAGAACAGAAGTTAAATAGAATAGACTTTCTCCTAATTGTTAGCTCTAACCAATTCCCCTCATCCTTAACCAATTATATTCGAATAGAAGGCTTATGATGTTTACAATATAAGTGACAAGAATCCCTAAAAAATATTTCATATGATGAGTCCCTTTTTATTAACCTCTGTTTCTAAGATTATTAAAACACACGCACACAATCACAAGGATTTTCTAACAGTTCCATTTCTTCAACGTGAGGGTTAGCGTGATGTTTTTTAATATTTCTCAAAGCAGGAAAAAAAGGGGCTGTTTTATTTTTCTTTGGAACAAGTTCCTGCCAGATTTTGCACATTGCAGCTCTTTGGCGATGTGATGAGAACACATGCCCACCCACGGGCACTAATTTTGCTCTTCACCCTTCCCAAGCAGCCTTTATGACACATGCTGTCTGCACTCCATTTCATGGAATTCAAGAGGCCCAGTCAAACAGCAGGCCTCACGGGGCTACAGCAAAGGCAGGCAACCCGTCTCTTTCACTGGATGGGTACAAGGAACATGTGTTTAAAAGAAAACCACAAAAAAAGCCAAACCCAGCTTCGACATTGCCAATGTGAAAAATCTTTACAACTGCATGAATTAACACTGAAAACTGAAAGTCATCTCTTGGGTTGCAATCTGGAAAGAGACAGTATCATGTCGCGGTTCCTTGCATATTGAGCTCTATGAAGATGATGTACCTAACTCCCCGTGCTGCTCACAGAGCGTGAGGCAAGGAAGGCAGAGTTGTCACGTGAGTTTTCAGGAAGGGCTGAAGTGCCAGCCTGGTTCTCTCAAGCATTCGTTTTCTCTGTGGTGATCGTTAATTACAAAGAAATGTTGGCGATTAAGAATCCAACTGGGAATGGGCATGGCTTCCATAACTGTCCCACATATACCCTAAAGACAATCTGGGCACAGATGTCAATGCAAACAAGCTGTCAGCAAATTTATACCTCTCAGGACTAAGAAAAGTTCATGCTGGTTTGATAAGAGAGGTCATTCACCCCATTTATGTGTCCTTAAGCGTGGGGTTTATGTCCTAAGAAGCAGTTCTGTGCTTGTCTCTAGCTTTTTTGAGCTACAACAAGAAAGCTGTTATTTCCAGATAATGGTACAAGATCTACCTACAAGTGCTATTAATTCTACCCACTATGTAGGCAGGACGTCCTCCCTACAACCTCAGACGTGGGGAGGAGCGTGTAATGGTAGAACAGTGGGCAGTAGACAAGAGGCAATGGACAGGCCCCGCTCTCCCCTGGGGGGCCATAGTTATCACCACTCTTCCATAGATCATCCATCTGTACAGCAAGAAAAGATCATAAACTCATGAAACAGGTCCCTCTAAATACAAATAAGGGGTTTTTAAAATGTTGGTTATCTATAGTGATTTTTTAAATTTATTTATGTATTTTTAGTAATCTCTACACCCAACATGGGGCTCAAACTCACATCACTGAGATCAAGAGTCCCACGCTCTTCTGACTGAGCCAGCCAGGTGCCCCAATCTATGGTGATTTTAAAAAAACAATGTTTTTATTAAATGGTTACTGAATTCAGTACAGCTTTGAGTCATTAAGTATAATTTTAATAGATGCTCACGAGGGGAGAGGTCTTCAACTCTCAAAGATATGGAAAAACTGTCCTTGATGTTTACTAATCTGTTCCAATAAAATATCCCGGACGCTCCAAGCTTTGAGGATTCAAATGCTTTCCCTGACTGCCACTCTCCTCAAGAAGCAAGCAAAAAAAAAAAAAGTAAATAAATCCTTCATCTGAGGTTGTCACTCTACTTGGCTCCAAAAACATGGCCTCCAAAACTATCAAAATAAATTTTTTTGGTAGGACAGTTCTTTCTGGATAGCCATCCAAGAAGTGTTAGATTCTGAAGAACCAAGAGGGAATAGCTAAAAGGTGCTTCTACACAGAGCAATTAGTGGCTCCAGAATATAGACTCCAGTAAATCTATGAATAAAAGAAAACCCAAGAGAAATCTACTGCAAGTAATGACGAATCCCCACTGCTGAAGAGGGAATGAAAGCAAGGACAGGGCTGGGCCCAGATAACAAGCATTTTTTAATTTAACACCACCCAGCACATAGCTCTGAACATAGGTAGCATCTCACTCAATACCTATTGATTGCTTCCAAGTTGAATGATACGAGGCCCTTGGTACTGGCCGTGGCTCTATATTCCTTTTCCTTCAAAAGGGTAAGAAGGACTCTAACAACCATGTGGTCACTCTGGACCAACAGGTCATGGTGCTTAACAGCACAGGGGCCTCTGAGAGCCTCTCAGAGAGGTGGCCACAATCCTAGGGGTGACTGTCATTGCCAAATCACAGTCATCAAGATGCTGAGTGGGTAATGAAACCAAAGCTGAACGAAATCTGTGCTGCCCTAAAATGATGTGGACAGGACCTCAGTCTCAACCACACAAATCACAGGGAAAGCAGGACATTTTCACTGAGAATGCCAATACATCAAGAACTTTAGACGAAATGTTTTTATACACCTTCCTGTAACCATTTTCTGTAGGCCTTAAGGGGAAAAGTATGACAAAATGGAACCTAAGATTTCAGTGAAATCAGAGCAAAGGAGCTATTCTGCCTTTAATTCACAGCTTTAAGTCACATTATTTTTCCGTTAACTTTTGACAAAGTGAAACTTGAACTGATGGCGCCCATCAAAGCAGAAAGAGAACTCCATCTACTAGAAGATCGCAAATTCAGGCTTTAGGTCAAGCTAACATTTTTATTATTTTTTTAAAGACTTTATTTATTTATTTGAGAGAGAGGAAGAGACAGTGAGAGAGTACAAGCGGGGAGGAGAGGGAGAAGCGGGCTCCCTGCAGAGCAAGGAGCCTGATGAGGAGCTGGATCCCAGGACCCTGGGATCATGACCTGAGCCAAAGGCAGACACTTAACCAACTGAGCCACCCAGGTGCCCCAAGCTAACGTTTTTTTTTTTTTCTAAATTTAGTTGTTTGGTTTTTTTTTTTAAGATTTTATTTATTTATTTGACAGAGAGAGACACAGCGAGAGAGGGAACACAAGCAGGGGGAGCGGGAGAGGGAGAAGCAGGCTTCCCGCCGAGCAGGGAGCCCGATGCGGGGCTCGATCCCAGGACCCTGGGATCATGACCTGAGCCGAAGGCAGACGCCTAACGACTGAGCCACCCAGGCGCCCCCCCAAGCTAACATTTTTAAAGTAGCTTTTCTTCTACAATTAAAAAAAAAAAAAAGCTAATGAGAAGGAATAAAAAGCTTTACTTTCAATCTGAAGTATTTTTTAATACCACCAAATGCTATTATTAAATATGTACTATATAAGCATGTATACACATACACATATAAAAATAAACACTACAGACGTGGGCAGGAAAATTCTTAGCAAAACCCCCACATATTTCAAATACTGTTCTTCTTCATTATTGTCCTCTACCATAATTAGCATGTTACAGCATAACAGGTGGCTTTCATTTATAGAATGCAAAATTAATGAAATTTGGAGATGGCCCTGTCTTCAAAAACAAATTGGCCATTCTAAAAAAAAAAAGCGGACCTCTGAATCTATAGAACAGAAACAAAACAAACTCTCTTCGTGCTGGCTTTCCCTGTTATCTGAATTTCTGAATGTATTGAAATAGGTAAATGCGATACACGTCTCTCAAGGAAATTTAGAATACACGTCCCTCAAGGAAAACAAGTCATTATTACGGGCTTTACAAGAAAGGGGAAGAGAAAACAAAGACCGCCTCCATTTCCAGCTCGGTGAGCCTACATCTGTTTGATGCTCTCTGAGTGATAACAGGATTCACCACCATACATGGAGCTGGTCTACGAATGTTCAGTCTTGGGCCAATCTGTGGGCAGTTGTGCTATAGGTCCCGACCCAGCCATTCTGGACAGACTAGGAAAGCATAAATAGTACTACTATAAACCAACTATAGCATCTGTCCCTAACAAGTAGGACACAAAAAGTATTTTTAAAAAATATGAGGAGACACCGAATGGACTGTCAACACAAAGAGGAATGTTAAATATACTCAAATAAACAAGATCTGTGCCTTCGCGAGTCAGGCATTGTTTAAATTTAGTGAGTGAAGAAACAGAGGAGGTCAGACAGGCGACACAGCTTCCCAATTATGCAGAACAATCCTTCAGATCATGTGAAAGCTATAATTAAATGTTGTTACCAAAACCCCCACTACCCTTTCTCCCACCTAGAAAAGTGAATGCATGAATTCAGTATGAGCAAATTATGATTTGCAAAAATTAGACACAGTCACACAGTAGGGGAATAAAGCTTTCTTGCATTGAGTCGTGTATCTTGGGGGATAAGAAAAATCACAATATTGAAAATAAATCCAACATAACAAATAACAGTAGTTACTATTAGACCATACCCTTTAGCTCACCTCTCTGCTCACGCTTTTTTCTTTCCTTTTCTTTCTTTTTTTCTTTCTTTCTTTCTCTCTCTCTTTCTTTCAATTTATTAAAGTTTTAAGCTATCCAGCCAAAAGATATACCACCTCTGCAAAAGCTGTTTCCTAGGCAGCATCTTTTAAACTCAGGGCTTAATAAAGGGGAGGTGTTTACCTGAACATGGAAGGAGCAATTTGTTCTCAGAGAGGGAGATGAGTGGACCAGAGCTCTGTCCGTCCACAGACCAGCGGTAACCTACCTGTCCTTGCAGGTGAGCGCACGCACATACACAAACACCCACACTTCAGTTCCTTCCAATTAGAATCCTTTTTTTTCCTCCCTTAAAAAATGTTAAATTATCGGAAAGGTTAGGCAGAAGAGAACAAGGAGAAAATAAAGTTCATGTAAACAGTAAGCACATACCTGCCGGGTGATGCCATTTCCTCTACATTGTAGAGCCCAAGTGCTGGGTATTAGCATTATTGCTACTATAAAGCTTCCGATAAAAATGGATTGTCTCTTGCGGACCTGAGAACCAGCTGGCTGCTTGAAAAGTGTTTCCCCCATATATGATTCAGTCTCCTTGACAAATATACTGCATCGTACTGGATGAGTCATCTGAGGGTTAGTCCGCATTTTATAGGCCTGTTGTGTCATTACTCACATTCAACATCCTGCTTCTCAAAAGTGGAAGCTGGAAGCCTGACAGCTGACAGATGCTTTTTCCAATTAAAATATTGTTTAAAAAAAATTCCTGTAAGTTATGATTATCAATCATTGATGATACTATGAAATGCCCAGGAAGCAAATGGCACAGCTCAATACCTGAGATTACAGTGGTAGAACCACAAGTGCAAATTGCTTACCCGCCCCCATCTCCAATCCAAATAATCTGGTTCAGAGCTGAGAGCGAGGACCCTTCCCCCTTTTAAGATATCAGTGAGTTAGTATAGGCACAGATCCTGTTGATTCTTATGTTGTAAGGTAACCCAGCTGCAGAAGCTCCGTAAAAACTACACATCAAAATTTGGGTCCTGGTTAATTCTGTCAAGTGGGAGAGTGGCACTGTATTTAGAAAATGTCTACTTCTTAGAGAAAGTATGTCGGGATGAGATGATGTGATAGCTGGGATTTGTTATGAATATTTTACCAAAGTGGGGGAGGGGTAAGGAAATGCGGTAAAATCTTGATCACTGCAGCATCTGTGTGGTAAGTAATATGGGGACTGGCTATATTAGTCTCTCTTCTTTTGAGTATCTAAAGATTTTCATGATGAAATGTTTTAAAGATTAAAAAAAATTTTTTTTTCCAGTCCCTACAGTACCCAAACAAGGCACTTTTTTAGTTAGATATGAACCTATCGTATGTGTGAATGGGCACCATTCACACCGTGCAACCTGGTCACCATGGGTATGGAAGCTTCCAGCTTGAAGGTATGACATACGTGTCCAAAGGCCACTGTGAGGGCTGCATCCACCCAGTGAACAAATGCCTGGTGCTCTCTCCTCCCAAGACTATCCGGTGGTTGTTCCTCATGTTTCCTTTGAGGACACAAGCCCCAGCCTCATTCATGAGCTCAATGTTGACATTACAAGGGAGAGGTTACTATTTCCAGCTTCCTTATATGGTTTTGGAAACACTGCATGAGAGGTTATGTAAGTCACATCCATAGTCCCCTTACACCAACACATCTCTTTGTAAGGTAGCAGTGTTTGCTCAACTCCTTTATGCTCAAATTGGGTTACTTAAACCATCTGAGGGAGGAAGAGAGCTTTGATTTCATGCCTGGAAAAAAACCCAGATATGGAAGCTCCAATGTATGTTAAACAAAACTGAAATTAGATGTTGTTGGAAAAAAACATCCTTGTTGATATGTTCTGAAAGTATGACAAGTCACCACAGGACACTTAAAATACAGATGTCCTATGAAAACCTAGGACCTCTGGACTGCTTCCTTTTTTTCTGAAACTAAAGGACAGGAGAGTGTGTCAGGTCAAGGCTCCCACTTCAGCCAACAGTCAAGGCCCATCCTCAAAGGACACTGCCCAAGTGATGCAGCAAATGGTTGTGATGGTCCCCACACAACGTCAAGTGACAACCTTACAAATACAAACTGGTCAGGACTGTGCGTGGGCCTGAGCTGAAACCTTCCTTGGTTCTGACAAATTCTTTCCTCATAAAGACTGCAAACTATAGGCTTATCAAAATACCCCCTTGCAACTTAATGAACACCTTTCACGCACTTGCAAAGCATGATTTGCCTGAATGCAACAGGGAGAAATAGGGGGAATTCATAAACTTCTAGCCTAACTTGAGTTTCTGCAACTATCTTCAAGAAATAAGTGTAGAGTTCATCAGAAAATGTATAACTCGGGGTGCCTGGGTGGCTCAGTCATTAAGCATCTGCCTTCGGCTCAGGTCATGATCCCAGGGTCCTGGGATGGAGCCCCACCTCAGGCTCCCTGCTCCGTGGGAAGCCTGCTTCTCCCTCTGCCACTCCCCCTGCTTGTGCTCTTTCTGTCAAATAAATAAAATATTTAAAAAATATATAAAAGTAATGGCAGTAATAATGTGTATACATGTGCTCACACGTGCGCACACACACACACACACACACAGAATGAGAATATGGCAATTATGGTAAAATGTTAACAAATAGGGAACTGGATATAGAAGAGTCCTTCAGAGGCATCTGGGTGGCTCAGTCAGTTAAGCATCGGACTCCTGGTTTCAACTCAGGTCATGATCTCAGGGGTTGTGAGATAGAGCCCCATGTTGGGCTCCACACTCAGCACAGTCTGCTCAAGATTCTCTCCCTCTCCTTCTACCCCTCCCCCATCCACACACATACGTGTACGGGTAGGCACACTCTTAAATAAATAAATAAATAAATAAATAAATAAATACAATCTTAAATAAAACAAAAAGACTTTGCCCATCTAGTAGAGGTAACAAATTAAAAAACAGTCCTTCATACTACTCTTACAACTTATCTATGATGATGAAATACTTCAAAATAAAGTTAAACACACAAAAGAAAGAAAATATATAACGCTTTTTTGTTTCTTTAAAAAAAAGATTTGTTTCAGATTTAGTGACCACCATAGTTGTTGCCGCTGCCACCTCACCCATTAAAAAAAAAAAAAAAAAAATCTTGGACCATAAAGGAAATTTACCAAAATGTCAACATTAGGAAAGGCCTCTGGGTTAAGATTAAGGGTGTTCCTTGTAAACAATTTTATAAGAGGATCCAAAAACAAAACAAAATAACCAAACAAACATTTTGGGAAACCTACAAACTATAGCCTCGAGAATACGGTTTGTTTAGTCTTGCATTTCCTAAGTTTATTTGACCACAGGAACCCCCTCCCCCATTACCATCCCTACAAGCAAAAGAAAGCACTTTGGGAAACACTGCTGTAGATGATGGGATATAGATTTTTTTCTCCCCTGATCATTTTACTCTTCTTAGCTTTCTTCAGAACACACCTTACTTACTGTAACAACAAAAGGCATCCAAACTTGATTTCTGCCATCTTTAACAAACATTTCTATTTGGTAGACTCGCATGCAAATGACCATCACTGGGCAGCAAACAACTTGTAGTATGCACTATCCAGTCTCCCTTGACCACACTAGATTGGCACACCATCAGGGGCAAGTGAGGAGCCTGCACCTATGTGTATAGTGGGTTAACAGCTCACGTCAGTGTTGGTGTTAAGAGGCGAATAGCCCTGGGTGAGGCCATCCCAAGGAGCAGTAGCTTGCTCCAGGCCCAGCTCTACCTCCACATTATCAGGGCACTAGGTCTTGGAACCTGGAAACCAGCCTGGATGCCTTTGGCCTGAGAACCCCAGGCCTTTGTATATTCAGCTCCCATGATCCTTTGGTATTTAAGAAGCGAAACTAGCTGGGAAGCATAGCAGAACATGGCTTTCATTTATTATAACTTGCTAATGGACTCATTTTAAATTTTGCCACATATTAATTTGTACAAGTTTTCAGCAATAATCTGTTTGCATGTTTTGGATTTTTAGGTGGGATGGGGAGAGGCTGAAGTCCAAATACTGGCTAATGTCAAGATCTAAAGATAAATGTGGATATTGATGATGTAATCTATAGGCTGTACTGTGTAATGGTAAAAGAGCAGGAAATTGGAGTCAAGTTGTCTTGGTTCAAAATCCAGCCTGGCCCTTATTCTCAAAGCCTCTGCTCCTTTATTGGTAAAATGGGTATAATATTATTAATAACCTCACAGATTTGTTCTGAATGGGATAAATGTGATAACTCACAACAAGTACTTAGTACAGGGCCTGGCCACATACAGAGCACTCATTAATTTATGCAAACAACAATGATTAGAATATTTCTAAGTTTTATAAATTTGACTGGCAGGGGTGGGCAAAGTAGGGCCCGCCACTAAACACTGGTCTGTTTATGTATCATCCGGGGCTGCTTTACAGCCACAAAGGCAGAGCTGAGCAGTTGGGACAGAAACCCTATGGCTCCCAAAACCGAAAATATTTACTAACCAGACCTTTAAAGAAAAAGTTTGCCAAGCCCTGGTGATCAACAATTTAGCGGATTAAGAATTGGGTCTTTCCCCTATAGAAGTTTTGGTCGTTGGTCCTTTATTCTGTTTAATGTCTCAATTTAGAAACCAGACACAATGGCGTTATTTATGGTGATTTGGTCCTTGAGAGCTGGAGCTCCTGCCTTCCTTACAATGCAAAACACATACCACAGTGCTCTGTCTCATCGCTGCGGGCTATCCAGAGGGCCTGAGGCTGCCTGTTGGCCTTTCTACCTCCATTCCTTCCTGACTGGCCCACTCAAAGAAGAAGACCTCCCTATTTCAGAGTCCAGCTGATGTGTGTGAGCCCACAGCCATGCCTCCCCTCCCCCAAGTCACATCTGTACATTATGTCGAAACCACATGTGTCCCCAGAGCTTGAAGCAAGAGATGAAAGATGATCTGTAAGAGGCATTCAGGAAACTGAACAAACAGAAATGAAGGATGCTTTCAAGAGGGTTGGACAGCCACGGGCCGGATTAATACAACTTGAGGGGCCTTCAGAAATGAGAGCTGCCATAACATCATCATTGCTGACAAGAGTCCAGTAAAGAGACTGAGGGCAACCCAGAAAAATGAAGAACATGCCTTAGATGCAGGTCCCAAGGCACGTCCCTGCATCCAATCGCACTGCCTGTTTTCTTTGGCAAGAAAGCTTGTTGATTTGGGGGAAATGAACCCATTGCATTAATGGATAATGCAGGTGAAGGGAGTCCTGGGACTGGTCTCTGGGAGAGGAAATGTGAACAAAAGAAACCATTCTGAGTGCCTTCAGTTAGCTCTTTTATTAAAAAAAAAAAAAAGGTCTTAGCCAGCTGTTTGGATAGAGATTAAATCTGAGGTGTACTTAGATACACAGCCTGGTGGCCACTTGATGCCTTACTGGCAATTAACAACATTTTTACAAAGTCGATCCAACAGAAAATGCATATGTTAAATACCAACGTGGATGCTAAGGGCTGGAGCTGTTCAAGAAAGGGAAGGGGGAGGCAGATGGTTTCTACTGTTACCTACTGGGACCAGGATTTCAGAGATGTACACATGACAAGTCTCACTTGAGACCAAGCCAGTTTTCAGCCATGTTCCTTGAAAGTGTAACTGGCTGGCACAAGGGTAAAATAAGGCTCTTTCCAAAGCTCATGGTTACTTTGGGGATGCTCAGCTTGGTCAGAGCCAGAAGACCTGCACTGATTACATGCATGTGAGCTATTACACTTAGCTGATTTTTTTTTTTTTTTTTTGGAAAGAGTGAGAGAGAGAGCATGCGCACACACATGTGTGCAAGAGTGAGGAGCGGGGGTGGGGGCAGAGGGAGAGAGAGAGAGAGAATCTTAAGCAGACTTCCTGCTGAGCACGGAGCCCGCCACTGATGACCCTGAGATCAACACCTGAGCTAAAATCAAGAGTCGGATGCTTAACTGACTGAGCTACCCAGGCACCCCAGATTTTTTTTTTTTTTAAGATAAGAAATGCTATGATGTGAGGGCCTCTCAGGGCTAGACTTGTGGATTTGGCAAGATTTCTTTAAGGAAAGGTTAAGGGAACTGACATTCACCCAGTGCCCACTTGGTGTGGGGCATTCCATATGGTTATATCAATATACCCACCAATTTTGTGCCTGGCCTGTGTGGAGTAAAAAGAAGGGGCTGAACTACTAGGTCAATTTAGTCTAGAGTGTCTGAATTTCTCCAGCATAAGATGTTACACAAACAGGGCAGGACTGATAAAAGTGGAAGAAGGAATCCAAACTATATCAGAAACATAGGAAAGTCACTCTGGGAAATTAGGAAAGGAGCTAAGGGTTTGATTAGCAGGGAAATGGTAAGAGCATTCAGGGTTCTGTGGATATGGCCACGTTGGAGGCCACGTGTCCATTAGAAGACCATGTTAACCCTTTAAGCCTGGACAGCAAACAGGTCAACAGAACCAGGCCTCAGAGACATGGGCTGCAGAGACAAACCAAACCTACATCTGGGCATGGAATTTTAAGTTCAAGGGATGAGGGTACCTCAAGACCTGGAAAGGGAATATAGGGAGTGCCCAATGGGTGACCGCTGAGTGTATTTAACATCTGCCACGCTGAACAGTGAGGTCTGTGTTTGCAATCTGCTTAAGGTTGGAGAGCTCACTCTTCAGGACACACTCGCACCATAAGGATCCTTACACAGACTGAGTGTGCCGGACCCAAATCTGCCATCAGCCTAGCCAGCCCACTCTGTTGTTTCCCTAACTTTAGGACAGAATGAGACCTGAAGCTGCTCAAAGGCCGTGTAATTCTAGGAAGTCTTAAATCTACCACTTACATAATGTTGGTCACAAAAAACTTATCCAAGATAATGGTAGCTTCCTAGCTAAGCAAACCTTTCTCGTGGAAGCCACTTCTGTCAGATGATTATACAGATACTCAGTTGTGGAAATGTAAGTCTCTTCTGAGAACTCTCCACAATGCTCAACTGTTCACCTATGTACATAGCACACATTGCTGGGGTTAGAAATCCTGCAAATTCATTCTACTGGGAGGCAGGAGGTTGGGCTCGGCTTTACCACTAGTTATGTGCCTTTGGGCAGAGTCACTTCTCTTGGTGCCTCAAGTCCCTTGTCTGGAAAATGTAGGGCTTAAACTAGTCCAGGCTTTGAACCTCCAGAATTCTTTTTTTTTTTTTTTTTAAGAATTTATTTATTTTGAGAGAGAGAGAGAGAGAGAGCACAAGCAGGGGGAATGGCAGAGGGAGAAGCAGGCTCCCCGCTGAGCAGAAAGCCAGATGCAGGGCTCGATCCCAGGACCCTGGGATCGTGACCTGAGCCGAAGGCAGACGCTCAACAGACTGAGCCACCCAGGTGCCCCTGAACCTCCAAGAATTCTACAAGGCATGGATTGGTAAGAGCTACATGAGAAAATCGCCTACTAATACAAGTGGACAGAGAAGAGGGAGGACTGGAAAGAAAGCTGGCAATGCTGGTGGATCAAGACCAACAGACTGGGGGGCAAAGCTACGTTCTGACCCTGGATCTAAGAGGCCAGCCTAAACTAACACACCAGTTTAAAAGGATGTGGATCTCACCCCAAAGCTAGAACTGTCTTCCTTACAAACAACGCTGGTCAACAATAGCAGCTAATGTCAACATTGGCCGTGGCTGTATCATATGCAGGCATCGAGCCTTACAATTTCACAGGACCTTTATCCCAGACAAGAGACTGGAGGTAGGAAATGGAGTCTAGTACATTTTCTTCTGTCTTCATGGCAATCAGTGCCATGATCACAGCATTTTGTTGTGACTTGTATGTCCCCCTTGCTATTGGACTTGAGACTCTCAAGAAAAGATGTTTTATTTTCATTTTTGTAGCTCAATGTCTAACAAATGGTAAACGCTTAGTAGACGAGAGTTTCTTTCATTTCATTAAAAAACACAGATTAACTTTTGTTGGCTTAGATAGGGGGTGGAGATAAAAATTATATGGAGGGAGGAAATGACAAAAAGGTAGTAGCAAACATTTGTAATGTATATTCTTCATTACAAAATGTGTTAAGTTCATTGTAGAATACTTAGAAAATGCAAAGGAAAACATTCACCTGAAACGACATCCAGGTGGTAGAAGGTAAGAGCATTAGAGGCATCTACAGTGACGTGGGGCATGTTAACTAATTTAACATATTCTTTGTCACTCTCTGAACCCCATTACAAAAATAACTGAGAAACATTTCCCTATTTTTCTATTTATTCTTTTTTTTTTTTTTTTTAGATTTTATTTATTTGACACAGAGAGACACAGCGAGAGGGAACACAAGCAGGGGGAGTGGGAGAGGGAGAAGCAGGCTTCCGGCTGAGCAGGGAGCCCGATGCCTCGATATCCAGGACTCTGGGATCATGACCTGAGCCAAAGGCAGACGTTTAATGACTGAGTAACCCAGGCGCTCCCTCTATTTATTCATTTCTGATAAAAACAAAAGATATTGTATATAAGGCTTAATAAGATTTTTTTAGTTCTTTGATTCAGCCCCCCTCTGGGGGGGGCAAATAATTTATGGGTTTCACATCTATGGACCTTAGATATTAACTAAAGAACTAGGAGAGCAGCCTAGAATCCTAAAGCAAACCTTTCTAGTTCTAGACCAATCACATATGAGGAAACTAAGGCCAGTGGCCAAGTTTTTTGTTCAAATTTAGCTGAAGGAGCCAGAACTGGGCTTGTGACTTTTGACTCCGAGTCTACGTTCCCTACCTAGCAAAAACAAAAATCATCCCTCAATTCTGTCACACTGCTAACTTTTGGTTTCTGAAAGGCAATCAGAAATAATTCTAGAACAAGAGAAGTAGATGACGGTGTCCAGAATATTTACCAGCACTACAATTCTCAGGTGCCAGGCTAAATAAATCACCAGAAGGGCAGCCAAAGCTACCGATTACTCTGAAAATTGTTTCCAACTTTGCCATAAGCATTTTAGTTCTATCAGAAATTTAAAAAAATGGACCAATGAATCTAAGTTAGGGCTTGCTGGCCAAGAGAGTGCAAAGTGATCAGATAGGCTTACAGATCACTGACTTTGGCGCCACCTTTCAAAGGATCTTCCCCTCTCAGGAATCCTTAAGAGTGGTCATAATAAAACTTGCTCAGAGAGGAAAGGGGAGAATCCAAAGTACCTCACCAAGAGAAGAACCTGGCCCTCTGTGATAGTTAAGGTGAGTGCCTTATAGGGGAAGCTTATATATGCATAATTGAACAAGAGAATAGAAGCCTGAGTCTGCATACATTTAAAGAGAGAAGAGGCTCTTCTTCTCAATGAACACATGCACCCTGGAGTTGGTCAAGATTTGGGGACCGACTATCCATGTGCCTCTCCTGGTCTGTCGTTACCCTTGACAGGACCCTCGTATTTAAAGATGCAGTACACACTCATCTTTCAACATGGACTGTGAATACTAGCCAACTACCTCATTTAGTGCTCCATCACAAATATAGTGATCCTTCCCAAGACTGGAGGAAGAGGGGAAAGGATGTATGCTTGGCCTCCTACAGAGCTGCCAAGGGTAATTATCACCACATGCGATTTTCATCATGTATACAGCTCTATTCAAAAGAGGAAAAAACCTGTACATGAGAAAACAAATCCCTGATCAAACCTCAACCTGATCAGTACTCACTCCTAGAACAGTACTCACTGTAGTATTCATTCAAGGAAGAAAAGGGACCAAGGAGGGCTTACTCAGTCTCTTCACTTAGTTGCCATTTAGAAGGATGGCCTTCAAGTTTTATTAAAATTAGTTATTAGATGGCTAAAACAGAATAGTGAGGAGAATGGACAATGGATGTAGGTCCCACCTAGTTTATAAACACAAAACCAAAGAGTAAGCCCCAGATGCACAAACTGGAATAAAACATAGAAGGTACATTTGTGGCAGGGCCAAGAATAGGTCCTGAGTGTCCTTGAATTTCATCTTCCAGAATACTTTAAAACAAAGTTCACTCCAAGCATGTTCTTTGCTTCAAGTCTCCTCCAAAGATTCTCTCTGCCCCTCTTTCTCCACTCAAGAGGGAGAAAACGGTTCCATGCATTCCATTTGTTTGTTTCCTGTGAGCCCTAATACTAAGGATGTGTCAAATGTGAAGAGCAAGTCTTAACTTTAGAACATTCCTAGCTACCAGGGTGGGACCAGTTCAGCTCAAAGGGATTTTGCTACCACTCAGTAGAAGCTGGAAATAAATACAAACACACAGACAATATGGCACATGGGATGCCAAGGGAAAAACAAAAGACTGTGCAGATAGACAAGAAATGGGAAGGGAAGACATCCCAATCCCCCTACCGAGGGGCCCACAGCTTCTCCTACAATACCTCCTCCTCCTCCTAAGAGGGCAACCAACTGTGCTGGAGGACACAGCAGCCTACCTTCCTTAGCCTCTCCCTATCCTCTCTGGTTAAACTTCAGATGTCAGTTCAGTTTTTTTTTTTTAATTTTAATTTTTTAAAGATTTTATTTATTTATTTGATGGAGACAGACATAGCAAGAGAGGGAACACAAGCAGGGGGAGTGGGAGAGGGAGAAGCAGGCTTCCCGCTGAGCAGGGAGCTTGATGCAGGACTCGATCCCAGGACCCCAGGATCATCACCTGAGCCGAAGGCAGACACTTAATGACTGAGCCACCCAGGCGCCACCTCAGTTTATATTTCAGGGTGAGGAAGGGTGAAAGCCCATTGGCTTCAGAAATGAAGCAAATATTTATAATCTGCTGTTGAGCAGGGCATCATGGAAATGATATGGCACACATTCCATGGGCTGGTCATAGGCTCATTGATCCATTTCAGAACACACCAGATTCTTGAGGTGTTTAAGTACAGGTAAGGAATGGTCAGAAGCTTGTCTAAGATTAGCTGGGGCATGATAAGCCATCAACTTATCTGCAGGATATAAATTTAATTGTTCTGCATAGGTAACATTCATGATTCATAAATCAAAATATAAAAAGGTATACTCCCTTGGGGCACCTGGGTAGCTCAGTTGGTTAAACACCTGCCTTTGGCTCAGGTCATGATCCCGGGGCCTGGGATGGAGCCCCACATCGGGCTCCCTACTCAGCAGGGGTGGAGGGGCTGCTTCTCCCTCTCTCTCTGCCCCTCCCCCCATTCTTATTCTCATTCTTTCTCTCAAATAAATAAAATCTTAAAAAAAAAAAAAGGCATACCCCCATCACATTCCACCTACCCTGGTCCTTTTCCCACCCAACAAACCAATAGTAACCATCTTTTAAAAGTTTTCTGTGTATCCTTCCAGGGTTTATACAAATATATTACTCACATGTTCTGGACCTTGCTTTTTATCTCCTTGGGACCTTTCCATATGGGAACATAGAACTAATTTATTCCCTTTTTACATCTGTACAATATTCCACCATAAAGATATATTATGATTTAACTAGTCCCTTATTAAAGGACATTTAGGTTTTTCTGAACCTTTTGCTAATGAAAACAATCCTGTGACGAACAACTTTAGAGATCAGTGTTGCCTTTATATATTAAGATGCTTGTTTACTGTTCTGTAACTAACCAGGCCATGGTACAGAGAAAGAAGGAATAAAAACCTTGCAACTGCAAATCCATCTGAAGTCAAGACAAAGCCCTTCTAAAGCAAAAAAACGGTTACAGAAATATGAGATTCTGATTTGATATGATGCATATGGAGTGGGCACACAAGCAGCTATTTGTGCAAGGAGCCAGAGTTCAAATATTTAGGTTGCCCATTCTCCATCCTTATCTTTCTCCTGCTCACTCCCCCTAAAGACTTGCCACCCACTCATCCCAGGGGCCATGTAGTCATCTGCCCCTTTAAGAAATCCTAATAGCATTCTAGCTCTTAGAAGACAGACGCTGTGCCAACGCGGTGACTGGTGAGGTAGCTTTCTTTCTGCCCTCAGAGGGCAGAAAGTAACCGTGTCCTCCCCTGGTCATCATCTGGACCTGAACCCAGAGGTCCAGCTGGAGGGGAAGCCTCACAGAACCATCTGCACCTTAAGGAAGCAGGGCTGAGCTGTTGGCCGGTCCCTCCATCAGAGCACAAGTCCCAGGTGAATCCCAAGAGAACCAGCACGGCAGGACCCCTCAGCAGAGCCCAGAGAGGAGCCCAAGAGGCAGTTGAAGCCCTTCCCAGCCACTGCCTTCAGCAAAGGAGTAGGAAATTCGAAACTGTCCACAGAGTTGACTCATACTCTCTTTCTACAAGCAGCCTGAGGTTCTATTCTAAGTTCACCAAAGGGACTATGCCTTCAGGCAGAAGCAGAGTAGCACAGAAGTGGTTGTGACGGGGGCCTCCACGACAGGTCAAGGGCTCACCAGAAGGGCTAAGGAAGGTAAGGAGCAAAGAGAGGCCATCCCATAAACATCAGATGAACCGAATGCCATTTACAGCTTTTATCAGACCTGCAGATGCGTCACTACCTGTGTGTGCACACAATGACGCTTTAATTACCCCGGGGTGCAAGTCAAACTATTAAAAATGAATTATATTTATTTGGACCCTAATTGGAACAAACCAAACGTGTAGTGCATTTTTGTGACAAACTGGGAGAAAACTGAACATGGATTTGCTATTACATGAGATTAGAAGAATTATTGTTCATTTTCTTAGGTGTGGTAACAGTACTGTGGTTATTTTTTTTTTAAGTCATTATCTCTTAGAGATGCATACTGAAGTATTTATGGATGAAATGATGTCTGGAAATTGCTTTAAAATACTCCAGCCCACCCCCTACCTCCCCAAAAAGTGTGTGTGTGTGGTGTGGCAAAGGAAACAGGAATGACTGCTGGGTGAGGAGTGCATGGGATCCCCTACACTATTCTCTTTACCTTTGTGTAGGACTTTCATAAGAAAACAGGTTATCATCACAGCTATATGCCACGGAGACCTCCCTCACTACTGACTGCAACAGGCAGTTCGATCCCTACAGGTGACACCCTGGCCCCAGATGATTTGTAGAAGATACAGCTAATGACCTCGCCAAAGCAAGTCAACGCAGGAGGGAACTGTACCAGAAGACTTGTCATCACATCACCTAAAGCGCGGCTTCTCAAACTTGGCTGCACACTGGAATCCCCGGGGAGTTTTGCTCTGCCCTCCTTTTTTTAAACATTGGTACCTCATTTAATTGTTTGGGACACAGCCTGTATTTCTAGATTTTTCAGGGTTCCCCAGGTAATTCTAATGGGCAGCAAAAATTGAGAATCATAGCTCCGAGAGCCTAACAGGATGGTTCAAGGAAAGTCAGGGGTTAAGTGTGAGAGGTCAGCGGCCGCCGCACACTCACTGCTCGAGCCTGCCTGTGACCCTGCTGGCCTAGTGCTTGGTCTCGCCGGGGACCTCAAGTCAGGGATCCAGGCCAAGCTTCCCTGAATGATCAGTGCAATCAAGGATGACACTAGGACTACAGGAAAAAGTAGGGACTTGGCAAACAGCTGAAAACCTGAAGGTGGGCCTCCTTTAAATCCAAACAAGAAATGACCTGTAATCAATATCAAGTTCATACTGAGCATTCCATTGGGTGTTTCCTTGTATTCACCTGAGCATTAAGTGCCAGTGTGCATCTTGCTGAGGCTAGCCTGTGTTAGCTACAGAAAAGCTTTTGTTTTAAGAGGCAGAAGGGTCTTGGGCCACTTAATCTGTTAGAGCTGCTGAGTACTAAACAGATGGTCTTATTCAAAGCAGAGAGGAACTGGCAATTCTCCTTTCAGGAGAACAAGCCTCACCTCACAAAGGACTGGGACATTTCCCTGCAGCAGGTGGCATATTCTGATGTACGGCTGTGGGCTTCTGCATGGCAATGGGGTTAATTCTGGTGTCATTCCCCGGGCCCTGGGAGAGGTGGAAGGTCTGCATCTGCTGAGGCTCTTCACATATGCAACTCTTACGACCCTTTCTCACAACCACCCTGAAGTGGAATTGGGTTCCAATTTTCCGGATGAGGGAAATGAAGCCCAGGCAATTCTGGTTATGACACCAGAGGCAAGCCAGCAACAGAGAACAGCGCTGGGGTCCGATCAGCCAAATTCTAAGGCCCTATGCTCTTTCCACAGCCAAGATAAACTGTACGATATACTGAATACGGCACCTCTGATTTCCACCTGTAGGAAATAATCTAAAGGTTGCTTGGGGGCCCAGCCCTTCTGGAAGAACCTATTAGTCATCATGAGCCTCAAGATACAAAACTCTTGAACTTTCTTCCATCATTTTCCATGGGGATATGCATTTTCCTCCACTCCCAGTGAGTGCCAGCTCAGTGGTGCTTTCTAGCCGCTCAGCCGTCCATGGCAATACAGAAGAAAGAGGAAGGATTCTCCAATACCCAGCTTTAAAGTCTTGGTGGAGGACACCAACCTGAGGGCCTTCCCTTGACACATGCTGACACTTTTGGATTTGAATTCTGTGTATCACAAAGGGTAAACAGACGTGGAAGGCAAGTCAACATCCAAAGCCAGGTTTTGGCCTCTACTCCTTGGATGCAGGGAACCTTCTGCTCCTGGCCCCATTACCAGCTACACAAGCCCCAAATGCCAACTAAGCGGCAGGTGTTATTTAGTACACTAGGTGCGTCTAAGGTTTTTGCTCTGCAGCCTCTGCTAGTGTTCCAAAGATGCTGTCCCAAGTCAAGAACTGCCTGGAACTCTTCTTCTGGGGCTGCCTTCAAGGCTAGTCTTAAAATAAATGAGTCAACCACTAAAATGTAAAACAAAACAAACCTAACCCTTACTTTTTAGTTAAAACACCATTTTTTAACCTATAGCAGATCTATCACCAAAGCTTATTCTTGACTTATTAACCAAACTTAGCTCTAATGAACTCATGGCCACTTAAGTGGCCACACTTAAGTGTGGCCATTTCCACACTTAAAATCTATTTTCACAATTTAATTTTTTTAAGAGATTTTGAGAGAGAAAGTGCACATGTGCACAAGTGGGGGGGGCAGAGAGAGAGAGAGAGAGAGAGAGAGAGAGAAGCAGAATCCCCGCTGAGCAGGGAGCCTGACGCCAATGCCGGGTTCGATCCCAGCACTCCAGGATCATGACCCGAGCTGAAGGCAGATGGTTAACTGACTGAGCCACCCAGGCGCCCCTACTTTCACAATTTAAATACTTAATATAATCATCTTTTTTTCATCTGAGAGTTCCAAAAAGGAAAGGCTTCTGAAAATGTTTCAAGCAAATCGTTGGGAGATCAAGATATGAATGTTGCTTCCTGAGGTGAGGTCATAGCTTTGAAAGATACCACACTCAAGTACAAAGGTACATATTCAGATACAAAGGTATAAATTCTGATGTGTTTGCCTTAGAACAACAAAAAACTCAGGCCACGGGATCATATTTTCTGGTATATTCTGTATAGGACTCTAAGCCATCATGCAGCATTAAATGGCATTAATGAACATATCATAGTGAAATGTTAACTGACATTTACCTGATGTACCAAGTAACTATGCCTTTGTGTGCCCTCTTTAATTTGCACAGCAGTTATCTGAGACAGGTACTGAGTATCCCCATTTTACAACTGAGGAGACTGCCACCCACAGAGCAAAGAGCCCAACCCCTAAAGCCATCGAGAGGTAGGGTGAGGAGAACAGCCTGATTCCAGAACATACAGTTCTTAACCCCTTGCTTATTTCCAAACCTCACCAAATTAGCCAGCCAGCCATGGAGTTGCCCTTTCTGCAAATAACATAAAGCTGTAAGACACCTTGGAGAGGCCAACAGAACAGCTTTCAAGACAGCCTGGGACACTCTACTGGAGGCAACAGCCACGTGGGGAGAAGTTTCTGCAGCACATAGCATTTTTTTTTTAAATTTTATTTATTTGAGAGAAAGAGTGACAGAGACAGAGCGAGCATAAGCGGGGGGAGGGGCAGAGGGAGAAGCAGATTCCCCGATGAACAGAGTTAGACGTGCGGCTTGATCCCAGGACTATGACCCAAGCCGAAGGCAGACGCCCAACCAA
Organism: Eumetopias jubatus; assembly: GCF_037043125.1. Classification (NCBI taxonomy): domain Eukaryota; kingdom Metazoa; phylum Chordata; class Mammalia; order Carnivora; family Otariidae; genus Eumetopias; species Eumetopias jubatus. The sequence continues at coordinate 56,911,086 of NW_028274815.1, read as the reverse complement.
TGGAGCCACCCAGGCACCCCAGCACATAGCATTTTAAAAGCCATGTGATTAATAAAAGAACAAGAAACATATGATCCTCTCAATAGATGCAGAAAAAGCATTTGACAAAGTACAGCATCCTTTCTTGATCAAAACTCTTCAGAGTGTAGGGATAGAGGGTACATACCTCAATATCATAAAAGCCATTTATGAGAAACCCACAGCGAATATCATTCTCAATGGGGAAAAACTGAGAGCTTTCCCCCTAAGGTCAGGAACACAGCAGCGATGTCCACTATCACCACTGCTATTCAACATAGCACCAGAAGTCCTAGCCACAGCAGTCAGACAACAAAAAGAAATCAAAGGCATCCAAATGGGCAAAGAAGTCAAACTCTCACTTTTTGCAGATGATATGATACTTTATGTGGAAAACCCAAAAGACTCCACCCCAAAACTGCTAGAACTCATACAGGAATTCAGTAAAGTGGCAGGATATAAAATCAATGCACAGAAATCAGTAGCATTCCTAAACACCATTACCAAGACAGAAGACAGAAATTAAGGAGTCGATCCCATTTACAATTGCACCCAAAACCATAAGCTACCTAGGAAAAAAATCTAACCAAAGAGGTAAAGAATCTGTACTCAGAAAACTGTAAAATACTCATGAAAGAAATTGAGGAAGACACAAAGAAATGGAAAAACGTTCCATGCTCATGGACTGGAAGAAGAAATATTGTGAAGATGTCAATGCTACCTAGAGCAATCTACACATTTAATGCAATCCCTATCAAAACACCATCAATTTTTTTCAAAGAAATGGAACAAATAATCCTAAAATTTGTATGGAACCAGAAAAGACCCCGAATGGCCAGAGGAATGTTGAAAAAGAAAAGCAAAGCTGGCGGCATCACAATTCCGGACTTCCGGCTCTATTACAAAGCTGTCATCATCAAGACAGTATGGTACTGGCACAAAAACAGACACACAGATCAATGGAACAGAATCGAGAGCCCAGAAATGGACCCTCAACTCTATGGTCAACTTATCTTCGACAAAGCAGGAAACAATGTTCAACAGAAAAAAGACAGTCTCTTCAACAAATGGTGTTGGGAAAATTTGACAGCCACATGCAGAAGAATGAAACTGGACCATTTCCTTGCACCACACACAAAAATAGACTCAAAATGGATGAAAGACCTAAATGTGAGACAGGAATCCATCAAAAACCTAGAGGAGAACACAGGCAGCAACCTATTCGACCTCAGCTGCAGCAACTTCTTCCTAGAAACATCGCCAAAGACAAGGGAAGCAAGGGCAAAAAGGAACTATTGGGACTTCATCAAGATAAAAAGTTTGCACAGCAATCGAAATAGTCAGCAAAACCAAAAGACAACCTACAGAATGGGAGAAGATATTTGCAAATGACATATCAGATAAAGGGCTAGTATCCAAAATCTATAAAGAACTTATCAAACTCAACACCCAGAGAACAAATAATCCAATCAAGAAATGGGCAGAAGACATGAACAGACATTTTTCCAAAGAAGACATCCAAATGGCCAACAGACATGTAAGTGCTCAGCATCGCTCGGCATCAGGGAAATCCAAATCAAAACCTCAATGAGATACCACCTCACACCAGTCAGAATGGCTAAAATTAACAAGTCAGGAAATGACAGATGTTGGTGAGGATGTGGAGAAAGGGGAGCCCTCCTACATTGTTGGTGGGAATGCAAGCTGGTGCAGCCACTCTGGAAAAGAGTATGGAGATTCCTCAAAAAGTTGAAAATAGAGCTACCGTATGAACCAGCAATAGCACTATTGGGTATTTACCCCAAAGACACAAATGTATGATCCGAAGGGGTATGTGCACCCCAATGTTTATAGCAGCAATGTTCACAATAGCCAAACTATGGAAAGAGCCAACATGTCCATCAACAGATGAACAGATAAAGAAGATGTGGTCTACCTATACAATGGAATATTTTTTTAAAGATTTTATTTATTTGAGAGAGAGAGAATGAGAGATAGAGAGCACGAAAGGGAAGAGGGTCAGAGGGAGAAGCAGACTCCCTGCTGAGTAGGGAGCCTGATGCGGGACCCGATCCCGGGACTCCAGGATCATGACCTGAGCCGAGGGCAGTCGCTAAACCAACTGAGCCACCCAGGCCCTACATATACAATGGAATATTATACAGCCATCAAAAAAAACCCCCAAATCTTGCCATTTGCAACGACATGGATGGAACTAGAGGGTATTATGCTAAGCAAAATAAGTCAATCAGAGAAAGACAAGTATCATATGATCTCACTGATATGAGGAATTCTTAATCTCAGGAAACAAACTGAGGGTTGCTGGAGTGGTGAGGAGTGGGAGGGATGGGGTGGCTGGGTGACAGACATTGGGGAGGGTATGTGCTATGGTGAGCGCTGTGAATGGTGTAAGACTGATGAAACACAGACCTGTACCTCTGAAACAAATAACACATTATATGTTAAAAAAAAAAAAGAAAAAGAAGAAGAAGATAGTAGGAAGGGAAAAATGAAGGGGGGGAAATCGGAGGGGGAGATGAACCATGAGAGATTGTGGACTCTGAGAAACAAACTGAGGGTTCTAGAGGGGAGGGAGTGGGGGAGATGGGTTAGCCTGGTGATGGGTATTAAGGAGGGCACGTATTGAATGGAGCACTGGGTGTTATACGCAAACAGTGAATCATGGAACGCTACATCAAAAACTATTGATGTAATGTATGGTGATTAACATAATAAAATAAAATTTAAAAAAATAAAAAAATAAAAGCCATGTGAGAGGGTGTCCTCCTAGCAAAGCTCTGAGACACTCACAGTACTCAACTTTGAGCCCTGCTTTTGCAACAACCCAGAATCAAACTCTCCCTGGTGTCGTGTCCCAGCCTGCACCAGCAGACATGTTGATAAACAAATGCATGCGCAGAATGGAACAACGCAGACTAGAGTCTGTGATGCCAATTAACTGTACATGTAAAAAAGACATTGCACAGAACAGACACTTAAGAAATGCTGGTTCTCGTGTTGATTATTCCAGCAAAAGTTCAGTATTCAATGGACAGAAGCGTGGACAAAATTCGTCAAGACTATGGAGCCCCTTGGTGCAGGGCTGCTGGGATGGCTGAGGACAGAAACCCCCTCCCTGGGCACAGGTGCCCAAGCAATTTCACCATGTAAGAGTCTTTGGTAAATGATAACTGTACAATCCAACAGGTTCCTGGCCTTCTGAAGTCAATGTGAAACTCCTCCCTGCAAGAGGGAATTATTTCAGGCTTTCAAATACCAGTGGGATTCCCTGCCCCCCGCCTTCCTGAAATGCCACTCCGACATTAGGAGGTTGGCTGTGGTTCTGTACTGCAGTCCTTGTCAGAGCAGGACTTTCCTAAGCTTCACGCCCACCACTCCAAAGGTGGACAGGTCTGAAATAGCGGCTTCTCCAGCCTAACTGGGTCGTTCCTGGGGTGACAGCTACTGGAGCCTGACCTGGGGACAGAGAAGAATCTAAACACGAGCACAAAACAAAACTGTAAGATCCTATGGACAACACCATGCCTGCAGGTCCCATGCTGACAGGGGGAGTTCTGAATTTGGGGGGGGCAGCGAGGAGAGGAAGCTTCCAGGAAGGAGGCTAGTCTGCAAAGCAGGCTAAGAAAAAAAAATGAAGCCAGGAGGGGTGCTTTGGAAAGGATTTTTAAAAATTCCTGAGGCTGTTTATGAAGTTATTAACTCTCTGCTTAGAAGGAGGTTGTCCCACCCCATTGCCATAGACCGTCTACGGTTAGGGCTGGGTCTCCCCTCAGCCAGGCCACCAGGGAGAGGGGCCTCCCCTCCCCTCCCCGCCTCTGAGAACGCACTGCCTTCAAAGCCACAACTAGCAGCTGATCTCACCACACAGACTAGCAGCAGCACCGTCCTGTGGAAATGTAATGTGAGCCCCCTGTACAATTACCATTTTCCTAGTAGCCACATTAAAAAATAAACAGGCAAAACTAAATAGAATAATATAGTTGACATAATCTGCTATATCTGAAGTATTTTCATTTCCACAAGTCATCAAAATGATTTACTAATGAGAAATTATTTTACATTCTTCTTCGTAGTAAGTCTTCAAAATCCAGTGTGTTATTTTACACTTAGGGCACATCTCAGTTCACACTAGCCTCGTTCAGAGTGCACCACAGCCCAGGTGGCCCGGGGCTATGGTGTTGGACAGTGTGGGCTGAGAGCAGTGGGTCATGGTCTGGCACAGAAACTCCCAATCCAGTCACCTGGATCGCCAAGGGGGAGGGGCGGTGCCCTGTGCAAAATAGGACATCCCTGCCCCACCTCTGAAGGCCTCAGGAAAAGGCAGCTAGCTGGCTTCCCTCCAAGTTCCGCTGCGGCACAAGCCGCCACCCACGCAGCCCGGTCCCCACGGCCTCTCTGCAAGAGTCACACAAGACGGCTTACATTTAAAAAAAATACTCACCAGCGTGCTGGCCTGGGATCTGTAAGCACAGAAAGGTAGGAGACCAAAGATCGTCTCCCAGAGGCAGGTGGACTTCCTGAGCCAGTGAGTGATAACGCCCACGCCTATGTACCAAGCTCATCTGTTTGTCTACCGGGTCTGAACTTGGCCCAAGCTTCAACATGGCTTTTCTCTTCTTCTTTGTGCACAGTCATGAGCACCAAATATACTCTCATCCCCTTGTCTTTCAAAGGGCAAGGCTGGAAGATGTTTTAAGAACAAATTATGGCCCAATGAGGGGTATTTTAAATTCTTCAAAGGGGCAGAAGCATTTCTGGAGCTATTATTCCCCTGTGGATATTCAGTAGGGTGCTTAAAATTCCCTCCCATCGGGCCCTCTGTGGCAATCATTTATCTCCTAGGGCTCAGGCCAGAAAGGAGCCATCCGCAGTCTGGAGGAGGTAAGCTGAGTGAGGGCGCCTATGAACACCCACCGCAGGTCACTGCTCACCCCTGCTGGCGTTTCCCATGTGCTGGGATAGACCCTTCTGGTCTGGCCTTCTCTCTGTGGTGCCTCATTGAAATCTCTCAAAGGAAAAGTCTGACACACCAGTATGGAAAAGTTCTCTTATCATTTGGAGAAAATAATTTAGGGCTGGGTAGATAAACATGTACAGGAAATACTTCTATAGAGGTCTTGATCCTCTGAAGATTAATAACCCACGGAACTGGAGACCAGCCTCAAACTCGGAGGAAATAGGCAAGTTATAAAAACAGGAAGAACGGGAAGTTTATTTTTGGATGAATATTTGTTCTAGTGAAGCTCTTGATACTGACACAAACCTTGATCTGCAGGTCATTTGCTGCAGCTGAGCAGCTGTGGTGCATGTTTCCACAAGCTGTCCCACCAGAGATTTCCGGGTCTTTTTGGAAAGGGCCTCACCCCACTCCTGCAAAACATCTGCCTCGCTGCCACTGGCTCAGGGAACCCTTTCTCTGCATTCCTGCCAGCAAGCGGACTCTCCAGACCAGCTAGAAGCCTCAGCCATCTCCTATAACCCTCTCTACTTCTGGCCCCAGTGCCTGAAGGTGGCCCATCTCCACCAGAAGATGTGGGGACCGGAGCTGTGCTGGTATCTGCCACGTCTGTTGTTCAGGCACGACGTGCTCAGCCTCCCTCCATGGACTGCCAGCCTCCCTGGTTCTCCTCTACAACCCTGTCGCCACAACTTGCATGGCTCCCACTGCTCCTAGACAGAGCGCTTAGGAGTTGGACTCAACCCACCTTCACAGCCCCACCTCCATAGGCAGGACTGACTACATGATTCACAGGGCCCACTGCCAAAGCAAAAATAGAAACACTAAGAATTTCAGGACAGCAACAGCAAAGCGTTAAACCAAGCAAGGCGGGGCCCTTGGTTTAAGGGTGAGTGCGAGGCCCTCAGGCTGCACAACTCAGGCAGGCCCCTCTGTAGGTCTCCTTGAGACCCAGGCCAGAAGGCAGAGGACACTACCACTCCGGAAAAGAACCCTTCTCACCGCTCTTCACCCTCACTGAAATTCGTCCCTCCCCTCAAAGAAGACTTCAAAACAAGGAAATTGGCTTCCAACCTTTTTGTTTGTTTTTATTGAAATTCCAGTCAGTTAACTGTACTGGAGTACAGTTAGTACAGTACACTGTTAGTGTACTATTTGGTTCAGGTGTACATGGTAGTGACTCATCACAGCAAGTGCCCTCCTTCATCCCCTCCCCGGCTTCCACCTGAAGTGACCCATTCACGCGCCCCTCCCACTGAGCTCTCTGGTCCTGATTTACAGCATGGTTATTTACTTACCTGTCCCTCCTCCACCTGGGACTTACACCAACAGTCTCAGGGCTCCAAGTTCATGGCTCAGTCACGTGCGTGCCTTCCCTTCCCGCCTTTCCAGAACAAAAGTTGGTACAACAGGAGGACTACTACAAATTTCTACTGCACGGCCACTAGGACGACCGCTCTCTCCTAACGGCGACTCAGCGGGCCTCCTCGGGACCTTGCCAAGTGATCAGTTAGAGGAGAAATTTTTAAAGCTCCCTGAAGATCTTGCTTTTACATAAGAGAAGATGCCTGGGCGCTCCAGAGACAGAATTACACAACGAGCTTGAGGGCATCTGAACAGGAACTTCCATTAACCACCATTATGAAACCTACTGGCCAGACACAAAGGCTGCACATGTTGACTCTGGCAGTGGCTTCACAGGTGGCCCAGCCAGCGCAGTGGCAGAAATCTCACCACCTCCTTGGCCGCTGCCAGCACCGTGGGGGGCATGAAAGAAGGATGGTAAACAGGAGAGCCAGCACTGCCTTCTTTTCGTCTTATTCCATCTGACACAAGGGTGGGTAGAGCTGAGAGGAAGGGGGTCATCAATGTTTCATTCCCTGACAATTGCCACTGGGAAGTAGAAGAAAGGCAGGAACCTTGGATTTTCTTACCTAGAACCTTTAAATGCAAGCTCATTTGAAATGATGACCTCTTCAGGGAAAAGGCTTGTGAGCCCCGAAGTTCTTTTTGAGCAAAGCAGCAGAATGAGGTAGGGAGCAGAAGAGATGAACCATGACCACCACTACCCCAGAAATGTGAGCCTGCTTTATTATTCTTTAAGAGGAAGAAAAACATTGGAAATCCCAAATAGCTTCCTACACATTCAGGCACAGTTGATTTTTCCAGCAATTGGCAACTGATCATGCTTATGGGAGACAGTGAAGCCAAGTGAGGGATGATATCGTATCAGAAAAAGCACAGGCGTTAACTGTGTGTGCCCTCTACTATTAGGAGATCTCCCCCAAGTTTATTTTTTTTTTAAAGATTTTATTTATTTATTTGAGAGAGAGAGAATGAGAGACAGAGAGCACAAGAGGGAAGAGGGTCAGAGGGAGAAGCAGACTCCCTGCTGAGCAGGGAGCCCGATGTGGGACTCGATCCCGGGACTCCAGGATCATGACCTGAGCCGTAGGCAGTCGCTTAACCAACTGAGCCACCCAGGAGCCCTCTCCCCCAAGTTTAGTCAAGGCACATTCGTCCCCCCACAGGCCATCCAGTACCAATGAAAGCAATAGCAAGAGCCACCCTTTACTGAGCTGGGTCGGCTGGATCATTTGGTCTCCATCCCACCTCTGTTGGCAGGGGTCCGAACAGTCCACTTTTCTTGTTTACTACATTCTCCACTTAGGGTGCAGCTCCCCCTTACAAATGTAAGGTCACCTCTGACTACCCAAGACCCAGAACAGAGCTGCCAATCTAGTAAGGTCTGAATGTAATCACAGATTTGTCAGAAGTAGATGATCTCCATCCTTCCAGTATGGTTCCCACCTAGTCAACAGAAGAAGAGAAACCAAGTAATACGCTCAGGGTGCCTAAGGGAGGACATTTCAGGTTTTGGACCTTCAGCGGTCATTCTGTGTGTTTAGAACACTTTGTTTCAGAAATCCCGGGCATGAGAGCATTCTTCACAACCTTCACTGTACAGTCCTGTTTGCCCGGCCACATTTCACTCAACAAACATTGCCCACATACAGTTCTTCAAGAGCTACTTTTTTTTTTAAGTTGAAGCTGGTTTTAATGTTACAGAAAAATACTTGGACTATGAGGTACTTAGCAAATACCCTGAAGATCTAAAAACCCCAAGGTGGGGGTGTGTGTGGGGACTCTTCCAGGATGATTTTGTGGCCAATATGCTAAAAACCTCACGCAGAATGGGTTAAGTGGTAGGTACTCAACTGATGCTGGTTCCCTCACTTGTTGTCACAGAACACTGGAGACAGAAATTCCAAATGGCTACTGGAACAATCTCCTCCTTACACTGTACTACTCACAGCTCTTGGTTGTGCTCTTTCAGAAATACAGTCACTCTTCTCCAGCTAGGACCACAGAAAAGGGAATATAAACTCCCTCCCTCCAGAGGCTTCTAGTTTTCCTATCTAATAATTTGTAACCCTCATCAGTTTTTGCACAAAATCATGGTAAGCACACCCAGTCTCAGCTTACTGAACAGAGAACAGCTAAATAGATTCAATTCTGATACCAATAAGTGAAAAATACAAAAATTTCAAAACATGCCAGGTAAATGCTTCAAAATTATTTTTGAAGTAAACAGGACCCATGTTGCAAAATTAGGTAATTGTGTATAGGTGAATTCCAGAGCAAACATACTACAGCATTTGGTTAAACAAAATCAGAAATATTAAAATAATTAACCCTATGCAACACAGAATGCCTATTTGTTTCCAGTTTAGAGCTAATAGTTTAGACTGTTAACTAAAAATGCGAACTTTAACCTTAACATACACATTTACGTAAAAAGGGAACTTATAAACACTGAAAAACTAGGGAGACCAAATAGCTAAAAGCCACCATGAGTTAGCAGTGAGGTTCGTATCTTAAGGACAATGCCAGGTTTAGTGCATGACAAAGCCAAAAAGAACCAGGCCAGAGACTCACCTGTGAACTGTGTTCAGTCCCTTATTTTCATACTTGCTTAGGGGGAGAAGTTTAACCTGAATGAATCCAGAGGTTACGGAACCCTGAATCTGAATCCTCAAAGTAAGAATCACAGGTCCCCCATCAGGGGCAGGGCGAGAGACTTATTAGTACCTGACAAATGAAGATGGTATAAGGTGACGCCAACCCAGGGCCCCATTGAGCAGGCTGCCCAGCCCAGCCCAGCCCATGCGTGCCTCCCAGCTAAGGCCTCTGTTCCTACTCTATCCTGGGCCATGCTCAAATTAGCCAAGGCCCATAGGCTTGCAACACCCTTCTCAGTGATTTCTGGACCCCCCAGAGTGAGGACCTTCATGAAAAACGCTACTGTTTGCCTTGATGAGGGTGACTAAGTCTCCTCACTTACCATGTGCTTAGGTTCTGTTACCAATGGGACAGTTAGTCCCTTGGTACCATCCAAAGACTACCAGTAAGACAAGGGGGCAGGGGAAAGGGAGACATTTCATCCCCCAAACATACACACACTCCTATTGTATTCTTGGTCATTTCCTGGTACCCAAAACAAAACCCAACCCTGAGCACATAGTCCAGTACCATAAATTTATATATCACATTATAATATTATATATTTAGAATATATTGTAAATTAAACAATCTCTCAGTCTAGCTCCTAGCCCACCTTCCCCCCATTGTCCTTGGTTTAGAGGTAAACGGCTCTATTGGGTAGCCACACAAGCCACCAATTCAGCCAGCACCCACAGGCAGTGTCAGTGAATCATCTGGGGGAGCTGATTCTGATTCGTGGGGGGGAGAGGGAGATTCTGCATTTCTAACAGCTCCCCAGAGATGCTGGCGGGAGGGAGCTGTGGGCATAGGGGCTCCGGGAAGCTTGACTTGCCCACCTGTCCCCTTTCCTCTAGCTTCTCAGGCCTCTATCCCTTCTTCCTTTGAGGATGAAAGGCGTTTTGCTTTACGGCTCTCCCCCAGTGTCAGGAATCCCCCTGGCAATGCTCCCCTGTTCTCACCCCAGCAGATGCCTCATCACCCTTTCAGAGACAGCAATACAAAGATATATTAGTCTTTTTTTTTTTTTTAAGGAGTATCTTGCCTTAGGAAGCATGGTCTTTCCTTTAAACACTAAAAATTCTGAAGATACTCTAACAATTTAGAAAGAATAATTTTGTTACATTACTTCCCTCTTCCCTCCCAAAAAAGTGTGTTAAGGGGAGGGACAGTGACTCATACTTTTGAACTTTTTGGAAGGAAGAGTATAAAAAAACACAGGTTCTTTGACAATACAACACACGAGGTCCAAACTTAAACTTCGTTTTAAACACCACAGTCCCCATGAGGAAGTACCTAAAACTTGATTATCTGTCAAATAACATTTCTAAGATGTAAAGGCAAAAAACATTCCCTGCCCTGCCGCCACCCCCCCACCTCCGCTCCCCACACCTAAAAAGAAATGTGATTTTGTGCTTCCACATCATGGGTGAAGAATGCCAGTACCCTCTCATTGTTCCATGAATGTGACAAAACAAACAATTAAGCAGAAACTCTGGCAGAGTTCTCAGCAAGGTACAAGTTCAGACAATAGCTGAAGGTATTTCTTTTTGGTAAAGAAATGGAGTTTCTCTAACTTGAATGAGGGTTAGGACGCTCTTTGCCATGCACGGATTTTGAAGGAGCTGGAAATTCTGTAGGAGTAAAACTGCATTATAAGAGAAAACTGAAATACAGTTTAAAGACCTGGACAGTAAAGCAAATTTGTCAAAGAAATGCTTAAAACAGATCAGCAAAAAGAAAATCTACACCCTGTGATCTACCACCCAGAGATCACCATGGCTAACAAAGCAACAGGCAGTCACTGGGGTCTTAGTTGAGCAAAAGGGAGGACGGACATCCTAATATACTTCACCCTGTCCCCATGTTCAGACTCATCTGGAAATGTACACAGAGTCCAGAACCATCGTGGAAGATTCCAGCACCTACAGAAATGTCTGATGGTCTGGGCAGAGGAGCCGAAATCACCCTTCGAGATGAGAACGGCCAAGGAGCCAGACTCAGCAAAGTCAAGGAAAAGGAGAAGTGTTTCCAGAAATAACTAAAGCTGCACCTGGACCCAGCCCTATGCCACAAGATCATGTGGCAAAACTGAAAGAACTCTATCACCAGAGGCCAGCGACTCTGCTATGGAAATCCCCACCCCAGACTCTGGACAGGGAAGGTGTTTCCTCTGTTTGAGGTCAGTGGCAGTCCTGGCATGATGGGGGATGGAATGGAGAGCACCAGTAAGTCAAGTGTGGCCAACTCAGTGGCTTGGTATGGGGGAGAAGGACATGAACATCAAGAGGGGCAGCAATGGAAGTGGCTGGAGCAGGGGGAGGGGTTGGGAGTAGACTGCAGACATACAGGTGGTGGGTAACAGCCCAGGCTGCCAGAGCGCAGATGGACTCTGTCAAGAGCTGTGGGACCCTGTGTGAATTACCTGATTTCTCTATGCCTCTGTAAATGGGGATGTGATAACAGTACTTACTTCACAGGCTGGAATGATTAAAGAATGTTAACCACCAAAAGCATTTAGAACTATACTGGCCACATGTAAGCACCATTTAAGTTTTTGCATATTTACTTTTGCCTGGGTTTTCTAAAATAAGCCATATGAATTTTATCACCAGAAAATCTATTGCTTGACTCCTACACAGGCCCCATCAGCTTGTCACTTGTCACTTTATCTTTGGCCCTTCCTGCCAAATGGCACAAATTCATCTCAATATGCATACATGTACACTCGAGTGACCAACTGTCCAGGGTAGGACTTTCGGTGCTAAAACCAGGGCAGTGCTGGGCAAAATGCAACAGCTGGTCACCTTAATATATACATAAAAGAATAAAGAAGAACACAAGAGACATGCCTATAACACCACAACTCAGAAATGACCATAACCAGTGCTAACAGTGTGATATAGTTCCTTCTGATCCTTTCGTTACACATATGTTTTAGGCAAAATTTGGATGGTGATCTGTAGAGTTCTGTGTCCTGTTTTCAGCCAATGCTGTATTATTAGTATTAATTCCTTAAACATACTGAGGCTGCATACTATCTGGTTGTGTGGATGATCCATGTGGTTTAACCACTCCCCTATGCTCTCTTATCAACATTTTCAACTCTTGTAACTTTAAACACCACTTCCCATAAATGGGTTTTCATATGATTATGATCTTCAAGTTTCTAGAATAAGTTTTGAAGATGATAAACTTAAAAAAAAGATATATATTACCAAATTGCTTTCCAGAAAAAGTGCACTAAATTCTACTCTCAACAGCAGTATATGAAAAATGTCCCCTCACCAAAGCCATATCAGCATTTAAAAAATTTTCTATTTGATAATTAATAGGAATTGAAAAATGCTATTGTTTCATTGCATTATTTTAATAATTTGTGGGGTTAACTTTTTATTTCATGTTTAGCCAACTCTCTTTTTCTTTTAACCAGTTAGCTTGGCATTTTTAAAGTATTAATTTGTCTGTTTTTCTAATGTTGTCTTATGTCTTTTTTGGTAATTTCCTAAACTTTTCACAGTTTTGTATTAACTCCATAAATCACAATTAAGGCAAACTTGTGTGTGTGTGTGTGTGTGTGTGTGTGTGTGTGTGTGTGCGCGCGCACGCGCGCGCGTATTTGTCTGTTAAATTTGTCTATGGTATCACACAAACAAAAGCTTGGAAACTTATCAGTGATTCTTCTGTAATTCCTTCCAATACTTTTATGTGTGGGCAATCCTTCCTTTAGAAAGAAGTTAAATACCCACCGATGTGTCTGGTTTATTTTTTTAAGCTTTTTCTTTTCTTTTATATTTACCTCATAGTATTGAAATAAAATGTGAGGTGAGGCTCTACATTCGAAGGAAATCATAAAACCCATGGTACAATAGCCTTGTGTTGAAATGAGGAAATTGTTAAGAAATTAAATCCACAGGATACAAACTGGGGATTTGCATGAGACCCACTCTCAGTAATGAATCAGCTCATTAAAAAGCTGTACTTGACAATGAATAGGATTAATCAGAACATGCCAGGGACACTCAACCCTCTTCCAACCCCAGACCCTACCTCGTCTTCCTAAGTGTTGTTTTGGTGAGTTGTTGGGAGCTGAGCAGGAAGGAAGGGGGATAGAAGCAGAGTCAGAATGGAACTGGGGTCCTTCAGGCAATTCTGGCCCCAGACCTCAATGGCCAAGAGATTCTACTTCTGCCACTAAATAACAGGAAATAAGGAAGAGTGAGGGGCCTGTCAAGAGTTTAAAACAGATCTCTCCGCCTCCTTTTCAAAAAGCAAAAGATCCCAGAACTAGCTATTTTTCTTACATGAAGTTATTGCTACAGAGATAAAAACAAGGCAGCAGGTTATCCAAAATAATGTTGAACGAAGCCTTCCACCACCTTTCAGAAAAATGCACAAAGATGCAGGACTATTGTGGGAATATGGAGGAAATGTAGAAATGTGGCACCTCTCCCCAACCTGCTCCTCCAGCTCCATCCCTAACTCCCCTACCTGCTTTCCCAAATCCAGAGCCAAAGAGTACAATTTTATTTTACCCATCCCTGTTTTGTTGAATAATCAAGATTTTTTTCCTTTCCCTTTGCAATCATAAACATAATAAAGAGATTTACCAGATAGAAGGGTGATTTATTTATTTTTGGGGGGGCGTTTCTCCTGGTCTGTGGCCCACTTCTCCAAACAACTATCTCAAATACTCATTCTCTCATACTACAGGGCATTTAGGCTATTTTTTCTTTTTTTTTTTTGGAGAAGAAAAAAATCAAATAAAAATAAATTCATTCATTTAATCATTCAATAATTACCACTGCCAATTGTCAGACTACTCCTGATAATGAAAGCAGAAAGCCAGGGTGCAGTCAGAGAAATCCGGGTTCCAATCCCAGCTCTGGCATTTACCAGCTGGGGAATCCCGAGCAAGCTACTTTCCTTCTGAATCTGGGCTCTTCATCTCTAAAATGGGTTTAAAACCACACAAGGAAAAAATTGTTGTGAGGACGACTTATTATGTGTGAAAAGTACCCAGGGAAAAAAGCTGTTGCATGTCAATCAACAGTGACCCCTGCTTGGGAACAAAGCTGTCCCTATGTTACAGGGACCAGTGGAGGAGGGATCTCCTCATATGTAAAAATTTTTCAAGTCCAGCAAACAATTTAAATTTTCATTTCCTCCTAGAAGGAGATCAACCACAGTTCAACAACTAAGCGATTGTACATCATTACATTTGGACAGATGACTCACAGACAAATCCCTGCTTTTTAAAATGCATAGGCTTCTGGCAGAGAGTGCTACTTTTACAGGGTGGTCATACGTGGGGGGTGGCTGTGGGCCCCTGCACAGGCCCCTCATCTACAGAAACCTGGAGGCCGTCGTGGATGGACATGAACAAGGGTTTATCAGACCTCCTATGGCAAAGAAGCCTTAATAAGCCCCCAAACCAAGAACTGCCTCTGGGCCAAATCTGAGAACAAACACTATGGGAAGACTGATTTCTTACCACTGTTTCCTAGGCACGCAATCAAACATTCACCTGACTCACCGGAAGAGAGCGGCACAACTCTTCCACCCCTCTCCCGGCATGTACTAAATACTCACGGTGACAGGACGCCTTCCTCCACGTGGGCACCGCAGTCCCACACCCCTGTGCATTTCTGTCTGTTTCTGATACGAGGATGGCTAGGAGCCGTGAGCTATCTTGCCTATTATCTCAAGCTTCCGGCACACCAAGCCCGATCTGATCACAGGGAGACTCAGAGAAAGGGGGAATCCAAAGGACACAACACTCAGGTACTAGCCAGTAGGGTTTTCTCCCTTTATAGGAATTGAAAAAAAAAATTTCCGAAGCACTACATTTTCATATTAAAAAGACACTACTTCTGCGTCTTTTTCTTAGGCAAGTTTATACCAATCATAGAACTTTTATTCCTTTTCTGAACAAGGAAGATGAGAGACTGCCTTGGGTTGGGGTTGACTCTAGCAGCAAGTGTAATCTACAGCGATGTCTACGACCAGGGCTTGGCCATGTCAGCAATTTCTCTCCACTACCGGCCCCTCCCGAGATATCGTCCTCGGCTGTCCATCCGTGTGCCCCGCCCTGACTGCTCTCATCCCATCCAAGGTTCTTCTCCAGCCTCAGATCCAAGTGTCCAGCACTGCAAGTCCACAGCCCCAGCTCCCCATCCTCCATACTCTTCTCTTCCCACCTTTAATCCCCGTGGACCTCAAGCATCGCTAAGTCAGGCCTCAGAGGCCTCTGCCCACTTGTGGGCAGACCATCCCAACCTGACCCTTCACGTCATTTGTGGGGTTGGAAAGGAAAGTGGCTTGCTCCCTCTTTTGCTGGCACTGCCCTAGGGCTCTCTCCGGCACCTGTGCCCCACAAGATGGAAGTTAGAAACCTGCCATACCAACTCTCTCACCTTATTTAGCTGCACCTCCATCCTGTCACCCCCGCAGCTCCCTCCCTCCCCTGCATCACCTCTGTCTCTCCTGGGCTCCTCTGGTGGCCCTACCAGTCTCTCTGCCTCTGACCTCAAGTCTACCTCGCACACCATACTCTATTCCATTTCTAGCAAGTCACGTAACCACTCTCAACTTTCCCTGTTTCCTCATGGGTAGGAGGGGGCGCCCACAGAACTCTCACAGGGCTGTCAGGACCATTAAATGGCACTAGGGGTATCAGGCACCTGGTATAGCGTCTGGCACGGAGTGATGAACTCAGATCTTTTTGCCTTAGAGTTGGAAGCCCTGCTGTGGCCACGTCACACCCCATTAAACGCCTTCAATGGCTTCCGGCTGCTTACAGAGTAATTAGCTCAGCATTCAAGGTTCTTTCTTCCAAGGTTCTTTCTTCCATCGGCCCCAAGACATTTTTTTTCTAAACTTTACCTTCGCAACTACTCCTTTTCTCCTCAAATGATCTTTTGCTTAAGCTGATGCCTGCTCCATCCTAGAAGCCGAGTTTGAGATTCGGAATCAGACTGTCTTGGATTCAAATCCCCACTCATTTCCTACTTTATGAGTTTCCTTGGGCAAGTTATTTAAATGCGCCAGGCCTTTGTTTTCATAGCAGGAAAAAAGCTGCTCTGAAGACTAAATGGGATAATCAGGGTGACCCCTCAGCCAAGTGCCTCCTGGGACATGGCGAGAGATAAGAAAGCACCGATACTCTTTCTTCTACTTCTCCATCACCTTCCTGCGTTTGTAGCTCACATGTTACACACCTCTGCTGAAGACACCTCCTCTCCGCAGAGCTAAGCCTGTCCTTCAAGGCTCAACTCAAATGCCACCCTCTCTGTGAGGGTTTACTTGAAACCCACCCATCTAACTCTCCTTCCCCTTCCAAATACCTACAGCACGTGGTGCTATTCTTGGGCATTTCATGGTAAAAGCTCCCTGGTGGCCGCCCTACTGCAAGACATCCTATTTGACTGACAACATTTACGGACAGGCCCCATGTCTGATTCATGTTTGTGCTCTCCACACAGTCCTGCATATGGCAGAAAGTTGGTAAATATTTGCTGAGTGAAAGAACAAATTTTTGGAGGAAAGGCAAGAGGGAGTTCCAAGCTTTGAAGACTAAGGACCCAGCACCACAGTGTGACTGAGCAACAGGACAGAGATGGATCTGTCCTGGGACACATCAGAGAAGTAAAGAATGTTTTATTCCTAAGGAGCACTGAAGCCAAACTATACAAAGTAAAGTGAAGTCAAGCCTCCTCCTGTCTACTCCAAGTGAAGCATGGCTGCCCCGCCAGAGCCAAGAGTGGCCGCCATTTTAAACAAATAAGTCACGCTGCCTCTGGGCGCAAACAGCCCTCAATGCTTCAGTCCTGAGGGGAGGTACTCTTGAATATCATGCACTTGAAAAATTAGATCTTTGATCCCAAGAGGCTATTCTAAACTTCTAACCAGGCCTGTCTGCTTAGCAGTTCGCTCCTTAAAAGCATGTGTTGGTAGCAAGTACAGCTGCATTCTTAATCACTTACACCCCACAACCAACTAAAGATAGCTTGACGAGGTCTGCCATATGCCAAATTCTTCTTTTAAATAAGAACACAAGAACCGTTCATGCAAGAAAAATTCAGTCATGGCCATCAGGAAAGAAAAAAGGAAAAGAACTTGACTTTTTGTTTTGAATGAAACACTTAGTAGAAAAATTCTGATAGAGAAATAGATGCACGTTGCATCTTGGCACGCCCATTCACCAGCTTATTTGATCTTGTGTGACCTGGCCAGAAGCCCAACACTGATGAGAATCCTGAAGATGATCCAGTCCTGCCAGAAATCAGCCAGTGACAGTGCCAAATAATAAACCCAGCCCTCATGACCATCACGCTGAATAAATGACAAGGTTAACTTTTCTCATTGGCAACCAGAATGGGCTTGGATCTACCTCCTTTTTTATCCAAACCCTACCAATCCATCAAGGTAAAGCTCAATTCCTTTCTCTTCTTGAAGCTTCTCTGAACTGCCAAAACCAAGATAATCTCCCCTTTCCCTCCATCAAATTCCTGTAATGTTTCTGTCACCTTTTTTGGCCCTTTGCTTCCAATACAAGGTAACATGATTATATTTAATTCACAGACTCTGGCTTTTTTTTTTTAAGACTTATTTTATTATTTGAGAGAGAGCACATGAGTGGGGGCGGGGGGGGTCAGGTGAGGGAGTAGGGTAGGGGCTGAGAGAGTCTGAAGCAGACTCGGCACTGGGCACAGAGCCTGACCTCACAACTCCGAAATCACAACCTGAGCAGAAACCAAGAGTCCGACGCTCAACCGACTTAGCCACCCAGACGCCCCAACTCTGGCCTTTCTAACTAGATTGCCAACTTCTTCAAGTTAGAAGTCTTAGCTAGATTACTTTAGACATGTCTCTTCCTCCAAAGGAATAGTCCCTGATAGGCCCATGCCCAACATGGTAGAAGGTACAGGTGTGAATACTTTTCCAATAAAGCCACCGATGCACAACCCTTATGACGTCAATATTAGCACCTATCTACTGGCTTTCTCAGGTTTCACACTCTTCTGTCACCCTGGTTCCTCCACAATTCTCCTCCTCACGCCTTCTTGAATAGTTATAGGACATTTTAATTAAATCAAAATCTGGTGATACACTGGTATAAATATTTATTTAGAGCTGACCTTGTAAAATTAAGTAGTCATATTTCTTGTGACTTTTTATTCCTACATGAAAAATGGCCACCTCGTGCTTAGTTTTCTATATATTAAGGACTATTTCATCTGCAAACTGGGCCAGAGCTGTAGAACATTCTCTTGATAGGATCAAAAGCATTTTTGCTCTTAGTGTCATCCCTTCTGGGACCACCTGTCCTGCATCCCCACCATCTAGAAAGGTTGCTCTTAGGACCTAAATGTGTAGCTACATTGCTGGGGCTTCTTCCCTTTGTTTCTGTGTTAGACCCCATTCCCTCAATTTCATGGTATTCTCTTGCTTTCTCCCTTGCTCTAATGCAATGTTCTTCTCCTCCCTGTTTTTAGTTCAGGCTGCATCTGGAAACCCTGCCTTTCAGATTCTGTAGCAAAAACTTCCATCTATCCCACCCCCAACTTTGCACCACCCACCCAGGCACGCAGTTCGGTTTCAGCTCTCTCCACTCTGCTAAATCAGCATTCACGCCATTCCACCTTGCAAAATTTGGCTGATATCTCTCTGGGAGGTTTCTGGGTTTATACTGTTTTTATTCCTTATGTCATTTTATTAGAGCTTTGGGAGGAAGCAGAGATATATACACTTGTTCAATTTACTACATTCAACCAGAAGTCAACAACTAAATGTTTACAAGCAGAATTACAAGGTCGGTCACCATGTTTCCTACCATTTTTCCCCTTCTAGCACCAAATATAAAGACTTACAAGTAGCAAGAGCTCAAGAAGTATTTGCCAAAAACAGTGGGTCAATATTTTTAATTAACTAAATGCAAACATTTAGACCACCCACAGATTTTTTTTTTTTAAGATTTTATTTATTTATTTGACAGAGCGCACAAGTAGGGGGATCGGCAGGCAGAGGGAGAGGGAGAAGCAGGCTCCCCACAGAACTGGGAGCCCGACTTGGGGCTTGATCCCAGGACCCCAGGATCATGACCTGAGCCAAAGGCAGACACTTAACTGACTGAGCCACCCAGGTGCCCCTCACCCACAGATTATTCACTGTAACTCAGAGGATTAAAACATACAAACATCTGCTAATTTTCTTTCCCCAAGGTAACTGTAAAGGCACACTGGTTTCCTAGGAACTCAGACATCACTAGGAGGGTCAGTTGCTTTATGCAGACCTGCAGCTGCAGGACCTCATCTTTGGATATACTCTGGAAATTTCTTTATACTACAACAAAGCAAAAAATCTTTAGAAATGATTGTGTTTATTATTTTACTTTTTGCCCCAACAGTAGTAAATAAACACCAATGCTGGTAGAACTCTAAAGTTCTCTGCATTCAAGATAAAGTCACAAACACTTGAGATTCCACTGTATTCAGGCACTTTCTAAGCACTATTATACACTAGAGAAAAGACAAAGGAGGTTCCTGCTCATGGACAGGGAGATAGACCATGAACATGTAATTCAACAGTGATTAAATCCTGCACAGATTTAAAACTGGATGATGTAACAGGGTGACCAGAGTCAGGGAAGGCATCCCAGAGGAGCTGACATTTAAACTCAGACACAATTATGAGGAAGGAGCCAAGGATGGGAAGGGCAGGAGGAACAGCATTTTAGTCAGAGGGAATGGCCAATACAAAGACTCTGAGACAAGAAAAGAGCTGGCCTGCTTCCAAGACAATGGTACCAGATGAGGAGAATGATCGATCCAGGCCAGCGAAAGAAGCTGGGGATTGGTAAAGCGGGTCAGAAGTTTCCAGGGAACAAGAGACATGAAAACTGTGGTTTCTGTAAGGATCATTTCACTACTCTGCAGAAAACGTATTATACAGAGGGCAAGAGTGAGGTAGAGTGCCAGAGGGCTCCAGCAGCGCTTTAGGGGAGAGATCGTGCAGCCTGACCAAAGGAGGTAACTGCAAAGAGGAAGAAAGGACAATTTTATTTTGTCACGAACGAACAACCACTCTGTTGATGAATTAGATGCAAACAGGCAGTAAAGTGGGATCACAGATACCATGAGATTTGGGACCTGGACCACTGAGGGAATAGTGGTGTCATTTGTCAAGACAGGGAAGGTTGGGTGAGTGGGCTGCCCATTTTTCAGGGATCAGAAGTTGTTTTGGACATTTAAGTTTAGATGCATGCTAGACCTCCATGTGGCGATACGTGGACACATCTGGAATTCTGGGAATGGCTAGCCTGGAGAAATCTATCTGTGAGTCATCTGCACACAGACCATATGCAAAGCCATTGGACTAGATACCACTCAGGCAAGCCTCTCTCTCTTAGAAAAAAGGAGAAGGGGGCACGTTTGAGCCCCCAGCACCAAAGCGGGTGAAGCCTCATTAGTGAATGAACAGTAATTCCTATCATAGTTCACTATGCAATCACAGCACCTTAAGACAAACTGGAAGTTAAACTCACACCTATATTATTGCCTGAATTAGAGTAATGGAGTCCCACAAAGTAGCTGCATCTGAAGAAATTCTCTAAAATTTCAGAAATTAAAATCAATAGGCATGGTACAGCTATGCAAAGAATTGTAACTAAAGTTTTTCTTTTGCAAGACTCCAGAAAGTGTGATTCAGTAGCAACTAAAAAAGGTTAGACAGTGATGAGCACATTTGGTCAAAAACTGAGAAACAGAAATGAATCTATCATGTTTGGGGCATTTTACACTTCGGCCCAAGAATTTTATCAGCACAATACATACCTGTTGCCAAACACTGCAACAAGTAAGATTTGATTTACATCCAAAAAGCCCAAATAATACCCCAAAGCCAAATATAAAACATCAGCCTTCACTAAAAGCTTACAGGGAATCCTGCAATGTCCAATCTTCTAGGAGCAGCTACACTCGGCTGTGCCGTACTAACCATGGGCGAACCAAACAACGGCCTTTCTAAGGAAACAGCTATTTCCAGAAGAAATTAAGTATAAAAGTCAACATTTAGAAGATACGCTAGACACCTTTAGAACACAAAGAAAAGCCTCAAAATACTACAAAATGAAGTCTTGCTACTCAAACTATAGTCCCGAGAGAGCAACAGGAATGGCATCTAACAACTTACTAGAAACGCAGACCCTGAGCCCCTCCACCCCAGACCTGCTGACTAGGAACCCAAAGCTTAGTCAAACCCTCGGGTGATGCACATGCACAGCAAAGCCCCGGGTCTAGGAGGCCTAGACGTCCCGAAACTTTTTTTTTTTTTTAAGATTTTTATTTATTTATTTGACAGAGACACAGCGAGAGAGGGAACACAAGCAGGGGAGTGGGAGAGGGAGAAGCAGGCTTCCCGCCAAGCAGGGAACCCGATGTGGGGCTCGATCCTAGGACCCTGGGATCATGACCTGAGCCGAAGGCAGACGTTTAACCGACGGAGCCACCCAGGTGCTTCCTAGCACTGGTTTGGCACTGCGATCATCAGGTGAATATCAACATGACTTCAGAAGCAGCAGCATAATCAGTTTCTGAAAAAGGGATGTTCATGCTACTAGTGCTCCCCTTAACTGTTTTAAGGATTGTGTGTAGGCAGGCAACGCTGTCAAATGAAGTTAAAATCTGTAATCAAATATACTCACAAAATTAATCACATATATTAAGTATATTAATAAACTGCATGGTGAGTAGGTATAAAAACAAGTTTCTACAAACTTGCCTATGACCAAACCAAATGTTTTAAAAGTCTTTCTCCTCTCTTTATTGGATGGCTAAACAGTTTCAGTAATGGCAATTTTCTCAGGGAGTTTCTCAAGGACCATGTATAATTTAATGTAGATAGTCATTCATACTGTTCCCCTATTCGTTCATTTGGCAGATGCTGCCGGGCTCCTATCATGCCAGGCACTGCACACGATGAATAAACCAGGCAAACGCCCTGACCTCTCAGAATTAAATAAACCCTACTATGCACAGAGTGGACCCTTGGGCTTTTGGGAGCTAGAGAGTCAACAGATCCAAGTTTGGGAACACGAGATCACAACGAAGCCACCTGCATCAAAGAGTACAGGTTTTTAAGTCTACAAAACCGTGTGTCCGTTTCTTATAAAGGCACACAGCTCAGTCGTCCCATGCACCAGCTCCCCAGCTTGGACATCATCACCCTTTCCTTCTGCCAAACAAATCCCTCCCTCCCCAACACCTGGCCCGGGAAACCTCTGGAGGAACCTCTGTTGGACCAACCTCACTTAGCTCCAGCCATGCGCTCCCTAACAGACCTTGCGTTCTCCACTTTCTTTGGTTACACATGTGGCAGAAACATGATAAACATGATCAGAATAATGACGATAATGGCAGCTTGCTAATATTTAGCCTTTGTGCTTTCTTCTGTGCCAGGTGTTATCTCATATCACTGTGCATACATCGGCCCATCTTCCAGAAGAGAAAACTAAGAAGGCCTGGAGTTGATCAGCTTCTCCAGGTCACATGACTAACAAAAGGCAGAATCGGGGCTCCGTTTGCCTCCTCAAAGCACTTTCGGCTCGGTGGACAAAACACTGGTCCAGGGAGTCACCCAAATACCTGTTTCATCTTTCATTACTCAAACAGCGGTTTATGAGGGCCAGGTGCCACACATCTTCCTCGGTTTTTCCTCTTGCTTAGATCTTAGTTTATTCTGGCCTCAAATATTGCACTAAAATGTTTAATGGTGATTCTTTTTTCCTTCATCACAAACTTGTCACAAAGGCAAACTGAATGACTGTCCAAAGGAGCAGGACCAAAACTGCCCCCCCTCCCCCAATTACATCCAATACACACACCTGAACTTAATGGGACTTCAACACATCCCCAAAAGATTAATCAGCACCACAGGGCTCCCGAGAACACAAAAGGCTATTTTGTGGGAGTGCTGCCGTACTGCAATCTTCTCTTCTGTGATTACACCTCATTTTATAACAATGTTCAGACATTTGGTTGGAGCAAGTATAGTAATTACATTTCTCACTTTGAACTAATTTAAGCAGCTACATCTGAGCTCCTCCACAAGTCCTCAGGCTCATCCACCCCCCTCCTCCTCCTCCCCCCCCACCCCCCAAGGGCACTCCTGTTTGAGGAGACCCAGGACCTCTTTGCGGAGTGACTGTTGCCCTTTCCTTCAGGAACTCTTCCAAATTCCTACCGAATCCCCCCCGCTGACCCCTGCGATGGACAGCAGGCCTACATCCCTTTCTCCCAGGCACTCATCTGGATGATCCCTATGGGAAGAGAAAACAACCAGGCCAACCACACTCTCTCGCTACGCAATTGTGTGACCTGGGTTTAGCTCCCGAGCCTCAGGATCCTCATCTGTTAACGTGGTGCTTCCAGCTGAGATGTTGTTGATGGACACTCCCTGGAGCTGCTAATGCTGACCTTAAGTCAGGAGAGCAAGCACCTCAGCCCTGGGCAAAATGCCAGAGCCACAAACACTATCCCAGCGGCAGAAATCCCCGAACTTGCACCCCCAGAGAAAATGTGAGAAAACAGGATTTCCTAGTCCTCTCCACCCAAACCTACAAACTTTCTAATCCTCCAACACCCTTATTATTCTGTCTTCATGGTGGTCAAGAATAATCAGTTGAAATGTTAAAAACAGCAACACCAGCCACGTGCCCCCTTCCTCCTTCCCTTAGATGCAAGAGCCTAGTTTTGCTTGGTGGGACCCAGTGTTCTATCTGCTCCTGTCTGTGCACCCGTCTATCTCCAAGACTGTGAGAAGCTCTTAGAGAGGCAGTGACGGGCCTAAATGGTTGTGGAAATGAAGTTGGTCCTTATACTGTCTGTGAACCGCACCTGAAATGTCCTGACTTTTTAATGTCTTGGGGGGGACTTGCGGACGGGGGATGGAAGGTTGGGGGCAGGTAGCACCACACACTTCAGAATGTGTCATTTCACCTTTTCTGGGCTAGGCAAATCAGCCCTCCTTGACTGCAGATGAGAGACAGGCCAGAAATAGTTAACATCAAATTCTCCTTTGTTGGGAGCAAACCTGTTCCGCCAGAATGGCCTGATAAAGGGAGCCACCACTTCCTTGGAGATAAGATCCACCTTTCCTGAGAGCTCAGACCCACAAGTGAGGCAGGGCTCTCCACCAAGCCACTTGCCGGGGCGGCTCACACGGGCTTCTATTCCAAGTCACTGGACACTACTTGGGGCAGTGGAAAGTTCAGTCTCTTTCTCAAATGGGGCACTCAGCTCCTTTATTCATAGCTCAAAGTCCCACTATGGAAAGTCTCTGACCTCACAGCTAATGTGAGCTAACCATGAGAAAACTCACAAATCACATCCTAACAGCTGAGGTGGCTACACATCTGTATGTGTGTGTGGCGGTGGTAGGGGGGGAGAATATGATTAATACCTACGCCTGTATTTAAGGAAAACCCCGTATGTAGTGAAAAACTATCAAACGATAATCTTGGGGCCATTTAAATTATCCTCATCAAGTAAAGATGCCGTGCAAGGGGGCTCTCATCTATTGCTATGTGGCCACAGATGCAAGAGAGTTGCTGGTAAATCAGAGGTGGATACATAGCATGCAAAGTTTCTCTCAGCTCAAGGCTGGGGGCGGGGGTGCTGCCTATTTAGAGCAATTTTATGCTGAGTCTTTGGGTACAGTGACTGTCACACACACCCGCATTCATGTGCTTTGCAAAGCTAGATTTTGGTGTCTGGTTTGCTTAAATCATAAGATCGACTTGCATTTATCCTCTCCGGCTGGCTGACTCACTTGTCCTGGTATCTCTGAAGACATCGCATCCCCTCATGCTTCACTTTAGGGGCACAGGTAACCCCAGAACTCCATTTTGAGAATATTTCTCCCTTTGATTCTTGGGAGTGTCTTCAAATACTACTAATACAAGAAAGTGCAACGCTCTAGTAGTCATTTTCTTCTCCAGAAAAACGATAAAAATTACTGAAAGCCGGGTAAGGAAGCCAGAGGATAATAAAAGGGACAGGAAAAAAAATGGTATCAAAATGTTTATGACTCAGCCCATGTGTGGAGGGTAACTCCCCGATATGCCACCCACCCAGGCCGTGCCCCCTTTCTTCCTCTTTCCTGTTTCTTTGCCAGAGTCCCCTTCGGAACGTTGCATAGTCACAAATCCTTGGCACAGCCTAGGAGGATCTCAGTATTCAATGAATCAAATGGATGAGGAGTTCTAGATCCTCCACGCCCATTCACTTGGTTTAGGATTAATCAGTGTGCTTTCAGTTCCAGAGATAGTTGGATAGTTTCTCAACAAGACCAGTCCTAGGCGCCCCTCTCTTCTCTTGCTGGTTCCCTCTTTCGAGCTGCTTACCAGAGGGGCATGATCCTTCCCTTCTGTTCAGCCCTTAGGCCCCCTCGACGAGACGGAAATGCTTTCTGGAAGCCAGTCACATTCACGTATTAGGTACCTCAGATGTACCAGATGCCACAGCAGACTGTCATGTGCTGTGTCTAACTGAATCCTCACAAGCCTATGATTAGTACCATTTAAGAGACGAAAACGCCAAAGTTTGGAAAGATGAAAAATGCAATATAAGGGGCAGTCAGAATTTGAAACCGGCTGCCCCGCCTCGGAGGCGGAGACCGTTTTCATGATGCCACAGCGATTCCCTGTCCGCCTTCTTCTCTGGTCACAGAGCACTAGACAAATTACACTGACCAGAAGCCGAGCCCCCTGCCAATGCTTGTGTACAAGATGCAAGGCCAGAGGTCCAGGAACTGGGTCAGATTTTTTTGAAATTCTTCTTTGGCCCACAAATATCGCCCTAAAGTTGACTTTCATAATCAGCCTTCGCTTTTCAGCCACACCCTACACAACACACAGTGGTTATCTCAAAATTCATAGATGCTATTGACAGAGCACCTCTTCATGGATCCATCAATTTATGTACCTACATCATTTGAATTAAAACTTAAAACAGCCCAGAAGAGTAGGTACTGTGGTCCCTTTTTTACATGTGAGGCTTTGAAAGGTTCAGTTAATTTACCCCTGGTCTCTCGGCTAATAAGCAGCAGAGTGGAGTTCACAGCTGGGTCTGCTTTAGGCTAGAGGTGCGCTACCCCACAACAGGCACCAGCCACATACGGCCATGAACCCTGCAAACAGCTCGTCCCCGTGAGATGTGGTGCAAGTGGAAAATACTGCATTTCAAAGACGTGATAGGAAAAAAAAAATGCAGAATATTGCACTAATTTTTAATACTGATTACATGTTGAAATAATTTAGATGTATTGAATTAAAATTAAAATCACCTGTTTGTATTTAATTTTCTTTACTGCCACCAGAACATCTAAAACGACTTATATGACTCACATGGTACTTCTACTGGACAGCACTGGTCTAAATCCTCTGGTTTTTACCAAGAAGCCCCTACTGCCTTCCTATAACATAGCTCTGAACAATATGCACCTTGGACATCATTTAAAAAAAATAAATAGCCTCACCTCTAGTAATGGGAATTTTTTTCCTGATGAAGACTAATAATAATTTTAAATGCGGGGATGAAAAAAGGGTTAACTCATGTGCTGATGCCAGAGAATCTGCACGTAGCCTGCACCGGCGGTGCCCCCTCCCTGCCCATGCTGGGCTCTTCGGCATGCTGGCGGCATCTGGTATACCTTCTCGGGCAGAGGCTCTTTTCACATCACTGTTTGTACTCCCCATCCCAGTTCTTAACCTAACTAAAAATGGTTCCCAAATCAAATCAAAAGAGGACCTAGCTTTTTCCTCCTAAGCATGAGGCTTTTACAGGTAAGAAGTTAGGTTGAAAAATGTCACACACGGAGTCTCCGGTGAAACCAGGAGCCTGCGGCACTTCCATACCTTTCCCCCGAGGAATGGTTGTCAGTGTGGGGTACCCAGGTGGTGTTGGGATGTTGTCCCAGCCGCCGCAGGAGGACCTGAGGCTTCCCTGCGCCCTCACTGGGGAAAATCGGCCAACAGAGGCTCCTGACCTACTGCAACTAACTGAAAGGGTTCGTTCTCTCTCAGGGTCGTCAATTTGTTATAATCATCATCAGCAGCAGCAGGAGATACCCAATTCTAAACTGATTGCTTTCCATGTACCAGGCGCTGTGCGAAGCACGTGATCCACATGATCTCAACTAATCTTCCTGCAATTCTTTTGAGGAACTACTCTCTGCAAACGAGGAAATCCCAGCTCTGGACCTAGCTCCGGACCCAGGCAAGACTCATTCGACCACAGGCTCTGAAAGCAACACTGCAGAAGCCTGAGTGGCCCTGCCCTTCTTCCCTGGCCTTCCTGTGATATCCCCTCCACTTGCCATGGGGAGGGCGAGTCGGTCAGCTGCAAAAGTGCTAACATGGCATCTTTTCATAGTTACTTAAATTACGTGCTTTTAAACGCACTCCCACACGATGACATGACAAATGGCATGTTTACCTGTAGCAGTAACTGGCCACACGTGTACAGGTTATGTGATGTAACTTGTAAAACTAAGCTACAACAGGGGACAAAAGTTACGAATGGAATGTTGGCCTGAACAGCTCACTTCCTTGCCTTAATTGGTGTCTATCTTGGTGTTAATTGACTCTGAGTTAAGAACCTTTCATAGAGTCGAGGAAAACTGACCTTTGGAGCGCCGGTGACTTGTTGGGTAAATATGTCTTTATGGACTTCATAAAATGCAGATTGTGTAAACACATACTCAGGAACTATTAAAAGCACTGGGTGGCTAGAGTAAGGCTCAAAGGTGGCCTTTAAGATTCCTGAGTACTCAGTAGTTGGACAATTAGGAAAATGAACATCAAGGATGTAATTACAATTTAGGAAGTGGATCTCCTGGCTTGCAGTCAGAGGAATAACCTGGGGGGCTTTTCAAAGATGCAGATTCCCTGGGCCATACCCCAGAGAGGCTGATCCAGGATGTCCGGGGGTGGGGGTGGGGGTGGGGGGCTGCAGACATGTACATTTTTAACAAGCCAGCCAGACTACAGATGGACTAGGTGGCCCAGGACCAGCTTTGAGAAACACCAATTTCAATGCTATTAGCAGCTCATTCCCCTCCTTGCCTGTCCTGCACCTGTGCCAGAGAATACCATCCAGGGAATACAAAATGCTAGAGTATCTCACCTAGAAGTGGAGATTTCCTTTGGGAAAGGAGGGAATGCTCATCCCTATCTGTGCCCAGCACACCAAGAGCCAAGAGGATACCTAAGTGCTCAGGCTGGCACAAAGAGGGCCTCCCTTTTGCCCTGTCACAGGGACAGAGATCTACTGCTCTGAAGCCCATAGCAGCTGAGGGTGACCAATATATCGAGGGTCAGGCTCAGCACGAGCAGCATGCATTTTCGATGCAAACAGCCTGGTGCCTTTATACGGACCATGGCCCCCCACCACCCGAGACTGCACGAAGAGAGGCAAATATCACAATGTCTTAAGAGTCGGCTGCATCTGGGAAAGCACCTCCAATTCTGGGCCCCCATTTTATGAGAGAGGGTTGAACCTGAACACTGATAAGGACACCGGGATGATGCCTGGCCAGCAGAAGAGAGCAAGCACTGCCTTCGTGTATCAGCAGGGCGGTCGGAACAAGAGAACTGGTTGTTGCTGCTGTGGACAGTGGTTCCATAGAAGAACTTGCCGACAATCAGAGCTGCATGCCCAAGTCACTGGGCACGTGGGGTCCTTATCAGAGAAGTGTCCAAGTAGAAACTGAAGGGCCATCCTGCGTGGTGGAACAGGGCATGCTTCTCAGCTCCCTGAATTGGTAAGATCTTCCGATCCTGTCTTCCAATCCTGGGAGGGGGAGGAAAGGGGGGGGTACTTTCATATGGACAACTGTGCCCTCGACCATGAATAACCCTATCCCCACGAGCTTATCACAGCAGCTCATTATAACATTTGTTTTTACTAGTGGACACAGAGATTACCAAATTAAGTATCAAATGTGGTGATGTGGTGACTTAAGTATTCCCAAGGCCAGCAAGTGTCAAATCTATAAACAGTTTATGAATGAGTATAAATTTTCAACAATCAAGAATGAGTACTTGTTGGTAAGAGTTACTGTGTGGTTTACTGAAAAATTCACAAAATCTATATAAAAGGTTGCCAATATTCCTGCTCTAGGGGCATGCCACCTCAGAAATGCTCACAATCCAATTTACACCAACATGCTACTAGTAAAACTACGTAAAGAGAGAAACATCAACTCTTAAAAACACCAAACAAGGGCCTGACATTGTCAAGGACCGGGTTGTTTCCTCATAGCCCTGCACTACGGCACACATTCACTCTCACACATCTGAATTAAGTGATTCTTAATTTCACCCGCCAGTTTAGCAATCTGCTGGTCTCCAAATAGGGGAAAGGAGGAAGGGCAGACTGGCTTGTTTGGTTGGTTTTTACGTGTGTTAGTTAGCACACTTTTTTGCATCATTATCCCACATGGTTGTCACAACATCTGGAACAGCATTCTTGTTCTACCTGAGAAGCACCGAGGCTCTCTGAATGCCAAATGCTTGCCCAAGGCCATATCGCTTTGTCACTATGGAATGAGCTGACCCTCAACCCTGGTCTCCCTGGCTAGGCGGGGCTCATTGCCCCACCACCCAAAATCAAGACCAGTGGTGGTGGGAGCACTCCTGCAAAGCTGTTT
This sequence comes from Eumetopias jubatus, assembly GCF_037043125.1. Classification (NCBI taxonomy): domain Eukaryota; kingdom Metazoa; phylum Chordata; class Mammalia; order Carnivora; family Otariidae; genus Eumetopias; species Eumetopias jubatus. The sequence continues at coordinate 56,881,379 of NW_028274815.1, read as the reverse complement.
GGATCTTTAGCCCTTTCTCAGAGGTTCCAACCCCTTGTCAAGACACATTAGTCTAGGGGGCGCCTGGGTGGTTCAGTCGTTAACTGTCTGCCTTCGGCTCAGGTCGTGATCCCGGGGTCCTGGGATCAAGCCCTGCATCGGGCTCCCTGCTCCGCGGGAAGCCTGCTTCTCCCTCTCCCACTCCCCCTGCTTGTGTTCCCTCTCTCTCTCTCTCTCTCTCTCCCTCCCTCCCTCTCTCGCTGTGTCTCTGTCAAATAAATAAATAAAACCTTAAAAAAAAACATTAGTCTAGAAAGAAATGCAGGAACCTTTAGAAGCCACACGACTGAGCGCCACCGGAGTAATCTCAAATTCAAATTCATTTGCCTCAAACTTCTGTGAAGGGAGCTTTTTTGAGGGGAGGAGCAGAAGAGGAGATGTAGGGGACTAAGGGTAGGCCGGAAACGAGCAATCTACAAAGGAGGATTCTAAGTACAAGATTCAGAGCCTGAGATGCACAGGCCCAGAAAGTCATGCTCAAGCTGCCATTTTTCTAGAGTTCTTATTAAGCCATTAGTTGACTTCAGTCCCATTTTTTTTTTTTTGGTTTGATTTCTTTTTTTAATTGTGGCAAAACATACATAACATAAAATTTACCATTCTAACCATTTTTAAGCATATGGTTCAGTGGCATTGAGTACATTTACATTGTTGTTCAAGACTGTCCCATTTTCTCCTAGTTCTGGGTGACAAGCTACAATCTTAAAACCTGGCATCAGTGTTTGTCAGAGACATCTGTTTTAAGTCAATGTATTTTTATTTCTAGGTAAAAGCATATGATTCTATAACTTTATTTTCCTTTAAATTCGAGCAAATACTGGTCTCACGTTGATTTTTGCATTCAAAAATCAAATGCAAGAACTACTCTTGTTTCCTGCAAAATAACTGGTTCCACTCCACTAACAAAACAAAACAAAACCTCTATTTACTACTTTAACTATTAAAATAGCTAAATATGTAACCTAAAAGCAACTGTATTACATCACCAAGTTAATAGGGCGCTCAAAGTTTTAGCAAAACCTTTTTTAAAAATAATAAAAAACAGTCATAATTTTGGGCAGCTGTAGGTGGTTCTTCATATGCTTTAGAATTTTTTTATTACATGAAAGACCTCTTGGATCAACAATTAGAATTTATTTTTTGTCTCTTACGATCTCGCTTCACATGTACCATTAATTTGGTATCTTCCTCCCTTAATAACGGTTTGTTATCCAACTTCAATGAGTCGGAATCAGGAGGGAAGGGAAAAGGGGAGGAACACTTCTCAGAACAGTCCCAGGTACAGATATGCAGGTGTGCTGTCTTCTGAACACCCTCCAAAATGGCACAGTCAGATAAATTAATGGTGGTGACAAGCTGCGGAGGTGGGGAGGGGTCTTTATTTATTTATTTTTTTAGATAGAATTGACATATAACGTTATGTTACTTTCAGGTGTACGACATGATTCGATATTTGTACATACTGTGAAATGATCACCACAATAAATCTAGTTAACATCTGTCACCCAGGATCTTTAAAAGGAGAAAATTTTCCCTAGCCATCTTGGTTGGTTACGACCCTCTAGGTTTGGCTGGGCATTCCCCACTTCCCCTCTTCCAAATCCTGATTAGCCTAAGGCACATTAGAATCTCCTGGATTTACTTTAATAATGACACACAGAGTGGAGGTGACATTTGAATTCAATTCATCTAGGGATGAGAAAGGTAAGACTGGAAAGTAGGAAGGGCACTGCATCCTAAACAGTATCCCAAACCAACGCCAGATATGCTCCACCTTAGGGCCTCTTGTTATATTGATAAATTGTCCTTGTTAGGACAGTTGGGGGTAGGGGGAGGTCTGTTTCAGGTTGCATGCCAGGGGTGGTGGGTGGTCCACACCTGTCTAATTCTCCTGGTCACTGCTGTGCTGCTCATTGTGGAAAAAGAGGAATGTGGAAAGGGGATCCATCATTTACAACCAAACGACCCACATCGTTTGGATGATCCAGAAGCACTGAACTAGGAGCCTGAAACTCCACATGGGAATCTTCAGACTCACAAGGGACCCTTTTACTTTACCAGTGAGAAGAATGCCCAGCTGAAGGGGATTAACAAGAAGAAACAAAAGGGAGGGGTGGATAGAAACCCAAGAGAAAGAAAGTTTTTAAAAATACAAGTTTCCTATCCTACACAAGCAGTAGAAATCTTGTTATCCCAGGGGGAGTCCTGACTGAAGACTATGGTTTCAAAGCAGGAATGGGAAATGGATTAAGTTTCACTGTGGCAAAGCAGGGTGTGTCCTCCCAGCCTGTCTGTGGGACCTTTGGCTCATGGGGATACTGTCTTGGTTTGGAGATTATTTTCATTCTTCCTCAAGCCTAGGTTTCTACAAGCCCTTGGCTACAACACTACCTGTGTTTGGTACAGAGGATAATCCCAACTTTATCTGGGTTCAACCTATGGGGCAGTGACCTTAGAAAAACAAAGTAGAAAGCTACCATAAAAATGCTCTTATATGACCAGGTGGTCAATTCTTCCCTTCCCTCCTTAGCTGCAACAGCACCTGTTGGCTTAGAAACATGCAGTGTTCTCACACTAATGTGCCCAAACCGCCACCCTTCCCATCCTGGCATCCACCTACCCCCACCCCATGAGACCTGCATATCAAATATTACTTCCTGCTGTCTATGACCACACTGCCTTGGCAGTTAACATCAAAAGCAAACACATGGGGAGAACAGAAGGCACTGGAGCTAGGGAGGAAGAACAAGCAGAGGTAATGTTTCAAAACTTTCTTGCTGGTGTCCAGGTGCAAAAACCTTGGACCATCACATGTATTTCAATTTTTCATCTAAGGGCTCATCCCCTCTCTCCCAGAAGGGCAAGCTGAAAGAGGCCCTCCTCTGTCTCTACTCCCAACCCTTTTGTCCCTGAAACACAACACGTGGAAGTCAGACCTCAGGACTCCTACCTGCCATCAAGGTAAGCCACACAGGGACAGCATTTGGCAAGCTCATCCACTGCAACTTATTGCTCAAGAGCTGAATTGCGAAGGCTGTTTTCTATAGTGGTTGCACCAATATACATTCCCACCAACAGTGCGTGAATGTTCCTTTTTTTCCACATCCTCGCCAATATTTGTTATTTCTCGTTATTTTGATACTAGCCATTCTGACAGGTGTAAGGTGATATCTTATTGTGGTTTTAAGTTGCCTGATGATTAGTGATGTTGCAGATGAGCCACACAGGGACAGCATTTGGCAAGCTCATCCAATGCAACCTATTGCTCAAGAGCTGACCAAAGCTAGCAATCTATCCAGTGTTGATGGTTCACCATCTACATGGACCACGTTAACCTGAATTGATTATTTCTACCATCTTTATCCTGTCTCCTGGGGGTTCCACAACTTGAAGACAGCAATTGTCATGAATGTTTAACACAGTGCCCAAAACAGGACTGGTACCAAGGCCAGATGACATCTGCGCACAGACATATCCCAAATCACAGACAGCGTGGTAACCCCAGTATACTCATTCGACCTCTCTGGACTGTAATTTACGTGTAAAAGAAGGGAGCCAAGATGGTATTTTCCTAAGATCCTCTCCAGTTCTATAATTTTATGACCTAATTGCAACCATTTTACTCTACTGAGGAAGGGCAATATGCATCATGCATCCTGTGCATCACAACAGCAATTTCAACAGATCAGTGCTGTGTTTCTGCAGAAGTAACAATAGTAAAAACAAACAAAAAAACACTTGCATTATTCCCAAATTGTAAGTTTGATCTACAAAGTAACATTCTGAATTTCACAGCACACTGGACCATCTTCCAATAAGCATAAGGACACCCTCCTTGGGACAAAACTTTTTATTTACAGCAATACCTACTGCATTTAATTAAGGCCAGAGAGAAAAGTCCTGCCCAGGTGTGGCAGAGCAACAATCATTAGCAGCCTCCTTGACTCTAGCCTCGCCTGCACCCTCTAACTAGTTCAATTAATTTGAATTTACCAACATATCACATCAGCACCTCTTTGTTTCAAAATCTTAAACAGCTCTGTCCTACCTAAAGAACAACTCTCCAAGGACCTGCTTCGTTAGCCTGGCACTCAGCTTCTAAAGTTAACCTCAGCCAACTCAACCAGCTCTTTCTCTGAGCTCCCCCAGCATAAACCCAGAAAAGGAGTTTTCTACCTGTGGAAGAAACCTTTGGACAAGAGATGCCTCCTCCCTGTATGGCTTGACTTGTGCCTTCCCACAAAATACCACCACCATCCCTATCTGAGTCCTCTAAAATTCAAGACCCACCCCGTTGAAAGTGAACTCTTCCCTGACTGGTGCAACAAGAAGTATTTTAATTTCTGCTCTGTATTTTTCTGTTTTAAAAAAGAATTCTATGGCAATAAACACATGAAAAGGTGCTCAACATCACTAATCGTCAGGCAACTTAAAACCACAATAAGATATCACCTTACACCTGTCAGAATGGCTAGTATCAAAATAACAAGAAATAACAAATATTGGCGAAGATGTGGAAAAAAAGGAACACTCACGCACTGTTGGTGGGAATGTATATTGGTGCAACCACTATAGAAAACAGCATAGAGGTTCCTCACAAAAATTAAAAATAGAAATGTCATACAATCTAGTAATTCCACTACTGGGTATTTACCCAAAGAAAACAAAACTCTAATTCAAAAAACATATACACTCCTATATTCATTGTAGTATTATTTACAATAGCCAAGATATGGAAGCAATTCAAGTGTTCATCAATAGATGAATGGATAAAGACAATGTGGTACACACACACACACACACACACACACACACACACACACACACACACAACCACGGAATATTAGTCAGCCATAAAAAGGAAGGAGAGTTTGCCATTTTCAACAACATGGATAGACCTAGAGGATATTATGCTAAGTGAAATAAGTCAGACAGAGAAAGACAAATAGCAAATGATTTCACTTATATGTGGAATCTAAAAAACAAAATAAACAAAGCAGAAATAGACTCATGAAACACAGAGAACAAAATGGTGGTTGCCGGAGGGAGGTGGGGAGAGGGAATGGGCAAAAGGGTGAAGGGCAGTGGGAGATACAGGCTTCCAGTTACAGAATGAGAAAGTCACAGAGATGAAAGGTACAACACAGGGAATACAAGTAATGGTGTTGTACTGTGACAGATGGCAGCTACAGGTAATGGTGCTATACGGTGAGAGGTGGCAGCTACAGGTAATGGTGTTGTACGGTGACAGATGGCAGCTACAGGTAATGGTGTTGTATGGTGACAGATGGCAGCTATACTTGTGGTGGGCACAGCATAGGCACGGAGGTGATGAATCACTATGTTGTACCCTTGAAACTAATGAGACATTGTATGTCAGCTATGTTTCAATTAAAAAAAAAGAATATTATGCTTATAAGTAAATATGAATAAGTTTTTTTAACATTAACTCTCCCTGAAATATTTGGAACTAGAAGAGTCCTTCCATACTGTTATGTTATTCAACTCCTTTATTTTAGAGATGAGAAAGCAGAGTCCGGAGAAGCTCGGCATCTTAGGTCACATAGCAGGCTGGTGGCAAAGAAGGAAGGGGAACCCAAGTTTTCTGACTCCCAGAGCTCTGTACACGTTAACAGGGTAGCCATCTTCTTTGCTGCTTGGTGTCCATCTGAGAGCTGCACAGCACGGGTATTGGACAATGCTGACCGTGGCCACTAAAAAGGGCAAGAACTGAAGACAGAGAAGACTCATGCCCCCAGCACTCCCTCCTTTAATCAGAAGATCCAACACCATGTCAAATCTCTAAGAGAGATGTCCTGACTCATTTTCAACTTCTCTTCCTCCAACTAAACTTGGCCCTTACTTTCCCCAGACCTTCCAACCAATCCGCCCTGGCGTAGGAACACACCCTCTTGCGTATGCATCCCCTACAGAATGACCACACTTACATTCTTACGTCCAGAATGAGGGCCACAAGGATTCCCAATTTTCTAAGTATAAAGACTCAAAGGGAGAAAATTTGGATACCAGCTCCCCTCCTCAGGGATTACAGTTGCATTTAATAACTGTGAGTTAAGAAAAAATATACAACAAACATCCACCATGAATTGTGTAGTATTTTAATGAGGTCATGGTTTATTATTCTATAAATGCAGCTACGTACATCGAAATAGAGTAATAGATACAAATGGGTGACATTAGTATTTGGTTCACAGACACTTGTAGTGTTTATGGGTTCTCAGACACTTGGTTGGGAACTGCTGGGTGGTGGCATCAGACCAAGACTTCAGATGGGGTATCTAAATACTGGGGCGGGGGGGTGGTCTTTAGACTCTCATCACCTTCCTGTCAAAGAAAAATATGACAGGCTAATAAAGACACAACCAGAGGGTCATCAGTTCATTTCAGATTTCCCACCACATCCGCCCCCATGTTGCAGTTTTGCTATCATAAGTGTTGGGGTATTTTTAGTACCACTGTTTTGGGGGAACAAAGGGTCTCTCACTTACTTCAGTCCTCTGGTCTATTCTTGGCTTTCCTAGCAATGCTGCCTCAAGTGGAAAGCCCCATCCAGATTCACATTCCAGTCTTTTCCCCATCTCTCACCAGGAATCATCTCTAAAGAGTAAGTACTGACAAGTGATGGATAATTTGCATTTTAACCCTATTCAAATTTGGGTAAATGATTTAATATGCATGCTAATATTCCATCATTATTCCAATTAAGGAAACTATTATGTTAAAGTATTTAATCAGGAGAATTAAGGAGAACTCCAGACACCTAAAATTAACCTCTAATAGTCTTGACATTCATTTCATTTAGGTGCAATTTGCCAAGCTATAAGCAACTCCCTGCTTAAAACTTTTGCTTAGGCACGTGGGTATTCCTGATAAGACCTAAAAGCAATTCATTTCCTAACTAGATTGCTGTCTAAAAGAATAAACTGAAAGGGCTGCAATTTAAATACAATCAAATCCCCAAGCAGTCGCATTCCAGAAGACTTAAACACCATCATCTGGATCCCCAGGAACAACAATGCTATTCGCATCAGAAACAACACAACCACTTCCTCTTTCTCTGACCTTCTCTGTTTAATTACTTCCTGTGATTTCTTCTAGGGCTGTGCGCGCGCCTGCTTCCCAGGGCGGCAGGCTTTCCATACAAGACTGATTTGTCTGGAAGGTGCAGAATGCCAGCTGACCATAGACTTTACATACAAAGTGCTGGGACTTTGAATTTCTTTTTAAATGATGGATTCTTGGGCCTCCTGGCATTCACCAAGAACTTTTTTAAAGCTGTAAGAAAAAATTCTTCCAGCACATTCCCATCTAAAGTTAAGCTGTATCTCAAAGCTGGAAACCCTCCCAGGGATGGAGGAGTGGCTGCCTGATAATATCTCTCCATGAATAAGCACCACCTTCTCATCCAATGAGCTTCGTCAACGGATTCCAAATGCCAAGTATGTGAAGTCGACTTTGAAGACACAGACCGGGCAGCTGTGAGCTTACTACCATCACAGCCATAGAGAGGCCCTTGCTACTCATAAATTGTTATCCATGGATCAGCAGCACCAGCAGCACCTGGAAGTTTATTAAAAATGCAGAATCTGAAGGGCACCTGGGTGGCACAGCGGGTTAAGTGTCTGACTCTTGGTTTCGGTTCAGGTCATGATCTCGGGGTCCTGCGACTGAGCCCCAAGTTGGGCTCCACACTCAGTGTGGAGTCCACTTGAGTTTCTTTCTCCCTCTCCCTCTGCCCCTCCCGCTTGTGTGTCTGCCTGTTTGTCTCTCTCTCTCCCTCGCAAATAAATAAATAAATCTTTTTTAAAAACGCAGAATCTGAGGCCTTACTAAATCAGAATCCTCACTTTGCAAGACTCCCAATGCAAGTTCAAGTCTGATCCTCCTCTCAAAATAGCTAAGCTAAAACACAGGTCCAGAATAGTGTGCATTATTATCCATTCTGCTCATTCAGACTTTCAAGGATAAGGTGGCTAGTTCTTTTTCCCAAAGAGGTATCTGTAAAGTTGCTCTTTTTTTTTTTTAAGATTTTATTTGAGACAAAAAGAGAGAGAGAGAGAGAGAGAAGGAGCGGGGGAGGGGGAGGGAGAAGCAGACTCCCCACCAAGCAGGGAGCCCGACGTGGGGCTCGATCCCGGGACCCCAGTATCACGACCCAAGCCAAAGGCAGATACCCAACTGACTGAGCCACCCAGGCCTCCTAAAGTTGCTCTTTATATCAGTACAGAAAAGGCCACCTCTGTGGGCACTGCTTTCCTACTTCACAGAGCTGAAAAGGAATACAAGAAAGAAATGTCACCTCACAGTTCTGAGGTATTTTCAGGATTCAAAGTGAGTTCTAACTTCATTTGCTCAACAGTAATATAAGTCAAGTTGTACACACAATTTTTTTATAAAAGAAAACTAAAGCTCTATGAAGTTATGACATGTAATATTCTATAAACATGGGATCTGAAATTCAAGGACCTGGATTAAAAATAACAAATTCTGCTCTGTGACTGCAGACAAGATACTTAACCTCTCTGAATCTTATCCTTGCCTGTCAGACATATTCCACCCATGTGTGAGTGCACAAGTACGTGTTCACACAACACCCCCCCCCCCACCAAATACCTTGAAGAGCTCGTTAGGGGATTCTGGGAAGGGCAATGTAGTACTTTTAATGCTCCGGATGAAGAGCTCCCCCCCCCCAAATTTGGGAATCCCAATGCCTGCAGCTCTAGGAGGAACCCTGCAGAATCAAGGGAAGAAAGAAAAAACAACTCTGAGAGTCAATCATCAAGATGATGCTGTCCTCATACCCCTAGGGCATATGAAAGTGCCTAGCACCAGAGCACGTAAGTTCCCCAAGGCCAGAGACTCGCTCTGAGTCACAGCTCTGGTACTGTCTGGCAGATTCAGTGTCTGGTGCATTAGGTGCAGTAAGTGAATGGCCCTCAACAGCTGGCCACTCCCTTTCCTCAAGCCTCACCACCCCGGTTATTTATTTTACCCAATAAAATAATTAATACATGGCTTTGCAATTAGGGTCCAAGTATCTTCTTTTTTTTAAGATTTTACTTATTTACTTGAGAGAGAGAGAGAGAGAGAGAGCACATGAGTGGGGGGAGGGCAAAGGGAGAGGGACAAGCAGACTTCCTACTGAGCGGGGAGCTCCAAGTGGGGCTTGGTCTCAGGCCTGAGAATGTGACCTGAGCCGAAGGCAGACACTTAACCTACTGAGCCACCCAGGCGCCCCTAGGGTCCAAGTATCTTCTAAAGTCAAGTTCGTTCTTTCTTTTTTCTTTCTTTCTTTTTTTTCTTTGTCTCTCTTTCTCCCTTCCTCTCTCTCTCTCTTTCTTTCTTTCTAAAGATTTTATTTATTTGACAGAGAGAGAGACAGTGAGAGAGGGAACACAAGCAGGGGGAGTGGGAGAGGGAAAAGCGTAGGCTTCCCATGGAGCAGGGAGCCTGATACGGGGCTCGATCCCAGGACCCTGGGATTATGACCTGAGCCGAAGGCAGACGCTTAACAACTGAGCCACACAGGTGCCCCTAAAATCAAGTTCTTCAGATTCAAAGTCTACCATGCTCTGAACGGACACCTGTAATCTAGTACCCCCTGGTTCTCCTTAGTATAAAAGACATCTAAGAATGGATGGAAAGGTCCTCAAAGCTAGTTTAAAAACAGCAGACTCCAGATCTGAAACCTGTTTATACACAGGTTAATGAAAAGGCAACTATTAGGCCCTCAGGCCCAGAACTAACACTGAGCCAATGCATACTATACTGGCAGGGCAGACCTGTTTTGGAATTTGAGTCTGAGAAAAATCACAGATTTGATTTAACCTATTAAGTGAAGGAGAAAGATTTAATTACTATATGAAGGCTATATTCACACTTTGCAACTTTAAAGATCTGTAAAAATGAGTAAAATTACTGGGATGCTGATGATTAAATTAAACCCCTGATCTAACATTCACTTTGTTTCTTGGCTGAAAATATAAAACATAAACACCAACAGGGCATGCAAGTAGACAAAAACTCACTCCTCAAGGAAACTTCAGCCAACCCTCCCCCACACCAACCCAAACCATACCAAGCCTATTGACTCTTAGACACCATCTGAATGACACTGGTGATAGGATTCCTGAACCACAGACAGGAATGGCAAGAAAGCCAAGGACGCTAGTACACTACAGGTAAGTACACTGACAGTAACAGAGGAGGCCAGCTTCTGTAAGACATGAAATCTCAGAAAGATAGCCAACCAGGATCACTGAGTAAAAGGGCCAATAGTCAGCGGGGCATTACCAATATTACAGCACCAACTAAAGTGCTACTCTAGGTCCCACCAGCACAGTACCCGAAAGCTGAATAAAAAGCAGAACATGACTTCGAGGCTCTAATTCTCCTCCTAGAAATCCCCTTGAGCAGGTCACTTCGGCGCTTACAGGCATAAAGTGAGAATCTTGTTCCTTGACTCAAAAAGTTGCTGTGAAGGTAAAATATTGCGAATGGATATCCTCTACCTTGTAAATTCTGAAAATAAATACTACCTTGCTACATGATATGAGACTGGAGGTGGGTGAGTCCCACTGAATTCCCAATTCATCAGGCACTGTGCCGAAATGCTTTACCTTCATGATTTCATTTTCACTTTTTAACAGCCTATGAATTAGACAGCAGAGTGAGCTTCACTCACATTAACCCAGGGCTCCTGGCTTAAAACACCTGCCAGGGGCCCTTGGTCAGTAGAGGACAGAAGCACGGTATGACCCCAAAACCATCATGGCAGTCTGCCCCTCCCGGATGTTTTGAAAAGGCAACCTCAAAATCTTTTTGGATATAGGTACAGTTAAGAATAATAGTTTATATTTTGATATAAGGTAAAATTACTTTTCAATTAATGAACATTTGCTTTAATCAATCACTAAACATTTGCAGGAAGCCTACAATGGGCTCAGCACTCTGTAAGACTATGGGCATAAGGCTTAATAAGCTATTATTCCCAACACCAGAAGGGCAGCTAACCTTTGTGCATTCTCAGGGTGGGATGCAAATACAAACTAAGTAGTGCTTATCTGAAAAATCAATACTGGAAGCCAGAGCCAAAGCAATGCAAGGAGAAAAAGAAGAGGAATAAGTAATGAAAACGAAAAGACAAAGATGTCATTACCAGATGAACTAGGAAAGACAATTAAAAACTTAACCTGATAATTAAGTTTAAGCACTGAAGAATGGACCACAGGGAATATATCTAAGAATGAAAACAACCAGATTTGAAAAATCATTATATATCAGTATACACAGGAGACAAAGCCATACATTTCAGAAGCTGCCCTTGTTCTAATCCCTTCAATCGCCAGCTCTGAATGCCAGGATGAAGTCAGAATCCATTTCTTCACCTCTGTGCTCTTAAGTGAGTGCAAAAGCAGGTATCTTGTGTTTAAATAAATATTAAACTACCCTTTGAGAGTAGCATACATGACATACGCACAATTTGCCATCTTGTGTACCACACGCCCCATGTGAACACACTGCTGACAGAGTTCACCAGAGAAATCAGTTTTATAAAACAGTTGTTACGTGAGTGAACTCCTATGCCAGTTACTATCAAGTATGTTACTAAGATCCCGGTCTGACTTCCTTCCCATGACATGAGACACATACCAAGCTGCAGTGACAATGCTTCATGCCTGCCCAGGGCGAGCACACAGAAAACGCTTTTTGCTCCACAGGGCACTGTGTGCACCAGTGCAAAATATTCCTTCTACTCCAGTGACCACAGGCCCTTAAAAATGCCTTAAAAAATCATCAATGTTCTAGCCTTACATACTGATTAAAAAGAAGCCTTTACAGGAGTTTATCAATATGACTGGGTCTCAAAACAAACAAACTAAACCAGCCCAATTTACTTGAGAAATCAAGCCAAAAAAACCACACACCAAAACTTGCTGCTCTGCCTCTTTCATCATCTTGTTCAGTTTCTGAGGGTTTTGCTGTCAGATTGTGTATTTGTGTTCAGCCCGGTAATATAGGAACTATGCCAGTATTGGTGTTCATCAGCACGGCTGTCTCCCACTTCGAGTGTTGAGACTCCATCAGAACCCCGCAGCTACTGCAAATTGTTAATATTGTGATTTCCACAGAGATTCTCCTGCAGAGGCAGAAACATAGGCCCTGGCTTATTGCAGTCAAGATCTTCCACTTCCCAACTCCCACAACAGTGACTGGAATCAGAATGGTTTTGAGCTGTCAATCACAGATCATCACTACCAGACAGTTCTGCACCCAAGTCCCACAAAATGGGCCAAGGGCTTCATGTGAACGTGGAGTTTCTCAGAGGGGGCTTATACACACTAAGTTAACCAAATACAACAATTATAATTATTGCATTCGTTGGTAGGGACAAAGCATTTTATTTTATTTTATTTTTGTTTTTTTAAAGATTTTATTTATTTATTTGAGAGAGAAAGAGTGAGAAAGAGAGAGCACATGAGGGGGGGGTGTCAGAGGGAGAAGCAGACTCCCTGCCGAGCAGGGAGCCCGATGCGGGACTCCATCCCGGGACTCCAGGATCATGACCTGAGCCGAAGGCAGTCGCTTAACCAACTGAGCCACCCAGGCACCCCAGGACAAAGCATTTTAAAATAAATAAATCCATTTTTTAATTCAACAGACATTTATTAAGCAACCATAATGTGCCCAATGGTATTGGGCCAACAACTAGAAAACTAAGCAGTTAAGAGGTAATCCTGAATCCAAGAAGCTCATATTCTGGTAAGAATCTAGCTGGGTATAAGCCCAACTCTAAATGGTGAGAACTGCCATACACTGTGGGGGAAAATGCTATAAAGAGTCCTCAGTTTTGACGTGAAGAGTGGAGGGCAGCAAAGACGAGGAGGATCTAATAAAAGGAATGGCCGCAGAACTGGTGAGAAGGGGGAATGAGCAGAAATTCACTTGCTGAAGGGAAGGAAGAAAGAAAATTCCAGAATAAAGAGCATGAGTAAGCAGACTGTTGAGGCAAAACAGTTTTGATATTTGTACTGATTCACTTTTATATATTTTATTTGGTTAAAGGAAGTGGAAAGCAGAGGGGATCAGCCATAGCTAGAAAGGAGGGAGCACTTGCTAAATCCTCGTAAAAACAAGCCTAGCAGATGGAAAGAGGTGAAAGCCCACCACCTAGAAAGATGTATGGCCTCGAAGTAGGCACTTAACTTTATACAATGACAATGTCCTGTTACAAAGTTTTGTTAAGGTCTTTCCAAGTGTTTTGTCTTGCTTTCAACATCTTCTGAGGAATGGACCAAGATTCCAATTCTGCATAGCCAACTCCATGTTTTTAACATTTAAGGATTCTATTCCTATGGAGTAGAAACATCTCTTTTTAAAGGCTAATGCAAAGAAACTGGATCAACATTTGTTGTACCAGGTCTAATTTCTACAACCGTTATTTCAACAAACGTACAGCTACCATCCAGCAATAACCAACTCTTGAATTCACACTCTTATTATCTTAAGGTGTATCACAGAATTCTCAAGCCCAAGTTTATTTAAATTCACTTTAATTCAGTATGTGCCTCAGCAATTTCAGGGAAGATAAAGGAAGCGGAAAAAATTATGGCAATGACAGACTGTCGCCAATTCAGAAGAATCAAGGACAGCATGACTGACAGAAACAGTGTGAGCTCTGAAGTCAGAATGACAAAGGCTGGCCAGTCTGTCCTCTCCTGAGAAGGTACCTCACACAGTGGTTAAAAACGGTCCTTCCTGGGCCAGGCGGCTGGAGTCAAAGCCTAGCTCCTTCATTTACTAATGATATGACCTTGGACAAGTTACTCATCTTCTTTGGACCTCAGTTTCCCCCTCTATAAATGGAAGTAATAATACCCTATCTACCTCAGAGGACTACTGAGAAGACTAATTAAAATGCTATAAAAAAAAAGTTTGCTGTATTAGGCAAGCAACTTTACTTAAGCTTCCTCATCAGTTAAATAGGGTAACTCCAGGGCACCTGGGTGGCTCAGTCAGTTAAGCCTCTGACTCTTGATTTCAACTCAAGTCATGATTTCAGGGTGGTGGGATCAGCCCACACCGCATCCGGCTCTGCACTCAGCGGGGAGTCTGCTTCAGAGTCTCTCCCCACCACTCTTGCGTGTGCACTCTAAATAATGAATGAATGAATGAATGAATAAAATCTTTTAAAAAATAATAAAATAAATGGGATAACTCCTTCATAGGATTATTTGAAAATTAACAAGCTGAGCCTCTAAGAAACCTATCCCAGTGCCCTGCTAAGAGCCAACACCAGACACCTGATTTATGCTTGGTGCTCAACAGCTTTACATTGGATATCTCATATAATTTTCACAGCAACTCCATGAAATTGCTAAAATTCACTCCCATTTTATTCATTCAGATTAAACCAAGGTAAAAGGTAAGTAACTTGCCTTAGATCAGAAAGTGAGCAAATGGCTGAGCCTTGAGCCTTAAGTTTAAGTTAAATGCATTTAACTCAGGATCTTTAATTGGCACCTGGCTGAAATGACAGTTGTAAAAGACATTTTTCAGTCAATTGGGCTGAATGTCAAAGACAACCGGGAATGACTCTTAATTTTATAAAGTGTGATGATGGTATTACGGTTTCATGGAAGAGTATTCCCATCTTTTGGGAAGTAAGCTCAAGTATTTAGATATAAGAAATTCTGATATCTAATTTCTTTGAAATGGCTCAGTAAAAATATTTAAGTTTTTTTTTTAATGGAAGACCTTTCAACATTAGGAAAAACATGACTAAGGACAAAGCTTACAAGTCCATTCTCAGCAAGATATGTGTTGCTGAGAAGAGTATATGAGAGGAACAGAATACCTAAATGGTAGGCCCATTTCTCCTGTGTTAAACTCACTTGAGAAGGATTTCTTCATTTTGTCTACAAATTTCCAAATCATTCATGACCATAATCAAATGCTTTAAAGATACAGACAAAATGCATACGATCAAAAACTTTTTTTCCACTCTTACGTACAAAAGATAATTTTCAATGGTTTGTTGATGCTTTTTACTTTTAAATTATAAAAAAAATCTGTAGAATTGTAAATCTTAACATGCATTTGTAGCTGGAGTGGGATCAGAGGAGAAGGGTCAGAGTATTTTCTGTATAGAAGCTATTTTTTAGGACAGTCAGCAAAAAGAGCAGACAAGCTTTCCTGAACTATCATATACTTATTAGAGAAGTTTTAAATTGACATGGAAAAGAGCATGAGAAGACAAACATTTGTTATTTTTTAAAATTAGGCACAATTTTGCCCGTTGCAAGATTCTGACTTACTGTACTCTGATGCTAAGCATATTAATTATATATCTGTACCGTTTAATAAAAGCCTTAAATATGGACTATCAAGAAAATCTATTCTACCTAAGGTATAACTACTTCCCCCGTAGGTCCCCAATTTGAGGTCACCAAATTGCTTTATTTTTAACACACCTTGCCTACTTCCAAAAGGTATCTGTAGAACTTCAAACATAAAGCCATTAGAAAAGAAAATAAAAGATCAAAATTCATACTAGAGGAGGGGTAAATAAATCTAGCAAAAGCTAGGCTAACCATGACTACTGTAATCAAGCAATAATTTTAGCTCTGAGCTTCCAGACAGTGGTTGCAAAAAACCCCATCAACAAAAAGGCAATCACAGCAAGCTCTGCAACCCAGAGAGAAACCTTCTTCCAAGCATTAACATTTAAAAGGAATTTTTCAGATGGGTCATTACATAAGAACTTGAATAATATAATGGACAGTGTCCACAAATGGCAGTTTACAGCCCATGCAGTCCATGTTCTTACGGGCTTACATTTCATGTCTCATGCCAAGGTCATTACATTAAAAGTCATCCTGGGAAGGCCATTTCTGCACTGGGCTAAGGCGCCACAGCTTTCTGATTCTCTAACTGAAACCAGAACCTGTCCTCAAATACCCATTGTCTCAACTGGGCTTCTGACAGCAGTCGGGATGGCCAGTTCCATGCTGAACTGCTCTGAAAGCATGAAGTAGACATAGTCATTTCTTGCTGGTGATTCCACCCCAAATCCTTTTGCTTTGGCTATCAGATGGAGTAGGATGCAAAGCTGACATGCTACGGGTGAAAAGAGAGAGGCCAGGCCAGTAGTCCCAAGGGATGGAGCCAAGGAACCCAATGCAGGTGAGTGGAACCAATCTCCAACAAGAATCCCCAAGTCCAGAGCAAGGCAACCGTCCCTCCCTGCTACTCTGCTATTTGTGTGTGCAAGGACAAAGGAGGACCTATAAAACCACTTGTCTATTAGTCAAGTCCGAATGGGGACAAGGCCCAGAAGCATATTTCTTCCCCAAAAGAGCAACTTTTTTTTTCATTTTATCATTTCAAGATACACTCTATGAAGGCAAAGCAAAATGTTTAAAAAGACCAGCACAGGTGGTGGGACCACAGCGACATGCACACCAGGCTCTCCAGCTGCGGGTGTCTGGCAGACCAGGGGTTACTGCAGTCAAAGATCCCTGGGGACCACAGGAAGGAAATTCCCTTTCCCAAACACCGACCCTCTCAACACCCTCTCCCGCCCAGCCTGGTAACAGCAGACGCCAAATGATAAAGGGGCATAAAAAAAAAAAAAAAAGTGAAGTAGATTCTTAAGAGTACAGCACTCTGTCACCTGCTGCAAGAAAAGCCCTCCCCGTCACCCAGCCCTGAGTCACTTCCCCTCTCTGCACTGACTTGTCAATGCTCGCAGGGGCAAGAGACCCCGGGCCTCGCGAGCAGATACTCGCAGCCCCCACGACCCCTCAGACATGCTGTCTGGGCCTCCCCCCAGGGTGCGTCCCAGCGGCTATCAGCCCGCTCTTTGCGCCCAAGCCAGCGCCACTGCTACCTTAGCTAATGGCAGCTCTGAATGAAAGGAGCCGAAGCAGGCTCCGGATTTATGAATGTGCAGAGGAGGAGGGGAGGGATATCATGTGACAATAAAGGAGAGCGTCTTATTCACAAAAAAAAAAAAAAAAGTGGCTGGTGGCGGGCACAGCCACTGAGCAGCGGCGTCGGCCGCCGTGCGGTGACCTCTCGGACCCGAAGCCGACGACTTCAGGCGCCGGGCCCAGGAGCCCTGCCTCCGCTTCTCCCCCGATTGGAAACGCCTCGGGCGGGGGTGAGAGAAAGCCAAACCCGATTCCGAGACCGCGCGGCTGGAGTGAGCCTCACCTTGGCCCCGGGCTGGAAAACGGCACCGATCCTGCGGAGGGCGGCGGGTCAGCCCCGGAGCCCCTCCAGCCGAGCGCCCCGAGCATTGTTTCCCTCGGGCCCGCGGGCCGGGCACGCATGCCTGTGCACGCGCACACACAAACTCGCACACTGGCCCGCACACACACACATACACACGGATACACACACACACACTGGCCCGCAGCACATTGCCCCGCACACACACGCGCGCGCGCACACACACGGGCCCGCACACACAGACACACAGACACACACACACACACACACACACACGCCCGCAGCACATTGCCCCGCACGCTCCCGCCCGCCCCCGCAGCACACGACTCGGATCCGCCCCCGATCCCGCGGGGCGCCTATCCCGAGCCCAAAAGCGCGTGCACACACGCTCACACGCGCCGCGGGACCCCTCCGGCGGCTCCCGCACGGCGACCTGCCTGGGGATCCCGGCTCACGCAGACCCCCGCGCAGCCCGCGCCCAGTCCTCCCCTCGCTCCGCCGTGTTTTTTATGAATGAAAATGTGGTATGCAAATGAGAGCGATTCAAGAAAACGAAATGGCGGAGCCTGGGCCCCAGTGGGCTCCCTAAGGGACCGGGGGGCGAGCGGCGGGGCAGAAGTCACAAAGTCACTATGTGAAAACCCACCGACCCCAGGAAGCCGGAGCGGGGGTGTCAGGTCTTTCGCTCCGGCCGCGGAAGATTTCGGGGGGGAGGGAGTGTTTGTGAGTCCCCGGAGAAGGAGCGGGGACCGCCCCGAGGTCACCCGCGCGCCCTTGGCCCCCGCCGCGGCCACCAGCCCGCCGACTCAAGGCGCGCCCCCGCCGGCCCTCAGCAGTCTTTGCCCCCTCCTCACTTCAACAACAATGGGGGGGGATCTCGCATCCCAAAGCCCACAGGCCGGCTAGTAGCTGCACCCCACGCCAAGTTCACCCAAGCAGCGTCCCCGCCTGCGTCCTCAGCCCCGTCCCCCACGCTGCCCCCGCGGGGCACCCTTGTCCCACCCCGCGGCCAAACTTACTCGTCCGGGTGTGTTTCTTCGGTCATTTTCCTGTTCACCTAGACGCCTGTCCCGCGGCGGGCAGCTTTGCTCCCTTCATCTTCCTGTCCGCTCACCCTCCTTCTTCACATCTCCGGAGATCGCCTGATTTGGTTGGGGAGGGGGAGCGGCGAGAGATGAAGGGGCGCCGCAGAAGGCAGAAGGGGAAGCAGGCGATAGGAGCGCGGGGTGAGGTTTGGGGAAGGGGTGCAAAGGCAAGCTGCGGGAGGAGTGAGCCCCGCAGCGCCCGGGGCTCGGCAGAAGGGGCTCCGGGGGCTCGGCAGCGAGCAGAGGGGGAGAGATTTGGGCAGGGGACGGCGGTGGGGGAGACGAGGAGAAAAACAAGCGCGCCGTGGAGCGGCGGGGACTGCTCAGAGGAGGAGGAGAGGAGGGCCAGCCGCGGGTGGGGGCTCGGTCCGGGGTCGCCCCCGGGGGCCTGGCCAATCACGGTTCCGGGGAGCGGTCGGCGGCCGGGGGAGGTGCGCCTGGGAGGCGGTGCAGGGCGCCCCGTCCGAGCCCCATCTCTCGACTCCACCGATTTACTCCATATTGGATTCTCACCGCCGCCAACAGGAGGAGGAAGTAGGGCGGAAGCGATGACGTCTTCCCAGCGGCCAGAGGTGGTGGAGTGCAAAAAGCTTCCTACTTGCGACCGAAAGAAAAAAAAAAAAAAAAAGGAGAAAAAAAAAAAAACTTTGTCCCGCCTACTGAGCATGCTCGGCTTCCTTTCCTCCTCCCTCCTGGCTTCCACTCCCGGAGGAGCCTCGGAGCGGAGTTGTTTGTGCGGCGTCTGTCTGGCTCCTGATCCATTTTCGCCAACGCTCCGGGTTTTAAGAAGCCGGAGAGGAGGGAGGAGGCAGGAGCCGGGGACTCGCACACATCTGGCTCCAGTTTGGTTCCCTCCCTCCATCCAAACCCCTGGATTAAAAATGGTGGGGGGCGGGGGCGGAGACGCTGAGTCGAGGGGAGGCCCAGAGGGGTGGTTTGGGCTCAGCGGACCCAACTACCCTCCACAGTGCAGCGGGAGGGTGGGGACGGTACAGGTGTTTTGCCAAGGTTCTGAATGGCAGAGGCTTTTCAATTGCTTATGAATCTTGTGATCTGTTTTGCCTTGTGGAGGGGGCATTTTTGAGGAATCATTATTGTATATTAAAAAAAAAAGCAAATCCAACACAGCCCAGAAACGTTTGCATTTCAGTAGAAATGATGGACTTCTTCGGATTAAAAGGTAAACCGAAATACATTTCAAAAATTATTTAGTAAACGTCTCTCATATTGGAGGATGGCCCTTGTCCCAGGCCCTTGAAGGCCATAGTTACTGGGCCAGAGGTTACCAGCCCAGTGGGCTTTTGCACAGATGAGGAGATAGAGAGCTTCTGGATTCCCCCCCCCCCCCCCCAGTTTGTCTTTAAATGATTTTTCTTGTTTTGGCCCCTGGACCGCGGGGCTGAGTGGGCCCATACTCTCCAAAGCAGCGCTGTCTGGGCAATGAATAAGGCTGGCTTCCTTGGCATGCAACCTGTGCAGTTGCACAGGGATCTTTACTTGGTTTGATGTTCGGCTGTTGCAGATTTGAGATTTTTTATAGTGTTGGAACAAGGGGCTTCACACTTTTACTTGCAGTGGGTCCCACAAATTACATAGCTATTCAGTACTTCCTTCCAGGGGTCTTGAAAGAGCAAGAGGTAGAGTCCCTGCCCCTTCCTGCTCTCCAAGCACAGTACATTTTTCCACCCTACTGAATGTGCCAAGAGAACATACTGAGATTTTAACCAAATAGCAGCCACTGAACAAATTAAGAAATTAAATATATGCCTCAAATGTAGTATACACAAAAGTGTATATGTATGCATTTGGAGAGCCAGGAGTGTTTCAAAGATAGTAACAGTATCACCTTGAGTCAAGGAGAAACTAGTGGTTTACCCTAGGCTTCATGCCTATCACAACCATGATCTTTGTGGACATGGATTGGGGTTCACCCACCTTTGATGCTGAGTGCTGGTGTGTAGTGCTGAAAAGGGAACTAGACAAGGGAGAAACACCTGGTTTGTTTTTTTCCTAGCAGGCCTGAGACCTTGAGTGAGACTTTTAGCAGTCCTTCAGTTTCTTTATAAAACAGGGATAACAAGGACAATCTTGTCTTTCTCAGGTTTTGAGGCCATTGAGAGTCTCTGAGAAAGCAGTGAACAAAGGAGCATCTCATTGTTCTCTAAATCCCCATAAGGCAAAGGCATCTATCCAGTTCTCACCTTTGGTCATTGCTTTTCTCCTGGAGGTGCTGAAAGAGATCCCACTCAGTCATTCCTGAACTTCCAGGAACAGATATTTGTCCATGGCAAAATTTTCCACCCAGTGGGCATCTCTATGGCTCCACCCTCCAGTTTCAGAGTGCCCAAATGGCAAGGTGGCAGGTAAGTTGATTATTAGTTTCTGCAGACAGACAAATGAATCGGTGTCATCACCACTCATTCATCCAGCTCCCAGCTAATAGCAGTGAATGACTGGCCCAGACGGCAGACCAGGCAGCCAAAGGAGCAAAGGAAAACATTCTAAAGTCCAGGAGTCACCAGCTCCCCACTTGGATGTCCTGATGCCAAATTCCAGGAGGTCCTTAGGTTCTCTGAGCCTTGGGTAAAACACCTGTAGTGTCAGGATACTGCCCACAACATAGGGCTGCTGGGAAGAATAAATGGCTACGGTGAACGTACTGTGTTAAGCAGCGCGCTGCAACTAGATGAATGGCAACCCTTTCTTCTCTTTAGCCAATTGTATTACTAAATGCCACCCTCCTTCACTTACGTTCCATCATGTTCTTTAAAAGAAATCCTTCCAGTTCTCTTCTGCCTCGTTCATCACCCAAAAGGGGCTTTTTAATGGAAATGTTCTTAGTAGGTCACCTCTTGGTCTTCCCCATCAATTACTGCGACTCCTGCAGCTCCACAGAATAAATGGCGATATTGGGCGAATAACTCAGATATGTTTATTGATCTGAATATCAGGACATTATCAAAGTCTACTAAATTGTTACCAGAATAGCGGGTATCACGGATTTAGGGCTTTAATTTAACGACATTACTGAAAGAGCTAAATACCCACATCCGTGTCTCTCCCCCACAACCAGCAAAACAGGGGGCGGGCAGCTCTGAACACGATCGATTCAAGGGTGTCGACTCAAGAGTGAGATCGTACAGCCTCAAAAGTAGAGTCGATCTTCTCACAACTTCACGCACACCCAGCGGAGCCCCCAGCAGGACCCCCGCCTACCCACCCCTCAAGCCAGAGTCGGGGGCGGGGAAGCACCCCCACCCGGGTCCTTCTGCCAGCCGCCTGGAAAGCCCGGAGCGCGGAACCGGAGCGACCCTCGGCGGCCACGGAACGGGCATGCTCAGTAGACCCGCAGGTCTGGTTTCACTCGGAAGCCGGCCGCGGCCCCCGCTCCCTACCGCCCCGCACGGGCGCCGGGAGAAGAGGACATTTTATCTTTCTCGGCAACCGGCTCTCTTTCGTGTCCTTCGCCCCTTCTCTGCGTCCTCCCACCTTATTTGGGTCCGGTAGGGGCCGCGAGTGTATATCTCCCCGGGGTGGGTTTGGAAGTGGGATCTGATAAATCACTCTCCCCCCGCAGCCCCCAGAGGGGCGCGCGCCCAGCTGGGGTGATTTGGGGAGGACCCAGCTGTGCCCTAAGGTTCGTGCGGCCCGGCCGGCCGAATCCCCCATTGCCGCGACGCCCTCGCTCCCCGCTCCGCAAGGCGCGCGCAGCTACGGCCCAGGCCTGTCCTCACCTCACCCCCATTCTGCCCCTTCGGTATTTCTCAATGACCGGCGCTCGGAGGACACTTCCGACGGGGGAGGGAGCGGGTATCATTAGCGCTCGGTTTATCAGTTCCTTCCGGTCTGCCCGGAGCCCAGCCCTGCGCGCTGCTCGGCAGCGCCTCGGCGTCCCGGTGCCTTTATTATGTTTAAGTAAGCGGTCGTGTGTGCCAGTCTGTGCCAAGTGAGTTTGTAGCCCAGCTGTCTCTCCCAAGACCAGCCGGCAGGAATGGAAACCCAAGCTCTCGTAATAAAGGGGATGATGCAAACTTAGAAACTGACCCGGCGCCCGGGAATGGTGCCCCCCGCCCCCCTCCCCCGGCGCGGGGCGTCCCAGTCGGGCATGAATGGCTGGAGCCAGATTGCATAATCTACATGGTATAAATAGCCGGCGGGCGGGCCGCTGACGCGCTCGCTCGTACCGTTATCGTGCCATACTTCATGCCCCGATGCAGCTCACTCCCAGCTCATTTTCCCTTTCTGCTGCGCTGCTGGGATTTTAAGTAGCAGAGATGAAAGGCTCTTGTCCCTGCCTCCCTCCTCTCTTGAGGTCATATATTATGAATGAAACGCCAACCTCGCTGCTTTCTGAGGGCCCCACTTCAGGTAGGAGACAGGCTCAATGTCAAGTGCAGCAGTCCACCAAAATTGTGTGTGTGTGTGTGTGTGTGTGTGTGTGTGTGTGTGTGTGTGTGCGCGCGCGCGCGCGGGCGCGCGCGGGGAAAGAAAGCCAGCAGGAGTGAGTGACAGGGCTGGGAAACCTTCTGGTGGAGAAAATGTAACCGCTTAGGGTTAGCCTCTGGAGTTTCAGTTTACACCTCTACCAGCCTCAGTCAATTTCAGAGCGGATTATTCAGAGGGTCTTTCGACGGTGGCTGCTCCCTCTCCCTACGTAGGCCGCCGCCTCTTTTGAAGTGCTGTTTCATTCGCAAGAGCTGGTTCTCTCTTCCCTTTGAGGCAGCAAACATCCCCGACTGTAAGAGCCCTGGGGATCTTTGAGGTTCGGGAGAAAGGCTAGTGCAACGCGTCAGTTTAGCCATTCTCTAGTTCTAGAACTGTTAGAAGACTCAGCTATGTCCAAAGCGGAGGAAGTATAAAAACTTACACTTTGCAACAAATATTTCGCAAGTATGTGGTCATTTTAAAAATGAAAGTATGCAGAGGGTTTTCCCCCTTCTCTTTAAACAAGTTTCAACTTATTTTCTCAAAATAAAAATTACCAGTTCTCTGCCAACGGGTTTCTGGCGTGTGAAAGGCAATAAATAGGTTCCTTATATTTCAAATTGCATGCCCATTCCTCCAATCTCCACTCAAAGTGTGGGTACTCTGGGAGGCAATGGGGATGCAGACGTGAATGAACCTAGGTTCCTGCCCTCTAGGGGTTAGGTCGGGTGGGGCAACAGGCCTGTAAAGAAAACTTTAGGGCAATGGGGTACCCTTCTAAAACACGGAATAAGCTGGTAGAGAAAGCAGAGCTCCAGGAAAGGAAGGCTTTGGAGGAAGGGGTGTTTGAGCTGGATCTTGAAGCGGGGTGAGGTATTGGTTAGATAACTAGGAGAAGGGCCTTTGGAATAGCCCAGTGAACACAAAGGCCTTGAGGTGTGAAACAGTGTGGGGGAGTGTGGAAGTAACAAGCCCTAGAGAAGGCTAGGAACCAGGTCAGGGAGGCCACATAGGCCCTGCTAAAGGACCTTCAACTATCCTGAAGTCACGGTACCTTTGTAGCTGGTTCGCCACTGATCTTTGTCAGTCCCACTTCTTTCTAGTGGTGCCATAGTTATGCAAATGTGGCGCAAGTGGACATTCATTGTTGTAGGATTTAGGCCATAAAACCACATTCACAAACTGATAGCCCCTGGGCCAGATAAAGCCCCAGACAAGTTTTGTTTTGCCTGCTTAAAAAAAAAAAAAAAATCAAGCTAATAGTTTAAAATCAGAATATTTCACAAAAAAATCAAGATTTTTGGCTCCTGAAAAAACTCCAGAGATGTGGCAACTGTGAGTGCCAAAGTCCTGCTGGGTAGTGATTGTTCTGGGTGGCCACTGCCTTGTCTGTCAGGCTTCTGGCTCCTATAAGCATTTGTGTTTTTGACCTCTTCATCAAAGAATCTTTTATGACTGATCAAGGCCCCTTTCTGAGACCCCAGGTAGGCAGAACTTGTCACTGGGTACAGCAGTTTGCATGAGGAGCCCTATGCCTCTTGGGGAGGAAATATACCAATTCCCAATCTCCTGCTCCAACACTCTGTATTAGGAAATTGGATGAATCTTAGTGCCTTTAATGTAATTAGGGTAACAGGTGGGGAAGGGGAGGAGGGTTTGGTCCCCCAAGATGGAGAGACACAACTGACAGTTGCCACCACTCAACTTTGGGACCTACAAAATAGGTCAGGGATTTAGGGATACAGTGAGGCCAGCACAGAGGAGAGGAGAATCTAGAGACAGATAGTTCCCTGGGGACATCATTTGAGCAACTGGATTCGATCTTGCCTGAAACTTGAGGACGATCTGGACTTTTAAGATCAAATTGGGCTTCTGTCACTTATGGCCAAAAAAATTCTAACTACCAAAATAGAAAGCAATATTTTGGATAGTGAAAAAGATTGAGAGGAACTAAGGAATGGAACAGAAGGGGAATTTTAGAATGTGTGTTTGCAATTTAACATAAGGACATCTGGGGTCAATGCCGGGGAGTTTCATAGAGATTCTGATTTTATAGAACAAACTTCACCCAGGAAGTTAATCAACACTGTTTGAGTTGTAGCGACCTCTCTTTCTGACGTCGCCATCCCACCATAGCCACCATAATTCATATCTCCCATTTCCTCACTCTTAGCATCATGCCTCATTTTTCTTACTTTTATTCTCCACCCCCTTTCTTCTGTGAAGACCATAACTGAGAAAGGAAGCTTAATAATGAAAGAGAATTTTAAAAAATCAGAGCTTTTAGAATTGGAAAAAATGAAAAATCCTATGTTTGTGGCAACTTGGTCTCTAATAAACCATTTCACCAAGTTTTTTGGAATGGATAAAGAGACATAAAGAGAAAAGAGGAAAGCAAAACGCAGTAATATATGGTTCCTGTATCAGTTAGCTTTTGTTGTATAACAGACCACCACAAAATTTTGTGGCTTAAAACAATAAACATTTTATTATTTCTCATGAGTCTCTGGTCTGTTGACTGAGTGGCTCTTTTGGCTTTGCCAGCTCAGCTGAAGCTGGATGGTCTAGGATGGTCTCTAATATACTTGGTGATTGGTGGGCTGGTTGATCTACTAGGGCCTGAGCTCGACTAGCTCATCTCTGCTCCACATGGTCTGTTATCCTCCAGCAGGCCAGCCCAGATTAGATCATATGGCGATGGTGGCAGTGTTCCCAATTCAGCAGGAGAGGGCAAACCCCAAAGTGCATGCATTTTTCAAGCCTCTGTTTGCGTCACATTTGTTAATATCCCATTAGCTAAAAATTATATGTCTAAGCCCGAGTCAAGAGTCAAGGAGTGGGGGAATAGACTCTCCTTTTTTCTTTTTCTGTTTTAAGAGAGAAAGCAAGCAGAGAGGGAGGGGCAGAGGGAGAGGGAGAGAATCTTAAGCAGATTTCAGGCCCAGCACAGAGCTTGATGTGGGACTCGATCTCACGACCCTAAGATCATGACCTGCGCCAAAACCGAGTCAGACACTTAACCAACTGAGCCACCCAGGTGCCCCTAGACTCTCCTTTTTTTTTTCTTTTAGACTCTCCTTGATAAGAAGAGTGGCACAGTCATATGGCAAGGGATGTGCACATGAGGATGAGAAGAACTTGTAATAATTTTACAACCTACTTAGGTTTCTACCTTAGGTTTGCTGCAAGAGTTTCTCTGCGGCCCTCTCACCTGATCCCAGTCATATGCACGTATGGGCAAATCCACTGAAGAAAGGAATAGAAAAACACTATGTCAGAGAAAAGAAGAAAAGCGAATACATTGTAGGGTGAGATGCCTTGTAGGCCAGGCAATTTCCCACAGTAGCAGGAGGGCCAACCAAGTCCTTTTCTGCCTGGCCTCCCTTGGGTATCACTTCCTCCAGGGAGGTTCTGTCACCTCCCCTCAGTGGGGCTCGGTGCTCCAAGGAACGGCCTCATCTTCCTCTGTCCTAGGCTTCTTTGCACATTATGCAATTGTGTATCTACTTATCTATATTACGTTCCCACTAGACGGTAAGCTCACTGACAGCAGAGACTACTTCTCATTCTCTCTTATTCACTCTAGAGTCACTATGGCACATACTGGGTGTCCTGTAATAAATACTTACTGAGTAAATGAATGACAGGCCACTATGGCTTGCTTCTTTCTTTCCCTCTGAAAGTACATTTTGCCCCGTGGCGTCAGAGAAAGTACCCTTCTGAATAACTTTTCGTGTGTCACTGGCCTGTCTGGCTGGTGTCAGATAAGGGGCTGGGAAAGTCCAAAGTTGAACAGCAGTATAAAATCCTATAGTACTAGAATTCAAAGGACATTTTAAAGAACCACCTGTCTTAAGATGAGGAAGCTGGGATAGATAAGCCCAGATAAGCCAAGGGACTTCATTAAGACCACACAGATAGTCAGAATCATATCCAAAACCATAACTCAGGAACTCAAAGTCCAAGTTCCATAACTAAGGTGCCTTTGTTGGAATCCTACCAGATGTACCCTTGGCACTTCTAATTATACTCATGGGAAGCAATTTTGCTTATCAGTGTTGTAGCTCATTCATGAAAGAGAAAATGAAGACTTGCTTTCAGCTTTCTAAAGTCGACTCAGGAATATATATGGATATTCAGGAGATAGATATATGTGTGTGTGTGTCTGATCTTGCATTGTGGCTCACATTAAATTCTACTGGACACTGTTGGTCTAGGGAAATAATGGAAATCCCTCTCTCTGTTCTTAGTTTAGGGGTGGCTCTGGTTTGTTCTTTTGACTATAGTTTTTTTTTTTTTTTAACCGTATTTTCCCTTACACTGAACTGTCACAGTGTAGCCAATAAAATGTAGGAAGATGTCTGCTAGGGAAATTCAATTCTGGGAAAGATTTGAATCCCTGGAAAAAAGAGAGATGGGATGAGGGGGGGAAATGCCTTCCCATTCCTGCCTTCAGAAGTTCTTGTGTGAGGCAGTGATAACCAGAAGGAGAAAGCCACCAAAGTTGAAGGAGAGCTGACCCAGAATCCTGAAATTGCTGAGCTACTGAGTTAACTGGATTTGGAACCCACCTACTTATGGACTTCATGTTATATGAAACAGTAAATCTTTATTGCTTAAGCCACTTTTTACCAACGTCTTGTTACTTGAAGCCAAACTAAGTAATTCATGCAGTGCACACTCATTGTATACACTCCCTGTTTTAAGTAAATCCCAGTATTTCAATGGCAGGTGCCTGGTTGGTTTGCCACCTTGCAGAAGAGAACTAACCAATAGAGTTGACTTCTAGACACATTTCTTTTAGATGTTATCTGCTGACATTTGTAGACTGAGAAGTTTTTGTTGCTATTCATGTAACAACTAAACACGGGACAATCTACAAAAACATAAGAACCTCTAGCCTCTGCATGCTTGCGAGTACAAATGTCATATGCTTGTAACATGTGATGGTTAAAACTCAATGGTTTTGTTCTATTGTTATTCGTGATTATAAAAGTAAGCCCTGTTCATTGTACAAACATTTAAAGCCTAAAAAAGCATAGTGAAGAAAAAAATATCTTAGTAATCCCGTCACCCAGATATAACCCGTTAATATTTTAAATGTGTATCTTTATATACTTTTTCTATATATAGTATATATTTTAATATAATATTACACAGTGTATATTTTATAATTTATTTATTTTTAAAATTCTATTTATTTTTGAGAGAGAGAGAAAGGGAGAGAGAGTGAGTGCATGCACACGTGAGGGGAGGGGGCAGAGGGAGAGGGAGAGAGAGAGAAAATCTTAAGCTGGCTCTATGCCCAGTGCAGGGCCTGATGCAGGGCTCGATCTCACAACCCTGAGATCATGACCTGAGCCGAAATCAAGAGTTGGACGCTTAACCGACTGAGCCACCCAGACACCTCTATACAGTGTATATTTTAATAAAAATAAGATCACATTAGGGGCGCCTGATGGCTCAGTCGTTAAGCGTCTGCCTTCAGCTCAGGTCATGGTCCCAGGGTCCTGGGATCGAGCCCCGCATCGGGCTCTCTGCTCAGCGGGAAGCCTGCTTCTCCCCCTCCCACTTCCCCTGCTTGTGTTCCCTCTCTCAGTGTGTCTCTCTCTGTCAAATAAATAAATAAAATCTTTAAAAAAAGATCATATTAAACATACTCTTTTGTAACCCCCTAAAGAATCCTTAGTAATAATATGCGTGTGTTCAAAGTCCTAAATGTCTCATACATGTTTTCCAGGAAGCAGCTATGATTTGATAACATTCTCTTTAGTCTTTTTGTACACATTCATAGATATAAAAATAGTCGGCAGATAGGTGACAGATGGCAAAATAGTTTCATATAAAATATTTTATTTTTCTGTGCCTCTGCTATAACCCGTCTAAACTTCTACCTTAGCGTCCGTAACAAATAATGAACCTATTTGCTCAACTAGCTTTCTTCACCAACTAAATCATAAATTCCTGGAGGGGATGGGGAAACCAATGACCAAATCAACCAAGTTCTTTCTATACACACATATCTATATCTGTCAGAATGTGTAATGCATGCAAAAATTTATGGAATGAACAAAAATATGTTTGTATAGATTTTTTGCAGTTAGCATAAATGTTTTGCAGGCAAATTTATACTTTTGTTTTCATTGAAATTCTTATTTCAAACCAGTTAAGATCACACAATGATTAAGATCACAAAAGAAACAAACATTGCTTTATCATCAACATCATTATAAATCTTTTAATGGTTCTAGACTTGGAATTTCGGCCTGCAGTTCTGTTAGTTCTGGACTTGAATTTTAACCATTGACATTTTACCCAACACTAAACAGCCTAAAGATAAGCAGAAAATCCATCAGATACCCCAGTATTTCAATAAACTTGACATTTTGGGTTAGCAGATTTTTAAAAATTCAAGTGGCAGACAAAATGTGTTTATTTTTATCTCAATACTTGCTGTCACATAGCTGGCACATTATAAATATATAATTTACTTTCTTCCTCATTTCCATTCTCTCCTAAATCCACCATAGTCTAGCTTTCATCCTCACCATTTCACACAAGTTGTTCCTTGGCTAGGTCACTTCATTTCATTGCCAAATCTGACAGTCTTTCTTCAGTATTGATTTGTCACCTAACATAGCTGACCACTTCCACCTTCTTAAAACTTCCTCCAGTGGCTTCCATAACCCCAACTTCTGGTTCCTCTTTACCTCTGCTTACTCATTTACTCAGCAAAAATTTTACTGAGTACCAGTATAAAGTGTTATTGTAAGGGTATACCGTAATATTCATAAAGCTGGCATCTACTTAGCGCTTACCAAGTATCAGGCAATGTTTTAAGATTTTAAACACTACGTGTGTGAGCTCAGTCTCACCAGCGCAGGGGCAAGCAAACTTTTCCTTAAAGGTAAGTATCTTCTTAAAGTAAATATCTTTGGCTCTGCAGGCTCTGTGATCTATGTTGCAGCCCCTCAACCATTGTATCATGGAAGTGGCTGTAGACAGTCTAGAAACAAGTGGGCATGGCTATGTTCCAATAAAACTTTATTTACAAAACAGGTGGCCAAATTTGTCACAGGGGCTGTCGTTTGCCAATCTTTGCTCTCAAATTTAATATAAATTCTGCCAGAGCAAGAATTTTTGTCTGTTTTGATACACAATAGACAGTAAATATCTGGTAAATGAATACTCTCCTTTTAAGATAGGAACTCCTCTAATCTCCATTTTACAAATAAGGAAACAGAAGCACAAAGGTTAAATAACTTGCCCAAAGTCACCAGCTGCTATGTAACAAATCCAGGATTTAAATCCACACAGTCTTGCATCACAGCCTGTAGTCTTCATCACTACCCTGTGCAGTCATGGCACAGAGAAGTTCTGCGGCGAATCTCACAGGAATCTGGAGAAGTTATTTTAACTGAATCTTGAAGAATGAAGAATTCACCAGGAAGAAGAGAGGAGGGAGAGGCTTTGCAGTCTCTAGAAACTGCAGGTATACAAAAGCAAGGAACTGATACAAAATGGCAGTATGGGCCAACTGGTAGCAAAGGAAGATTGTTGCTTAGGGAATGCATCCACTTTTCAGTAATTCACATGTCTGGACACAGGCTTTGAGATGAGAAGTGGTCAAGATGAGGCTAAAGAAGCGTGCAAGGGGCCTTGGGTGACATGTGAACAAATTTGGATTTTAACTCTGTGGCAGATGGGCTACTGAAGTGTTTTGAGCATGGGAAGGAATGACCATATTTGCATTTTAGGTCAATTTTTACAGTTACATTTTATGTTAAAATGAGATGATACAAGCATATCGTCCAACATCCAAAAGCTAGAAAGGTCATCCTTGTGCCTGCCTCCAGCCATCCAGTTCCCTGTCCCAGAGGCGCCCACTGTTTGCAGTTAGAACAACTTCCACTTAACAGCAGGAAGAGGGGATTGGGTCAGGGTGAACTGGATGTCTTATTAATTGATTTAATTTAATTAGTAAGATTAAGTAGTGAATTAATTTAAATTTCCTCCTTAGGGTAGATGATAATGAAAAAAGGTTGAGGAAGACCACCTTATACCTTTATAAATGGTTCGTCTATTAAATCCTATTCAAAGGACTCAAGGAGAGTGTGTCTGCTTCTGCCCATGTGCCTAGCTGGTAATGGATAGTGAAACTAGGGATGGAGATTAATTACCCACCTGGTAAATGATCATGCAGAAAAGGCCGTGTACCATCTCGGTGACAAGCATAGACTGCTTGCATTGAAATCCTGGCTCTGCCATTTACAGGCTGTGTGACTTTAACCTCTCTGTGCCTCTCTGCAGAATGGGGATAAGAATGGCACTTATCTCCTAGTGGTTGTAAGGATGTCACTCAATGTGTTTTGGTTAATTGCTCAAAGAGTCCTGATGATAAGAGCTTAAAAGGAGAAGGGGGTTTTGCAAGAGGGCTCAGGAGTAAAGGTTTAGAAATAGGATTAAGGAATGTGGAGGATGTCAGCACCACTTCCCATACCCATAGGTTATGGGGCATGAGAAAATAAGTAGCATCCTATTTAGAATTCAGCAAGGAAAGTTCCTTAGGGAATACGTTTACTTTGCAGTCAGGCAAGAACAGAGCTAGGAGGTTAAAGGTGAAAAAAAGTTTACAGTTGAATGGGGTTTCTGAGGCACAGAGGAAAGACCTGAGAAAAAGGAGGGCAAAAGATAGAGAGAAAGCCCAGAGCAAGATGGCAGATTGGAGATTAGGGGGAGGGAGAAGAGACCTGGCTGCAGGTAGGGCCACCATGTATGACAACTCAGGCCAAGCAAGGCAGGGAGTGGGAAACTATGGTCATATCTAGCCAGCTGCCTATTTTTGAAAAGCCCACGAGCTAAGAATGGCTTTTACAGTTTTAAATGATTTTTTAAAATTGAAAGTAAGACTATTTCATGATACATGGAAATAATGTGAAATTCAATGTCAGTATCCATAAATACAGTTTTATTGTATTGTGGCCATGTCGATTCATTTACATATTATCTGTGACTGCTTTCACACTACAATGGCAGATTTGAGTAGTGGCCGCAGAGACCAAATGGCCCGTACAGCTGACAATATTGACCCATCTGGCTCTTTATAGGAAAAATTTGTCAGCCCCTGCTCTAGTACATCATCCATAGTCTGCTATATGAATGGCACCCCCAGGAGTTGTGCAACACAGGGACCTGGCCCTAGAAGCACTCACTTTGGATGGTGATAAAGGATTACAGTGAGGAAAGGCATGGATGGAATTACATGGCCTCAAGGCTCTTTTTGGAATGTGGGCACAATGTTGTTTTCTTAGAACAAAGCAAGGCTGTAAGCCTGGATTCAAGCCACCTGCTCTTGGCTGATGAGGAGCAAGGTGTGGTAGACACAACTGGTTGTGCACACAATCTTCATTTCTCCTTTTGTTTCTTACTAACAGAAGCCTGATTTGATCAAAGAGGTCACGTGCTCTATTAAAATTAATCGTCTCAAGAAAAGTGCTCGAAGAATGATGGAGATAAGTCGAAAGGACACAGAAGTCAGCTTAAAGGAGCTCCTAATGTAACCATTTGAGCATGAAAATAATGATAGCAGTGGATTATAACTCAGCGAATAGAATAGGAATCTATGAGTCCATACCGAAACAAATGAATGGAGGAGGAAAGAAAGTTCTATATGGCAAAAGGCAAGCTAATAAATTGTAGAATGAATGACAGAATTAGAACATCACCATTTTGCAATCACCATAATATTATTTCAGGCAATATCATCAATGTGCTAAAGCTGGGAGGTGAAAGTTTGACAAGAAACATGGTATTTATATAGTCTGTGAGCATCTCCCACAGATTCTTATTAATTTAATTTCAAAGGGTAAAATGGTAACTTTGTAGTAGGGAAATCTGACCAATACTACCGTACCACCTTAACCAAGTGATCAAAATTCCTATCATTAGTAATAGGACAAACCAAATTTTGTACGTCCTGGTATGATGCCCTGAGAAGGACACCATATCACTTCTGTAGTGTTCTGGCTAAAAAGACATCACTTGAATCATGAGAAGGCATCAGATAAATCCAAATAAAGGATGTTCTACGAAGTAACTGGCCTGTGCTCTTCAACAATGTCAATGACATGAGACATAAAGACAATTTGCGGGGCGCCTGGGTGGCTCAGTCGTTAAGCGTCTGCCTTCGGCTCAGGTCACAATCCTGGGGTCCTGGGTTCGAGCCCCGCATTGGGTTCCCTGCTTCGCAGGAAGCCTGCTTCTCCCTCTCCCACTGTCCCTGCTTCTGTTCCCTCTCTCGCTGTGTCTCTCTCTCTCTGTCAAATAAATAAATAAATAAATCTTAAAAAAAAAAAGAGTTTGAAGAACTAGATTAAAGTACATTAAAATATCACGAGAACAATGTGCAATGCGCACAATGCAATGTGTGATCTTGAATTGGTTTCTGGACTAAAAAAAGAAAAAGAAAGAAAAAATGAATTTATTCGCAATAAAGGACACTAGTGAGACAATTGGCAAGAGCTGTAGATTAAATAATGGCATTTTATCAATGTTAATATTCTAATGTTGATCACTGTGTTATGGTTATGTAAGGGAAGATCCTTATTTGTAGGAAGTATACACTGATGTAATAGGACTAAATGTGCATGGGAGAGAGAGAAAACAATAAAGTAAATGTAAATGGTAATATCTGCGATTTGGGGGTGAAAAGTATACAGGAATTCTTTGTACTATTTTTGCAAGTTTTCTGTCAGTTTGAGATTATTTCCAAACAAAAAGTTAAAAAAAGAAAGAAAGAAAGAAAGAAAGAAAAAGAAAGAAAGAAAGAAAGAAAGAAAGAAAGAAAGAAAGAAAGAAAGAAAGAAAGAAAGAAAGAGAAAGAAAGAAAGAAAGGAAGAAAAAGAAAGAAAGAAAACACCATCTCCTCCGGGTACCCACACAGTGAGATATTCATATCCCCCATCCTGGCCAATGAGTTGCAGTTTTTAGTTTAACACATGGGGCTTCTCAGAAAACTATTGCTTTTCTAATAAAAAGGGGGAGGCTTGGCATATGCCTTTTGCTCCTTGTCGTTCCCTTTCTTCGACGAAAGGAGCTAGAAAGAGCATGAGTCCTGATGGCTTCATTAAGCCCTGCCTGGATTACCTTCTGGGTAAATTGATTAATCCACTGTAGTCAGATTTCTGTTATATGAAGCCAAATGCAATTCCAACTGATCTAGAACATATAAGTCTCCCAGTGGTATTTAGAGTTCAGAGTTTGTGTAGCTTGACTCCTCAGTCTTCTTCATGGGCAACGGTTTCCAACTGCCTTTAAATGTTAATGTTCCCTAAGTTTGGGTCCCCAGCCCTCTCCTCCCTCAATGTAGTCTCCTTGGATCACCTCATTCACTCTTACTTACCATTAAACTCTGGTGACTCTCAAATTACTACCTCCAGCCTGGAATTTTCTTTTCTTTTCTTTTTTTTTTAAAGATTTTATTTATTTATTTGAGAGAGAGAATGAGAGATAGAGAGCACGAGAGGGAAGAGGGTCAGAGGGAGAAGCAGACGCAGGGAGCCCGATGCGGGACTCGATTCCGGGACTCCAGGATCATGACCTGAGCCGAAGGCAGTCGCTTAACCAACTGAGCCACCCAGGCGCCCCCAGCCTGGAATTTTCTGAATTGCTGATTGCAGACCACATATCCAACTACCTATTAGAAACTTGTACCTATGGTCAGTCACTTCAATAGCTACAAAGCTGAACTCTATTTTCAGACAGACAGACAGACAGACACACATGCACACACACACACACACACACACACATTCTCTTTCTCTTTCTTCTTCCAACCACCATCCAACTACTTTCCCAAGTCAGAAACTCAGGAGTCATCCTCTCCTCTTCCTATTTTTCTTACCCCCCACATGCAATTAGTCATCCAGGTCTTGATGACTCCATCTCCTAAATAGTTTCTGAATCCATTTCCTCCTCTTCATTCTCATTACCCAGATAGATGCCTCATCATCTCTCACTGGTATTTTTTCATTAACCCTCTAAACAATCTCCCTGTCTCTGTCGTCTCTTTCTCAAATACATACTGTTGTCCATTATCTTTCTAAAATGTAAATATGATCACCGTACTTCCCTACTTAAAAATTTCCTGCCACTTTAACTGCTTATGGTAATATCTTTTCTTCCCCAAATTCCTAATATGGTATGACGATAACCTTCTTCCTTTGGCTGCCCTTTTGTGCCATGTCTCCGTGAGAAGACTGTTGACTGTTGGTTATAATGTTGGTTATAGTGTTAGAAGGCAACTTCTCCCAGGCTCCATAAACTCATGGTCTTCCCTTGCTCAAATGCTCTCACTTTATTCGATGTCAGATGACTTCCAGTGTTCTTTCATTTGTAGCAAAAATAGATCTTATGTGTTGATTGAAATGACGTGTTGGGGCCACTGTGTGTGATAGGGAGAGCTGAGCCTTGTTGCCTGAATCCAACAAACTGCATTCATACAGGTGATATTTCAGTCTATTATGGTAGCCAAGGGAGAGGAGCTGTAGGGGTGTTATAACACCACGTGGCTCCATACTGTGGGCCTTCTAATGCATTGACTACTTTTGAGTTAAGCAAGCCTGGGTTCTTGGGACTGATTCCTTTATTTTCTGAAGCCAGATGCTAGAGATTGGGTGGGATGGGAGAGTCAGCAACAGAACAGGAAATAAAGTTACCCAGCTTTGGAGGTGCCAGCCATCAGTCTTAATCCTTTAATAACCTTCCTTGCTCTGTTCCTAGAAAAAGACTTTTTTTTTCTTTTTTCAAACCCATATCAAATGGACCCATTTGAGCCTTCCTTCACCCAGGCAGTTAGACATTCCTCCTAGGAGCTCCCCTGGCACTTACCACACTACAATATGATTATGTATTTGCATGTCCATTTCCCTGCTTTTGGTTTCCAGCATCTGAATGCAAATATTACTCTTTTTTTAATGCCCCTCCCTCATGAACATACGTCCCCACATTAGAGCCTGATATGTGGGAAATAATCAGTGTCTGTTGACACTTGAAATGAATGGATGTTTTTTCTAGGTTCCAGGTGGAACACAGTGGAAAGAGCTGAGGTCTGGGTACCATTCCCAGTTAGTTCTTCCTCTAATTAGCTTTGTGACCACAATCTCAGCAGCTCCTTCCTCTTATTAACAAAGTAATGACAATAACACCTTGTAAGAATTGTTTTAAAAAATTAAGAGTTATTTTCATTGGATTCATTCAGTTGTAGGAATGTACCGAATACCTTTAATGAAGCAGGCACTGTGTTAGGAACCAGGGGTATAACATTGTCTTTTCCTCATAAAGCTTTTCAATCTAACAAGAAAGATAATTAAACAAGAATCTACAATAAAATACAGTGAAAATTACAATAGGAGAAGAACAAGATATCATGGGAACATAGGCTGGGGGTCACAAAAGACCTCCCCAAACAGTATAAAACAATTGTAAAATACTATACTTATGTCAGTATGGTATTATTACTATAGATAAGACTGCCCTTGAGTTCACAGGGGACAGGCATCACACTGTGTGAAGTAAGACTTCCTAGAAAAGTGGAACATAGAGCTAGGCCCAAGTTCCTTTAATATTGCTGACCAGTCTTTATCAGTCTTTGAATAGCATTTCCAGGATCAGGGATGGATTTGTCTTCATTTGTCAATAGTCCAACTTACCTTGTGGCTCAAAGAAACCAAGCTCTTCAGTTAAAGAATAAAAACCACAGAGATAGATAACGCTGAGGAAAACCGGAGGGGCCAGTGATGTTTGTAGGCCAGGCTGCAATGTTAAAACACTCTTGACTTCTGCCTTTAGATGCATTCAGAATCCAACTGCCACCTCACCATCTCTTCTGTTACCCCCTGGTCTGGGCCACCATCATGGTCACTGGGATGACTATGAAATCTTCCAAACTGCTCTTCCTGTTCGTAACCTTGCTCTCCTCCAATTTCACTTCACACATATTCCAGCTCTGAAACGTGTGGTTCCTTCCTTTGAGCACATTAACTTAAAGAAGACCAGCTGTTTGCAAGGAAAGTAGGGCTCAGATGCAAGAGTGTGGAGGAAGTTTGTGTTCACTTGCAGGATGAGGAAATGCAGGTAGGTGCCACCTGCCTGTTCCACAGTGGGAACTTGTGGCAGGTAAATGAACAAGACCAAATAAGCCTTCCGCTGTTGTTTTTGTATTAAAGGGTTTTTAGATAAGCCTCTGTTCCTTCACCCTCTCCAAAACTCCTGTCCTCCACATTTCCCGCACATTCCCTGAGTTGTTTCCCAGCTACGAACATCCCATCTCTCTGCCCCCTCATCTCCTTCCCAGTTTTTTCCTGACTCACCCTTCAGCCGTTCTCAGCAATGCGCACATATCCTCTTGTCTATTAAAACCAGCTCCACATGATCATCATAATGTCCTCCACTGGGGGAAGGAGCAGGGAAGCCAGTGCCCCTTTTGGTCAGCTCCTGAGTGTGCCAGACATAAAGGCTGGATGCTCAATGTGGGTTTGCCTTGAGAGCAGTTGACCTGACCCAGGCTTCAGACAGCACTGCATCTTCCAAGGATGAGCTATTTCAGATCTTGGCATTTTCCAAATGCCAGCAAGGTAAGGAATGGAGACACCATCTTTTCCAATATCTTTTGCTTTTCTTCCCCCATTTATTTTTCCTGAATTTTTTCAAATGTACAATCAAGTTGAAAGAAAAAGCAATGAAATCTGTGGATTCTTCACCTAGATTAACAACTATTAACATTTGCTTTCTCTATCTTTCGCTTTTTTTCCTCTTGCACTTTCAAGATTTTCTAATATATCTATTTATCTACACACATGCCTACATGATGAACCTTTTGAAAGTAAGTTACAGACAATTTGATACTTCGCTGTAGATACTTCATTGCATATTCCCTAAGAATAAGGACATTTTCCTGTGTAACACAATCTCGTTATCACACCCACAAAATTTAACATTAGTGAAATAGCGTTACCTAAAATATGGCCCAGATTTTTCCAGTTCCAAAAACATATTCTAAAGTATCTCCTCAATCCAATCAATGATCATGTGTTTCATTTTTGCACTTGGTTTCCTATAAATCACAATATCACAGTTATAATCCTTTATTAACATTATTTTTAATGCTCACATTGCCAAATTTGGCCAGCAAAGCCAACATCTTTAACTTTTGATTATTTATATTGACTTCTAAGATTGTTATTCTGTAAAAAGTTGTTTTCTGCTGTGTTTTGTTTTGTTCTGGAATGGGGTTTGGGATTAGATTTTGGGCAAGAAATTAGAAGAACTAACCAAGATTATGTGTTCTGAGATCCACAGCCAATTGAAGAATTTCTAGTTGGCTTAAACCACAGATGCTCATGAAATACGAATAAGAAAAAAATGAATTTATTTAGTAGCAAAAGATGAAGTCATAGAGGTGTACCCAGAAACCACAATTTTCACTGCACCATAAGGTTAGCTGACTTTAAAGAATATTTTCTTTTAATCTAGAACATTTCAGGGCAATGCTAAGATTACTTGAGGAGTCAATATGGTTCATCAAGACAGAGCTTTGTATCTGTACACTCAAATCCCAGGTCTTTCTCAGCTGCGTGACTATGGACAAATTACTTCACCCTTCTCACCTGAGCTTCCTCATGTGTATAGTGGGAATACTGTTAACCACTCTAAAGATTTTGTAATGACTAAAAATAATGTAGTTTTAGTGCTTGTTAAATAGCAGGAACTCAGGGCAAGTTACTCCTTTCAAAAGGGAAGTAGAGAAGGGAAGTAATTGGGTTACATGAATAGCTAAAAGCCCGTGTTGTAGTAGCTAGACAAATGTGAGCTGGCTGCACCGAGGTTAAGATATTCTAAAACTATTTCCTCAACCCACATCAGCCTGTAGCAAATGCATCTCATGTACGGGGAATATAAACTCCATGGGGCAAGGAGTTCTACCTGTTTTATTCACTGTTTTGTCCCCAGTGTCTAAAACATAATAGAAGCTCATTAGATATTTTTTGAATGAATAAATGAGTAAGTGAATCGATACAGTTTAATATTTAATTCAATACCAGATAAAATAGAGACAGCCACTGCTTATGTAACTCAAAAGTGTCAGCCTCTACCCTTCTCCCCCTTTTTTAGAGTTGGATTCCTCTGACATAAAGTGGTAGATCAGTCAGCTACTGGCACAGTCGTGCTGTCTAACAAATTATCCTGAAGCTCAATTGTTTATTCTCATGGTCTGAGATTTACAGGTTGGCTTGACTGAGCTAGGCTGGCCCTTGGCTCTGGACTCCAAGCTCCAGGTTGGATTCAATTGTGTTTTATGTGTCTCTCAGCTCCTTGGACCAGTGGCTACCTGGGGCATGGGATCTGTTCCCTGTATCTCATTCTGGGGCCCAAGGTATAAGGTATGAGTGTTGGTGGGCATGTTCTCTCTAAGCTGAGTTGACTTTTAGGTTTTCCCATCAGTGTAGCTACAGGATGAATAGTCGTTCTCCTGACAATTTCAGAGGGTGATTTTTGGATCTGCTAGATACAGATATGTACACATACTTAAAGATGAACATGAATTCTCAGAGACAGTATAACTACTAGGAATAAGAAAGGAGCCATGTACCTCTTAATGGGTGTTCTTTTACATCCTGAAATTTCTGGAAGGGATTTGACTAAATTCTTGGCCAAGAGCTCTTGTTCTCAGTTTTCATAGGGGTAAGAGCAGGGAGTGGTTTATTCTTGAAGTTACACATGTATAGCAGATTATGGTGGGATTAAGAAAAAAAAACAACAACAGTGTGATTAAAACAAACCTGTACAATTCTCCTTCAGTCCTCCATCCAAACTGTAACTTCCTCATGCCACCCAACACCCCTGTCTTAAAACAGATGACTTTATAGGTAAAACCATCAGAGAGGAGATTTTGCAATCTGCCTCTACGTTCCAATCTACCATTTCTTCCACATCTCCGCCCACCTTCACTTCCCTCTCTTTTCCTCTCCAAAGCTATCTCTACTATCTTGCTATCTCTACTAAAATCCCATCCTGGATTTCCAGTGTACCAAATCACCCCTTCCTCTCATCTATCTTCAATTTCTTTCTTTCTTTCTCACCAAGTGGTTTTTTTCCTTTGGCCATTTAAATCTGTTCCATCTTAAAAAAAAAAACTCCCACTCTTGACCTTGTATCTTCCTCTAGCCATACATACCATGTATGTAGAGATACATGCCATACAGAGTTATCTATGGGAATCTAACTAACAAAGGTGAGAGAACACTTCCAGGAAAGGCAGCCCTTGGGAAATAAAGCCCTTGGAGAAAGGGGAGGTCAGATAATGAGATAAATATATCATTGTTTGATGGTAAAGGAAACAATCAACGAAGAATTAGATTTAATAACTGAGTTCAGAAGATTGCTAGTTAACATTTAAAAATCAAACATTTGTCTATACTAGCCATAGTCATCTAAAATGTAATTAAAATATAAGAGAATATTTAATATAGTCATCAAAAGCCATAAAATATTTAGGAATTGGCCTAACTACATTTTATGGACTGACTGGTATCCCCCCAAATTCATGTGTTGAAGCAAATAGCCCCCAATACCTCAGAATGAGACTATATTTGGAGATAGGGTCTTTAAAAAGGCAATTAAGTTAAGATGAGGTCATTAGGGTAAGCCCTAATCCAATATGACTGGTGTCCTTATAAGAAGAGGAAATTAGGATACAGACATGCACAGGGGGAAGACCATGTGAAGACACAGGGAGAAGACAGCCATCTATAAGCCAAGGACAGAGATCTCAGAAAAAAAACAATCCTGTGGTCACCTTGATCTTAGACTTTTAACTTCTAGAATTGTAAGAAAATAAATTTCTGTTGTTTGAACCACCCACCCTGTAGTACATTGTTATGGCAACCTTAAGCAAACTAATACAGCAAGAATACACAAAATTTCTGTTGATAAAACTTTAAAAACTCTAAGCCAGTTTCTTCTTCCTTTTGCTCTTCTCTTTCTTGTACGTTTGGTCCTTAGCCATTAGGGTGGGGCAGAGCATGGTAGACTTCTGTGGTTGGAGGATGGGAGCCAGTAACAAAGTGTCAGGTGTCACAGCTGGTGCGAGGTGAGGGTGTGTGTGTGTGTGTGTGTGTGTGTGTGTGTGTGTGTGTGTGTGTGTGTAGGGAGAGGTGGTGACCCAACATGGGATTCAGATTCCACGTGGGGTGGCATGAGGAAAGTATCTATGTAGAGATATGGTCTGGCACATTCCATTGTGCCAGAAATCAAGGAAGTGCTCATAAAATGATGGGGATATATCAAAACGACTTTCACTAAAGGAGCTCCCATTTAGTTCCCACTAAAGGGCACAGTTTCAACCTCAAAATTATAATGATGATGATGGATTATAACCCTTTGAGTAAAACAGAAAATCTTTTCTTTTTTTTTTAAAGATTTTATTTATTTATTTGTCAGAGAGAGAGAGAGAGACAGAAAGAGCACAAGCAGGGGGAGCGGCAGGCAGAGGGAGAAGCAGACTCCCCGCAGATCAGGGAGCCCGACACAGGGCTCCATCCCAGGACCCTGGGATCATGACCCGAGCCAAAGGCAGATGCTTAACCGACTGAGCCACCCAGGCGTCCCCAGAAAATCTTTTCAATGCAGATATAAAGAAATAAGTTAGTAATTTGAACATTTGCGAAGAAATGAGATATTTATATGGTTTCAAAATACTCTCCCCCAAATCCTGATTAATTCCAAAGGGAAAATGGTAACTTCACAGAAGAGAAGCCTAGCATGCCCCAGCTTAGACCACTGATCAAAGGGAACATCATTACTATGGGACAGGTTGACACCATGAACCTCCTGATAGGATGCAGTGAGAAAAACACAGCATTACCTCTGTGGGAAAGTGCATGACCTGACACATAACCTGCATCTAATCCCCAGAAAACATCAAAGCCCATTGAGGGATGTTTTACAAAATAAGGTTATGTAAACAGAGGCCAGGAAAATCATGGAAAGACAGAAGAACTATTCTAGATGGAAGGAGACAAAAGAGACATGACAACCAAATGCAATGCTTGATTCTGCACTGGATTCTTTTACTATACAAAATTGATGGACCTTGGAGTCCCAGGATTATAAGGTGAAGATGTATCAGTATAAATTTCCTGATTTTGATGGTATATGAGGGTTATGTAGGAGGATGTCCTTGTTTGTAAGCAATACACAATGCAGGACATATTATCAAGGTTTGATAAAAGCATCAGTTCAGAAACTTACTCTCAAATGACTCAGAAAGAAATCAATTCCGTATTTTATACATCCCCAATCACAAACATCCCCCGTATGTTTGTGATTATTTCAAAGTTTTGAAAATGAAAAGAAAAACTCTAATACAGGACATAGAAGATGATCTACATACATATCCATGCTCTGTTAGATGGGTTGTCTTAATAATACAGAAATATAAGTACTACTCCAATTAATCTTTGAATCCTATGCCATCCCATTCAAAATTCCAGTGAGATCTTTTGAGGAACTTTAAAAAAAACCTACTTTAGGGGCACCTGGGTGGCTCATTTGGTTAAGCGCCTGCTTTCGGCTCAGGTCATGATCCCAGGGTCCTGGAATCAAGTCCCGCGTCAGCCTCCTTGCTCAGCAGGGAGCCTGCTTCTCCCTCTGCCTGCCGCTCCCCCTGCTTGTGCTTGCTCTCTCACCACTCCTCTCTCTGTCAAATAAATAAATAAAATCTTAAAAAACAACCCCCCCCAAACCTACTCCAAATGGAAAAGTAAAGATCCATGAACAGCTGAATAAACTTCATATTTGAAATCAGCATATTTTATACTGTATATTATGCAATATGTCACTCTTAAAAATAAAATACGGGCTTTTGCCCTACCAGATATTAAACCATACTAAAAAGCCAT
Organism: Eumetopias jubatus; assembly: GCF_037043125.1. Lineage (NCBI taxonomy): Eukaryota > Metazoa > Chordata > Mammalia > Carnivora > Otariidae > Eumetopias > Eumetopias jubatus. Next base: position 56,838,616 of record NW_028274815.1, on the reverse strand, counting down.
AGTATGGGGCACCTGGGTGGCTCAGTCCTTAAGTGTCTGCCTTCGGCTCAGGTCGTGGTCCCAGGGTCCTGGGATCAAGCCCCGCATCGGGCTCCCTGCTCTGTGGTAGGCATGCTTCTCCCTCTCCCACTCCCCCTGCTTGTGTTCCCTCTCTCGCTATGTCTCTCTCTGTCAAATAAATAAATAAAATCTTTAAAAATAAAAAAATAAAATAATAAAATGAAAAGCCATAGTAAGAGTAGAATGGTTTTGCCAGGAGCTGGGGAATAGGGAGGAAATGAGGGGAAATGTGGAGATGTTGGTCAAAATGTACAAACTTTTAATTATGAGATGAATAAGTACTAAGGATCTAATCTACAGTATGATAACTACAGCTGAGAGATCACAAGCATTCTTATCTCAAGGGTAAAAAGTGAACTATATGAGGTAATGAATGCATTAATTAGTTTGACTGTGGTAATCATTTCACAATGTATATGTATAGCAAATCATCATGTTGTACACCTAAATACATAGAATGTTTTTGGTCACCTATTCCTCAATAAAGCTGTTGGGAAAATTTTTTTTTAAACTATACTAATAAAAACAGTGCAGTTTGGGTGTAAAAACAGGCAAATAGGACAATGAAACAGAGTTCAGAGACAATCCCATGTATGTATGAGAATTTAATTGTATAATGTAATTCATAAATCAATAGGCAAAGAATGAATTATTTACTAGATTGGGATCTCATCTTATGGAAGAACATTAGGTTAATAGGAAATATGTAGACTATTTTTTGACCTAGAGTTAAGGAAAGACTTTTTTAAATCTTTTAAAGATTTATTTATTTATTTGAGAGGAAGAGAGGTGGGGACAGAGAGAGAATCTCAAACAGACTCCCTGCTGGGCATGGAGTCTGATGGGGGCTTGATCTCATGGCCCTGAGATCATGACCTGAGCTGAAATCAAGAGCCAGACACTTAACTGACTGAGCCACCCAAGTGCCCCAAGGAAAGACTTTCTTTTTTGCTTTTTTTTTTTAAGACTTTATTTATTTATTTGACAGAGAGGGAGCACAAGCAGGGGGGAGTGGGAGAGGGAGAAGCAGACTCCCCGCTGAGCAGAGAGCCTGATGCGGGACTCAATCCCAGAACCCTGGGATCATGACCTGAGCTGAAGGCAGACACCCAACCAACTGACCCACCCAGGAGCCCCAGAAAGACTTTCTTAAACAAATCATAGAAAACACAAATCTTAAGACAAAATGTCCAATAAATTATAGTACCTTAACATAGAGGACTTCTGTTCAATAAAGAGCACCATGGACAAAATTAATAGACAGCTGACAGAATAGAAGAAGATAGAATTTGCAATGTCTAAAACAAATCGGAGATTGATATCTAAAATGTACAATGATGCTTAACATCATTCATCATCAGGGAAATGCAAATCAAAACCACAGTGAGATAGGACCTCACACCTGTCAGAATGGCTGGTATCAAAAAGACAAGAAATAGGAAGTGTTGGCAAGGATGTGGAGGAAAAGGAACCCTTGGGTACTATTGGTGGGAGTGTAAATTGGTGCAGCCACTGTGGAAAACAGTATGAAGATTCCTCAAAAAATTAAAAATAGAAATATCGTATGATCCAGTAATTCTACTACTGGGTATTTACCCAAAGAAAACAAAAATACTAACATGAAAAGAAACATGCACCCTTACGTTCATTGCAGCATTATTTACAATAGCCAAGATATGGAAGCAACCTATGTGTTCATTGATAGATGAGTGGATAAAGAAGTGTGGTGTGGTATGTGTGTGTGCATGTGCATGTGTGTGTGTAATGGAATATTACCCACAACCATAAAAAAGAATGAAATCTTGCCATGTGCAAAAATATTGATGGACCTAGAGGATATTATGCTAAGTGAAATCAGTCAGACAAAGGAAGACAAATACCATATGATTTCACTTATATGTGAAATCTAAAAATCAAAACAAATGAACAAATGAGAAAACCAGTCACAGACCCATAAACACAGAGAATAAAATGGTGGTTGCCAGAGGGGAGGGATGGGGGGGCGAGAAAAATGGGTGAAGAGGAGTGGAATTACAGGCTTCCAGTGATGGAATGAGTAAGTCACGGAGACGAAAGTTGCAGCACGGGGAATATAGTCAATGGCACTCTAACAGCATTGCCTGATTGTAGCTATTCCTGTGACTATAGCATAACATAAGTACAGACTTGTCAAAAGCACTATGTTGTGCCCCCGAAACTAATGTAACATATGTGTCAACTGTACTTCATTTAAAAGAAGAAAATGCCAGGGCGCCTGGGTGGCTCAGCCGGTTAAGTGTCTGACTCTTGATCTCAGTTCCGGTCTTGATTTTAGGGTTGTGAGTTTAGGCCCAGCATGGAACGTACTTAAAATTTTTTAAAAACCAATTAAGAGGAAATACAATAAAACTGCAAAAAGAAAAAAAAAACATAAATAAATAAAATGTACAGTGAACTCCTACAAAATCAACAAGGAAAAGACACGAGTCCGAGAGGAAAACAAGGTCATAGGTATGGTTATCTTATAGGTGGGGCAAACAGGGCTCCAAGAGGTGGCAGCCTGAGCCTTCCTGCTTCCCCTTGCTTCTCAATTTCACAGACAGGAGATCAGAGGGGGCCGCAGTGTTGAGTCAGACGTGGTTGGAATGCAGAGTCAGCAGGCTCTTGTGGATGCACTGAATGTAAGGAAGAGAGAAATAAAGCCACCGGGGCTGACTCCAAGGTTTTCAAGCTGAGCAACCGGAAGGACGGGTCTGCGTCCGACTGGGACGTGGAAGGCTGTGGCTGTAGCAGGTTTGTGTGTGGGGACGATCAGGTGTTCATTCTAGGACTTGCTAAGTTTGTGATGGCTCAGTCACTGAACATGGTGCCAGCCACATAATTGTTCTGTGCCTCAATGCCTTAATTTCTCTTTCTGTAAAGTTTTCCAGTCTTGGATTTTTTTTCTTTTGTTCTTAGAAGGACTCTCAGAGAGCATTTACTGCGTCTCCTGCATTTTGTGGATGAGGAGACCGAGGCCTAGAGGAGGAAGAGACAATGCTAGGCCTAGCACCCCAGCCTCCCATTTCCTTTTAGTGACTTCTCCTTTATGTGGGATGGCTTCTCTGCTCCAAGCAAACAAAAAGAGGGAAAGAAGGTAGAAGAACTCTGCTCTGTATAAAGTGGGATACAAATGCTATGTCTCAATGCTGTGATGAGGGTCAGGAAGTGGCTTCCAAGGTCCCTTTCAAATTCCCTTTGACTAAAAGAGAAAGGCACCTGTAGGTCAGAGGATACCCCCACCTCTCCTTTTCTCTGGTGGCAATAATACAAGTGAAAATGCATTTCTTGGGGTGCCTGGGTGGCTCAATTGGTTGGCTTTCTGCCTCTGGCTTGGGTCATGACCCTGGGTCATGGGATTGAGCCTCGTGTCAGGCTCCCTGCTCAGTGGGGAGCCTGCTTCTCCCCCTGCTGTTCCCCCTGCTTGTAATCTCTGTCTTCTCTGTCAAATAAATAAGTAAAATATTGAAAAAAAAAAGAAAATGCATTTCTTCTGGCACATACTTTCCCCTTGTTAAAAGGCAGGAGGCCATCTCATTCAATCTGGAGCCATGCACCTGTCACTCCAAACAAAGCAGATTGTTCTTCCTCCCCGTGAGCATGAGGCCACCTGGTGAATGGGCACTTGGCTTAGACTTGGGGAAGAAAGCAACTGCCCAGGAAATTCCCACCTTGTCTACAGCTGTGCTTGAAATGCCATCCTCAATAACTAGTGTTCACGGAGTACTTATTAGGAATTAACATTTATTGGGCACTGATTGGGATTTGACATATTTATGGAGCCCTCCAAACGTCCCTGCAGAGTAAGAATTACCTCCCTTTAATGTTTGAAGGGAGATGGGGCTCCTGGAGTTGGAGCCTGAGTTTGGCCCCTGGGTATTCCCAGTGGCTGCACAAGACCCTGGGACCCTTGTGGCTGGCTAGGAAGATGGAGAGGCTTTCTGGAAGGGAGCAGCAGGGTGCTAGAGCCAATCATAGTTCTGTGTACCTCCGGGCCTAGGAAACAGCTGGTTTTTCACTCCGTGATAACAATTGGGGCACCCAGGACCTCTCCACTTCTCAGGGGCCTTTGTGCCAGGCTGGAAGATGAAGAAAGACAATGTGCTCTGTAATCCACACTTTTGCACCACAGACCACAGAGCAGGGGCCTTTCAGTGCTTGAGGACAGAGAAAAGAGAACTGGAGTTTATTGATAACTTTAAAATTTGTCATTACTTTTGTTATTTGCCTCCAGTCTTTCAAATATAAATATCCTTTTTTTCCCCCCAAGTACAAATATCCTGAGTGCACCACTTTATATGCATCTGGAATCTGGAACCTACAGCCCAGCCCTACAACACCCAACACAGACCATTCTTTGTTTTGTAAATGAAATTTATCTCCTGTGCATTTCAGTGTAGTCTGGAAACTTCTTTGCTGGAGATGACCAGTTTTGGCCTTTTTTTTTTTCTTCCAGAGGCTTAAAAAAGGGATGTCTCTGGCACGCTCAGGCTTTCTTATGTTTCAAGCTACAAATATGTGAGCCCAAATCATGGTTGATGTGCATTTCTGGATTTAGGGACAGATGTTATAGATGAACTGACTGACCGACTGACAGGCCTCCATGGAAGTGGGATGAAAGCAGAACCAGGATTTGCAGTGTGCTTATCATGTGGACTCTCTTCTTTCAGAGCATACCTCTCTGGAGGGGAGGCCTCAGACTGTGGACCCCCATCCAGGCGTGGAAAAGGCAGCATACAACCCTCCTTTTGTAGGCATCTCCCAAAATAACTCTCAACAGGATATGCTCGTTATATTAGTTCTGTAATTTTATTTTCCAAATGATGCTTGTCTTTGAAGCTTGGCTGGGGGAGCTGTAGCAAAGATTAAGTGGGGTTCAATGCTTTGTGACAATACTTCCTTAGATTTACACAGGATGTTTAGGAAACTTTAAAATTTTAAAAAAAATTTTATTTAAAATCAACTAATTAGGGGCACCTGGGTGGCTCAGTCGGTTAAGCATCTGCCTTCAGCTCAGGGTCCTGAGATCGAGTCCCAGGTCGGGCTCCTTGCTCAATTGGGGGTCTGCCTCTCCCTCTCCCTGCCCCCCCACCTGCTCATGCTCCCTCTTTGCTACCTCTCTCAAATAAATAAATAAAATCTTAAAAAAATAAAAAAATAAATTAGTTAACATATCCTGTATTATTAGTTTCAGAGGTAGAGTTTAGTGATTTATCAGTTGCATATGATACCCAATGTTCATTATATCACATGTCTTCCTGAAAGCCCATCACCCAGTTACCCCATCGCTCCCCTCCAGCAACCCTCAGTTTGTTTCCTATGATTAAGAGTCTCTTATGGTTTGTCTCCCTCTCTGATTTCATCTTGTTTTATTTTTCCCCCTCCCTTCCCCTATGTTCATCTGTTTTGTTTCCTAAATTCCACATATCAGTGAGATCATATGGTATGTCTTTCTCTGATTGACTTATTTCGCTTAACATAATACCCTCTAGTTCCATCCGCGTTGTTGCAAATGGTAAGATTTCATTTTTTTGATGGCTGAGTAGTATTCCATTATATATATATATTATATATATAATGGAATATATATTATAAATATTATATATATAATGGATATAATATTATATATATTATGGAATATATATTCCATTTTATATATATATATGTGGTGTGTATGTGTATATATATATATATACATACATATGTATATGGTGTGTATGTGTATATATATATATATACACATACACACCACATATTCTTTATCCATTCATTGGTCGATGGATATCTGGGCTCTTCTCATAGTTTGGCTATTGTGGACATTGCTGCTATAAACATTGGGGTGCATGTGCCCCTTTGAATCACTATGTTTGTATCCTTTGGCTAAATGCCTAGCAGTGCAATTGCTGGGTTATAGGGTAGCTCTATTTTTAACTTTTTGAGGAACCTCCATACTGTTTTGCAGAGTGGCTTCATCAGTTTGCATTCCCACCAACACTGTAAGAGGGTTCCCCTTTCTCTTCATCCTTGCCAACATCTGTTAAAACATATATTTTTCTGATCTCTTAAAACCTGTGACACAAAATATTGGATCATGTCCCATCCTGTCATTTGTTTCCTGCATTTAATATAAATATTGAGTACCTCTTATTTGTGAGGCGCTTCCCTGGACCTGGGAAAGACACAACAGTAAACAGAAACCAATGGGCCTCTGATCTCAAGGAACTCAGAGCCCATGGGAGGAGGCGGACATTAATCCAAGGATCTTACAAATGAATGTACAATGCAGCTGTGACACATGATAAGGAGGCCAGGCTCTGGTGCTAGGAGACTATACATTGGAGCAATTTGGTCAGGGGAGGAATGTTGAAGCTAAGAGGGGAACAGCATGTGTGAAAGCCCTGGACCGTATCCAATGAGGCTGAGTAGAACCAGGGAAGAGAGGGCACAGGCAGATGAGATTGTAGAGGCAACCAGACCATGTGGCTTTTACAAAATTTATTACCCAGGCCCTACTCACAAAAATTCTAATTCAGCTGGAGGAGGGACCAGATATAGGCTTTTTGTTTTGTTTTATTTTTTAAGTTCCCCAGGTAAAGCAGCCAGGATTGAGAATCATTAGCCTCGGGTTATTTGATCCTTAATCTAAGGACTATGGGAACGACTAGATTGTTGGTAAGCAAGGGATGAGGTGATTCAGATACACCTTGTGTCCCTAGGATGTTTGTACATACATATACCCAGAGGGTAAAAAGGGAAGACTTAAAAAAACTTTTTAAAAAATATCTTTCAACTTTATTAAGAGGACGCTTTTTTTAAGATGAAAAAATAGAGGTGACAATAGATGTCTTTTTTTTCCAAATGATATTTAGGTATTTGTTAGAGTCTCTGGTATTAGAAATTTGAATTCAAATGGAGTGGCACAAATTTAAACCCCTGGTCTTCAAAGAATTTTCCATTTGTCCTTGGGAATTTCTAAATTATGGAAGTTCCATCCTCTAAAATGAAAAACTTGTACTCACCTAGGCTCTTTATTTCCAAAGTGTTTCCATAAAAGAACTACAGGTCACGGAAATTGTTCTGTTTGAACACTTTAGGTGCAGCAGGGAATTTGTGGTGTTAGAATTGTGTGGTCTCTTTACGTATAAATTGTCTTCCAGATAAATCAGTTTGCTGATATTGAAAGTGTTTCCATAGTAATATCGCAGTTGATCCTTACAGTGATAGTGTGAGGAAAATGAGGAACAAAGACATTGATGAGTCCTTCAAAGTCAAAGAGAAGTTTGTAGCCAAACCAGAGCTAAGCCTCAGTTCTCCTGGCCTCTAGCTTCATGGCCTACCCTCTGCATGCAAAAACAGGGAACGTGAGATCAGAACTTTTTGCAAGATTCTGGTGATGTGATTATGATCATTGTAACATACGGTTTCCTTTTGTAAAGTCTTAGGACATTAACACAAATGAGTCCCATATTCCACTTCAGGGTGAGAATTATTTGCATTTCATCTTTGTTCACCCAGTTTCAAGGTCTTCCCAATTAGCCAACCAGCTCCACGAGGGCACAGTCCATGTCTTGTCTTATTCACTGATGCACCCCCACCCCCGATGCTTAGCATAGGTAGGCAGTCAATAAAAATGTGTTGAGTCAGCAAATGAATAAATGACTGAAGGACTAACTCAGACTGGAAATTCTTTAAGGACAAGAACTGCAACTGTGCTTTTTAATTTGTTTTAACGTATCTAAAATACCCATATGTAGTCTCTGGGACTTAGTAAATTCTTAACTAACTAGGTAGCCTGCTGAATTAGTCCAAACTGTAAAAAGATTAGGGATGTCACCATCTCTTCTATTCTTAGGATGATCAAAAACCTGGTTTGCTCAGGGCTATCCCAATTTAACACTGAAAAGTTCTGCATCCTAGGAAACCCTTCAATTCCAGGAAGACCAAGACAGCTGTTCACCCTAAATAGACACAGAACATAAGATTTTCACCTGCAAGAATGTACCTTTCAACCCAGTGTTTCTCTAGGTGTGATCCCTGGACCAGCAGGATCAGCACCTTCTGTGAATCTACAGGAAACAGGGCAATTTTCAGGGTCCCTCATTTGTCCTACTGAATCCAAAATTATGAGGGTGGGTCCAGCAATGCATATTTTAACAAGCTCTCCAGGTGACTCTGATACATGACAAAGTCATAATCACTGTCAACCTGAGCATTGTTTGATCAAACAGGAAGTAAATAAAGCCAAAAAGCAGACACTAAGATGATTCCAGTTCTGTTCCTCTCTAGCTTTAGTTTTGGTTGCTTTAAATCGTCTCATTCTGGCTAACCACTCATCCAATTGGAGTGGTAAAGAAGGATTGGTGGGTGCCTCTTAACACACCAGGAGACTTCACAATTTGAAAGAGTTGGCTAAAAATAGTTTCCCAGTAGGTCTGATTCCAGTGGCAGCATCACTAATTACTTACTGTGCAAGAGTAGATTAAATGGAATATTTCAGTATACGAGCAAGAATATGCCATGAATAGGTCCATGAATGATAAGATAGCAACAATATTTGAGAAGAGCATCTTCTAGGAAGGATATGGTCATGATTTTCTCTTCTTTTTAAGCCTCCAGATTCCCAGAGGTATGAAAGACAGGGCTAGACCTGATGCCCACCCTCCACATTATCCAGTTACTCAAATTCCCAAAACATCAATGAATCCAAAGTGAATGAATCAGGCATAGTTTGCTAGTCTTTGTAACACTGGACACCTTAAATAGGGATTGTTAGTTACCCAGCTACCATCAACTCCCTATGGAGACACGTAGGAACTAAAGCACTGAAAGTTCTCCTCTTTTCCAAGATAAGGAACCTGAGTGGTTAAGTGACCTCCTCAGATGACTTTTAGAAGGGGCATCTTGGCCAAGGGGGAAGTCAGGGACTTGGGGCTCCTGCACACATTTGGGGCCATTGGGACTGATAGGCATTCATCTTTAAAGAACTGAAAATGGTGAACTTTTTTCAATGACTTGTCAGACAGATGGAGTGATGGCTTCCAGCCACAGAACTCGCTCTGGATGGCTGTCAAGGTTAACAGTTCTATTTGCAGCTCTCCTCCATCAGATTGTTCTTGTTTTTTTTTAAATTATTCCTAACATGGCTCCTAACTGGGTTGGTTGGCCTGGATAAGGACATTGATTCACTGCTCCCTGGGGTGTTGACTGTGTAGGGGCAAAGATGTGGGCACCATGCCAGAACATAAGCTTGTGGATGGTGTCCGCCAAGACCAATTTCTGACTCACCAAGGAATGATGTACTGGGATCCCTTAAGACGTCAATATATTTTTCTAGGGCAACTAATTGACCAAATGACCTTGTAAGCCTACCACCTTCTGAACATCTCCGATTTCTCATCATGTTGTCACTCCATTGACTAGAAATGAATGAAATATCCTCTCAAGTTGATCTCCAAATTTAAATAAACTTAAAATAGTAGGAACACATGTAATGTTTACTATATGCTTCTTCAAAGTGACTTACATAGATTATTAATTCATTTAACCCTTACAATTGTCCCCTCTTAGGTAGGTACTATTACTATCCCCATTTTACAGATGAGGAGACTAAGGCACAGAGAGGTTAGATTACCTCTATCATTGTATCTCTACCATTTCCTTCTCTCTCTCTATGGATAGGTAGATAGATGATAGATAGATGATAGATAGATAGATAGATAGACAGACAAGTATCTGCATGCTTTGTGCAGATATTCTTCAACCCACAGAGCTTTGCCAACTATTCCTCAATCACCCTATATGGCAGCCATAGCAGATGCACCCAGCTTAATTGTCAACTTGCTCCCCTCTGCTCTCTTTCCTCCCCTTTCTCACCCACTAGAACACATTTCCACATTACCAGCTTGGCCTAGCCAGTGGTTTTTTTTGTGTGTTTTTTTTAAATTTAATTTAGTTTTTAAAAAGATTTATTTATTTATTTTAGAGAGATTGGCAGGGGAAGAGAGGGAGAGAGAATCTCAAACTCCCTGCTGGGTGGGGAGCCTGAGGCCGGGCTGGATCTCAAGACCCTGAGATCACAACCTGAGCTGAAATCAAGAGTCAGACGCTTAAATGACTGAGCCACCCAGGTGCCCCTAGTCAGTGTTTTAAATAAATTATTAAAAATTTTAAAATGCTTTTCAGTGATTCAAAACAGTAAAGTCAGTTAAAAGTAATACTAATGTATTGTTGCATTAGTTGGAAATTATATGAAATATAATGAACAGAAAACTTTCACAGCATTAAGAAAGTGACTCTTATTAATGTGATTTCTCTTTGAACTTAGGTTTCAAATAGAATTCAAATATTTATGAAATTAATTTCATTGTTGAGACCCAAATTCGGCTTTTGTTGCCTAGGCAGCAATTTTTAAATGGATTGACCCACTTGTGAATGGGCTAGATTTTTTGTGCCTGGCATTTTACTACATGAAACACTAGCAGATGTATAACAAGCCTCATGTTTGTATTTCTACTGTCCGGGCTAATCATTTAAACAGTCATCTCTTAGGGCCCTGGCTGAAAATTCAGTTCTTAGGTCTCTGGCTCCAGAACTTAGAAGAAAGTGACCTCAACCCTGTGAAGCTGTGGGAGCCAGGAAGGTAAATCATGACTGGGGCAACTTCAGGAGCCCAATCATGGCCAAAGGCAGAGAGAGCCTGGAGATAAAACATTCTCAGGATTAACACTGAGGCTAAAGCACTAAACTGGTAAAATCCTCCCACGTACCTTTGGGGAAAAGAGATTCTCTTTCTGGTAAGAAAACAGAAGGTCCCTGAGGATACTTGTGCATCCCAATCTTAGGATACAACTAAGAGAGAGAGGAGAAAAATAGGACCCAGCTTCACAGAGCTACCTTTTAGCAAGGCTGGAAGATTGCCAGACGTTGTCCTTGGTGAACTGTGGCTGAACCAGAGATTTATGACCTACATTTTAATGGTCTCTTGATTGGAAGATTGGAGCTCCCTGTATTTTTGTCTGCTGGCTAAGTAGTTTGGTGTCTGCACAAGACCCAAAGTGCTATAGCCAGACTCCTGGACAGCCAGTCAGTGGCTTTATATATTGGGGGAAATCTTAAGTAACTTGATTGACTTTCAGTTGTTGAGAGCATTGATTTTTTTTTTAATTGCTTATGGTTTATAAGACCCAAAATAACCCTGAACAACAGAGCACAGGTTGTACTATTAGTTCTTTAGGCAATTTCTTGACATAATTCGTCCTCTAAAAGGGCCAGGTAATGTATCAGTTAATGTATTAGCAGTTCAAGCCAAAGCTTCCATTGCTACGTCTACAGGATAATTCCCATTCATTCCCATGGGAAGGCAACTTTCAGAGTCACATGTCTCCACAAAGGTTCTGAGAGACATTCTGCCTAAATAAGATATGTCGGGTTGTGCAGCCTCTCTTTTTGTTCTGAATGTGATCTGCAGGCACTCCTTTTTCTTTCCCGAGGGACATTTGGTCTCAGAACCTCTACCAGCTCATGTTGTGGGGAAGGATGGCATTTTCCAAGGACACTAATTATTCCTCATGTTTGTATAGAGCTATCTAGCTTTTAGGGTCACAGAGAACACTAAAAACATCCTAGGCTGCTCTTGATTTTATAAATAAAACACTGAGGCCTCAGGAGGTTAAGTGATTATCCAAAATGTCACAGCCAGCAAGAAGCAGAGCCAATGATTATAAACCCAGGGTCCTTGCCAGGACATCAGACTAATGTATTTACAGGTAGGGGATCCAGGCTCCATGAGGTCCATGGAGAGAAAGTCTTATTAAGTTTATCCAGGTATGTTCCTTCTCTGCCATCTTCATATATAGGATTGGGGTGGGGAGATCAGCACACACGCAGATGAGAGTGTGGGAGAGGAACCACAGCTCCTAAGTCCTCTCTTCAGGCAGGGTTTGGAAGGCTATAGAAAGGTTACCCTTCCCCATCTTTCTCCCAATTTAGTTACTAGGTCAAGAAACCAAAGCTAATGGAATCAAAATAAAATTGATTAGCTTTTTCATTGGCCTACATAGTCCAGCTTAAGAAATGTTTGGGAAAGATGATACCAGGGAGACCAAGGTACTTAATGCAGTTAAAACATAAAGAATATAAAGATCTGCCTGAATGACCTGACTCTCTGAGGTGACATTTAGCTAGCTGAATGGCAGCCATACCCACCATTCTGGCACGGGAAGGTTGCAAGGGCTGAAAGGCACGTGTTTTGACATATATATGTATAGGCCATAGGACTGGCCCTGGTTACACAGATATGCCCTAGAGAAAAGGGGAGAGGATTTTACAGCCTCCCATGAATTCATTCTGGAAAGATTTACAGAGCATGTACTGTGTACCAGGGAGGGATGTATAGATGTGAAGACTGCAGGGCCCCCTCTCATGAGTTCTTCCTCCTGCAGAGATGAGAATGTGGGGGCTGGAGGAGGGGAAGCCCAGTGTTGGAGCAGCTACTGTCAGCTCAGCTGGGGTTGAGGGTGATTAGGGTTGCCTCCCAGCAGGGCAGAGTGGCTGTGATGTCATTAGATCGGCAGGCAGCAAGGCTCATTGCTGTCATGGTCTCAGAGGGATCGCCCCATGCTAGCTAACAGGTCCTCCTCATGGATTCATGCTTCCCTTACAAGTGGCTTTCAGGTCCCTAAAGAAATTCAGTTCTCTTGCAAGAGTCAGTAGACTTTACCTCACACCCCCTCCCTTGCTCAGAACCCAAGACATTGCTCAGGGATCACATTTTCACAGCCAAAGGTCAGTATACCTGTTCTAATATCTGAAGATGAGTCTGCAATCAATGACAACATTTCCCCAACCTCGGAAATGTGGTTTTAGACGTTATTGACTAAAAGATCTTGCTTAAAGCGATCTCCACTCCAAATCTCTTTAATAAGAAAAGCATTTGACATTTATCAATTACTTATTTTGTGACAGGTGCTGTCTATGTATTAGCTCATTGAATCCTCCTAACAACCCTATGGGTAGGTCCTATTATTATCCCCAATTTATGGGTAACTGAAGCTGAGGAAGTCAATGATTAGCTCAAGATCACATCAGGGGGAAATGGCTTAGTGGGGATATTTAACTCCTGAGCCAATGCTTTGAGTCTAAGTAGCTTAATCACCACATTAAACTGGGTCTTTATCTGAAATAATGGAACACCCAAGGCAAATTTGTTTTAGGTATTTTCAGAAAGGTGGGAAGGGCTTGTCAGCCTTAGAAAAGCATATAGTTTGAGAATTTATGTTTATCATAATATTTACTATGTAGTTTTTTATTTTAAAAAGATGACAATGGTAAAGACTCTTTCATCTGACCTTAATAAAGGGAGGGCAATCATCCAGAACACCCAAGTGGGGAGAAGCTGGAGGTGAAACGTGTCTCCATGGTGCTGTCAGCAATGAAGTAGGGACTAGTTACGCATCTATAAAGTAGGCGGGGTCACAGCACCCGCTCATTAGGGTAATTGTGAGTATTTAGTGAGGTAAGGTCGGTAACACTAGTGCTGTGCTCAGTAAGTAACTATAATTGATTATGTGAAGTTTAAGGGGAAAGATAAGTAGTGTGACTAAGTAATACAAAGTATTTTTTTGTTGTTGTTAAAATAAATGGGCATGCATTTGCAACGATGTGGATGGAACTAGAAGGTATTATGCTAAGTGAAATAAGCTGGTGAGAGAAAGACATACCATATGATCTCACTCATATGTGGAATTTAAGAAGCAAAAGAGATGAACATAGGGGAAGGGGGTGAAAAATAAAATAAGATGAGCGCTGAGAGGGAGACAAACCATAGAGACACTGAACTCTAGAAAACAAATGGAGGGTCGCTGGAGGGGAGGTTGGTGGGAGGATGGGGTAATTGGGTGACGGGCAGTAAGGAGTGCAAGGGATGGAATGAATACTGGGTGTTATATAAGACTGATGAATCACTAAACTCTACCTTTGAAACTAATAATACACTATATGTTAATTAAACCGAATTTAAATAAAAAATTTTAAAAAGGGGAAAAAACAGGCAGGATGTGACTAGAATGAAAACTTTGCCTGTATTTAAAAAGATACACAGTAGTCTCTCCTTATTTAAGACCCCCAGTGGATGCTTGAAACCCCAGATAGTCCTGACCCCTATATACACGATGTTTTTTCCTATACGTACATAGCTATGATAAAGTTTAACTTATAAATCAGGCACAGTAAGAGATTCACAGTGATAAAATAGGACAACTGTAAAAATATACTCCAATAAAATTTATGTAAGTGTGGTCTCTCTCTTGATATCTTACTGTGCTGTCCTCACCCTTCTTCTTGTGATGATGGCAGATGATAAACTGCCTACGTGTGAGATGAAGTGAGAGGGATGGCGCCGGGCATGTTGCACAGCGCTGGCCTATTTGTCAGAAAGAGGATCAGCTGCTTCCCGACCACAGCTGACAGCAGTAACTGGAACCGAAACCACAGATAAGGGGGGACGACTGAAGATCAAACTTCAAAGAAATTTAGTGCCTGTTATGGGACCTTTTCAGGATCTGCCTTAGACATTGACCTCTCTTCTGCTTTGGGGGCTATTTCAATGAAAATGGCTAAGTTGCCAGACCCTAAACCATCCTGTGTAAACATGAGATGTAAATGAAGCCTGTGAGACCTGGGCACCAAAAGCGGCCCATTGTGTTTGTTGTTTTCCAGACTCCCTGGTAGCTACAGAAACCCTGGAAGACTGGGGGCAGGGTCTGTGTTCCAGATACCAGCCAGAGAGGGAGAGCTCAGTGGGGAGAAGGCATACTTTCTAAGAAGCATGGCTGAGGAATCTTGGTAACTTCCTCCTGTGAGCTTGCTTATCTCCTTTCTGCCTTCCTCTAGAGATTAGCAGTCAAACCTGTCCAACCACTCTTGTGAAGGAGGCCGACCTCATACCATTATTTCCTTTCTGTGACTCTGACACCCGGAGAGACTGTACTCTTCCTCACAATCACATGAAAAGTTAGGTGACCAAGAGGCTCAAGAACGTGTCTTCCAATGTCTTATTCTCTGTACACTTGCCACACAACCATTGGGCATCTCAACAAGGGTCCTTCTAGAGATCAGGGTTAGGAGCTCTGCACATGGAGTGAGACAGATCGGAGTTCGAATCCCAGCTCCATCTCTTACCAACTGCATGACAGGGGAACATTTCATGACCCTGTTAAAGCTTTAGTCCCTGCCTCTGTAAATGCAGGGAGAAAATGAGATGATCTTTTTAAAGGCTGAGCACAGGGCCTGGCAGAGAGTAATGCCTGAAAAGACATTAACTGTTTATATTCTTTCTTACAAGTAATTCAAAGAAGTGCATTTTAGAATTTATTATTTTTAAAAGATTTTTATTTATTTATTTGACAGAGAGGGACACAGTGAGAGAGGGAACACAAGCAGGGGGAGAGGGAGAGGAAGAGGGAGAGGGAGAAGCAGGCTTCCCGCCAAGCAGGGAGCCCGATGTGGGGCTGATCCCAGGAGCTGGGATCATGACCTGAGCCGAAGGCAGACACGTAATGACTGAGCCACCCAGGCGCCCCATGCATTTTAGGATTTTAGGGGGCAGAACCTGAACAATTTTTCAGGTCCACCTCTTGGCCATTTTACCTCCTTCGGAAGCTGCGTGGGACTGCCTTTATTCTCATCTGTTCCTCTGCAAATGCTGAAGTTTCTGCAGCGTATGAAGGCCTGGTAACAAATACTTAGCAGTAACACCTGGATTGAGAGGGGAGGGATCCTTGATAGACCTTTAAATCCGATGCAGGGCGGGGAGGGTGCGTGTTCACCAAGAAAAGAAAAATTGGCTCTGTGACAGCTACGGTGCCCTGCTGAGTGAGATTTCCGTGGTGAAGGATGAATTAGTGGAGCCACCTTCCACACTTAAGTCCTTGCACTGAAGAGCAACTAGTTTGTAGGGAACTGGCTTGCTTACTCCATGGATCCGATGGAGCAGAACCTCACGTCTTGTTTACTGCTCCCAAGAAGGATGCCCAGTCCAGGGACCCAGGAGGAGGCTGTTAAAGAAAAAGCAAAAAAACTCAATGACACTTGGTAAAAACGGTAAGGCAGACTGTACTGAGGACGACCGCAGTGGGGTTGTACAGTAGGGGGAACTGGGCTCAACTCGGAATACAGCATGGCCAAGTGGGAATTTGTAGCCCGGGGGGGGTGGGGTCGGGGTGGAAAATTATTAAGAGGAAACGTCAGGGGTAAGGGGGTATGTGGCTAACCCCAGGTCCCAAGATTCTTGCTGAGGCAGGCCAGGGAGACAGACATCACCTGGGGGCAGTGGAGGATGAGGAACCTGAGGGAGGTGAGCAAATGGTGGGGTGGGGTGGGGTGGGGTCGCGTTTCTGGTCAAACTGACTGAGCAGGGGTGTTGCTAAAACGGGGTTTTACAAGGAAGTGGACGGATGGGCCTAGGAGAAGTTTCAGGAGCCTGACTGAAGTTTGGTCCAGCAAAGAGTCTGTCAAGGTCTGACGTTCCCCAGTGCCAGCCACCAAGTGGTGCTTCCTGGATGCCTCTAACCTTTGTCCGTGAAGGAAGTCATTGTTTCAGAAAGAATTCAGACAGGTTTACAAACACCCAGATTTGAGTAGCGGAGGAGAAGCATCCCGCGCAGTAAGGAGTCCTTGTCTTACTGAGAGAATTTGCAGTTCAGGAGGAAAGGAAACACGAAGAGAGGAATCCATCTTGGCTAAAGGAGGCAGCTTGCATCTGACCCCAAGTAGCCTGGAACATCAGTTGGATTTTTTCAAGGAGGCTAACGGCACTTTGTATTATCTCCTTCGTTGTGCAACCATCTAGGGGAAGAGGTGGTGTTTTTAATCAACCCCCGCAGTCTTTCCAGAGATTGATCTCTGCCCAGGGAGACCAAATGCCCAGGCTCAGGGATGCTGCCTTGCATCTCCACTTGCTGGGGCTTGCCTCTTAACAGAGGGACAGAGGGATAGAACCCCACCTGCTTCCTACTAATCACATTTTTATTATGGAAGAGATGAGTGGTAAGCCCTAGTGATAAGTTGGAGAGAACCTGGGATGGAGGCTCCCAGCTTAACTCTTTCCCGACCAGCACAAGTTCAGCTGGACAGTTGGAAAGATCCTACCCTCTCCTCCTCTTTTCCTGTAGACCATTCAGAAGTCTACAAAACTGGATTATTTTTAGTCTTTGAAGTGAGGCTGATCCACCCTGCTCTTCGCCCATTCCTTTGAAATGGAGAGTCCTTATTGCTCCTGCCCTGGCAAGGGTGCCTGGTTCCCTCCTGCGCTGTCCTAGAGCAAAGTAAGCTCAGAGCTGCCCCATCATCAGGGAGTCACACCACCGTGGGCAGGAGTGCCGAGGCGCAGCTGACCTGCCAGTAAGAAGGGTTTAAAGGAACTGAAGTCCCGGGGCTTTGGGCTGTCACGATTTAAGTAGTCAGTCCGTTTGTTCATCCAAGCCGGTAGGTAGGATCCCGGACAGCAGTCGGAGGGGAGACGGGGGCGGCGGGGGGGGGGGGGGGTTGGCAGCAGGGTGTTATTTCCAAGGAAGGATTGATTACTCAGGTAAGTACAGAAATACCCTTTCTGTGATTAAAACATTCCTCACACCAGTTTTTGTTACTTAGGAAGTGTGTCTTTAAAAAAATTATCAAGAAATATTTAAACACATGAAAAAATGCAGAGTGCATTATAATTCACGGGTATGAACTCCTAACACCCCGAGCTAACATTTAGCCCTATTGAATTTAATTTTAAGGAATAAAACATTACAAATGTCAGTTGAAACCCTTGTGTGCTCTCTCTCCATTTCTCTACCCCATTTGAGGGGCTGTGCATCTTTCATTCCATCATAAGAAGTTTCAAAGCAGTCAGAGAAATAGAAACTTGTGGGCACCCAGGTGGCTCAGTCGGTTAAGTGGCTGCCTTCGGCTCAGGTCCTGATCCCAGTGTCCTGGGATCGAGTCCCGCATCGGGCTCCCTGCTCAGTGGAGAGCCTGCTTCTCCCTCTGCCTGCTGCTCACCCTGCTTGTGCTCTCTCTCTATCTCTCTCTCTGTGTCAAATAAATAAATAAAATCTTAAAAAAAAAGAAATAGAAACTTGTAAATTAGCCACTACCACTGACACATTCCTTTAACTTCTTCCTCTTCAGGTCAGCTACGTCATTATCAGTTCCAGTAAAATGTGTGTCTGCTACCAGAAATTGCAATGCAACCTCCAAGTCATAGATAGTTAGTTCTGGAATGAGTCTGAAATGGCCTTAACCATTACCATTGAGAAAACTAAGGCCCCAACAGGTGTGGTGTCTGTATGGTGATACAGTGCAGACTTAGGTGCAGATGCTGGGAAGGAGGTCTGTGACTCTCCCTAGAACCCCAGCACCCCTGGCACAGACACTAACATAGGAGAGGTGCTCCATAAACACTTGTTGCATGATTGCCTCTGTTAATGAGCGGATGAGCAATTAAATCCTGCCCACAGTGCATGTATGGTTCGTGCCCCAAACTTCCTCCTAATCAATGAAAATCTGTTAGGGATTTATCTTGTTACTTAATATGATGAATGGAATGTTTCATAAAACTTCCTATAGAAAAGTCTGCTTGGGATCTTTAAAACAATTCAGTTGGACAGTAGGTTTTCATTAATATGCATGAGAAAGTGTTAGGAGAATTATACACATACATACACGGGCATGTATCTAAAGAAAGAAATTAGAACCTGCATTTAAGCAATGTTTAGCACAGTCCAATAAAATGCCCAGAAACTAGTTGCCCTGGGATGGTACATCCCATTCATTTATTGTCTGTCTACTATGTGCCAGGAAATAAAGAATGGATACCTCACAACCCTATAGGAGCACAGAAGAATGAACACACATCTTTCACCTGGTGTGGCATTTATGAGCTTACTGGCTTGTCTGAGGGGCACACTTGGTGGCTGCAGGAGAGAGATTTAAAAACCCCTAGAGATGCCAGTTTATTGGTTGGGACTCAAAGCCACGTTTCAGTAACACCAAGCTCTAACTCAGCCCAGATTGCTTCCCAGAGTTCTCAAGGGATGGCATCAATTTCTCCCCAGGAATCCAGGCTGGGCTGAGGGGAGGTGGTGGGAGGCCCGTGGTGGTGGAGCGTGGGGCAGAGAGCTATCAACACCACCTGGGGAGGGGACTGATGCTGTGACTCTTGGCTGGATGGTCATAATAAGATCTGACTTACTTGTTGAATCCTTGTAACAAACCTGTGAGGTAGGCACTATTAAATCCTCAAGTACAGATGAGGAAACCAAGGCTCAGAAAGTATAAGTAACTTGTCCAAGGTCACACAAAAGGAAGTAACAGCTGAAGTTCTTTCCCTGGCCGGGGACTCCACAGCTCTTAATTTTTTCTTTTTTTAATTGAGGTGTAATTTATGTACGGTAAAATCCACTTTTTTGGGGGGCGTACAATTCTATGAGCACTGACATGCATACAGCTATGTGACCACCACCACATCAACATATATGGCAGTTCGATTATCCTCAAAAATTCCCTTGTGCCTCTTTGTAGTCAATCCCCTCCTTCCATTCACCGGCAGCCCTGGGCATCCAGGGATATGTTTTCTGTTTTGCCTTTTCCAGAATGACCTATAAATGGAATCATATACCCTTTCAAGACTGGCTCCTTTCGCTTAGCAAAATTCATTTGAGATTTCTGCTGCTGCTGCCGCTACATACATCTGTTGTTTGTTCCTTTTTACTGATGAGCCTTGTTACATTGTATGGATGTACCACACTTTGTTTCCATTCGCTAATTGAAGGGCATTTGGGCGGTGCCCAGTTTGGGGCGATTATGAATAAGTGTGCATAAACATTTGTGTACACGTTTTTGTGTGGACCTAAGTCTTCATTTCTCTTGGGCAAATACCTGGGAATGGGCTTGTATAGCTCATGCCTCTAACCAGGCTCCAAGGTGCTGAGGAGCTGGATGTTCAAGGTGTTCACAGCCCCTCCTTTGGGGGTGAGGGCATGAAGAAAAAAAAAATATGTATATATTTTTGATTCATAACCTTTCAGAAAACTCAGAAGTAATTGTTTTTGTTCTAGTCTTCACATTTTTTAATATAGAAAAAATGATGTTATAATCATAACAGTTAAAGTCTTATGCTTAAAATGTGATTTTTTGATCTGTGTCTAAAAACTAGACACTACTCTTTTTTACTACTTGTAATCTTAGTTCTTACACCCAAATAAAACTCAACCTTTCCCCCCGATGATGTGTACATCATTAGGTGTTTCCTATGTCACTTTGAAAGCGATTATGGTCAGACTGGCACGCGAATGGGAAAAGGTGCAGGTGAGGTTTTTCTTTTCCTCCTCCTTAGAAGTCGGCTCTTTTCTCTCAGGTTTATTTTAACTCCAGTCCCAACCTCCTCCACTTCCCTAGTCCCCTCCCTTATTCTTATCCATCAACTGCTTTGGAAGAGGTAGCTAGCTTTTCAAATGGAAGCCCCCTTGCTATATTTAGTTAAAATCTCTGTATCAAGTCAAGGGTACTTAGACATCAGCTAAGCCACGTCACCTCATTTTGTGTTCTGATGTGTGCTTGTAAGTAGTGTGTGAAACCTCCCACTTCCAATGAAACTGTTCTTCCCATTTTTACATGGTGAGTCACTGGCTCTCCCACAAGATGGGTTTTAGTGAATTGACAAAATGAAATATGACTTAGAGAAAAGAATTCACCTGCCATGCCTCTCTCGGGTAGGTAGAAGGGATCATTTTCTCCTTCTTTGGGCTGCGTGTATCGAGAACCTCTCTCAGAGTTAATGCTTGACTGGGTCCATATTCAACATAAGCATACTCAAAAATCAAGAAAACCCTCATTTCTGTGCTCCGTTGGGTTCATTTTCAGAAGCCAAGTGTGGTATTTTTTGAGGTTTCTGAGTGCTTGAGCTTGTGTTCTCCTGAAAGCAGGACCTGACAGGAATGCTTCTGTGAGAGTCGTCTTATTTGAGAGTGAAACAGCAAAGGAGGAAAAGTCAATAAAAGGACGTGTTATTGAACTGGCCCCCTTCTGAGAAGCTTTATGAAATGCATCTCAGGAGGTGAGGAAGGGGAAATGGGGAAGAATTTATGCTTCTACTCTCAGCCCCTAGTAGGCGAGGGCAGCCCTACGGGCATCAGTACCCTGGCCCAGGCCTGGTCTGTGGCCGAGTACGGGGAAAGCCATGGATATGACCCCCACACGGGCCCATTGGCTGCACAGTGTCATTTCAACAACTGCTGGTGTTAGCTGGGTTTCAGACTGTTGCTGAGTAAACAGCAAAGCTCTCTGGAAACTCCTAGGACCTGGATCCACCCTTTGTCTTCCTATAGCCATGGCTGTGAAGCTCTAGTTGCCCCATGTGAACTGGCAAGAATGGTGGCTGTAGAATTTCTGTTTGGAAGAGGCCTGGGGGCAGCTGCTGGCTGGGGCTTGGTGGTAGGTCTTGAAGCTGTGTTTGCAGTGCAGACATTGCTTTCACTTCATATGTTAATTTGGGGGTGGTTGAAGGATAGTGGGCGCTCTTAGCTCTGAACACAGCTACCAAGGGTGAGGTCTTTTTGAGCCAGTTCTGCCCAAGGTAGCCCAGAGTCTTCAAGGCTTTCCATGCCTGATCTCTACCAAATTGTGCAGAGTGTTTGGCTGGGCTCTTTCCATTTCTCCTGTGTGCCAGTCTAGCCTGCCCACTCCCTCACTGGGGAGAAGTTGAAGGTGAGCAAAGCGGCAATCCTCTCCCAGAATGGGAGCTGTAAATGAGGTCTTGGTTGCCAAGCCTTCAGGGAAATATCTTCAATCCCCAAAGTCTGTGACTCCTGGACTCCAGGCGGTGTGATCCAAGCACAACAGAGAGAGCTGGCCGTAACGCAGTGTTCTCTGGTGCCAAGTTTTTGGAGCGGGAGTCATGGCGGTCACATTTATTCAATCAGCCTTTAGACCTAAAGGAAAGGTGACCTCTTTAGTTTGTGATTTGTATTCCTTTTTACATGTCTTAGCTTGAAAAGCAGTTGCGAATGACCATATATGTATAATCCTCAGCAGTTGTCTCTTAGACCTTGGTTTTTCTCCTTGTAAACATTACCTTTTCCTCGCCAGTTAGTTTGACTTGGAGGAGGGGGCAGGGCAGAATGATGAAGCACATTGTCTGGAATCCCCTTGCTTTGTGGCTTTGCTCATGTGTCTTTGCCATGTCATTCTCCCTCCCTGTCCCTGCTTCTAGCTATCCAGTACCTGTCCTTGAAGTCCTGCCTCTTCCCAGTTGTCTGTCTGCTCCAGGTCCCAGAGCTCATCTTTGAAAACCTAGCACGTTTTTGTTCAACTCACTTGGCTATGCATCACTTCTGTCTGATGGCAGCTCTAGTCTTGTAATTTATCTTTTCAGCTACTTCTGTCTTGTCTTTGTCTCCCTCACCCCCAACAGATTGTAAGCTCCTTGAATTTGCTTTATTGATTTTTGGTTTAATAAAGTTTTGTTTTTCCAAAATGTACAGTTGGTGGGACCTGTGTATGCATCTTCATCAGCAGCTGGGGCATTTCCACCCTTGGTGTTTCTGGTGTAAATGATTTGAGCTCTGTGCCTTGAAACTGGTTCAATGAATCCTTTACTAAGGAGCTCCTGAAGGGCTGCCCTGGCCAGGGAACCCCAAATCTTCGGTCTCTAAGAGACAACAGCTGGGGTTATAAGCTTATTGTTGGGAACTTCCTTACAGAGTTTGTCATATGTCACTTTGTCAAACAAGACCAGGTCATTGAGCTTGCCCTGAACTGTGCCTTTGGACCACGTCTTCTTTTTGGCCTTGTCCCAGATTTGTTCACTGGGTCTTTGTCTTTCTTGGGCGACTTTCCAGGATCTTTTTTCTTGTCGTCCCTGCACATAGTGAAGCTCGGAGAGCAGCTGCTCTCATTGCAGGCTCACTAAGATGTCAGACAAAAAAGCTCCTTGAATTTGCTTTACGTTTCTCTGTAGCCTGCACAGGACCTAGTCCAGTGTCTTGGACACAGTAGGAATCATTAAATGCTTCTGGAATCAAGAGAAAAAAGACTCATGAAGATTTGGGGAAGGACACTCTGATGGCCTCTATCTCCCCTGGGTCTTAAATATGTTCAAGAAATTAGGTGGTCTTGAGCCCTATCTCTAGCATCCAAATAATGAGCACTTTGTGCCAATTCTTATCAGCTTGCTTGCTAGCATCTTTGTTTCTTCCACAAACATTTATTGAATACCACTGCTAATGGCAGTTATTAATGGTGTAGGCTACAGAGAGTGGCCACCTTGGTTCAAATCCCAGCTCCTCCTTCTAGGCTGCATGACCTAGGACAAGTGACTTAAGCTCTCTGAGCTTCATTTTCCTAATTTGTAAAATGGAAATAATGATAGTGCTGGACTCTACTGAGATGAGGTAATGTATATGGCAGGGACCAAATGGTGAGTGCTGAGAGGAATAAGATTTGGTGCCTGTCTGTGCGGAGCTCATTACCCAACAGAGAAATGCATACTAATGCATCTGTGTGTCTTGAGTGCCCAAAAAAATCCTGGAGACATGGATTTGAGTGCAAGTAGTTTGTTTGGGGGCAAGAGATGCCAGGAAGCCCAGGGAAGGGAGTGGGGAAAGGAGACATAGTCCACAATACTTTAAAGAACAGGTTACCACTAGGGGCAACTGGGGCTCAGTCCTGCTGGGACCTCAGTGAGACAGCAGGAAGCAAAACTCAGAGTTATGCCCCCTTCTCCCAAGGTCAAGAAATTTGGGGCATTTTCCACCATCTTCTGTTACTCATTGCTTGAGGGTTGCTCCCAAAGGCTGACCTCTCCTGCACTTCCACACAAAACTCTCAGGCCAAGAGTAAAAGGTGCCTACAGAAGATAGCCTGGGCACAGGGTCAGAGTCTCCACTAGACAACGTGTGGGGACTGTCAGTGCGGTATGGACCATGGAAACACTTGCTTTGAGTTATTCCTGCCATCCTTATGAGCTGCTGGAGAAACATAGTCACCCTTAAAGTTGTCTAAGGGGAGGATTTAGCTGTGGGGCAAATGCCTCTGAAGAGAATCCTGGGGCCCTGTGTTGTGAGAGGTGGCTCTCAAATCCCAGCCTAGGCCCTGCCCTTGTAGGACTGAAGGTCAGCTCTGGAAACGCAGACTGCTGTCCAAGGTCTTGGGGAGAAAGTCTCCTGGCTAATTGTCTCACCAGGAGTCTGTGGTCCTGCTGTGTTAGCAGTACACAACAGGGGCAGGACGGAGCAAGCTCCTGGATTCAAAGAGCCTAGTGCTGCTTCAGGCACCTCCTCATCTTTTTAACCCTGAGATAGCAGAGGAAAAGGGGACAGATGTACAAAAAGCACAGCAAATTCGGGAAAAAGGTGTTGCAGTTTCGCCTTTATATATTCTTTATTACGTTCTGTCTTCTCCCTGCTACAATTGTCTCCAGAACTTATGGTCAGAAAAAAACAAAACAAAACAAAGCAGGCTTGCGAGCAGAGCTGGAGAGAATTCACGAAGTATCCCTTATTCCACAGGCAGTTTTAGAGGGTCCCTTGGGGCTCAAAGCAAGACTGGTTCATAGGCATAGCCAGAGTAGGAGGTACCAGACAGGGTGACTTGGAGGTGCCTGTAGGGCACCCCTAAGCACTCCATACTCCCATATTTTAGCCCTCTTGGTCCATCTAAAGCTGTAATAGTGGAGGCATCTGTGTGGTTCAGTCGGTTAAGCATCTGCCTTTGGCTCAGGTCATGA
This sequence comes from Eumetopias jubatus, assembly GCF_037043125.1. NCBI lineage: Eukaryota > Metazoa > Chordata > Mammalia > Carnivora > Otariidae > Eumetopias > Eumetopias jubatus. The sequence continues at coordinate 56,813,772 of NW_028274815.1, read as the reverse complement.
TCCCAGGGTCCTGGGATCAAGCCCCACGTCGGGCTTCCCACTCAGTAGGGAGTCTGCTTCCTCTCCCTCTGCCCCTGCCCTTGCTCTGCTCTCTCTCTCTCTCTCTCTCTCTCTCAAATAAATAAATAAATAAATAAAATCTTTAAAAAAATAAAGCTGTAATAATTTGATGCCTGTGGTTTTGATTTTTTTTTTAAATATTCATCATTGTATCTATCAGAGCATGAACTGGGGTGAGTAGGGCTCCCCCCTTAAATTAATGTTCACCCAGAACCTCAGAATGTGACCATATTTGGGATTAGGGTCTTTGCGGATGTAATTAGTCAAAATGAGGTCACACAGAATTAGGGTAGGGCCCTAAATCCAATATAACTGGTGTCCCATAAGAGGAAGGAAATTTGAAAAAAAAAAAAAAAAAGGAAATTTGGACACAGAGACACAGAGATGCAGAGAAGAAGGCCATGGGTAGACAGAGGCAGAGATTGCAGAGGTGCAGCCACAAGCCAAGGAACACCAAGAACACAGAGAAGAGGCAAGAAAAGGAATATCCCCTGGAACCATCCAAGGGAGCACAGCCCTGCTGACACCTTGATTTCTGACTGGTAGCCTCCAGAACTATGAGACAATACACTTCTGTTGTTTTAAGCCACCAAGTTTGTGTCACTTGTAATGGCAGCCCTAGGAAACTAAAGTAGACTATAAACTATAAGCCACCTGAGGGCAGGGATAATGTCTTACCCACCCTGGCTTCCCTGCAGTGTTTTGTTCAAAGCATGTTGGTTGGCTCAAGATGTTAAAGGGAGCTTCTTGAAGAGTATACATTACCAGAAGCTGTGGTCCTTTCCATTCTGGCTGCTGTCACAGCTGTAGAAACTAGCAGATCAGATGGGAGAGTAGGACCCAAGGGTTTGGGGTGCTGGGCAGTTGCCTCTTGGGAAGACTGGAGAGTGTGAGGAAAGGAAACAGTGAAGAGGGAGTTGAAAGTGAGCCCAGACTTCTGTCATGTGCTTCCCAGTTTGGGCTAGCACTGGCCGGGGTTCGGGGCCCTCACATCTAACTGTATGCGTTCAGAAAGGCTCAGGCACTCTTTCTGGGAGTGGGGCAAATCCTCAGGAATCTAAGGTCCTGACCGTGGATTCCTCCAGCTGGACTCCGGAGAACTGGGTATCGCCAGGGGTGGGGAAAAGGGGATGGTGGTTTGGAGTTGAAGTCTACTTTCGCAAATAGCCCATTGTTCTCTTTCATCCTTCTGTGAAAGAGGATCAGAAGTTCACTGCATGGCTCTAAGGAAGTTCCTGGCAGCTCTGTTTATAATAGCAAGATTTTGGAAATGACCCAAATGTCTGACAATGGGTGACTGGTTATATAAAGTATGGTTTAGCCAGACACTGGAATTCTATTCAGCCATTAAAACTGATGTCATGGATGACTCTTTATTGACATGATAACAGGATATCATATATAGAAAACACACACATACATATATATTTTACACATATGATATACATATGACATATGTATGCAGCATAGGAAAAGATTCATAAGGGACAAGACCAAGGTTTTAACAGGAGCTTTCTCTTGCTGTGAGATTGTGGATGATTTTCTCCTCATCAATGGGCACATATTTGTAATATAAAACTAAAGTTGTTATTTATTTATTTAAAGATTTTACTTATTTTAGAGAGAGAGCAAGTGCAAGCACAAGCAGGGGGAAGGGCAGAAGGAGAAGCAGACTCCCCAGTGAGCAGGGAGACGGCTGCAGGGCTCTATCCCAGGACCCCAGGATCATGACCTGAGCTGAAGGCAAACGCTTAACCGACTGAGCCACCCAGGCACCCCTCTTTTTCATTAAAAAAAAATGTTCCTACAGGGTTCTATAGGTTGAGCCACGAGCTTCCTCCTTCCTTCTCCTCCATCAGAATTTAGTTTTCTGCCTTTTTTTTTTTTGCACAGGTTTGCTTTCTCTCTCTCAGTGAGTCAACAGAGAGCCATAACAGCAATGCAGAGAAAAGCTCATTACCAGGGCAGATAGGCAATCGTGCTGCAGCTTCTGGCATCCCCTTGGGAATCACCTCTTTGGTACTGAGATCAGCTGAAATCACCTGTGATGGTTCTTCCACTTTGTGGAGAGCGTAGTCTTCCCTGACTTCAACTCTCACGGACCATTCAATGTTGTGTCGGCCTCTCATTCCCTCTGTTAAATCTTGTCTTGCTTTAAATCCCAAACCTCACACCGTGTTTCTAAATATTGATTTACAAGTTATAATGTTCTACTGTAGTTCAACTCAGCCAGCATTTATTTTACTGCTGACTTTGTGCCAGGCTTGATCACCAAGAAAAGGGTCTACCCTTGAGAAGGGACTGTGGCTGATAGGGCACCTATTAGGTGCCAGACACTTTGCTGAAGACTTTACATACATTCTCTCAATTTAACTGGTTTAGTAACCCTTTGGGTAAGTGGTACAGGTAAGTGTTCAGTAATTGTTTAAATAGCAAGACAGGACTTTAAATCCAGTTCTGATTCTTCTTCTTCTTCTTCTTCTTCTTCTTCTACTACTACTACTACTACTACTACTACTACTACTAATTTAACTATTACTACTACTATGACGACAACTATGACCATTGTTACTACTGCTGCTACTACTACTACTTTACTCCACCACTCCTTACTCTAACTACTACTACTATTTTATTCTTACTACTGCTGCTACTACTACTACTTTACTCCACCACTCCTTACTCTAACTACTACTACTATTTTATTCTTACTACTGCTGCTACTACTACAGCTATGACTACTGTTCCTGCTACTGTTACCACCAGCACCACCACCACTACTACTGTTACCACTACCACTCCTCCTCTACATACCTTACAGTCCAAAGTAGTTTCCATTAGGCAGTGCTCAGGCAACAATGTGTTATAATTTACTTAACTCTTCCTTATTTTGAACAACTAGGTACTCTGAAGTATTTCCACTATTCTACAGAACTTGTGCTGATCTTTAAAAAAGGTCTTACATATTCATATACATTATGTGTGTGTGAGAAAAAAGAGTGGAAGAAAATACAATAAACATTTGATAACAATTATGTATAGGGAGTGGGATTGGGCTGAGGGAAAATAACTTCCACTTTGAAAAAGTAGACTTTAATTTTAGAGTAGTTTCAGGTTAACAGCAAAACTGCAGGGAAGGTGCAGAGATTTCCCATATATTCCCCAGCCCTACCCCTCTCCAGGCTCCTCTACTATCAACATCCCCCACCAGAGAGCTACATTTGTTACAGTCAGTGAACCCACATTGGAAGGATATCTTGGTTGCTTCTAAGTTTTGGCAAGGACATCTTGGTTTGCTTCCAAGTTTTGAATAAAGCTGCTATAAACATCCATCTGCAGGTTTTTGTGTGGACATGTTTTCAACTCATTTGGGTAAATACCAACGAGCACAATTGCTGGGTTGTATGGTAAGAGTATAGTTTTGTAGGAAGCTGCCAAACTGTCTTCCAAAGTCTTTGCATTTTGCATTCTCACCAGCAACAAATGAGAGTTTCCTTTGCTCCAAAGCCCTGCCAGTATTTGGTGCTGTTAGTATTTTGGATCTGACCATTCTAATAGGTGTGTAGTGGCATCTCATTACCATTTTAATTTGCAATTCCCTGATGACATATGCTTATTTTCCATCTGTATATCTTCTTTGGTGAGGTGTCTGTTCAGGTCTTTTGCCCATTTTTAAATCAGGTTGTTCATTTTCTTATTGTTGAGTTGTAAGTGTTCTTTGTGTATTTTGGACAACAGTCCTTTATTAGGTATAACTTTCACAAAAATTTTTCTCCCAGTCTGTGGCCTGTCTTCTCATTTTCTTGAGCATTTTCACTTTTTACTTTACACATTTACTTTTTTTTTGAGAGAGAGAGTATGCATGCTCATGCACTTGAGTTGGGGATGGGGTGAAGGATGGGGGGTGGGGTGGAGAGGCCAAGGGAGAGGGAGAGAGAGAATATCAAGCAGACTCCATGGCCAGTTTAGAACCCAACATGGGGCTCTATCTCATGACCCTGAGATCATGACCTGAGCTGGAATCAAGAGTCAGACAATTAACCAACTGAGCCACCCAGGCACCCCTACACATTTCATTTTGCTTACTTTTCTTCCCCAAAGGGTGTGCAGCGTTTTTTGTGATAAAAAAATTTTTTTTAAACATTGCCTTCCAATGCATTCAGAAGCATACAAATAAGCTAGGATTTATCAGTAATACAACTGCTTTTAGAAGGATTCCTGGGGAAAATAAAACATTTTCCCTAACCAGAGAGCAAACATGCTGTCCTGGCCCTGTGAGGACAGAGTAGTAAGCATGGTGAGTATCTCCCACTGGAGGTAATGAAGCTTTTTAATGGCTTGTGTGTGGTTATGACTGTGTCATGTATTTCAGAGTTTAATGACTATATTATGCATTTATATGTCTGATAGGGGATTGGATAAACAGGAGAGACTCTGCCTCCCTGAAAAGAAATCTTAATGAATTGGATTCCTTTTGGCTAAAGGAAGAATCTGGAACCAGTGGCATCAGCTAAAGAGAGCAGAGAAAGGTTTAGAAAGAGAGCATACTGGAGGCAGAAAAAGACTTTCAGCAATAGACTTTTTTTGGCTTATGAGTTTCTGTGGCCCTTATAGGAGGAGGCTCCATATTTATGGTCAAAGGCCTTGGGTTTCAGACCATCCCTACTATAAACTGACTGTGGGACTTAAACAAAGTGCTAAGCTTTTTGAGCCACAGTTCCCTTATTTTGGAAAATTCAGATGATAACAATAGTAATTATCTCACAGGATTGTTATGGGAATGAAATGATGCTTCACTTTCAAAGTGCTTTGTGAGGAATGACGTGCTTGTTCTAACATGTGATCCAAGCATTCCTTGGGTATTTAGACAGACTGTTTGAATGTCTACTATGTGCCAAGCCCTGGACATGCAAGGGGCATTAATGCCTGGTGCTTACCCTCAAGAACCTGTCAGGCAACATGAAAGATCAGATATGTGAAAGAATCATCTCAATACTGTTGCATTGGAACTAATACCATATAACTTGTTCCTCAATAATATAGGGTCACCTGTGTTGTTCATTATTATAAGAATGTTCTTCTCATCTTCCAGTGTAGATTGTTGGCTCCCTGAGGGTAGGACCATAGCTTTTACCTCCACAGCAACTTATATAGTATTGAGTGAATAATATCTATACCATGTGTGGAGGGCTCTCCCTGGACTAGCCTTTATGTTAAGATCTTTGAGATATATATTTAGATATATCCAATATATCTTTAAAACAACTCTAAGAGGTAAGTAATACTACAATTTCAACTTTACAATGAGGAAATGGAGGCAAGAGAAGTTAAATAACTTGCATGAGGTGTCTCAGCTGTTGGGTGGTAGAGTCAGAATTTGAACCTTGATCTATTGGGCTTCACAGTCCATATCCTTAACTACCTTGCTAGGAACTCTGGAAATTTGTAGACTGATTGTTAAACTCACCTCAAGGCCTAAAGTAAAGAACTTCATGTTGAGTTTAAGAGGAAGCATGAGGTAAGGGGTGCCTGGGTGGCTCAGTCGTTTAAGCGTCCGACTCTTGGTTTTGGCTCAGGTCATGATCTCCTGGGTCACAAGATGGAGCCCTGTATTGGGCTCCATGCTCAGCGAGGAGTCTGCTGGAAGATTCTCTCCCTCTGCCCCTTCCCCACCACACACACTCTCTCTCATAAAAAAAAAAAAATAAATAAATCTTAAAAAAAAAGAGAGAGAAAGCATGAGGTGAAGTGTAAGGGATCTCAGAGAGGAGAGAGGGGGCCTTTGGGCTCTTGTCATGTTTCTGGGGGAACATTCCTGTAGTTGGGGACCACATGCATATTCCTGGTCCTGCTTTGTGAGAATGGAGAATGTTTTCTGGCTCTCATTAAGCAGCAGCCTATTAAAGATCTTGTGGATTCCCCACACGAGGACGGATCAGTAAGGACGAAGACCCAGTGTCCTCATAGGGTAACATGCAGAGTAGAGACCAGGGGCCAGGTGGATCAGGGTGGGGGTCATCTGGGAAGCTGCTTACACAGAAACCAAGTGATAAAGAGGAGATGAAAGTAGAAGCTGGGAAAGGGCGATGCTGGGAGGAAAAGTGAGGCAAATTAGTGGACAAATGGAGCCATGCATGGAAAAGTTTGGGTCTTCATGGTTCTTGTTCTTTTAAATGAATGTAATTAGCTAAATCAGTTAGAATCCAGGAAACAGCACCTGGAGAGGGATTGTAAACAGCAGGGAGAAATGTTACCACCCTTGAGCCTGAAGCAGCAAGGGAACAATAACAGATACTGGAATCACCTGAGAGCTTTAGCTGTAGGGCATCCCCTGGACAGGAGCTGTGGCCTACTCAGAGGAACACAGCCTCTGCCAACCTGCAACTTGGCAGGAAGTGAATGAGGGGAATAACACTCCAACTTCTCTCTCTTATATTCTCTGATTTCCTGCCACTCACAGAGGCTTCACCCAACCAGATGCCAGATAGCAAGAGAGCCAGCTCATGCTATTTATAGTGATCAGCAATCTGAACACAAGCAGAGGAAGACGGATCTGGAGGGGCAAATGGAGACTATCCAGTGCATTTATCCACAGAAGTGCTTAGAAGCTACTCTAAAAACAACCAAGAGGCTAACAATAGGGAAGTATCTAAATTAACTGGGATATGTCCACACTAGGGAACACTATACAGCAGTTGCAAAAATAGAACAGATCAATAAGGATTGATATGGATGGATCACTGAGACATATTATTGAATGGTGAAGCAAATTGTAGAAAGATACCTAAGTAGGATGGCAGGTTTATCACACATGCGTGTGCACACACACACATACTACCATAAGTTTATTAAATACTCCAAGTCTATTGTCTAATATGGTGTGTTGTGTGTACGTATATGTATATGCACCTAAAGTCTGGAATGATAATAGTGGTTTGCACTGGGGAGGTGGGAGGAGGTTCAAATTGGGGGAGACAAAGAGGACCTCAGTAGTGGTAGACACTGTTGGTTGCCTTATAGCAGCCGTTTCCCAACCCCCTACATCCCAATTCTTCCATGCTAATAATTCACATTTTGTTCAGGTATCAAAGGGCTACATTTGCTCAGGGAAGGAAGGTCCTGGCATCGAGTCATGATCTAAGCCAAGTATAGTTACACCACTCCTCTTTGCCTGTGATTTGCCTACAGGTAGGTATGTGACTTAGTCTGCTGGTGACTTATAGGAAGTATTTGTTTGCTCTAATAACAGAGTGTAGTGGACGAAGAGTTCTGTCTCTCCCATTCCTGTTTGTCTTTGGTGATATTGTTTGAAAATGTGATGCTTGGAGCTATGACAATCATGACCATGAGAGAAAGACCAGGAGAACTATAGAGACAACAGTCCAGCATCCTGACACTGTCTTGCTGTTCCAAGGCAGACAGTATTCTACTTAAAGCTTCTTGTTACCTGAGATATTAAAATGCCTTTATTGCTTAAGTCATTGTTAGTCAAGCATTCTGTTACAATTAAATGCATCCAAACTAATACAGTAGCTTGATCTGAAATAGTTTAAATATTTTCTCAGGAGAATTTATTCCTGTGCTACTTGTGTTAATTGAACCTTTTTTTGGTAAGGCTACCTCAGGCACTTATTCTTCATCTCCCGAATTGACCTGGCTCCCCTCCTGCTGGCTACCTGAGGCTCTCTCTACCCTTCAGGATCCTTGTTTGCCTCTGACTCTGCACTATGTGCTGAGCTGCTTTGACTGCTGACTCAGGTGGACAAGACCTTGGGAATATATCCCTCCATCCCTCCTGGGGCTGCTCTATCTCCTCCCTGCCTCAGGCTGGGGGATCTACTATCTGGGGCTGCCCTTCCCACAGCATTCTCTGCAGGGTGGGGGATTGCTGCCCCTGGGTAACAGAAGAGGTCCGGGAAGGCTGGAGAGACGCAGAGTTTGAGAGGCCAGAGGTTCAGGCTTAACTGGGTGGGATTCCTGTGTTCTGCCCCTAGGCATGGCCTCTGAATATTAAGGGAAGTCGTGCAGCTCCCGAGATTCCTGAGGATGCTTTTAAATCATTAGTACTCATTGCTTCTAAGAGAGGTCCTGTACATTGGATTTTATCCCCATAGTGATGGGGGCTTGTGAAAATATCTTAAAGAGGAGGCTCAGTGGCTTGGGCAGATTTGCATTTGTGGAAGGCCACCCTGCAGGCCATAGACTGTTGGGAGGCCCTTGTGATAGACTGAAGGGAGAGAATCTGAGGTTTTAGTTGGGGCCCGGGATGGGGCACGGCGGGAGGGGGGGAGGAACTGGTGTGATTTCGCCCTTCCCTTCACGAAGGATGGTGCTCTACAAATGGGGGCAGGGCAAGCTTTCTGCATTGTTCAAAGCAAAGGCAGAGAGATCTTTGGGATGCTATTTCCAAGGGCATTTCAGGGAGCTCTCTCTAGTAAGGGTTTCCTTTGTGGCGTTGGGCATCCAGTCCCATGTGAATCAAATCATTTCGTTGCAACAGGGCCTGGTGGGGGTCTCGGGGAGAACAGGGACTTCAGTTGTTCCTTTGCCATTTGAGCTCGGCAACACCAGGACCAGTGGTAGGTACCCAGTTTCCTCCGCCCTTTCCCTGTTTGCTCTTTCTTTCCAAACCTACAGAGAGCTTCACATAGGAAGTTAGAAGGGAAAGACTTAGAAGGGAAGACTTAGAAGGGAAAAGACTTAGAAGGGAAAAGGAAAGGATAAGGAAAAGCGAACTTCTGCCTCAGGTGCCAGTTGCTTTATTATGCATGCTTCCCTCTTTCTGTTTTTTGGAAAGGCTGAAAATAAACGCTTTTGTAATACAGACTTGTAATTCACACTTCCCTGAAGAGTTACTCAAACTGCAGCCACAGCTGCTTAAAGAGGGGTTTGACGCAAGCCTCATTCAGCAGGCGCTAATCCAGAACGTTCCAATGCAGCTCATCTTGCTACTTCCAAGCTAGTCAAGGGGCCCGGGAGGGAATCCGGGAATCCTGGGTCAGAACTCACCACCAGCGACTCCACCATGAATTCAGACTTCTGAAACTGCCTAGTCCTCGGGGCTGTTATTCAACTCACTTTTTCAAGTCACGTCGCGGAATCATTGACAACCTCACCCGGAAGGGTTCATGGAAATAGGTTAACTCATAAACTTGATTCTACATGCCAGAGAAATGACTTCCCTGCCTAAAATGACCCGACCCGGGGCGCCTGGGTGGCTCAGTTGGTTAGTCAACTGCCTTCAGCTCAGGTCATGATCCTGGAGTCCCGGGATCGAGTTCCAGGATGGAGTCCCGCAACAGGCTGCCTGCTCGGCAGGGAGCCTGCTTCTCCCTCTGACCCCCCCCCCCAAATCTTATGCTCTCTCTCTCAAATAAATAAAATCTTTAAAAAACAAAAAAACGACCAGACCGGTTAGCAGAGCAGCGGGGAATATAACTCAGGACTCCCAGTCCACGTGCTTCCCATTAAGCCATACTTTATTAATTTCTTGGATTTTATTTCTTCCGTTTAAGTTTTTGTTAGGGAAAATTTCAAACATACACAAAGTAGAGAGCCAAATGCAGTAGTCCCCGCGCCCAACTGCGGCTTCGCTTTGGCAGTTTCAGCCAGCCGGTTCATCTACAGTGGGACGCGCATACTCCTCCTAATGAGTCACCGGAAGGTCAACAGTAGTAGCTTGACGCTACCTCACGTGCCTGTGTCATTCACGTCTCGTGCGTCATTCACGCCAGGCACGTCATTCACGTCAGGTCCCGTCATTCCCGTCAGGTCCCCTCATCACATCGGGTGGTAATTTTATCCTCTCACATCGTCAGAAGCAGAAGGGTGAGTATAGTATAGAGAGATATTTTGAGAGAGAGAAAGAAACCACATTCACATAACTTTTATTACAGTATATTGTTATAATTATTCTATTTTATTATTAGTTTTTATTGTTAATCTCTTATTGTGCCTATTTTATAAATTAGGTTTTACCATAGATATGTGTGACTAATGGTCAGTACTCTCTGCAGTTTCAGGCGTCCACTGGGGGACTTGAAACATTTTCCGCTGGATGGGGGGGACTGCTGTACATGAATACCCATGTACCCACCACTTGATTTCTATAACTGTCCTTGTTCTGATGTTCTTCTTTTTTTTTTTTAAGATTTTATTTATTTGAGAGAGAGTAGAGGGAGTGTAAGGGATGGGGCAGAGGGAGAGGGAGAAGCAGGCTCTGCCAGCTTACCGCTGGGCAGGGAGCCTGAATGGACTCGGGGCTCCTCCCAGGACTCTGGGATCATGAGCTGAGCCAAAGACAGATGCTTAACTGACTTGGCCACCCAGGTGCCCCTGTTCTGATGTTCTTGCTTGATCTATTCCCCACCTTTCCCCTTTGCAACCAGATAGACTTCGTATCACTTTATCTATTAATACAGCAATATGTATCTCCAACAAAGCCTTAAAAAGTAATATAACCACAGTACTATTATCACACTCATAAAATTAACAATATTTCTTAGTGTCATAATACCTAACATGTCCTTAATTTCTCCAGTTGTATCAAAAATGTCTTTTCGTGGTTTAAATCAGGATCCAAACAAGTCCACACATTGCACTTGTTGATTTTTAAAGAGGAGCTTCTAAACTGTAATAAACCCGCTTCTGGTACATCCCCCATGCTTTATGTTTGTTGAGAAAGCTGGGTCATCTCTCCTTTAGAGTTTCCCACATTCTGAATTTGGTGGATTGTGTCCTGCTGGTATCCTTTAGCATATTTCTTCATCTCATTTCTTGTGAATTGGTACTTAGCTGTAGAGCAGTGGTTCTCAACCTGGGGGAGATCCCCCACCCCCATTCACCTCAAGGACATTTGGCAATATGTGGAGACTTTTTGGTTGTCACAACTGGGTGATGCTGTAAGCATCTGGTGGATAGAGGCCAGGGATGTTGCTAAACATCCTATACACATGAGAAAGAACTATGTGTTCCAAGATGTGAATTTTGAGAAACCCAGATGAGAGACTTGATTAGATTCAAGTTCTTTTCTGTTTTTATTTTTTGGCAACGATATTTCATAGGTGGTACTGTGTATTTCCTATTGGATCGCGGGAGGAGGACACCATGTCTCATGCTAAGGTGACGTTAAGGTTGATCAGTGGGTTTAAGAGGTGTCAGCCCAACACATCCATTATAAAGTTAGCCAAACTGAGACATTTGGGGAGTAAACAAATACTATTAATAGATGAAAACTGGGAATGTCTCTGGCAAACAGGGGCATGTGTCATCCTATCCATTGACTTTTCAAGGGCTTTATTCATCTCTAATTGATTTTCTTTCACTCCCCCCTTCCCACAATTTTTACCAAAGTTACACAGGCAGTAATTTAAAGGGTCACACAATTCTTATCACTACAGCAATTCCCTTGTCCCTCCCTATTTTCCCTTCCCAAGAGGCAACTGCTTCTACTTTTTACAGCTGGTTCTTTTAATATTTATCTTTGCATGTCCTAATAATGGACTTAAATTGTTACTTCTTGGGCAACTTAAGTTTTTGGCATTTTCTAATGACTTCTCCCTAAAGAATATGGTAATTTCTCTATTTTATGATAATGCTCTCTAGCCCCCTGTTCAAGCACCTTTTCTATCCCTTTATGTTCTCAGAACAAATTCTAATTTTAGTTGTCTGCTCATGTTTAAGAGTGGGATATTAAAAAGCCAATCAGAAGGTCTGATCTCAGAGGTGGGGTTTGTTGTGAGATTCACTGTAGGGTTATCTGGCTACACTGTTTTTTAGGGAACCTCCAATGTCAGAAGGTTTGTTTTTCTTCTTGGACCAATAAGATTGCCTAGAGAAGTCTTCTGCCTGGAAGGCAAAGGCCTGGTTGCCAGGGTTCCGGGGGCCAAGTGGGGCTAGAGGGCTGTACGTTTCAGCCTTCAGTATGTGGACTTTCCTGTTTGTTTCTTTTTATAATTCCCTTGCCGTCTTTTGGGCCTGCTGTCCTCTAGTCCCCAGACCCTCTGTTAACTTCTTCCAGAGAAGAAACCTAAGTCTAATGGCAAGGTTTTGGAAAACCAGTTGCCTAGTTGCATAGAGCTGTTAGGAACCTAAGGATCAAATTGTTTTAAGATTTAATTGTCATAAAATAAATAGCACTTATTTACAATGTACAGTTTTATAATTATGTATATACCCATGAAAACATCATCACAGTCAAGATAATGAACATATTAACTACCTCTACTCTTGCCTCTTCATCCCCAGACAACTACTGATTTGCTATCTGTTACTATAGATCACTTTGCATTTTCTATTCAAATTTTGTATAAATTGAATCATACTTTTTTTTTTTGTGGAGGGGGTTCTGGCTTTTTTCACTGAGTATAATTATTTTGAGATTCATCTATGTTGTTGAGTGTATGAGTAGTTCATTTCTTTTTATTGCTAAGTGGTATCTCATTGTATTGATATGCCACAATTTGTTTATTCATTCACTTGTTGAACATTTGGATTGTGTCCAGTTTGGGGTGATTACAAATAAAATTGCTATGCATGTTCATGTGCAAGTTGCTGTATGGACATAGTTTTTTATTTTTTTTTTTTAAAGATTTATTTCTTTTAGAGAGAGAGCGAGAACATGAGAAGGATTGGTAGAAGGAGAAGGAGAGAGAATCTCAAGCAAACTCCCCATGGAGCGTGGAGCCCCCCAGGGCTCGATCACATGACCCTGAGATCAGGACCTGATCCAAAACCAAGAGCTGGGCGCTTAAACTGCTGCGCCACCCAGGTGCCCCCAGAGTTTTTCATTTTTCTTCAGCTAATACCTAGGAGTGGAATGGCTGGACCACATGGTAGGTGTATGTTTGACTTTGAATGAAACTGTCATACTGTTTTCTAAAGTGGTTGCACCGTTTTACATTCTCACCAGCAATGAATGAGAACATTCTGATTGTTCAACATCTTTGCCAACACATGATTTGGTCAGTCATTTAAATTTTAAACATACTAGTAAGTGTGTAGCAGTATCTTATTGTGGTTTAATTTGCATTTTCTAATGGCTAACAATGTTGAGCATCTTTGCATGTGCTTATTTGCCATCTGTTTATCTTCTTTGGTAAATGGTTTGTTCAAATCTCTTGCCCATTAAAAAAATTTGATTCCTTTGTTTTCTTATTGAGTTTTAAGATTTCTTCACATATTTTGGATACAAATCCTTTATCAAATTTGTGACTTGCATTTATTTACTCTCAGTCTGTGGCTTGTCTTTTTATTCTCTTAACAATATATTTCAGAGAGCAAATGTTCTTAATTTCGATGAAGTCCAATTTATCAATTTTTTTCTTTTATTGATTTTGCTTTTAGTGTTGTACCTAAGAAATCTTTGCTTAACCCAAGGTCACAAAGATTTTCTTCTGTTTTCTTCTAAAAGTTTATACTTTTAGGTTTTATTTAGATTTAGGTCTGTGATCCATTTTGAGTTATTTTTTTTCTATGTGGTATGAAGTGTAGGTCAAAGTTCTGTTTCCTGTATATGGATATCCAACTGTTCCAGAGCCATTTGTCAAAAAGACTTTGATTTCCCCATCAAACTGCCTTTGTACTTTTGCAAGTATCTTTTTTTTTGATACTCTCTTCTATTTTGTTGTTCTACTTGTCTATTTTGAATTTAATACCACACAGTCTTGATTATTATAACCATATATATAGTAAGTTTTGGAGTTAAGTAGTATAAGTTCTCCACATTTCAAAGTCAAATTGGCTGTTGCATGGTCATTTGCATTTCTAAATGAATTATAGAATCAGCTTGTCAATTAAAAAAATACATTTACATTGTTAATATAAAAGTTAACAATATAATATAAAATATAAAGGTATAATGTATACATATTTATGTATAATATAATGTATAATGTAAAAAACCTGCTGGGATTTTGACTCAGATTATATTGTATCCAAAGATCATGGGGAAAATGTACATCTTAGCAATACTGAAGATTCCAATGCAAGAAAATAGTGTATCTCTATTTAAGTATTCCTTCATTTCTCCTCATGATGTTTTGTAGTTTTCATTGCACATCTTTTGTCTTTTTTATCCCTAAGAATCTCATATTTTTAGATGGTATTTTAACTGGTATTATATTTTAAATTCTATTTCTCACTATTGTTGCTGGTATGTAGTAATATATTTTGATTTTTTACATTGCTCTTATACACTGAAACTTTGCCAAACTCATTATTAATTCTAGCAGCTGTTCTTATAGATTGCATAGGATTTTCTACATGGACAATCATGTCATCTGCAAATAAAGACAGTTTTACTTCTTCCTTTCCAATCTGGATGCCTTTTATTTCTTTTTCTTGCCTATTGCACTGGCTGGAACCTCCAGTTCAATGTTGGGTATAAGTGATGAAAGCAGATATCCCTTCCTTTCCTTGTTCTGATGTTAGGGGGAAGGTGATCAGTCTTTCACCATTAAGTATGATGTTGGCTATTGGTTTTTCATAGGTATTTTTTATCAGGTTGCAGAAGTTCCCATCTATTCCTATTTGAAATGAAATGAAAGATTTTGTTAAATGCTTTTCTTGCCCCTGTCGAGATGGTCACATGATTTTTCTTTTGTAATGTGTTAATATCATAGTGAAATCGATTGATCTACAAATGTTAAATCAACCTTGCAATCCTGGGATAAGGCCTGCTTGGTCATAACATATTATTCCTTTTATATATTGTTGGAATCAATTTGCTAAAATTTTAAGAAATTTGCATCTGTGTTCATACGGAACACTGGTGTGTAGTTTTCCTTTCTTACAGTGCCTTTGGCATGGTATGATAGAGTGCTGGCTTCATATATTTCCTTCCCTTCTCTTTAATTTTTTGGAAGAGTGTGTAGAATTAGTATTATTTCTTTAAACTTTTGGTATTATGATTTCCTTTCTTCTGCTTACTTTGGGTTTCATTTGCTCTTCGTTTTCTGGTTTCTTAAGTTGGAAGGCAGCTGAGATTGTTGATTTGAGACTTTCTTCTTTTTATTTTCCCTAATTTAGGCATCTGGTGCTATGGATTTCCTTCTAAATTCTGCTTCAATTGTATCCCACAAATTCTGATATATTGTGTTTTCATTTTCCTTCAGTTCAAAATACTTCCTAATGTCTCTTTTGATTTCTTCTTTGACATATGGGTTAAGAAGTATAATATTTGGTTTTCAAATATTTAGGATTTTTTTCCTTTAAATTTTTTATTGTTATGTTAATCACCATACATTACATCATTAGTTTTTGATGTAGTGTTCCATGATTCATTGTTAATATTTAGGATTTTTAACATATGTTTTCCTTATGGATTTCTATTTTAACTTCATTTTGGTCTCAGAACATACTTTGTTTGACTTAAGTCCTTTTAAATTCATTGAGACTTGTTTTATGGCCCAGAATATGGACTCTTTTGGTAAATGATCTTTTGGCATTAAAGAGAATGTGCATTCTGCCAATCTTGGGTGAAAATAGAAACTATCTCAAGACAATAAGCTGGGATAGTCATGGAGCCATCTTCTTTTTTTCCTGTCTCTCAGTGATGGCTGTACTTTGTTGCCTAATATCCAACATCTTGAGAACAATTGTTTCATCTATTTTGTCTGTTTTATGAATTGTGTCTGGTGGGAGGCTAAATCTGGTGTCTGTTATTCCATCTCAGCCTAAGTAGAAGTCTCTGTGAGCTGCTTTTATTCTGGTTTTCAATTGATATTCCTTTTAGTCCTATCTTAACCTTCTACTTCAGAAGTACCTGGTTCTGGCAATTTCTGAGCCTTTGGGGGGTTCTGAGATGTCATTGTGCCGTTTCTTGGTTTTCCTCACTGCTGGCTCTGAAATCTCATAAATAGCCTAGGAGAGCCATTGCAGCAGAGCTGGGGCTACACAGGGAACACTGAAATTGGACAATTGTGGCTAAGCTGGTCATTTTCTCATGAGGCTGCATTGCCTGGAACAGAGGCTCAAACTCACATACCAACCAGAGCCCCACAAGGAGGGGAAATGAAGGAGATAAATGCAGAGCACTGGTGCAAGACAGGGGGTGGGGAGGTGCTGACATAACTCACCAGATTAAAAGCAGTTTGCAGAGACTTCCACTTAGGCTGAGATGGAACAACAGAGACCTTCAGGCCTCTCTGCTGTGGTCTCTTGTGGCCAGGCAATAAGAAGGCCTCATGTTGTCAGCTTTTCCTCTAATTCAGAGAAGCTGGAAATTCAGAATTTTATGCAAAACTTCCTCTTTTGAAAATCTTGACAACTAATCCAAATTATTTAAAATGTTGTGAGAAAAATATGAAAATGAAAATCTGACTAAGGACTAGATCTGCCTTGTGAGACTGCCAGTTTGGTACCTTTGGATTTTCATGTCTGCTCTTCCTTTGCAGGTTCCTGCTTCATTATGCAGGCCACTTTCCCTGCTTCCTCATGTGCCTCTGCTCCCCAAACATTGGCTCACACATGATCCTGGTTTGCCATGCCATCTACTCTGACCCCCATTCCACATGACCTTGACTCAGTGTTGAAGTCTTCCAATTTCAGATTTTCAGAAGGGAGAATCTGATGGTCCAGCTGTGGTCTTATTAACTGTGGTTGGAGGGAGGTCAATTAGGATCATATTTACTGTCCTCTGGGACCAAGAGTGAGCTAGGTTTCTATGGGTAGTGAGAAAATGATTGACTTTCTGTGGAAACCAACTGAATCATACAATGGGAGAGCTGGAAATAGCCTGAGAAAAATGTGGTTAAACTTCATCATATTACATATGAAGAAACTGAGGCTTATGAGACGTGGAGGTGGCTTCTCCAAGTTCAAAGACATTGCTAGTTAACAATGAGGCTGAGTCTGGGATTTAATCATCTAGCCAAATTTTCTTTCTTCATGTTCCGTGAGAGTAGGAAACATGTCAATATCTTTAATGCATCCTTGGCACATAGTAGGTATTCAGTGAATATTTGTTGAATAAAAAGATGTACTGAGTTGTTTTTTATAATGTTAGCATACTTAATTTATAAGTTAAGATAAGATTTAGCTATGTGTGACAGAAAACCCTTGAAACTATGGCTCATACACAATAAAGGTTATTTAACTCTCATGTGAAAGAAGTCTAGAGCTGGAATGGACCTGTAGGATATCAACAATGTTCCCACGTCCTGATTTCTGTTTTATCATCGTAGTGTGTACCTTCCATCTTGAAATTTGTCTTGTAATTGGTGCTCTGGCTATGTACTTGGATTTCAGGTTGGAAGAATGTAGAATGCATCCATGGCAACAAGGTATCCTGCGAGTTCCTTCCAATGTCTGCTTAAATTCTCATAGCTTGAAACTGAGACGTGGTCACCCTTGGTTCCAAGGGAGGCCAGGAAAAGGAAGTTGTGTAGATCGTCTTCTTGACTAAATCTGGGTTTTGTTAAAGAAATAGAATGGAATGGGTATTTGGTTGGCAACTAGAAGTGTCTTTCAGAATTGGAAAGAGTTCATAACTGACTGAAATATGTTTCCTGTAGTTTTGATATGCACAGTAATCAGGACAAAAGTATGAAGGTCTTTAAAGATACTTACCAGAGGAGATACAAACAGACAAAATACTGGTTTGGTTCAGATAATATTCTAGTGCTCTGGTTTAACTGTTTTAGGAAACATTGGTTCAGTTATAATTCATATTAATTTAACTGGTTTTCATAGGAATCTTTTTGGGTGAGTCCACAATTTAGAAAAAAAATAATGTTTGGTTTCAGTTCAGTACTGGGTTTCAGAAATTAGTGTGATCCCTTCCAATTTCGGGTTCATAGCTTGGGTCATCTCCAGTTCCTGGCTGTGATGTAAACGCACAAGGAATTTTGCAATTATGGTGTAGAATAGCAGACATAGACCAAAGAGCTGATTTTTACTTAGGCAGGAGTTTATCAGTTCTGCTTTTCTTATGTAGGAACTAATAATCCTAATGGTTTTGAATGATTCTAAATTTATCTCTGTGATTTGGCATGGCTAAAGGCCTCCATTGTGGTAGATGTGCCAAAATGAACACATTAGCCTGTTTTATCCTTGGTCAATAATATACATGCCCCCAATTTGAAACTTCCTGTTCTTATTCATAAGTTCTGCATTTTCATGGTTTGAAATTTTTTTTACCATGTTAGTTCAAGAACACTATTCTGGTTTTTGTTTTGTGTAGTGTCTCAGAAAATATACTTGAAACTAGAGATTGCTAGTTCCATTTTCTTAAAAATGGGTATTAGGGAAATATGGTAAATTTCAGAAATTAACATGTGTTGGGAGTGATGGAAATCCTGCTAAAGGAAATCCAGTTGATCAGGGCCTTGAGAGAACTGTGGCTCAACATTGCTACATAGTTTAATATTTTAATGAGAAGGAGATCTGACTTCATATGAAATATCCCAATTTTTACCTATCAGCCACTACTTTAAAAAATTAAAATCAGTGGATGGGCCACTACTGTGCAGGCCAAACAACATATGTATTACATACACACACACATATATATATATATACAGCTCAGATTCTTGGGCTCCTGGTTTTCAGGGTCTGATTTAAATGCTCCATATTTCTCCATGTCTTTCTTATTCTCTTCTATGCTTTACTTGATGATCTGTTCTTATTCTTTTGAATAAAAGTGTTGATAAAATATTTGAAAGTGGCTCCCTACTTTCATTGGTATGGTAACATTGCCTGAGATTCAAAATATATTGCCTAAGATCCAAACTGTATATTCTTCTCATTGTCTAGGAAAGAATAATTCAATGAGAAGATGATGTTAACAAGGCCAGGAATTCAATTTTGGGGGTATGACCCTATGCTTCTTGTATCCATTGGCCATCCCTGTGAAATTCATCTGATAAATTTGAACATGGGACCATTGGTCATAAAGTAGAAAAAGGATGTAAATGGTGCATTACAGTCCATCCCACAAAATCGATCAAGTAGCAGGTCTGTGTGTTTTGTGCTATTTCTTTATTTTCCAAAATGCATTCAGTGAGGGCCAACTGTGTGTTAGACCTGTGGTAGGATGGCAAGTGGAATGTAGAGTGGGTGCATGCTGTTCTCTAGGTTCTTTTTAGATTTTTTTTTTTTAAAGATTTTATTTATTTGAGAGAGAGAGAATGAGAGAGAGAGAAAGCACGTGGGGTTGGGGGAGGGTCAGAGGGAGAAGCAGACTCCCTGCCGAGCAGAGAGCCTGATGCGGGACTCGATCCAGGGACTCCAGGATCATGACCTGAGCCGAAGGCAGTCGCTTAACCAACTGAGCCACCCAGGCGCCCACTGTTTTCTAGGTTCTACTTACTTATTTTTAAGGGAATTAAGAATGAAAAGGAAGGATGCCTTTGCCCTCTGGTCATAAGCGGTGAGGATATAAGCCTTGAAGCCAGCGGCAGACATAGATTCTTCATCAGGAGAAAGCTGGTCTGAGAGAACAAAGCCAACATGCTAAGCGGGGCATTATCTCTCACCTGGATACTGAATAGCTTCTTGAACTTGTCTCCTCCCTGCTTCTACCCTTGCTCACTGAAGGTCTACTTTGTATACAGGAATTGGAGTGATGTTTAAAAACAAAAGTCAAATGTCATCCCTCTGCCCAAAACCCTGCTTTGGGTCCCCATCTTACACAGAGTAAAAAAATGAGCAAATATGTCTCCCACATGACCTGGTCCCTTTGCCTCTCTGCCCTTGTCTCCCACAAATATCCACCTCACTGACTCTAGTCCAGTGGTTCCTTCAAAATGCCTGGTAGGACCTTTGCACTGGCTGTTCCCTGCCCCCAGGAAACCCTTCCTGTAGGTATTTGCAAGACTAAAGCTCTCCACTCCTCCAAATTGTGCTCTAATCTTACCTTCTCATTGAGGTTTGGTTTAATTTGTTAGTCAAATAAGGCGCCTTACTTGACCCAGAGTTCTTAATCTTATCCATATAGACATCATCAAGGTCCTGACAAAATTCTTATATTAAGAAAAATCCTAAATACATCTATGGCATGACCTTGCTCTACCAGTCTAATCAGTCTAGCAAAAAAACCAATAAGGCTAATTGGGCCTTAGGTTGGGCTGGGTAAAATTTAAGACTCCTTCCTTCTGTGAGCATTAACCAGGAGAATTTTTTTCTTCCCTCCCTCCCTCCTTTCCTTCCTTCCTTCCTTCCTTCCTTCCTTTCTTTTTTAAGTAATCTCTACACTCAACATGGGGCTTGAACTCACAACCCTGAGATCAAGGGTCACATGCTCCACCAACTGAGCCAGACAGGTGCCCCAACGGGGACAATTCTTAATTTCACTCACTCATTGGCCATATTCCCCCAAACCCTATAAATCTATGAGATAAAAAAAAATAATAGTAATAGTAGTCATTACTATATAATAGCAATAAATGGTAATATAATAATAAAATAGTATATTTTCAGTGTGCCAGGTACTGTTATAAAAGCTTTATGTATAGTTACTCATTTTATCCTCACATTAACCTTTGGTGTTGATGCTATTGATATCCCATTTATTAGTGAGGAAACCGAGGCACAGAGATAGTAAGCAAACTACCCATATTCCCACAGCTAATGAGTCACAGAACCACAGTTTAAACTCAGGCATTAGGATTCAGAGTCTATGATCTTTTGTTTTTTTTAAAAAATTAATTGAGTTGAGAGAAAAGAAAGAGGAGGAGCATAAGGGCGGGGGGAGGAGCAGAGGGAGAGGGATAAGCAGACTCCATGCTGAGTGTGGAGCCAGACACAGGGTCGATCTCAGGACCCCAGGATCATGCCTTGGGCTGAAATCAAGAGCTGGACACTCTTGTCCAACCGACTAAGCAACCCAGGTACCCTGATGGTATTTTGGTTTTTAGATGATAGAAAACCCACTTCAAACTGGTTTGAGCCAAACATGGAATTTATTTTCTCCTGTAACTGACCAGTCCCCGGGTAGGCCTTACTTCAGGCTCAGCTCCTCTCAAATGCTCAAGCCATCAGGATTTGGTGCTCTTCTTTCTTGCCTTGGCTCATTCTCAGGCAGCTTCTTTCCATATGGTGACCTGAGCACTGATAGGCCCACATTATTATCAGCTTGAAGTTCATAAGAGAGAGAGAGAGAATGTAGGTCCAGTGGTTCCAATATAAGTCTCAGGACTGAGTCCCAGTGGGTAATGAACTCCTAACTGAACAGTTTGCTGTGGTGCCAGGATAGAATATGCTCATTGGCCAGATCTTGACCTTGGGACAATTGGTTCCATGGCTTTATGAGAACCATGTAGGCCAAGAGGGGTAAGGAGCTGTTCCACTAAAAATAATGGGTGCTGTTACCAGCAGAGGGATGGGTAGCAGGCAAGGACATATGTTGAGTGGGCATTACAGTAGGTACTGTGCTTTGCTTATTTTTTGTTTTCATTTTTTAAAAAGATTATTTATTTATTTATTTGACATAGAGAGACACAGCGAGGGGAGGAACATGAGCAGGGGGAGTAGGAGAGAGAGAAGCAGGCTTCCCGCTGAGCAGAGAGCCTGATGCGGGGCTCGATCCCAGGACCCTAGCATCATGACCTGAGCCAAAGGCAGATGCTTAATGACTGAGCCACCCAGGCGCCCCTGTTTTCGTTTTTTTAAAAAAGATTTATTTATTTATTTATGAGAGAGAGAGTGTGCACACGGGGAGGAGGGGCAGAGGGAGAGGGAGAGAGAGAATCCTCAAACAGACTCCGTGCTGAGTGCAGAGCCTGACACGAGACTCGATCCCAGGACCCTGTGATCATGACCTGAGCCAAAATCAAGAGTCGGCCACTTAACCAACTGAGCCACCCAGGTGCCCCTGTTTTTATGTTTTTTTTTTGTTTGTTTGTTTGTTTTTTACACACGAGGAACCTGAGGTTCATAGAGGCTAAGTTATTCACCTGAGACCATAGACCTAGAGAGTGGTAAGCCACAACTTGAATTCCAAAGCCTGTGCCGTGCTGCCATAAAAAGATAAACTAGAAGTGATCAGAAAGGCAGGGGGCAGGGTGGTACTTGGGATCAGAGGCCTGGCTCCCACTCTAGTCACACCATCACTTCTTTGTGCCTTTGAGTTTGGCCCCCAGGGGCTCTAACTCCATGACTCCTAGGACTGGTCTTGTAGAAAAGAAGGACTTGGAGGGTGACTGGGATGGGTGTGGGGAGTAGAGCTTCCTTGAAACAGCAGACTCAGTGACCTAGAGGAGTCTTGCTTCTGCAGACTAATCTGACTAATTTTAGGCTGTTAATTAGCCTCTGGCAATCATTTTTCACTCCAGAAATTCCCCAGTTTTATTTACACAGAGTGACAGCCTTTTCACAGACCACCTTATCTCCTTATTTTTGGATATTTAAAAAACCCACTAGCCCCAAAAGCTTCTCAAAAAAGCTGCACTAGAAGCTGAGGTATAGCCCAGGGCTGAGTGTCTACACCTTCAAAGACAAGGAGTGTCTGGAGGCCAGAGACTTCCTTCCTTCTTTCCTTCTTAAAAACCCTTCATTCTTAGTTTGCTTGGCTTATAGTCATTAGCAGTTACCAAGCATCTGTTAGAAGTAAAAAACTTTATGAAGAGTTAAAAGAGAGGGTATGTTTTTGGAAAGATGTCTATAATTCCAAAAAGTTCAGCGTAGACAGAGAATCTTAGGTTTATGCTATTTGTTTTAAGTTCCAACGCCAAGGGTAACAGCTCTTGCCAAGAACACCCAGTCCAGGGCGTGGCCAGCTTCATTCTAAGCAGGAAGTTCAAGCAGCTGCTGCAAACACTAATGCAATCCATACCTTACTGAGTACTTTATGCTTCGCTAATTAGCATCGTGAATGTCACAAAGGGGTTTTATTGGTGAAAGTAATAGCTAGTAGCCTGCATAATAAAAGTGGGCCTCAGTTTGATGAACTGAATATATTTGAGATGTGTGTGTAGGTGGGCTAAAATGTTTCAGGGCCACTTGCCTAAACAGGGTAGAAGAGTCTAGCACAGCCTGCAGCCCATACCCTTAGGGCAGGCAACAGGCTCTTGATCCTTAAATGGTCTTCTATCCAGTCGTTGGTTTAGGAGGATGTCTGGTTACCTAATGCCACCTGTACAGGTAACAGGATCTCTTTTCTGGAATGTTGTCTTTCTTAGATAAATCTTTCATATGAGGTGGTGGGCAAACCACTTCAAAGGATAGAGAGCTTAGACTTTGCAGGGCTAATAGAACAAGCTTTATAAGTGGCTTTGTGTTTACTTGTTAATAAGTTGTTTTTTAGTAAATGTGTGTATATGTGGCAGAATTTGGTTTGAGGTTTCCCATCAATGTAACGGGATGGGGAGGGTGTGAGGAGGCCACGAATCCTCCAACTTCTTCAGTGGCTACTGTTTCTACCAAGAAGAACCAATGTTGTGTGTAACCAAATTGGTGTAGGTCAGTTTTCAATAACTCCCTCCCCTCAGAGAATTGACATTTTAGCAAGAAAGAGTCATGATTGGAATAACAATTGGAAAAAAACACAACTCAAGAAAGGATACCTCATACTGCATACATTACACAAGTAATGAGGAGGACTTCAGAAAGGGCAGGAAAACGTGAGTAGAGTTTTTTGGTTTGTTTTTCTTCATTTTTGTCAGCTTTATTGAAGTATAATTTACATAACATAAAATTGACCCATCTCAGGTGCACAATTTGATGAGTTTTGACACATGTAGTATACACACCGGCATGACTGCCATTGAAATCAAGGTATAGAACATATGCATCACCCCTTAAAGTTCCTTCTTTCCCATTTGTAGTCAATCCCCTTCTCTCACCTCTTGACCTCTGACCACCACTGTCACCGTAGTTTTGCCTTTTAAAAAGAATCTCATATAAAAAAGATGCTGTTTTTAGCCTTTTGGAACTGGCTTCTTTCATTTGGCACAATGCGTTTGAGATTCATTCATGTTGTAGTGTGTATCAGTAGTTCATTCCTTTCTGTTGCTGGGTAGTGTTTCATCATATGGGCATGCCACAATTTGTTTATCATGTCACCAGATGATAGACATTTGGACTCTTTCCAGTTATGATTATTATGAGTCAAGCTGCTATGCATATTCACATATATGTTTTCGTATGGACATATGCTTTCATTTCTCTTGGGGGGGAATTGCTAGGCCACATGGTAGATGTATATTTAAGTTTATGAGAAATAACCATATTGTTTTACATTTTTAAAATTTATTTTATTTTTTTAATTTATTTTTTTAACTGAAGTAGAGGTGACATATAGTATTAGATTAATTTTAGGTGTATAACAGTGATTTGACATTTATATACATTATGAAATGCTCATCATAGCAAGTGTAGCTACCATCTGTCATCACATAAAAGTTATGGTAATATTATTGACTATATTCCCTATGCTGTACTTTTCATCTCTGGGACTGATTTATTTTATAACTGGAAGTTTGGACACCATATTATTTTTTAAAGTATCTATACTCCCACCAGCAAAGCATGAGAGTTTCAGTTATTCCACATCCTCATCAATATTTGGCTTTTTAATTTTAGCCAATCTCGTGGCTTTAATTTGAATCTCCCTAATGACTAATGACGATTAGCGTCTTTGTGTATGTTTATTTTTCATTTGTCCTGCTACTCCCCAGTGTTCACCTTTAATTGGATGATTCATATTTGTTGACACCCAGTTTACTGAAATATTTTTGAATATGAATCCTTCAATGATCCCTTCTATGGTATTCAACTAATCTCGTGATTACTTATTATTTTGAATGCCCTCAAACCTCTATTTTCCAGGCTGCTGTAACCTCATCTATCTCCCCCCCCACCCCCAATATATACGTGGTACCCTCAGAAGGAGCCATGTTTTTCCATGGCCCTATAACTGTCTCAGAGGGGTGCTTGATGGTTTGGGCCAAAGATCTGTTTTTTGGAATTGTTAGACTAGAATGGAGATAGGTTATTCTTTCTTCAGTGGTTGAAGCTCTAAGCCGTATAATGTGTGGCCTTTTTTCCCCTGCCTTGTGGGTTATAATGGACACCTGTCATGTGTATCTGCCCAAATCTTGTGAATATTTCTACATTTTGATATGCCATATTTTATGAATCTTGCCACCTCAAGGTAGGTTCCAAAAACCACAATCAAACAAACCACATTACATTTACCAGCTTCCTCTGCAGAAAAGGTATACAATGGTGGCCTAGATTACCCCAACCAGAGAATCCTGTATGGGACTTTGGGAATTATGTAAGCAAGCAGTTCGGCTGAGTGGGTTCCATCCTGATGGCACTGATGGATGGGAGAGGCAGAGTGGTTCTGCAGTTGGTGGTGGTTCCTGCATCAGGTCAGTTCCTTCTCTGGGTTCTGGGAGTTGCTCTAGGAAGCTCAGTCTGAAGCCTGTTTCTCCACACTCACTGTGATTTTGTGAGCTCATCAGAGTGATTTTCAGGACACCTAGGAAGTGGTACAGCCAGGCACTGACCCCACCTGAGTGGATGCTTTGACCAATCAGAATGGAAGTGGTTGTGAGCAACTGGTCGCAACCATGTACCATGTAGGTACATGCCAGCTGAATGTTGGAGGACATCCAAGTACTTTCAAACATCCCTTTCTCCTTAAAGCATATAGATTCTGTTACCTATAACACTTTGGAGAAAACCTGGAGAAAAACAGTCTTTAATGAGAGAGAAGTATTAAGTCAGTTTGCAGAGAAAAGGGGCAGAGCCAGTTGTGAGGGGTTTCTATTGTTCCCAAGCCCCAACTGGATCTCTGCTCTTCCACACCTTTGGCTGTTTTGTGAGATTCCCCTGCATCCTTCCTAAATCCCCCTCTCTGACTTAAATTGATTAAACTGCTTCTGACTCTTGCTAAGTTAGACATCCTAAAATAAACAGCAGAGAGCTTTGCTGGCTTCTTGGTAGATGCCCCTGGGTAGAAACAAACAACAGAAATGTAGTTAGATCTTGCAAGTTCCAAAGAGGAATGAAGAACGCTGACTCCACATGACCTTCATGAAAAGTCATTGTTCCTGTATTACTCTAAAATGATATTTTCAGACCTATTTGTCCCTTCCCTGTTGTGGAAAGGGCACCCTAATGGCCTATTTCACCCCATTCCCATCCTTCTATGACACGGTGGCTCAGAGGAACAAGGCCACATAATTCAGTACACTTGACTCAAAAAACTCACCATGCATAGGAGACATTCCCACCTTTCTTTCTTTAAAGAGATAGAAAATTAGTAAATTAAATCAGAAAAGTGAAACAGTCGGGGCTCAGTAGCTGCTGTTGAGTGATGACTGATTTCATAAAGGAGCATGCATCAGGTGGGCTCTTTGCGATGGCATAGGGGCCGTCCCTGGAGCAAGGATTTGAGTGCAAGTACATTATTTAGGAGATGATTCTAGGATATGACTGTAGGAGAGTGAGGAAGTGAGATGGGAGGGGAAGGCAGCCAACAAAGGGCGCTTTACCAAGCAAGTTACCTGAACGTGGACCTCTGCGTAGAGGGAGCTAGCTCTCATTCAGGAACTGGGGAGACCAGTGCAGAAACACACCTTCTACATGTGCTTCCCAGGACGTGAGGTTGCTGGGGGTATTTAGATACCACCTCTGGCAGTCACTGATTGAGGGCCGCTGCTGGTGGCAGTGGTGGGCGTTAATGACCTGGTAGAGCACGCTCCAGCAGGCAGGGAAAGCCTGTAGGCAGAGATGGAGGTTGGACAGCTGCCCTGAAATGAAAGGAGGAGGAAAGTGGGTGTGGCATCGAAGCCTGCCTGAGCACACATTACACACCTTCACTGTCTGCACGCCGCGGGAGGCGCCACTTCCATGAGAGGTAGCCCTCGACTGTGACATGTTTGTATTAAGATAGATTCAAATTGATAGGGAATTTGAGATCAATCGCAGTAGAAACTGAATTCTTTGTACTGCGATTGCTTACAGCCCATCTCTTTCTGTTTGGCTTTAAGCTTTATGAGGGCAGATCACTGTGTTATCCTCAGACTCTAGTGTGGTGCCTGGCACATAGCAGCAACTCAATCCATTTTTATCAAACGAATGTTGCATAACTAGAAATGATGTGAGGTATTGCTAGATGTGTAAAGTTTAGGAAAATCTGAATGTGTACAACATAAAACAAACTTAGAGCTTACAGCTCCAAAATGTCATTTTTAGTTTAAGACTATATTACTGTATGACAAGCAAGTTGATTTGCTCATAAAATTATTAAATGATATGTTTAGAGGTCTAAAGACCTTGCAAAACATTGGGAGATTTTTTGTAACTCGAAAAAGTCTAAAGAGGGGGAAAGAAAAAGCCGATTTTTCAGCTGTTTGTTTTCTTTTCCCTCCCAACACTCTGAGGTTTCTATGTGTTATTAAATGGGGCCAAGAATTCCTGGCTTGGATTCCATCTTTCCTTGGGGTAGAAGTACCCCCCTTCTGCTGCCAGGGTCTTTCCAGTCTGCAGATTCTTCAAATATGGGCTGACCAACCCAGAAATGATCGATTTTGTTGACCAACTCCAAGCACATGTGTTATTTGTGGAGGAGTAGTTTTTGAAAGAAAGGCTGCCCAGTTTGTATTTGAAAGAGAGGTGGATATTTTCAGAAGCTACTATGGGAGGGAGGCTGACCTTTGTATTCACGTAGAGAGCCTTCAAGCTTGGTGTTTGTGGGGAACCTCCTCATCTATTCCTCCCTCCCTCCGTCCTTTCCTTCCTCTCTTTCTCTCTTTCTTTCTGCTGGAGCTTGTTTTCTCTGTTCTTTGGTTAAACATTTTTATTAGATGGATTTTACAATGGGAGGGACAATTTTTTTTGTTGTTGAAAGAACGCCTGAGGCCAATGGAACCCAGTCGTGCCCAGAGAATAAAATTTGGGAATTCAGTTTCCTCAAACTGCACAGACACTTTACTACTCGTTTCATGTACTTTGAAATGTGGCATGTTTATATATGAAGCCACAGAGAGAGTTGAGCTAATTATTAAGTGAGGTGTTCTGGGCAAGAAAAATGAGCTGGAACTAATATTAAAGTGGCTGACTATAAATGCCCCCTCTTCCTCAACACAAGGCAATGATATATTAATTAAACCCCTCCCTTCTATCTGGATGCTGCGTGTGCACGTGCACACACACACACACACACACACACACACACACACACCTTTTGGTCCATTGGGAACAATAGTTTGAATGATTATGTAGTCAATAGAGGTGGGGAGAAGTGTTTGAAATTTTAAAAAAATGTTTCATGTGGTGGATCAGAAGCTGACCAATAAAATATTGCAACATTTATACCAACCAAGCCTGTGGTTATGGTTACAACCATACATAATTATATCTCATTTTCATTTCATTTATTTTTCAAGAGCTTGCTTTTTCAGCTAAAAACAGGACAGGACATTTCACTGATAATAAGGGGAGGGTGGAGGAAGTATGATGATGGAGCTGGCTTGTAGTAGACAATCAGGTTTTAGACTTTGGTCCGTGATAGCCGAGCATAGAGCTGACCCTCATTCAGGAACAAATATGATCTGAAGATTTTGTCTATGAAAACCCAATGCTATGTACCCTCAGTTACTTACAGAGAAACACAGTTAAGCTCTATAAACCTGAACATGTATACAAAAATGAAATCTAGCATGAAGAGAGAAAGCAGTATCCTTGGTCTGCCCATGTAGGGCCCTCTCCAGTGGAACCACAAGCTCCTTTTTCTGCTTACTACTCTTCTATCACATGAAACCATCTCTCAAGCCAACATGCTCCCCACACCCAGGAATTAATTGAAGAACACCCCTAGTCTTGAACTTTAGAATGATACTGTACAGACGTTGAATTTTGATTTATTAAAATCATGTCTGAATCCATTTGACATCTTTGCTCTCCATAAGTAGCATATTTGTAATTTAATTTTATATAGTAGGCTATACTAATTCTCATTAAGGAGCTGTGGGGCTTTCAAAGGAAAGTGGAGATGTGGAAAGGAGAAATAATAGCAGCTGGACAGAGATAATTCTCCCATTTTTACATAGACATACAGAGTTTTCAGCTGGGCACAAGGCTGCCCAGCTAAAGACTACTGCAAGACCAGTCTGCCCTGCAGCTAGGATGGAGACTAAGTTCTGGCCATGGGGTGAGCAGAAGTGATGTGTGTGACTTCCAGGTCATGTCTTTAAAGGGAGGAAGCTGGGGCACCTGGGTGGCTCAGTCGGTTGTGCATCCAACTCTTGACTTCGGCTCAGGTCATGATGATCAGGGTCATGGGATGGAGCCCCTGGTGGAGCTCTGCACTCAGCAGGGATTTTGCTTGAGATTCTCTCTCTCCTTCTGCCCCTCCCCCCTTCATATAAA
The DNA here is from genome assembly GCF_037043125.1 of Eumetopias jubatus. Classification (NCBI taxonomy): domain Eukaryota; kingdom Metazoa; phylum Chordata; class Mammalia; order Carnivora; family Otariidae; genus Eumetopias; species Eumetopias jubatus. Next base: position 56,784,393 of record NW_028274815.1, on the reverse strand, counting down.
TGAATGAATCTTAAAATAAATAATAAATAAATAATAAACAAATAAATGGAGGAAGCTTACTTTGAACTTCTGCCACTTACTCTCCTGCCACGTGACAGAGTGTGGACATTACCAGGAGACACCCTAGATCATGCAGATAAAGACTATGACTATGGTTGGCAGAGCAACAAAATAAAAAGCCCTTGTTCCAAAAAGCACCATGGCATCAGCCCTAGATTGTGTATATTCAGAATGTTGTGTGAAAGAAAAATTACGTTCTATCTTGTTTAAACCGTGATTGTTTTGAGTCTTTTCTGAAGTAGCCAAACCTGTATCTTTTTTTTTTTTAAAGATTTTATTTATTTATTTGACAGAGAGACACAGTGAGAGAGGGAACATAAGCAGTGGGAATGGGCGAGGGAGACGCAGGCTTCCCACCAAGCAGGGAGCCCGATGCGGGGCTCGATCCCAGGACGCTGGGATCATGATCTGAGCTGAAGGCAGACTCTTAATGACTGAGCCACCCAGGTGCCCTGCCCAACCTGTATCTTAATTAATGAAACACTGGAGAATTTCATTAAAGAAACTTCCTAACCAAGGTGGTAAACTACAGGAACTTTGATAATCTGGACAGATCAAGTCCCAAATGCATTTTTCAAAAGTTGCTTCAGATTCTTCTTTTTTTTTTTTTTTTAAAGATTTTATTTATTTATTTGACAGAGAGAGACACAACGAGAGAGGGAACACAAGCAGGGGGAGTGGGAGAGGGAGAAGCAGGCTTCCCACCAAGCAGGGAGCCTGATGTGGGGCTCGAACTCAGGACCCTGAGATCATGACCTGACCTGAAGGCAGACACTTAACGACTGAGCCACCCAGGCACCCCTTCAGATTCTTCTTCTATGTGAGAATACTCTTATCAGTACCTGGAGGGCCAACCTGAACTCTGACTGCAGGAAGTTAAATGATCTCTGTGGGAGCCATAGATATTGGATGAGAGTGGGATAAAGAAACTACTAGAGAGAGATAAGAAGGTGCCCAGGGCTGTAGAACTTGATGGTAACCTGAAGAAATGATCCATGCATCTGGGGAAAGAATAATCTTTGAAGCAGGATTGGCCAGCCATAGCAGAAGAGAAACGCCAGTCAAGTGGTCCTTGCTTTGCACAGGGGAGAGGAATTTCACTAAACTCCCATAGACTATTTCTGGCCTCAATAGAGCTGCAGGAATGGAAGGGAAAGGAGCTAGCAGTCTCCTTGGCAAAACATCTCTGAGTGATCAACCTGCACCAGGCTCTTCCCAGGGTGAGGCCATTAAACTTTTGATTCATCGAATCACCTTTGCTCTGATGCCCTGTTCACCAGGCCATCTTCAGCTGCAATTTGGTTTCACACCTGTCTCCTACAATGAAAGTGCTGATCAAAGAGATTTTGAGCGTTTCTGGTCTTTGTGACGTGGATGGCTCATGGCAAATATAAAAGTCGCCGCAGGTTAGGGTTTGGCTTCTCGAGTAGCTGGTGTGGAGAGTGAAAAGTGCAGATCATGCCAACACAAGAGATGGGGGCCCATGTGGGGTTGAGTTTCTCTTTGCAACTTAATACACTTGCATTCTGGATGCTTTTCAGTAGAATGAGACCTCTTTCAACCCTGCTAACCCCACAGTGAGTCTCTGGCACCACTTAGTAGGTGAAAAATCCACTGGGTGGCCCTGCCCTTATGCCCTAGGTATCTCTTGGACCAATGGCTGGTAACTATTTTGATGAGCGAGACATCTGATGGATGAGTCCACCCCAGGCAAGTTCCCTGAGTTATATCCAACTGCAGAACTCTTGCCCTTCCCCTGTGCCTTTTTCTTCTCCCACTCAGAACAGCACATTGGAGCATAAGAATGCTTTCCACACAGAGGAAATCTTGAACCCTCTCCAGTTTATAATAAGAGGCGTTGTCAGGCTCTCATACTCCTTTTTGCCATGTTTTGCCTGATGTAGCCACAGCCTGATGTGGGGAGGCTGTTGTTATAAACCTCAGAGGACCTGATGCCTGAGAGCCAGGGCTACTGCAGGATTTGGTGAAAAGTACTCTTTTGGTTCTTCCTGAGAGTATGTGGAAGTGCTCAGTCTTCTGTCCATGGGCATCCACTTTACATTGAGATTAAAGTCTTAGCATTGCCCTTGGATTTTTCACCTTAATTTGCAATTTTAATATTATCTGTGATGAAATTTTTAAAGTTTTCATTATCCAGCCTAAAGTAAATATGGTCAATTTTATTTTGGAGAATCAAAAGCTGCGTGTTTTCAGCTTGAAATAAATTAGAATGACAAGTTAGGAGTTTGGTTTAATGAAAAGAGCAGAGTTTCAGAGGCAGGTTTTTTAGTTGTGTTCTCAATAAAGTGCCTTGTCTTTCTGAGCCTTAATTTCCTCATCTGTTAAAAAAGGGATTTTTGCAGGCTTGTTGGTAAGATTAAATACTGTTTGTAAAGCACCAGCCAGGGCCTGGGGACAACCCACATCAACAGAGGATGCCCTTCTCCACCGCTTTGTTTGCTCAGGTGCCCCAGGGCAGCACTGGGCTCAGCTAAAGATGCCTCAGGTTGCACTTGATCCCAAGGGAGCCCCGTCTGCAGGTGAGTCTCTAGGCTAGGCTTTGGGAATTGCTGGTGGCAGTGGCAAGAATGGAGCTGGGGGAGCAAGGCGCGCGCGTGTGTGTGTGTGTGTGTCTGTGTGTATGAGTGACTGCCCAATTTTAGGAATTTTGAGGGAAGACACAGAATTCTGTTCTGTTTTTAGCTTGTTCTTGTACAGCATCCTTGTGATATCTGAGACTTGAGTTCTGTGATAATAAATCAGCATAATCCCTGGTGCTTTTAAAAGAGATAGAGTAGGATCAATTGACAAGAAGTGTAGCTGGTTGGGGGAAGGCAGGGGAGTGATCACTAGTGCCAGTAGTGGGAGAGGCTCTGGGAAGTTCCCCTTGTCCCTAAATGTCCCTAAATGCTGCTTCTCTCACATACTAATCTGAAATGGGATCTTTCCTTCCTCCATTCTTCCTTCTTCCTCCCCTGCCCTCTCCTCTCATCCGCTTCCCCTCCCTCTCTCTGTCCACCTTTTTTTCCTTTCTTCCTTCCTTCTCTCCCTCCCTCCCTCCCTTTCCCTCCCTTTCTTTCTTTCCTTCTTTCTTTCTTTCTTTCTTTCTTTCTTTCTTTCTTTCTTTCTTTCTTTCTTTCTTTCTTTCTTTCTTTCTTTCTTTCTTCCTTCCTTCCTTCCTTCCTTCCTTCCTTCCTTCCTTCCTTCCTTCCTTCCTTCCTTCCTTCCTCTCTCTCTCTCTTTCTTTCTTTCTTTCTTTCTTTCTTTCTTCTTTCAAGATTCCATTTATGTATCTGACAGAGAGAGAGCAAAAAAGCACAAACAGGGAGAGCGGCAGAGGGAAAGGGAGAAGCAGGCTCCCTACTCCACAGGGAGCCAGACGTGGGGCTCGATCCCAGGACCCCAGAACCACAACCAAAGCCAAGCTGAAGGCAGACGCTCAACTGACTGAGCCCCCCAGGCTCCCCTCTCTTTCTTTTCTTTTCCTTTTTCTTTCTTTCTTTCTTTCTTTCTTTCTTTCTTTCTTTCTTTCTTTCTTTCTTTCTTTCTTTCTTTCTTTCTTCTTTTTTCTTTCTTTCTTTCTTTCTTTCTTTCTTTCTTTCTTTCTTTCTTTCTTTCTTTCTTTCTTTCTTTCTTTCTTTCTCTCTCTCTCTTTCCCTTTAATGACACATTCAGGTAGTTTACCTAAGTCAACTTGCTTGTGACCTTGTTTGACTCACTTTATCCCTCTGGGCCTCTTAGAATTCAGTATTATCTAATTTATCTCCTCTAGTGTCAACCAGCAGCACTATTCTGAATGTAAAAGACTATCTACCTGGGTGTCAGCTCCTGGATGGGCATCTTCAGCCTCTCTGTGGGTGATGTGAGGGTTGCATGGGGTGCTGAAGACAAAATGGAATCACTTCTCAGACAGGCCCGGGGCTCACCGTGACATGCCTTTATGAGAATGGTGCCACCTATGAGTCCTGACAATCTGTAGGACACAAGGGCATGAGAGAAGTAGGTGATCAAGACAATTTTTATGTCTTTTTCATTTTAGACAGTGTGAGAATCGGGGTCAGGAGGTCTGGTTTTAAGGCCCAGGCTTACCACCAATTGGCTAGGTGAATCTGACATCTCTATGCTTTCCTTTCTTCCTCCATTAAGCTGGGTGAAATGTATCTGTCTTGTTACATTTGAGAAGAGACCGTGTATACTTGCTCACTTGCCCGCCCGCTCACTCACTCACTCATTGTTCAGTGTCTTCTGGGTGCTGCTTATTATGTGCTGGGCATCATTCTCAGAAGTGAGGCTACGGTGGTGAGCAAAACAGACAATGCTCTCATGTCCCTGTAATACAGTGGGGAAGACTGATAGAAAACGAATGAAATAAATGAGATAATTTTGGATTGTGCGAAACATCTTGAAGGCACTGTGTGTATAATAGTATGTGAAAGCCGTTTGCAATCAGTGAATATCTGTGGTGCTCCCACCCATGGCTGCTTCAGATCTCCATCCTTGCCACAGTGGCTGCTTTGGAAGTGTCTTCTTCACCCCTGGACTGATCACATTGGAGCAGCATACAGGATGCCATGGAGATGGCATTTCTTCATTTCTGGGATAATTCATTTCTCTTTGTGGTCCCATCGCTGAACTCCATCTGTCTCTTGCTTCCTGTCAGGTGGCATGTCTCTCCAACACTCTTTGCTTGGGGAGGTGGAACCTCTATTCTGGGGTCTTCTTTGGCGTGATGAGCTGTTGTCATAGCGACCGCCTCCTAGACTTAACAGTTCCAGTGGAGGTTTCTCCTTGGCTTTTCAGGCTGTGGTCAGTTCTTCTTTCTTTTCAAATACCAGAGCTGATCTTATTTCCCCACTTCTAATCTTCCTTGAAACCCTTGGCTTTCAAGGAAGTCTGACCCACACAGGTTTCAAGACTTTTTTTTTTGAAGATTATATTTATTTATTTGACAGAGACACTGAGAGAGGGAACACAGCAGGGGGAGTGGGAGAGGGAGAAGCAAGCTTCCCACTGAGCAGTGAGCCCAACATGGGGCTAGATCCCAGGACCCTGGCATCATGACCTGAGTCGAAGGCAGATGCTTAATGACTGAGCCCACCCAGGTGCCCCAAGATTTTTTTTTAAGATTTATCTATTTATTTTGAGAGAGAGAGTGCACATGAGTGGGGGAGGGAAGGGGCAGAGGGGAGACAGAGAGAGAGAATTTCAAGCAGACTGCCCGCACGTGTGGAGCCCGATGTAGTGCTCCGTCTCAGGACACTGAGATCATGACCTGAGCCGAAATCAAGAGTCTGGCCGTTCAACTGACTGACCCACCAGGCACCCCAGGTTTCAAGCCTTTGTAAGAAAACAAAAACAAGAGCAAGCACAAAAGGGGCCTCCTTGCCTGGATAATGGAATGTGCTACTTAGGGCCTGTGTGAGAAGCTCTTCTTTACTTTTGCTCCTCACTGATCTTCCAGATCTTTCCCTCCTAGGGGGCTCTGCAGGGGCCTCTCGTAGCTAGTTAGCTCCCCCTCTGCATGTTGTATTAGTTTCCAAGTTTCACTGTTCTTTGGGTCCTGACGCTAGATACAAAGGCCAGGTTTATAAGGTCAGGAGAATCAAAGACGGCCAGTGACTCATACACTTTCATGCGTCTCAGCCCTTGCCTGTTGGCCGTTTCTGGACCAACTTGTAACCACTTTCCTGGAGCCAGTGCAGGTAAAGGAAAGGAGCTTAGCAAACAGGGAAGGGGTGGGCGGCCTGCCTGAACCTGAACCCAAGCCGGGGCCTGTGATGTGGTCAGGCCACCATGCGCCAGCTCGGCAGGCCCCTCCAACCCTGGGAAGACAGGCCAGGGCACACACTGCCGGCGCCTGGGAGAGCTCCTGGGTCCCCTGCAGGGGGTAGGGGGAGTGGGGGGGCGGTGGTAGCCGAGGAGGGAAAAACAGCCATGTGTTGGTGAAACTCCTGTAAATATGCACTTGGAATCTTCCTTTCTTAAGCTTCAAATTGTGGGTCATGACCCATACAAGTGGATCATGAAATCAATCTAGAAAAGAAAAATATGTTTCTGAATTAATGTTAATGTTAATTTTGTGGGTGTAATATGGCTTCATTCTTAGGAGATTCATGTTGAACTATTTAAGTTTCAGTGCCATGATGTCTGTAATTTACTTTCAAATAGTTCAACCAAAAAAATATGTCTCAGCATATGTGCAGATAAAGTAATAGGGTAAAATGTTAACTATTGGTAAGTGCAGGTCAATGATTCTTGAAGGGGGATGGATTTGCCCACCAGGGGACATTTGGCAATATCTGGAGACATTTTTGGTTGCCAAACTGAGGGGGGTGCTAAAGGCATCTAGTGGGTAGAGGCCAGGGTTGCTGCCAAACAGCCTACAATGCGCAGGACAGTCCCCACAACAAAGAATCGTCTGGTCTGAGATGTCATTGGTGCTGAGGTTGGGAAATTCTGTTCTAGGTAAAGCGTTTTGTATCATTCTTTCAACTTTTCTGTCTTTTTTTTCTTTTAAAAGATTTTATTTATTTATTAGAGAAGAGAGCATGAGTGCGTCAGGGGGAGAGGCGGAGGGAGACGGAGAAGCAGACATCCCCACTGAACAAGGAGCCCAATGTGGGACTCAATCCCAGGACCCTGAGATAATGACCTGAGCCAAAGGCAAATGCTTAACTGACTGAACCACCCAGGCGCCCCACTTTTCTGTAGGTTTGAAAAATTTCAAAAGTAAATAAATAAATGAAACAGAATAGACTAATGAGGAATCAAATCTCAGAATGCCTCCCAGGTTATACATAGTAATTATTGTTTGGTAAAACTTGTCTTGTTTCAGTCATGTATCTGTTATGTGCTCTGGGTTACAATACAAAAAGTATTTCTTATGGGGATTTTGCTCACACTCTGAAAAACACTGCTTAACCCTAACTTTCTGGCTGCACACTTGCTGTTGGGGAGATAGACAAGCTTATCAAACTACCCACCTCCAAGTCGTCCACGGTGATAGTCTCATCTTACTACACATCATTTTGTGTTTAGAATGTGTCATGCACTGTGCAAAGCACCTTATCTTGTTTAATCTTCACAAGAACCCATTTGAAGTGGGTATTATTCCTGTCCTCATTTTACAAACCAGCTGAGGCTCAGAGATTAAGCTGACGACCCAAGGGCACACAGCTAATACGTGGCAGACCAGAGACATAGGTCACCCAGATTCCAAATCCAAATGGTTCATTGTGATGCCATTCTGCCTCCAATGCTCTCAAACCTTCCAAACTGAGTGGCATTGGGTTTGGAAGTGAGAGGAGCCCTGTTCTCCTGGAGGATGGACTGTGTGTGTCAGCAAGCTGCTGTGCCCTTTCCCCCCTTCCAGCCTCACTGCAAGTCAACACATGTGAGTCTTAGCACTGTTTCTGGCCCTGGAGAAAGATGGTGATCACCTTAAGATGGTGCATATTTGACTGGAAAAGAATTGTTAGGACTGAGTGGCAAAAAGGCAACAAGTGATGATGAAAATATTTGACTCAAATTCCATCCTGACGGGGTCAACCCTAAATATAGATTTCTAAAAAGCCCGGATTGCCATGTTCGAGGGGCAAAAATGAGGAGCTCACACCCCTCATTCCACCTGGATAATTCCTAGAGTGTAAATGAAGCTCTGAAGAGTTGACTGAGGTCCTTAATAGTGCCCCCAACTCTGTGTGATCAGTGTACAGATGCCTGTGGGCCCCAAATAAGTGTGGGTTCTCAAGTCTTAAGGCAAGGGGTAACCAAGTCCAGTCTCAAGAGGGAGAGACCACTGACTTCTGGTGAGGATGACCTCACCCAGTTCTTGACTCTAGCTAGAAACCTTCAGTCACCTCCACCTGACTGACCCTCACTTCCCACTTTTAATGGTCACTTCTTCCTGGCAAGTTTAATGAATTGTTCTTCCTGCATTGTAATTGTCACTGGCTAGACTTCAATCCCCATCACATTTCAGTCCTAAGCCAATGCCATTGTTTGCATGCAGATTTGAGCTTCCTCCATTCATCGCCCACATAGAAACCTGAATGGTCTTTAAAAAACATCTCTTCGTTGCTGTGCCATATGTTAGCTCACTACTCTTTTGGTCACAAATTCCCAATTCCCCTCTCATTACTGAATAAGACCCTCATTTCATAGGGCAGGATCCACTTTCTTTTAAAATCTGGTTCTCTCTTGTATTCCCACTCTCATCTGCCCCTTCCCCCCATGTTGCATGGACGCCAACCTTGCAATCCCCTGGGTAAGTCACATCCTCTTCCAGGTCCCTGTCTCTGCACATGCAAGACTCTCCTGAGAGTGCTCCTCCCCACATGTCCTGCCTGGCAAACTCCTACTGGAGTTCAGTGACTTGAAGACATGATGGATTGCAAGACACACTATTATTTTATACCAATAAAAAGAAAAAACATGCTGCTAATTAAATGATCCTATAAACTTTTTATCACTTAGGATTTTTATGCTTACTAAAAGAACTCTTTTAGACAGACATTTTAAAATCATATATAATTTTATGCATACCTAAAAATCATATAAATAAAATAAATTGATTAAAATATTCCTTATTTATATTCAGTCTGCCTCTTTTTTATAACTTTTTTTTTAACCATCACAGTCAATATTTTTATTAGTGACTTGGATGAAGAGACTGATGTTGATCAACTGTTTGGATGACACAAATCTAGAAGGGATAGCTAATATATTAGAAAAAAAAATTGGGTGTAAAACCACTTTTTTTTTTTTAAAGATTTTATTTATTTATTTGACAGAGAGAGAGAGAGACAGTGAGAAAGGGAACACAAGCAAGGGGAGTGGGAAAGGGAGAAGCAGGCTTCCCGTGGAGCAGGGAGCCTGATGCGGGGCTTGATCCCAGGACCCTGGGATCATGACCTGAGCCGAAGGCAGATGCTTAACAATTGAGCCACCCAGGCACCCTGGGTGTAAAACCACCTTAATAAGTCAGAATGATGATCCAAAATTGAGATAAAAATTTAATAAGAAAAAATATAAAACTCCAAACAGTGAAATCTGGGGTCTCTGTGTCAAAATCTCATATTTCTAAGAGTGGGCATCATACTGATTCTGAGAAGGGGGTGAAGTAAGACAGGCAAATTGACTGACCTCAGTCACACATCAACAAACAAAGTATAGCCAGATTAGTGGACGACATGAGAAACGAAAATTGTAAATAGACTTCTGGTAACACGTGAAATGTAAAAATCAATCTAAACATTTCATTGCCTCTAAAGAACTCAGGAGGCCCTGAGCTTGGTCATCTGCTCTGTTGATCATAGTTTCTGGGGGCAGGTTCCCTGGTAAGATTTTCCTTGGAGAGGTGCTGGCAGGTGAGCCTGTGGTTGATGCCCGGGAGACTGACTGTTCACAGCTTAGGGGCCAAGGCTAACTGCTGTTTGTGGATCTGGTCAGACACTGGCAACACACCTTCCTATCATTTCAGCCAATTTTGAAAACCAAACTAAGTAAAGTCTCTAGAGAAGAGTTAGCACCCAGAGATCACTTCAAACAGAGAGCTCTGATCTTAGTTAACTTATTTATTTAAAAGGTTTTGTCTTCAGTGTTTAGGGCACTGAGCAATCTAGTCTCCATGGCGACTATTGTACCTTCTCACTGTAGCTCTTGGTTTGGCAGTGAGAGGAGCTCACGGCAGGTGGATGTGCAAGTGGGACTGAGAAGCACTGCTGTTATAAGGCTGGGAATGAGATGCCATGTCTGCACTTGGCTGTAAGGATGGTCCAGAGATGGGCTATGTGGATCCATGGAGAAGGGAACAATCGGGAGTTGGTCTTTTGCTTCTAGAAGGAAGACCTGGGACCAGTCCTTTGCAAGCCTAGTCTTTGTCACTGTCACAGTTACTGCTCTGGTCCTCTAGGCTTTTAGGCTCTGGTGTGCAGCCCCTGGTGTGGTCATTTGAGAGGAGGTAAAAGGGGTCTACTGAGGGCCAGATGCTCTGCTTTCGGCACCTGCTGGGGGCAGCCTAGCAGGTGGTTCTATTGGTCCATACAACTATGGTCAACCCAGAATTTTAGGATTTTGCCCCAACAGATAGTTGTCATCTATCTCTACGTCTCGTTGCTATCTTGGGAAGTTAATAATGATTAGCTTTATATTTTATTAATTTCACAACTTCCTGTCTTCATTTCACTCTTAAATCACCTGTAGCTGTAAAACACAGAGATCCTCACACATGGTTGCCATTTGCACAGAACTCTTAGTGAGGTGAAGGTTGATCAGCACAGTTTTGTGCATATATGGGGGAGAGTTTCCTAGTGGGATCTTTCCCCCCACATTTTTTATTGTGATAAAATATGTATAACATAAAATCTACGGTTTTAACCATTTATAAGTATACAATTCAGTGACATTAAGTACCCTTATATTTTTGTGCAACCATCACCACCATCCACTTCCAGAACTTTAACAAGTGTATAATTCAGGGGGTTTTAGTTTACTCACAAAGTTGTGCAACCATCACACTATCTAATTGCATAACATTTTTATCTTTCATTACTTATTTTTTAAATTAACTTTATAACCTTAATTCCAATATAGTTATCCTTCAGTGTTAGTCTCAGGTGTACAATGTAGTGATTACACACTTCCATACCTTAGTGTTCATCATGACAAGCACACTCTTATCTTTCATCACTTTTTAATTCTGGTTTTCCATACGGCATCATCCTCTCTGCCGTCAGGTGCCTTGGTGTTGACACATTTCTTAAGAGTGCTCTACTATCCTCTCTGGGATTTTCTCCTAAGCTACTGACACCTCTTCTGTAGGTCTTGATGCCAACACTTCCCTGATTGCGCTTGATGGTGTCAGACAACAACAACTGTGACATGGTTACCCCCCTACCTGGCTGCCAGCGGTGGTATGACACATACCAGTTTGGAGATGTTAAAATGTGAAAAAGTGTGTCTTAGAAATGATGAGCTCAGTATTTTCCCAGCTTCAACCCCAAAGTGGCTGCTTCTCCCATCACTCACTCCCTTGCTCACTTCTCTGGGTGGCATCATTTGCACCATCCTGAACTCCATGCTTTGGACTAAACCACATTATTCCTCCTATGGTATCCGTTTTATCTATGCTTGTTTACATATTGTCTCCCTCCCTGGACTAGGAACCGCTACCAATGAAATGAATATTTTATTGGTATTTGGATCTGCTGTCCTACGGTCATGTAAGGAATAAAATAAATGCTCAATCAATATTTATCGACTGAACAATGATAGTAAGAGCCCACAAATAATAACTGAGGGGGGACATGCTTACACCAAACTTCCTGGATGTTACTCTCCTTCCAGTATATTTTATTGGTGAAGTTAAAGAGCACTTAATTAGGAGTCATCTAGCTCAAGATGTAACCAAAGAAAAATAATCGGGAAAGTTGGGAACACATGATATGTTCTGAAAACATGGGGATAGAGAAATAAAGAAGAGATGAGTTGTTAATGGTAATGAAAACAGAGGGTTTGTGGTTGTGATTAGGGCTAGGAGAGACAGGGAAGGTTAGTGTTTCCTAGATGGCCAACTAGGACCCAGGGGCTCATTCCTAGCTTAGGTGGGGGCTCTGGGGGCTTGGCAGGTCTAGGGACAACCTCGGCCAGGACAATGCAGATTCCTAGGACTTGGTCCATCAGCAACCTCTGCATCTGAGCTCAGCTTCCTCCACCAATAACGGGATGTGCTGAAGGCTTGCCTGTCACAAGTGACAATGACATTTCTCATGATAAACTGGCTTTCACATTTTATGTAGTAATCTGGAGATGGGATTGTAGTATTCAACTCAGCATTACTTGCTGGCTTCTGTATCAGTGCTAGGCAGTCATAGCTCCACCAGCAAGCAGCAATCGTTACCTACAGTGGGCTCCATCAAGGCCAGGCTGGAATCCAGGAGCCCGTGGGGTGGCAGTGTGTTAGCTCCTTCCCCACTAATGTGTACATCTGGAACTTGTCTTCTGCGTCTGTGCTGAGACACCCAAGGACTGTGGGTGCCTGTCCTCATCAGAGACAGCTTCCCATGTGCAGCTAGCCTGCGGGACAGCCCTATGCTTGAGTCCCTGCTTTTTGGATCACTTCTGGTTCCCTTTCCTCTGGGATCTGCACCTAGCATCTCTCTCAACAACTCTGAGGGCCTCCCTGAGCTCTGACTTATGCATCCACCTACCCAAAGAGCCTTGGTTTTCTAGACCAGGAGGATTGTGTCCCTGTATACCTACCAAAAAAACCCTGGGGTAGCAATGCTGGGCTTCATCTTCCAGAGTTCACTCTGCCCCTTGAGCTTTGGTCACTTGAAATGCTGGACTTTTTTGACTGGAAGAGGAGGAAAGAATAGTCTTATCTGTCCTGGCTGATTTTCTCAGCTCTTGCCCCAATTTTTAGCCTATTTTTTCTTTTGACATAGAAGCCATTGGCATGCTTTCTGGTCAGAGCAATCTAGTTATGCCAGAAAGATCAATAAAATTCAGTTTCTAGATCTGTAAAACTGAGGACCTAATCCTGGCCCATGAAGGACTGTACAGGTGGAGTTCCCTGTGAGGCCCATCTTGACATAGGCTTCTTTTCTTACCTAGCATAACTAAGCTTCTCAAGGAACTGTGGCCACATTACCTAGGCTTTTGGGGAGTCATGTAGCTTCCCCAGTTCCTCAGTGCTCAGTTGTTACCTCTGCCTTGAACCTCCTATAACCTTGCTATTTGGACCAGTGGAATTGGCATCCCCTAGGAACTTGTTAGAAGTGCAGAGTCTCAGGCTTTACCCCCAAAACTCCTCAATCAAAATCTGCATTTTTTTCCTCCTTAAATTTTTTATTGTTATGTTAATCATCATACATTACATCATTAGTTTTTGATGTAGTGTTCCATGATTCATCGTTTGTGCATAACACCCAGTGCTCCATGCAGAACGTGCCCTCTTTAATACCCATTACCAGGCTAACCCATCCCCCCACACCCCTCCCCTCTAGAACCCTCAGTTTGTTTTTCAGAGTCCATCGTCTCTCATGGTTCGTCTCCCCCTCCAATTTACTCCCCTTCATTCTTCCCCTCCTGCTATCTTCTTTTTTTTTTCCTTAATATATATTGCATTATTTGTTTCAGAGGTACAGATCTGTGATTCAGCAGTCTTGCACAATTCACAGTGCTCACCATAGCACATACCCTCTGCACTGTCTATCACCCAGCCACCCCATCCCTCCCACCCCCCCACCACTCCAGCAACCCTCAGTTTGTTTCCTGAGATTAAGAATTCCTCATATCAGTGAGGTCATATGATACATGTCTTTCTCTGATTGACTTATTTCACTCAGCATAACAGCCTCCAGTTCCATCCACGTTGTTGCAAATGGCAAGATCTCATTCCTTTTGATGGCTGCATAATATTCCATTGTACATACATACCGCATCTTCTTTATCCATTCATCTGTTGATGGACATCTTGGCTCTTTCCACAGTTTGGCTATTGTGGACATTGCTGCTATAAACATTGGGGTGCACGTACCCCTTCAGATCCATACATTTGTATCTTTGTGGTAAATACCCAGTAGTGCAATTGCTGGATCGTATGGTAGCTCTATTTTCAACTGTTTGAGGAACCTCCATACTGTTTTCCAGAGGGGTTGCACCAGCTTGCATTCCCACCAACAGTGTAAGAGGGTTCCCCTTTCTCCACATCCCCGCCAACATCTGTCGTTTCCTGACTTATTAATTTTAGCCATTCTGACTGGTGTGAGGTGGTATCTCATTGAGGTTTTGATTTGGATTTCCCTGATGCCGAGCGATGTTGAGCACTTTTTCATGTGTCTGTTGGCCATTTGGATGTCTTCTTTGGAAAAATGTCTGTTCATGTCTTCTGCCCATTTCTTGATTGCATCATTTGTTCTTTGGGTGTTGAGTTTGATAAGTTCTTTATAGATTTTGGATACTAGCCCTTTATCTGATATGTCATTTGCAAATATTTTCTCCCATTCTGTCGGGTTGTCTTTTGGTTTTGTGGACTGTTTCTTTTGCTGTGCAAAAGCTTTTTATCTTGATGAAATCCCAATGGTTCATTTTTGCCCTTGCTTCCCTTGCCTTTGGCAATATTTCTAGGAAGAAGTTGCTGCGGTTGAGGTGGAAGAGGTTGCTGCCTGTGATCTCCTTTAGGATTTTGATGGACTCCTGTCTCACATTGAGGTCTTTCAACCATTTGGAGTCTAATTTTTGTGTGTGGTGTAAGGAAACAGTCCAGTTTCATTCTTCTGCTTGTGGCTGTCCAATTTTCCCAACACCATTTGTTGAAGAGACTGTCTTTTTTCCATTGGACATTCTTTCCTGCTTTGTCAAAAGTTAGTTGACCATAGAGTCCATTTCTGGGCTCTCTATTCTGTTCCATTGATCTATGTGTCTGTTTTTGTGCCAGTACCATACTGTCTTGATGATGACAGCTTTGTAATAGAGCTCGAAGCCCGGAATTGTGATGCCACCAGCTTTGCTTTTCTTTTTAACATTCCTCTGGCTATTCGGGGTCTCTTCTGGTTCCATACAAATTTTGGGATTATTTGTTCCATTTCTTTGAAAAAAGTGGATGGTATTTTGATGGGGATTGCATTGAATGTGTAGATTGCTCTAGGTAGCGTTGACATCTTCACAGTGTTTGTTCTTCCAATCCATGAGCATGGAACGTTTTTCCATTTCTTTGTATCTTCCTCCATTTCTTTCATGAGTATTTTATAGTTTTCTGAGTACAGATCCTTTGCCTCTTTGGTTACATTTATTCCTAGGTATCTTATGGTTTTGGGTGCAATTGTCAATGGGATTGACTTCTTAAATTCTCTTTCTTCTGTCTTGTTGTTGATGTATAGGAATGCCACTGATTTCTGTGCATTGATTTTATATCCTGCCACTTTACTGAATTCCTGTAGGAGTTCTAGCAGTTTTGGGGTGGAATCTTTTGGGTTTTCCACATAAAGTATCCTATCATCTGCAAAGAGTGAGAGTTTGACTTCCTCTTTGCTGATTTGGATGCCTTTGATTTCTTTTTGTTGTCTGATTGCTGTGGCTAGGACTTCTAATACTATGTTGAATAGCAGTGGTGATAGTGGACATCCCTGCCGCATTCCTGACCTTAGGGGGAAAGCTCTCAGCTTTTCCCCATTGAGAATGATATTCGCTGTAGGTTTTTCATAGATGGCTTTTACGATATTGAGTTATGTACCCTCTATCCATATACTCTGAAGAGTTTGATCAAGAAAGGATGCTGTACTTTGTCACATGCTTTTTCTGCATCTATTGAGAGGATCATATGATTCTTGTTCTTTCTTTTGTTAATATATTGTATCACGTTGATTGATTTGTGGATGTTGAACCAACCTTGCAGCCCAGGGATAAATCCCACTTGGTCATGGTGAATAATCCTTTTAATGTACTGTTGGATCCTATTGGCTAGTATTTTGGTGAGAATTCTTGCATCCATGTTCATCAAGGATATTGGTCTGTAATTCTCCTTTTTGAAGGGGTCTTTGTCTGGTTTTGGGATCAAGGTAATGGTGGCCTCATAAAACGAGTTTGGAAGTTTTCCTTCCATTTCTATTTTTTGGAACAGTTTCAGGAGAATAGGTATTAATTCTTCTTTAAATGTTTGGTAGAATTCCCCTGGGAAGCCATTTGGCCCTGGACTTTTGTTTGTTAGGAGATTTTTGATGACTGCTTCAATTTCCTCAGTGGTTATAGGTCTGTTCAGGTTTTCTGTTTCTTCCTAGTTCAATTTTGGTAGTTGATACATCTCTAGGAATGCACCCATTTCGTCCAGGTTATCTAATTTGCTGGCATAGAGTTGCTCATAATATGTTCTTATAATGGTTTGTATGTCTTTGGTGTTGGTTGTGATCTCTTCTCTTTCATTCATGATTTTATTGATTTGGGTCATTTCTCTTTTCTTTTTGATAAGTCTGGCCAGGGGTTTATCAATCTTGTTAATTCTTTCAAAGAACCAGCTCCTAGTTTCGTTGATCTGTTCTCCTGTTCTTTTGGTTTCTATTTCATTGATTTCTGCTCTGATCTTTATTATTTCTCTTCTCCTCCTGGGTTTAGTCTTTATTTGCTGTTTTTTCTCTAGCTCCTTTAGGTGTAGGGTTAGGTTGTGTATTTGAGACCTTTCTTGTTTCTTGAGAAAGGCTTGTATTGCTATATACTTTCCTCTCAGGACTGCCTTTGCTGCATCCCAAAGATTTTGAACTGTTGTGTTTTCATTGTCATTGGTTTCCATGAATTTTTTTTAATTCTTCTTTAATTTCCTGGTTGACCCATTCATTCTTTAGTAGGATGCTCTTTAGCCTCCATGTATTTGAGTTCTTTCCAACTTTCCTCTTGTGATTGAGTTCTAGTTTCAAAGCATTGTGGTCTGAAAATATGCAGGGAATAATCCCAATCTTTTGGTACTGGTTGAGACCTGATTTGTGACCGAGGATGTGATCTATTCTGGAGAATGTTCCATGGGCACTAGAGAAGAATGTGTATTCCGTTGCTTTGGGATGGAATGTTCTGAATATGTCTGTGAAGTCCATTTGGTCCAGTGTGTCATTTAAAGTCTTTATTTCCTTGTTGATCTTTTGCTTAGATGATCTGTCCATTTCAGTCAGGGGGGTGTTAAAGTCCCCCACTGTTACTGTATTGTTGTCAATGTGTTTCTTTGCTTTTGTTATTAATTGCCTTATATAATTGGCTGCTCCCATGTTAGGGGCATAGATATTTACAATTGTTAGATCTTCTTGTTGGATAGACCCTTTAAGTAGGATATAGTGTCCTTCCTCATCTCTTCTTACAGTCTTTGGTTTAAAATCTAATATGTCTGATAGCAGGATTGCCACCCCAGCTTTCTTTTGGTGTCCATTAGCATGGTAAATGGTTTTCCACCCCCTCACTTTCAATGTGGGGGTGCCTTTGGGTCTAAAATGAGTCTCTTGCAGACAGCATATAGATGGGTCTTATTTTTTAATCCAGTCTGATAGCCTGTGTCTTCTGATTGGGCCATTTAGCCTGTTTACATTCAGGGTAACTATTGAAAGATATGAATTTAGTGCCATTGTATTGCCTGTAAGGTGACTGTTACTGTATATTGTCTGTGTTCCTTTCTGGTCTATGCTGCTTTTAGGCTCTCTCTTTGCTTAGAGGACCCCTTTCAATATTTCTTGGAGGGCTGGTTTCGTGTTTGCAAAGTCCTTTAGTTTTTGTTTGTCCTGGAAGCTTTTTATCTCTCCTTCTATTTTCAATGACAGCCTAGCTGGATATAGTATTCTTGGCTGCGTATTTTTCTCGTTTAGTGCTCTGAAGATATCATGCCAGTCCTTTCTGGCCTGCCAGGTCTCTGTAGATAGGTCTGTTGCCAGTCTAATGTTTCTACCATTATAGGTTACAGATCTCTTCTCCTGAGCTGCTTTCAAGATTTTCTCTTTGTCTCTGAGGCTTGTAAGCTTTACTATTAGATGTCGAGGTGTTGACCTATTTTTATTGATTTTGAGAGGGGTTCTCTCCTAGATTTTGATGCCTGTTTCCTTCCCCACATTAGGGAGGTTCTCTGCTATAATTTGCTCCAATATACCTTCTGCCCCTCTCTCTCTTTCTTCTTCTTCTGGGACCCCAATTATTCTAATGTTGTTTCATCTTATCGTATCACTTATCTCTCAAATTCTGCCCTCGGGATCCAGTAGTTGTTTATCTCTCTTTTTCTCAGCTTCTTTATTTTCCATCATTTGGTCTTCTGTATCGCTGATTCTCTCTTCTGCCTCATTTATCCTAGCAGTTAGTGCCGCCATTTTTGATTGCACCTCATTAATAGCCTTTTTGATTTCGACTTGGTTAGATTTTAGTTCTTTTATTTCTCCAGGAAGGGTTTCTCTAATAACTTCCATGCTTTTTTCAAGCCCAGCTAGTATCTTTAAAATCATGATTCTGAACTCTAGTTCTGACATTGTACTAATGTCCGTATTGAGTAGGTCCCTGGCAAACCGTACTGCCTCCTGTTCTTTTTGTTGAGGTGATTTTTTTCATCTTGTCATTTTGTCCAGAGGAGAATAGATGAATGAGAGAACAAAATGCTAACAGGTTAACAATGTCCCCAGAAAATATACTCTAAACAAATCAGAAAAGACCTGAAACCAGGGGAAAAGAAAGGGAAAGAAAGAAAAAAGAAAGAGGAAAAAAAAAAGAAAAAGATAAAAACAAACAAAAACAGAACAAAACAAAAAAAACAGAATATGATCAAATATGATCAGGCTAGTGCATAGATCAGTGCCACACACTAGATTTTGGGTGTACTTTGTTCTGTTAGAAGAAAGTGTCTCCTAAAATTTTAAAGAAAGAAAGACTCATCTATGTACAAAATAAGGGTTGATACAATGAAGGGATGGAATATGACTGTAAAGATGAAAATTATAAAAAATTTTAAAAAAGGAATTGATAAGGTGCTTGAAGAAAGAAAGAAGAGGATTAAAAAAAAGAAAGACAAAAAAAGGGGAGAGAGCGTGATCAGGCAGGAGACTAGAAGAAAGCCATACACTAGAGATTTAGGGTATATTTTGATATGTTAGAAGAAACTGTATCTCAAAATTTTAAAGAGAGAACTTTAAAACTTATATATATATGCCAAAAATAAGGGTAACTACTATGAAGGGATAGAATATGACTCTAAAAATGAAAAATAAAAATGTTTTTTTAAAAAAGGGATTGATAAGATGTTGGTTGAATGAGGGAAAAAGAAAAATTCAAAAAAAAACTTAAAAAAATTGACTTTGAAAGACTAATGAATCATGGTAAAAAAAAAGCCATGAATTCTATGTGCAGTATTCCCGTAGTGCTGGAATTCTGCCGTTCTCATTGATTGGTAAACTTGGTCTTGGCTGGCTGTTCTTGCTGATCTTCTGGGGGAGGGGCCTGTTGCCGTGGTTTCCAAATGTCTTTGCCAGAGGCGGAATTGCCCTGCCCTTGCCGTCCGGGCTAAGCAATCTGCTCGGGTTTGCTCTCGGGAGCTTTTGTTCCCTGCAAGCTTTCGGTACAGCTTTGGAGGACGAGAGTGAAAATGGCGGCCTCCCAATCTCCACACCGGAGGGGTCGCGAACTCGGGGCCCCGCTCCTCAGTGCGCTCCCAGAGAAAAGCAGTCAGTCAGTCACTCTCGTCTCCTGGGTCTCCGGCCGCACTCCATGCTCACCCGGCCTGTGACCGAGTGTTTCTATCTCTGGTACCCGACTCGGTATGGAGTCTCCAAACCCAGCAGATCCCTGTGGCACGTTCCCGCACTGCTTCTCCCGGGAAAGGGGAGTCTCCCCGGCTCTAACGCTTGTTGGGTCCCTGCTGGAGGAGCAGTGGCCTGACTGGTTCGCCGATCATGGTTTATGGCAACCCCGAGCTGAGAGCCCGCGCCTCAGCTCCGTCTCTGCAGCCGGCCTCCCTGCTCCGATACCTGGGAGCTCTGCCGCACTCAGGCACCCCTGGTATTTCTGTGACCCCGAGGGTCCTGTGACCACACTGTCCCACGAGGGTTCCACCCCCCACTTAGCCACTGGAGTGACGTCCCTCAGCAGAGCCATCTTCTAAAAGTTCCGATTTTGTGCTCCGCGGCTCTATCACTTGCCAGAAGCGGCCTACGGAGGCCCCCTACCCTGCCGTCTATCCTCCCGAATATCCCCTCGGATTCACTTCTCCACACGTCCTACCTTCCAGAAAGTGGTGGCTTTTCTGTTCAGAGAGTTGTTGCTATTCTTTTCTTGGATCTCCTGTTGGGTTTGTAGGTGTTCAGAATGGTTTGATCCCTATTCAGCTGAATTCCAGAGACCAGACTAAATCCAGATCTCCTACTCCTCCGCCATCTTGCTCCGCCCCCTTCTTTTTTATAGATTTTATTTATTTATTTAAGAGAGAGAGACACATCAAGAGAGGGAACACAAGCAGTGGGAGTGGGAGAGGGAGAAGCAGGCTTCCCGCCGAGCGGTCCCAGAACCCTGGGACCATGACCTGAGCTGAAGGCAGACGCTTAACAACTGAGCCACCCAGGCGCCCCTCAAAGTCTGCATTTTAATACAAAACCCAAGTGATTCATATTCATGGACTTTGAGGAACACTTGTCTAAAGTACTCATGATTGTGACTAGCAGTTGCTGCTATAGAATTTGTTATGTGCAAATGCTAGGGAGACCCATGTCTATTGAGCACCCGCTATATGCCAGCGCCTTTTTCACTACCAGGCCACAGTACATGAGGGTAGGATCCTTACTTGCTTATAGCTCACTCATTTATTCAATTCTAATTAGTGAGCAGTGTTTGCTAAACAGTGTGCCAAGTGTTGGAAATACAAAGGTGAACAAGATGTGGGCCCTGATTACCGTGAGGCTGCATTAGTGGGGCCATGCCCTGTGCATAGCACATGCTGCATGAGTAGTACCAAGGTGATTGGTTTCAGAAGATTGGTGTGGGACCCTTATCCAGGTAGCCTGTGAGCAGTGGGTAGGGTGGCACCGGCGATGTGGAGCCCAGGCTGAAGGTGAATAACTCAGTGTGTAAAAGAACATCATCATTACCGATGTTAAAAAGGAAGAAGTACTACGTGGCAACCCAGAGACATGGACATTTGAACTGTAGCTGATGTTAACATGAAACTGGGACCAAATAAGCTATATTCTTTGGCCAGTATGTTTAGTAAGTTGGCATTTTTGGTTTGTTTATTTGTTCACCTAAGTCCAAGAGTCTGAAAACCATGGCTCATGGGCCAAGCCTGCCTCACTGCTTGTTTTTGTAAATAAAGTTTTACTGAAAAATTGCCATGCTTATTCATTTACATATTATTCATAGCTGCTTTCACACTACAATGGCAGAGTTGAGTAGTGGCAACAGAGACCATCTACAAACCTGAAACTATTTACTATCCTAATTTTTATATAAAAAGTTTGCTGACCCCTGACCTAGTCTACTTTAGCTAAAATAAAAACATCTTCAATTACTTTTAAAAGTACATATATATTTAGATAGAAAAGGTTTACAATAATATAACAAAGTTATTTGTGATTCCCTATGGAGGGATTTGATTTAGAGGAATTTGGGAAATGGAATAATTTTTCCTTAATATGCTTTAATACTTTTTGAACTTTCAATGACCAGATTCTATTACTTTTTATACTTAAAAAGAGTATTTTGTTATATTAAATCACTTTTGCTATATTAAACTATTTTTATTGTTAGTTATATTTCACTATGTTTTTAATTATAAAAGCTATACATGTTTATTATATTTTTAAAAATACAGAGAAGCAAAAAGTAAATTAAAACCACCCATAGTATACCAACCAGAAATTTTGCTATTGCTTCTATTTTGATACATATTCTCCTAGTCTTTCATTTGAATGTGTTACTATTTTGGTGCATAGTCTTTTTAGTCTTTTGGCTGAGTATATGTGAGTACATGTACACATATACACTGAATGTATTCATTATCTTTCCTAAACTATTTTTGAAACTTTAATAATACATTGTGAACATTTTTCTGGGTTGTTAGTCAATTACTCAACATTTTAAATGGTTGCATAGTGTTCTATCCTATAGCAATGAATGATGATATGTTTAACTGATTCCCTATTGTTGGAAATTTATATTGTTTCCAGTTTTCTACTCTTACAAACAAAAGTATTTTACTCTTCTAAACAAAGCTAGTGTGAACTTTCTTGTAGATAAATCTTTGCAGATATCCATTATGACTTTTATAGTGTAAGTTTATGCAAATTGAACCACTGGACTAAAGCGTATGCAATCACTGTGATTCCGATCCCAATTCCTCTTTGGATGTGTGGGATTTCCCCCCACACCACCAAGCAATTCTCTGACACCTGCTGTGTGTCCGCCAATTCAACTCACTTCTGACACCTTCTGTCTGGAGATTGCATCATCAGATCCCACAGGTTAAGACCTCGGTCCTACAACTGTGCACCCCCCACCCCCAACTTCAGATGCCAATAGCAAGTCCAGATTTTCCCCTGTGCTTCTGACCAACCGGCTATAAATCAGAGGTTTCCATGACCCCCTCTTTGGGCTTGATTAATTTGCTAGAGGGACTCACAGAACCCAGAGAAACATTTTACTTGCTATATTACCAGTTTATCATAAAAGGATATAATTCAGGAACAGCCAGATGGAAGAGATGCATAGGGAAGGTGAAGGGGCTTCCATGTTTTCCCAGCACCTCCACCAACCTGGAAGCTTCCTGAACCTTTACTTTTGGGTTTTTCTGGAGGCTTCATTACACGATTGATTAAATCGTTGGCCATTAGTGACTGAACTCAATCTCTAGCCAGTCTCCCGTCCCTGGAAGGTGGGACTGAAAGTTCCAACCCTCTAATCACAAGGTTGTTTTTCCTGGCAACCAGCCTTCATCCTTAGGTGACCTAGGGGCTTTCCAAAAGTCACGTCATTAACATAACAAAGACACCTTTCCTCATCACTTAGGAAACCCCAAGGGTTTTAGCAGCTCCGTGCCAGGAAAGGACGAGACCAAATAAATATTTCTTCCTATTGTATCTTTTAAGTTTTGTTTGTTTGGTTGCTTGTTGATAAAGTTGTGCCAATTTAAATCCTTACCGGTAGTGTCTGAGAATGCCTACTTCCCAGGAACGTCATCTTGGTATTATCAAAACCAACCACAGAACATTTGCCACTTTCATTCTTGGTTTCGTGTTTTCTTAGCAGATATTCCTTCTCTTCCTATTGCCCACTGAAGCCTCAACTCCTCACTCTAATGCTGAGTAATCATTTTCACCCCATATTTCAGGAGCACTGAAGTCCTTAAGTAGTAATATCTGGCAATGCTAGCACTCGGTCTCAACATCAGCCAGGATGGACATCAGCCTCCGTGGGTACCTGCCCTGTTCTGCAGCTTCACCCAAACAGGAGTGGTGAGTGGTGAGTCTGGTGGGGCCATGTGACCTGGCCTATACTAAATCACAGACTGCAGAAAAGCACCAGCTCTACTGTAAGGATGGGTGGCCTCTCCCCTTCCCTCCTTGGCCAACATTCTCTAAAGAGTGGTATAAATGATCTGCCTCCACTCCCAATCCCAGGAGATTCTGCTGAATTTGAAAAATCAGACAGGAATGCCTAGCTGCCTGACCTAAGGACTTCCTTCTGGGTCTTATTCTTCTCACTGGAGCTTTTGATGTTTGCTCCTTTTGGGAAGATGTCTTGTCCACACCCTGCATTTAGTTCTTCATCCTCAGTTTCCTTTGCTAGCTCTTCTTTCCTTGAACTCCCCGTAAACATTCATGTTCCTAGGTTCCATCCTTAGTTCCTATCTCTTTTGTTCATGCTTTATGCTTCCAACCCTCTGACACTATCATCTGCAGGCGATCTACCTACTGTCCTTTGGCTGCCTCAAAACCAACCTGTCCAAAACACAACTCATCATCTCTGACTCCTTAACCCCCAAACCAATTCTTCGTCATGTTTCCTTCCTCTCTGAAAAGAGTCTTGGTCTACCAACTGCTCCAAGTTAGAAACCTCAGAGGCTCTTCATTTTTATCTTTCTGCCTTGTCTCAACATCCAACATGTCGGCAGAACCTGCTGGTTTTCTGTGTGAGGGCTTATTTGTGAGGACCTTCTAGAACTGAAACGCTAGCCTCCTCATTGTTGACCAAAACTGGTGCAGCAATTTTCTGTCTTATTTCCTGCTTCCTGATTCCCCCAGGTGGATTGTACCTTTCCTGCTGCTGTCGCAGCCATCTTCCTGCAGTGCAAATGTGATTGAATCCTTTCTCCATGAAAAGAATCTCTTAGTGACTTCTCATAGATGACAAAGGCCTTCATAATCTGGCTACCACCTTCCTTTTCTGGCTCACATCCTGTATGTCTGCCTGCCCTGCAGCCAGTCCCTTGTTCCCAGTGTGTCACGCGGTGGGTCTCAGCACACCCCGTGCCCTTTGCCCACAGTGCCCTGACCCAGCCCCCTTTGAGCCCCCTGAGACCTTGCCTCTCCTTCCCTCAGCATTACTCACTTCCTGCTTTCTGTCCCTTGGCACCTTGATCATATCACTGGTAAAGCAGTTATCATATTGTTATTCCAGTTAATCATACGCCTTCCCCTCCTCCCTGCCAGAGGATGAGTTCATTGCAGACAGGGCTTGCCTTATTCACCTCCTTCTCTCCAGGGCTCAGCACGGTGCCAGGCACAAAGGAGTCACTCTGTGAGTGTTTGCTCCTCTAATGACCTCACTAAGCTTGTTCAGTAACTGATGTTAAGACACAGATGTTAAACTGCTGGTTTTCTTAGTTTTATGTGACTCCAGTCAAGATAGCATCATATCAGTGATCAATTTCCATATTGATCTAAGTTTTTGTTGTTATTCATCACACATATATCTTATCTGTGTCAGGAGATAGAAGCACACTCCTTAAAGTTAGTGTGTTCTGGAGTTCCATTATAGATTCAGGAGGACTGGGCTTCCAGAAACTTAAATGCTCGTTTTCCACTCCAAACAGGAACACAAAAGGCAAATGAACACAAAGACGATCCCAGTTAGCAAACAAAGCGAACCTGTATTTCTAACAACTCCCTCACCAAATGCTTTGGGGTTTTAGTCTGTTCCTACTTGTTTAGAGAAATGCATTTGCTCCAGCCAACCATGCTTGGAGCAATTGATTGGCCTTAGGGACATTAGTAGTTATGCCTGGCAGCTGGTGTGCCTTGCTAGGAAGGTTACTTCACCTCCCTTTGCCTACTGGGGGCCTGGCCTGGAGGAGCCCCTCATATGCAGCTGTTGAGGGGTGTTGCCCATTATAGGTGCCTAGAAATTGCCTGCTATGTGTGGCCTTAACATTTGACCAGTCTAGATAATATTGCTGCTTTACCCCAAAGCAAGAGATGGTTTGATTGTGGTTACCTGGAGTAGGGCAGGTACAAGGTGGTTAGTTGGGAGCAGGGAATGCTCTTGCACTTTAAATTTCAGTAAGCAGAAAAGAAGATTTTTGTGGTTCGGGGATGGTTTTCAGAGGTTCTCTGAACTCCCTGAAACTGTATGGTCAATTATGTGTGGAAGTGCAATTTTCTGAGGGAAGAAGCATTGGTTTTTATCAGCTTATCAGAGGGGTCTGTGGCCTTAAAAATGTTAAGAACCATGGGCCTGGAGTCCTACAAACTGGAGACCTAAATGTGTATTGCTGTTAATGTCCTAGGGTATGATGGAGACAGCTCCAAGAGCAAGAGTCAGTCCTAGCATGGGTCCCCTGTCAGCCTTGTGCAGTGTGGGACATCTAGGTGGGGAAAGGAGAGAGCCTCACTTAAGACTGATAGGTGCAGTGATCAGCAGTAACAGGTGCCCCCGTTACAGGCCTTGTTTTATCAGACACTGTCAGTCGTCACACTCAGATGGGAGCTGCACTGCACTGCCTGGAGGAGGCTATGCCAGGCTCTGGAACGAAGCTTCTAGTGTGTGTGTGTGTGTGTGTGTGTGTGTGTGTGTGTGTGTGTGTGTGTGTCTGCCTGGATTCTGGGTGGCAGATGTTGGCGCCAGCTGCTGGGGGTGGGAGGTGCAGTCTATAATCCAGGAACCTTATCAAAGAGAGCTACCCAGTGATCCTTGTGTAAATGGAAGATGAGCCTTAGTCTTATTGAGCCAGGGCCCTCTAACCACCTCCTGTCAAAGCTCGCGGGTAGCTACAAGAGGTGCACTGGCTCTCACAACAATGTGGAGAGACCAAAGACAACCTGTCCTAGAGGAACATCTTCCAGGCGTGATGTCAGGCTTGTAGGTGGCTGTGCTACAGAAGGCGGCTTTTCCTCCCCTCACATGCTGGGAGAAGGTTCTGCGGAGGGTCTCTCCTGCTGGCCTCGCAAGGGCTTTCAGAATGCAGAAACATACCAGCCCTGAGTTCTCCTCGGAGACTGGAGGAGAATATGGACTGGAAATTGGGTGTGTTCAGATCGCTGGACTCCGTGTTTTGTTTTAATGCCCTGGGTTTAGTGGATGGGACGTTGTCTGGGGGCACTCCTTGACTCAACAAGGTTCCTGATGGAAATGTGCTTATTCAGAAGCAGATAGGCACTTCCTTTGACAGGATCTCTCTGCTCCTTGTACTCAGAGTCAGTTCTACTCTAAATTCCTCAGCTTTCCCTGCAAGTGAGTGGAAGGCCTTTGTGTTCCTTGCTGAAGGAGGAAAAGATTATGCCATGAGATTTCAGCTCGAGCTGGTCTTCATGCATATTACATTCAGATTTTTACAATGAGTGTTTGATTTGTTGTGGAGGAATATTTATTTCCAAATCCACCAAATGCTTCTCAAGGCAGCCTCCACACAGATTTTAATTGCTAAACCCACTTATTCTGACTCAGTGTCTGTTTGGTAAAATGTCTAGAGATACAAAAAGTGGGGAGATAAGAGAGCTGGGCCCAGATGCTTCTCTATGACTAACAGAATGTCCACCCAAAGTTGGGAGATGAGCAGCCCACTGGCGTGTCATAGGTGGGTGGATTTCTCATAATCTTATTTAAAGCTGTGCCCTGTTGTACTAAAATTATAATTTGTGAATAAGCATTAAATTAGAGCGTTGGGCTGAGCTGACTCACTGCCGGGAACTGGGACAGGGTCTGAGAGATGTCTCTGTGTCACAGTCAACTCAGACGAGTGGAGAAGAGCAGAAGACACCTGATGGGGAGCCTGTGCGTGGCTTCTACAGCTGACCAGGCTGACTGGGACATAGGGCTTTCTCTCCATTCATTCTCTCTGTCCCTTTAGAAGAAGAATGGGCTTATGTTTCAGTGATCCTCACTGGGTCAGCCAGTGGATCTCAATGAAAGATGTTTGAAAATCAGAGTTTGGGGCTTTGGGTCATGTACCCAAATCTCTAGGATCTCTAGGACGGTCCTTGCAGTGGAAGGTGGGGCACGGGACACACAGAAATTTGGAAAGTGGTTTCAGGGCTAGATTTGTCCTCACCATTTCAAGTCATGGCTTTGGGGTCTTGGGAGGAGTAGGTGATCTTCCCAAGGTGGCATGTACCATTCTGCTGAGCTCTGTCTCTCTGGCAGGTGCGAGCAAGCTCATTGCCTTAAGCTGCAGTTCAAGTGCTCAGTGGCTCGTTGTAGCAGCTGTTGGAAAGTGTTGTTTCTGTGACAAAAGGAGGACTGTGGATGTGAGTATGGATGAGGGAACCGCTGGCATCTATTCCCATTAATTTGAATTCCAATTTAATTTGAATCCACTCACCATATTACTTCTTCGACTTCATATTGAAAACAGAATAAGGTTCTGAGGTAACAGATTTTAGGAAGCGTAAGTTTTTCATAGAAACAGGGTAGAGAAATCCCTGAGGCCAAGGATGCTGCTAAAGATCCTACAATATTCAGGACAGCCACAATAAAGAATTATCTGGCCCAAAAGGTCAGTAGGATCACTCTTGAGAAACCCTGTTGTAAATGGATCCCAAAGCACAGCAATTGCACGTTCTCTTCCTCTTATGACTGTCTTTTGCATTTTATGCATAATAATCAGCAAAGATTTTGGGAGCATCGTCTGTGTGCCAGATAGATGCTTGGCTAAGTGGGAGGCTAACAGATGACTAAGGCCAGTTAGGGAGAGACAAGAGGACCACTGGGGCTCATGTCTCTCCTCTCCTAGATCGAAAGCTCCCAGGGAGATGGTGCATCTCCTGGACTCTCACAGCATTAGTGATGGTGCCTGATGGTGACCCCCATTCTTAACAAAGTCCTGTATGCATTGGGAGTGGGGTGGGTGAGCACACCTCCCCCTGGGGCCTGTGTTGATTCCATCCTGGTGAGTTCAGCTGGCCTGCGGTGCTGTTCCGAAGGCCTCCTGGTTTCTCACCGTGTGGCTTCTCATTCCAGCGGGCAGATTTCTGTTAGTAACTGAGATTGTCTCAAATGTGACTGAGAGTCCAGAGCTCATTCTCTTGCTCAACAGTGATTATTCCCAGCTGACTGCAGATTTCTTCAGAAAAGCCCCCACATCCGGCCCCAGGAAGTCCTGCTCAGTGAGGGTGTCCTGGCAAGGGAGCTTTGGAGAAGGAGGAGAATCATCTGGGTCACTCACAATTCTGTCATTCTAACCTCCGTCCATTGCAAATTGAGCCACAAGAGCTCAGGGGCCTGCAAAAGATTGTTTCACGAGGAGGAATTCAGGCTTGAGGAAGATGGAAAAGCCAACGCTTAGGATTCAAAGGCTGCCTAGACCTGCCCCAGCCCTACCCCAGCCCACCTAGGGAGAGGCCTCTATTTCCACTGCGATGGAGCATGAGAGCTAGAGCAATTGTGCTGCTGATGGACTGATAGCATAACATGTCTCTTTACCCTCACACATTTATATTCTCCAGATTCTGTGCCAAGGAGCTCAGGGTAGGGCGGAAGGTGCTGCAGTTATTGCAAGCGGTCTGTGACCTGTGCAACAAGGCTTGCCTGTAGATAAAATACATAATATTTCACACATGCATGTTCTATTTTTTAAGTGTATGTGAATGCTGCTGCGATGAAACTACAGAGATTAGCTGAGGTGCTGAATTCAGAGTGAATTGTCATTGCTCTGCTGCCTCAAACCACAACCCATTTTGAGTCTGTCTCCTAGCTTGCTTCCAATCCCTTCCTGTTTCTACCTCTCCAATCAGGAACCAGGTCTTGTCAAGTGCTCCGTCTTAAGTCTCATGTATGTGTCCTTTCTTCCCCCCCTTTGTCACCCAGGTCTGGCCCTTATCACTCCACCACTCCAAGATGACCAGAGCTGCCCACCTGGTCCATCTCTGAGGCCTGTTCCAGACCATCCAAGATACTGCCACCAAATAAATCTTCCTACTGGTCCATACAACTCCTTGTTTTAAAAATAGTTTGAACTTTAGGTCTCCTTAGCCTGTTATTCAAAGAGCTTCACAGTGTGGCATTGAGAGACATTACCATTCCTTCAAATAAAGTAATTAGGTTCTCCCCTCCCCCACCTCAAGAAACATCTCTTGAACACAAAATGAGAGTCACATTATCATTTACATGCTCTAATATTTTTAAAATAACTTTAAAAATAAGGTTTAAGTGTCCCATTACAATACCTATCAATTTATAATTACTGCATAGAATTATTTTATTTTTATCATACCCTTCAGAATAAAAAAGTGTTCAATAAACATATATACAGACAATAGTATTATGCAGTGCAATGAATAGAAAGCTTTTTTCATTTTCCCCGGATCTCATTTTTTTAAGGAAAGAACTTCATTTCTTATTATTCCCTTTAAATAAGTTGTCCCCAAATCCTAGTGTTCTACAGAGTGCTATGCACCAGAAAATTCAGCAACTGTCAATTTGGTTAACTGGCACCAGGTCTGTAACATTTCAACCTTTCACCTTCAGCCTGCTTGGATGCGAGAGGTGAGGAGCCGAGAAAACAAGTCCAAACAGGACCTCCTGGCTCCCTCTTGTGGGGAGCAGGGAGAAAACATGCAGGAAGAAAATTTGGCAAATACTATTTTATTGAAACAGCCCAAGGAACGTGACCTGCAATATATGGTATGAGACAGAGTTGTATTTTGCTGTGTACTGCAAAAAGGATTTGAAACCATTGGGGGCTGGATAATAAATCAAATAAAGAGAATGTGCAGATAATTAAAATGTCAAATTTTAGCTGATGGTTTAATTGTTTGTCAACAGCAAAGCTTCCCCCCAGGGCAGTTTACAAGGAACAAATTGGTTTTGGGATCTTTTTTCCCCCACTCTGATCCTGATCCAGAGGGGGGGCCACAGTGAAGGTCTCTGCTTCTGGCCGAGAGTCACATCCAGGCGCTTAGGCTCACCAGCTGCAGTCACTCCAGGCCTCAAGGGGTCCTGAGTCTGCCTGGGGGTCAGCACAGAACCTTGTGTCTGTGGTTCCATTCATGTCAGCAGTTTCTCCTGACTGCTGTCAACCAACCCTCAAGGCCTCCCAGCCTGGCCCCTGGTCAGTCACCAATCAGCACATGAACGTTTCATGCCTTCCCCTTCTTCCAACTAGAAACAAGATGCAGGCGACAGGGACCATGGTTAAGGTTTACTCCCCAGGAAAGGGGTGGGGGCATTAAGGGCAATGATTAGCATGTCTAATACAACCTGTCATGCATGAAATGCATTAAGCGTTTGGCATGTTCAGCTTCAATGATTGCACCACGTGCTCCTCAATGCTGATGGCAGAGAGACAGCAACGTTTGAGTGTATCTGACTGTTAGAACATTGGAGAAGTCCCTGCTAGTGGCATTCCCTTTTGCTTTGTTAAATCTGGCCTGCCTTCCTGGTCTTATGTTATGGGTCATTTATGCTAGAAGGACCTCCTCAAAGTCCCCCAAGGCTGGATGAGATGATTCTCCCATGCCCCCAGCACCCAGACCATATGCTGATCATTGTGCTAATTACTCTATACTTTGCCAATTTACTTGGCTGTCACTACCATCAGGTTCCCTGCCTCTTGGAGCAACTGTGTCTTACTACTTTTTGCAACCCAGGGCCTGGTGCTGTCCCTGGCATCCTGCGAGGGGTGTCAGGGAAGGCTTGCTTCCCATATGATATGATATAACTGTGTCTCAAGAATGACTAAGGATGGGGCACCTGCGTGGCTTAGTTGGTTAAGCATCTGCCTTCAGCTCAGGTCATGATCTCAGAGTCCTGGGATTGAGTCCCACATCAGGCTCCTTGCTCAGCCGGAAGTCTGCTTCTCCCTCTCCCTCTGCCCCTCTTCACCCTCACTTATGATCTCTTTCTCTCTCTCTTAAAAAGAAAAAAAAAGAATGACTAAGGATCTTCCAGGGAGGCCGAGCACTCTGGAAATAAGTGACAACATGAACACGGAGAGTGCCATCATCAGACATGGACAGGAAGCAGCTCTTGAACTAGGCACTGCACATCTAGCCCTCTTTCAGCCCCTTTCTTCCCACAAGGAGTGAGGAGACTGTGGGACAAAGGGATGTGGTCATGCAAAGCCCACATCTCCCAGACTGCTCTGGGTTCTATGAGCCCAGAATTCCCTGCTCTAGTGGCCCTGAGCCTACTTCCAGAGCCTGCATGGGTCTCCTCCATGGGCCTCCTTCCGGGGTCATGCCCTGCCAGGGACGCCCAAACCTTCAGCCCAAGAGGTGGCTGTCAGGAGGTGTGTGGATGGAGCTTGGATACTTGTGCTGGACTGTCCACACTCATGCCTGAGATATCCTGTGGCACAGGACAAACCCAGCATGGGAGAGCAAGGGGCAAGCTGGGGGCTGGGAGCCAAGGGCTGGCTTTTCCTGGACCAGAAGAAGTCCAGTTATTCCAAATACAAACCCAGTCTTCCCCGTTACTATGAACATATTTGTCAAGGCCAGAGGAAAAAATATGCGAAGCCATTAAAACAGCTGAAATATAAAAGACAGACAATACCAAGCGCTGGCGAGAATGTGGGGAAACCGGAGCCCTCATGCATTGCTGGCGGGGTGTAAGAGGGTACACGCAGCTGCTGTGGAAAGTTAAACACAGAGCTACCTGTGACTTAGCAAGTCCCCTCTAAGCAACACACGCAAGAATTGAAAACATATGTCCACACAAAAACTTGTACATGGACATTCACAGTAGCATGCTTTGTAATAACCGAAAGGTAGAAGCAACAGAAATAGCCCTCAAATGATGAATGAATAAATAAAATGTGCTCTATTCATACAATGGAATATTATGCAGCTCTATAAGGAATAAAGCACTGACAGGCTCCCATGAGATGAACCTTGAAAACCTTATGTTAAGTTCAACAAGCTGGTCACAAAACGTCACATACCATTTGATTCCGTTCATATGGCAGTTCCAGAACGGGCAAATCCATAAAGGCGGGAAGGTTAGTGGTTGCAAGGGGCTGCGGGAGGGGGGAATGGGCAAGGACTATTAATGGATATGTCTCTTTTTGGAGTGATGAAAATGTTCTGAAGTGGATTGTGGTTATGGTGTTATGATTCTGAGAACATACTAAAAATACTGACTTGTACACTTCATTATTTTTTTTAAGATTATATTTATTTGAGAGGGAAAGAGAGAGTGAGCACACATGAGCAGGGGGAGGAAGAAGCAGACTTCCCACTGAGCAGGGAGCCCAACATGGGGCTCAATCCCAGGACCCTGGGATCATGACCTGAGCTGATAGCAGACGCTTAATGGACTGAGCCACCCAGGCACCCCTGACTTGTACGCTTTAAAATGGTGGATTTATATACGTGAATTATATCTCCACTTAAAAAAGAGAAAATATGTATTAGACAGTTTGTTAGCTTGATTAGAAATTGTAATATTTAGACATACGGTGCACAGGTCTCCATTGGTACTGCAAATATTACCGGGAAGCCTGAACATGGAGATGTGAGACAGCTGCAGGTGCTTTGTTAAGTCAGGTTTTCTGATGAACCTGGACTTCGTATTTGAAGCTGGAGCATAGATAGAGCCAGGTTGTGGAAACTTATAAACCATGAGAGGAGCTCAGACTTTATCAGGGAGGTCTTGGTTGTACGCAGGCACTGAGAATCTTAAACCAGAATCTGCATTTTCAGATAAACCATTCTGGCAGCTGGTGTGGAGGACAGATTTGAGGGTAACAGGACTGGAGTCAGAGAGGCAGTCAGCTGTTGCACTAGTCCAGGACAGAGGTGGTGCAAGCATGACCTAAAGCAGTGATGGTAGAAATGTAGCAGAGGGAGAGGGCAGGTAAGAGAAATATTTAACCGATAAACTAAGTGGGAGTTGGATCTAAATTGGTTGTGGGAATAAGAAGGTGGAGGAAGAGTCAAGGGTGACTTGGTATGGGGGATGGTGGTACCACCAACTGGGCAGAGAAAGATGACCTAGTGAGTTTAAAGTGTGACTGAGGAAATGACCAAAGAGCATGTAGATAAGGAGAGTTCAAGGCTGGAGGCCGACATATGAGGGTCCTCAGCATATTGCAGCTCAAGCCATAAGAGTAGATGAAATTTTGTGGTATTTGAGGGGAAGGATGAGAGTTGGTACCCTGGGAGCTACTAACATCATTTAGACTAAGAAACAGCATGCCACAGAAACCACAGAGGGAGAATGGTCCAAGAAGGGTGATCAAGGAGGATCAGGATACAAGGCCATGGGTTTAGTTACAATGATGATGAGTAACCTTTGCCAGCAGTTTCAGTGGGATGGTGGGAGAGTTACCAGCTCTCGGCTGAGGAATGAGTGTGAGGTCAGGAAGTGAAGGCAGAGAGCAAAGGCCACTGAAGGAGGTTGACTCTGAAGACAGAAGGATGAGGTCAACGGAGGGCTTTTTCTAAAGGAGAGGAGGCAATGGTTAAATGATTATTTATTTATTTGCCATTTTAAATGAAAATATTACATATATGTGGTAAAAAATCAAATGCAATAGCAAATGTATAAAATGCAAAGTATAATTCCATTCATCTCAGACCACTACTCCCTCTCTCTAAGAGTAATTATTATGATCAATTTTTAAAATATCTTCCAGAAAAAAATTTGTACATAGGGAATTCCCTCTATTTTTTAAAAGATTTTATTTATTGGGGTGCCTGGGTGGCTCAGTCATTAAGCGTCTGCCTTTGGCTCAGGTCATGATCCCAGGGTCCTGGGATCGAGCCCCGCATTGGGCTCCCTGCTCTGCGGGAAGCCTGCTTCTCCGTCTCCCACTCCCCCTGCTTGTGTTCCCTCTCTTGCTGTGTCTCTCTCTGTCAAATAAATAAAATCTTTAAAAAAAAAGATTTTATTTATTTGAG
Source organism: Eumetopias jubatus (assembly GCF_037043125.1). Lineage (NCBI taxonomy): Eukaryota > Metazoa > Chordata > Mammalia > Carnivora > Otariidae > Eumetopias > Eumetopias jubatus. The sequence continues at coordinate 56,750,560 of NW_028274815.1, read as the reverse complement.
AGAAAGAGAGAGATAGAGCAGGAGCAGGGGGCAGGGAGAGGGAGAACCAGGCTCCCTGCAGGGAGCCCATCGATGCCAGGCAGATCCCAGGACCCCGGGATCATACCTGGGCCAAAGGCAGATGCTTAACCAACTGAGCCACCCAGGCATCCCTGGAATTCCTTCTCTTTAAAGATGAGAGAGAATTGGCAGAGTTTAAATACTGATGGGAAAGGACCATATAGAGAAAATGGTAAAGACAGATGGAATATTGATGAGAGAAAGCTAGTAACTGGTGATCACTCCCAGGGGGTAGGATGGAACCCAGAGGCAGGGGAAAGAAGATTCTTGGCTAGGCAGGCAGAAATGCATGCTTTCTGCTGAGAGTAAAGCAAAGGGCAGAGAACAGAACTAGTGGAAGTGAGGAAGCCAGAGAGGTTAAGGGCAAGAGGCCATGAGGCCATGATTTTCAATGTCGGAAGTGGCATGGTTCAAGTGGGTGAGGCTGGGGTCTTGGGGGATAGAGTGAAGGTAAAAGTCCTGGAGGATTGAGTAATTTTGAGCCTGGGGTGTTAGATGGAATGAGGTCATTACAGTAGATGTTGAAATCTCTTAAGGTGATAGCAGGTGCCAAAGTTCTCAGTGGAGGTGGGCATGGCCTACAAATAAGAGTGCTGGCTGTGGTAGATGTTGGGAGTGTCAGAGGAGGAGAAGCTTGGCCAAAGGTGGAAGACTAATGTCTTGGAAGCAGCAACTGTGAATAGGATGCCTATCTGCTGTGTCTTCTTGCCTTGGGTCAAGGGAGTATGGGGAAGCAGGAGGTGGACAACATATTCAGCAGAAAGGCTGAGGAGCAGAGGAGGTTATACATGGAAAGAAAGGTTCTAATGTATTCTGGATGGACAACAGACTGGAAGAAATGGGGTGGCTGTCAGTGGCCCAAGGAACCAGCTGGAAGAAGCACCATGAAGAAAGGGGAAGATGTGAAATGGGATGGATAGGATGGATGGGGGGCAAGGAATATGGATGAAGCAACAGGCCCCAGTGTTCCCGTCTTTGATGGCTTTTGTTTTGGTGCCAGAACTGGCTGCAAGTTCCAGCCAGGTCTTGGCAGGGCCTAAATGGAGCAGCTGCTCTATCTTCTTGGCCAGGTGGCAGTCATGATTATTAGCCATAAGGTCCATTGGTAGGGGTCAGTTACACCTGGGTTGAATACCAGTTGGGTGTTGTATTAGTTTGCCAGGGTTGCCGGTCCCATAGACTGGGTGGCTTAAAAAACAAAAGTACATTGTCTTACAGTTCTGGCTAGAATTCTGAAATCAAGGTGTTGTTAGGGTTAGTCCCTTTGGAGGACCACGAGGGAAGGATCTGTTCTAGGCCTTTCTCCTTGGCTTGTTGATGGCCATCTTCTCCCTATATCTTTTCACATCGCTTCTATGTGTGTCTCCAAATTTCCCACTTTTATAAGGATTCCCTAATGACCTCATTTTAACTCGATTACTTCTTTAAACTCCCACCTCCAAATAGCACATACTGAGCTACCAGGGATTAGGACTTCAACACATGAATTTGAGGGGACACAATTCAACCCATAACAAGTATCCTTGGGCAACCATTCTTAGCTTCAGTTGCCCTGTCTCTTAACTGATAACCATAGCAGTACCAACTTCACTGAATTGTATGGATGAATGGGAGCAATGTCTGGCACATTTTATTTTTTTCCTTTCTTTTTTTAATTAACATATAATGTATTATTTGTTTCAGGGGTACAGGTCTGTGATTCATCAGTCTTACACAATTCACAGCGCTCACCATAGCACATCCCCTCCCCAATGTCCATCACCCAGCCACCCCATCCCTCCCACCTCCCACAACCATAACTGTATCTTGGTTTCATCTTGTTTCATTTTTCCCCTCCCTTCCCCTATGATCCTCTGCCTTGTTTCTCAAATTCCACATATCAGTGAGATCATATGATAGTTGTCTTTCTCTGATTAACTTATTTCACTTAGCGTACTACCCTTTAGTTCCATCCACATCGTTGCAAATGGCAAGATTTCATTTTTGATGGCTGCATAATATTCCATTGTATAATCTATACCACATCTTCTTTATCTATTCATCTGTTGATGGACATCTGGGCTCTTTCCATAGTTTGGCTATTGTGGACATTGCGTGTCTGGCACATTTTAATGCTGGCTACAAATGATCATCAGCATCATCATTACCATCATCATCTGGATCTCTTCACTTGCCTTGTGGACTGTAAAACCAGTGAGTTCTTTCCATTAATCATCCTCCTGAACTTACCTTACAGAGAGACCCAGGCTAGAGCTACAAAGAATAGCTATAGGGCAAAGCTTAGGTCCTCCATGATTTGATTTTTTTTTTTCCATACAGATGGAATCAGCTTTAAAAGGATTACCAGGTTCAGTTTTGCAATCGCAATAGGGTAACATATTGAGGATGGGTGGGAGAGGGAGAGAGAAATCCTAACACTTTAATTTGGGGCGGGGAGGAGAAGAGAGGGCATGTTGGCTTTATGATCTGTGTGTAAGTCACAGAGCTTTAGGTTCTGCTGTGGGAAGGATTTTTCTTTTCTGTCCTGTCACTCTGAACCACTGCCCCACCTCCTGGGCCTCAAGGAAGTATTATGCCACTTACCCCCAAACCAGAGGTTGAGAGTGGTATCAGAATTTGTGAGAAAGGCAGATTCTGTTGGGGGCATCTGGAGCTGACTGCAGTCATGCTGTAAGCTCATCTGGAACAGGGCTTTCTTAGGAGCCCAGAAATCCTGCAGGTGAATAGGAATCTTTTATACCTGTAGTTCTCAAAATGTGGTCCCCAAATCAGCAACATGGGGGTTGCCAAACTTTTATATAAGGAGTCAGAGAGTAAATATTTTTGGCTTCAAGGGCCCAGAGGCCACATGCAGTCTCTGTCATAGCTACACCACTGATGTCGTGTGAAAGTGGCCAGAGACGCTAGGCCAGTGAATGAGTGCGGCTGTGTTCACAGGTGTACAAAACAGGTGGCAGGACGTTTGGCCACGAGCCATAGTTGGTTGACCCCCATCTTAGTGCAGTTATTAAGAGTGCTCTCTTTCTCTCTTAAAAGTGTCCTGGTTAGGACACTAAATTTTATAGTGTTCCCACCTAGGGGTCTAGCTGGCAGGGCTGGAGAAGCAGTGGTGATACACTGTGTTTGCCACACTCAGCCGAGAAGCAAACTGGCAAGCAGACTGGCATGTTTGTGCAGCTTTAGAGGCGGGGAAATTAAAGCTACTGAGGAAAACCTTTGTTCTTAATCACTCTCCTTTTTAGTGTTCTCTCCGCCCTCTCTTCCTCCCCATTGTGGATCTGGGACTTTGAAGACCATCTTCAAAAGGACCATGGCTTTGAGGTGGCTTCTGTCTTAGATTCTCCTGCCTGCTCAGGCCTTCCCTTCTCTGGGGTGGCAGCCTGAGCCGGGCCGCAGCTAACTTCGTCAGGGTGAAGATACAGCTCTTCAGGACAAATAACCCTGAGCAATTTAAGAGAAAGTACCTATTTTCCCCCCAAATAATGAACACTTTTGAAATTATGTAGGAAATCTCTGATCCCTATATATTAATCCCAAGAAATTGAAAACAAGATACCTTATCTTGAAATGACATTTTTCTCTGAAAAGCTCAAAGACCATTGAAAGCATCATCAACATGCATTCACTGAACACTCTAGAATCCTCAAAACCCTTGCTAATGGGCAGCATAAGCACTTTTATCCAAGTTAACTAGGAAAATTTGAAGGGCACCCTTCACTCCAGAATGCCCACCACCTATTTCTGGCCTAAAGCCTGCTTTGTATTTTCCACAGCATGAAAATAAAAGGGGCCATCTGGGTTACCATGATGACTGAGGTCCCCACTCTTTCCCACTTCATAACTGGGCCAAGGTGGCTACCAATCTGCAAATGCCTCTGAGAGGTGGGGACAAGAAGCCAGATTGGGCTACTCTACAGGACTCTTGGGAATTTGCCTGGTGGCTGTGGTATAACTTTTACTCAAAACCTATTATAGACTGTGTCTCCCTAAAATTCATCTGTTGAAACCCTAATCCCCAAAGTGATAGTATTTGGAGGTGAGGCTTTTGGGAGGTAATTAGGTCATAAGGGTGAAGTGCTCATAAATAGGATCAATGCCTATATTAGTCAGAGTTCAGCAGGGAAACAGAACCAATAGGATAAATAGATGATAGATAGATGATAGATAGATAGAAATAGATATAGATACATACAGATAAGAGATTTATTATAGTAATTGGCTCATGGAGGTATGGAGGCTGAGAAGTCCCACGATTTGCCATCTGCAAGCTGGAGAACCAGGAAAAGTTGGTGGTATAATTCAGTCTGAATCTGAAGGTCTGAGAACCAGGGGGCTGCTGATGTAAGTCCTGGAGTCTGAAAGCCCAACAACCAGGAGCTCCAATGTCCGAGGGCAGAAGATGGACATACCAGCACAAGAAGAGAGAGGGAATCCACTCTCCCTTCACTTTTTGTTTCATTCGGGGGCCCCCAAGGGATTGGGTAATGCTGCCTGCATTGGTGAGGGTAGATCTCTTTATTCAGTCTACTGAGTCAAATGGTATTTTCTTGTAGAAACATCCTCGCAGGCACACCCAGAAATAATGTTTAACCACTACCTGGACATCCCTGAGCCCCATCAAATTGACACATCAAACTAACCATCACACTATGCTGATAAGAGGAGACACAAGAGAGATGATCTCTCTCTTTGTCACATGAGGACACAGTGGGAAGGCAGCCTTCTCCAAGCTGGGAAAGGGCTCTCGCCAGAACCCAATTCTGCCGGCACCTTGATCTTTAACTTTTAGTCTCCAGAACTATAAGAGAAATGTGTGTATTTTGAGCCCTCAGTCTATGGTATTTGTTATATAAGCCCGAACAGACTAAGACAAAGCCTTTGTGAAGGAAGAGGTGGAAGTGAATATGGACCCCTCCTCTGACACCCGTTCTTGGGAGCTGCCTCGCTCACAGTGAGGCAGTGACCTGGTGTGGATAACATGACCACATTTTGCAGAACGAGTAACTCAACATGGACAGGTAGTTCAAGTTGGACACCTAAGGTAGTTTTACAGCTGGGCCATTTTCTAAAAGCCACTGGGAAAGATGTTCTGTAACAATATATTTTCACATACATTTCCATTATAAAGCAGTAGCAGGTTACAATGTCTATATTATGGTTCTAGTAAGCCAAATACATACGATTTTCTATAATGACTTTGTCCCCTTTTCATCATCAAGGGGCGCTCAGGGCTTTGGGGGGTCGTCCAGCACTTTGCTCTGATTGGTTTTGGCATGACTGGTCTTGTCTGGTCCCCGGCGGGGGGGGGGGTGCTCTACTCAGGGCTAGGTCTTGTCTCTCTAGCTCTGGCATCAGGCTCTGTTTGCAGCTGCTCACATGATTTTTCTTGTTTCCATGCTGAGTTTCCCAGAGTCTCTGTCTACTGATTCTCTCAGCATTTCCAAGTCCTAGCCAAGAACCCCTGGCTCTCCTGCTCACCAGCATAGACTGGGCAACTAGCCTCTCTGCCATCGCCTCCCTTCTGCTCCTGTTCCAAAGTGCTGGTGTCTTCTGCACCTGGGACACCAACCTGGGACACCGAGGGCTCACCCTCACATTACCCAGAGTGGCCTTCAAGCCTAGGAGGGTGAAGTTTGCTTTTCTTCTTCTTGGAGAACCAGACCCTTGTCTTGTACTCACTATTTCCTGCCTTCCACTTTCACCTTTATTTTTTCTCTGCTAAAAACTATACTTTATCAGATCTTGCATCCTCTTTACATGCAGTTTATAGTAAAATTCTGGACTAAGATCTTAAGTTTTGCTCTTGATGTCAAAAAGAAAGCTTTGGAACTTAGTAAACCTTTTTCTTTTTAAATAAAACATGTTTTTCAAGGCCACTGTCTCTTTATGGATCTTAAAAATCCCATGTTGAAACTGCATCTATGACTTCTCTGACTTTGGTGGTGGTGGCTCCCCCTTCCCAGGGTGCACAGGGAATGACATTAATTCAGTAGGGCTGGCTTGGCTAGGAAAGAGAGACTCCCAGCACTTAAAATGACGTTTTAATACCTCAAAGATATTTCCCTACACATTCTTTCTTGGATTTATTTTGCATTTAAGATATTAAAATCATACTTGTGAATGTAACAACCTCAAATAACTACACATTTAAATCCATGGATTAGTGTAAGCTTACAAATTAGCAAGGACTATAGATCTTGTGTCTGCTGGAACCTCATCTTTAAGTCCGGTTGTAGCATCCTGTACCACTTAGCCACTGGCCAACAGGGGTGAGCCACAGACACTTCCAAGCCATTCAGAGCAAAGGTTTTTTTTTTTTTTTTTTTTATTTGATACATGATACCTGTTTGCTCCTGGTCATGTCACCATGTATAGTTGTGCAGCCTGTGCACTGCACAATTCCAGGGGGCTCTGGTCCTTAGACTAGACTTTGTAAAGTGAATGGTGCCCCCCTAGAGTCCTGTCTCTTCCCACTCCACCTGATCTCATTTCAACCTGACCTTTAATCCTAGGCTCCCATCCTTTTCCTCATTCTGTCTCTGTACCTCTGGAATTAGACTGGACACCCTGGTAACACGCTTAGCTCTCTCTTAAGAACTTGGTTCTGACTTTCCCACTGGCACTGGGACTCCAGATTTCCTCTGGGGGGATACCCTGCCCCATTTAGTTACTTGTCCCCTCACTCAGCCACGGCTGGGCCCCTAATGTTTGCCGTAAGCTTATGGGGGTGCTTTGGATAACTCCAGTTTCAGAAAAAATTGCTGCTCTTAAAAACATCCAGACTCAATCAAGTAAGAATTTAAAATCTCCTATAACATTATGCTGTCTCTTCTCCGAGTGATGGGAGCAGCATGGAGTAGCGGGAATGGTTCAGTCAGAAGCTGGTTTCTGTGGGGTGCCTGGGTGGCTCAGTCAGTTAAGCATCCGACTCTGGTCTCAGCTCAGGTCTTGATTTCGGGGTCGTGAGTTCAAGCCCCACGTTGGGCTCCATGCTGGGCATGGAGCCTACTTAAAAAAGAAAAAGAAGAAGAAGAAGCTGGCTCCTGGGTTCTGCTTCTGCCTCTGCCAGTAACTAGCTCTGACCTCCATGTGTTTCTTTACCTCTTGGTCTTCGTTCCCCCCTTGATGGCAGAGACAGCCACCAGATGATTTCTAAAGGCACCCTGCTCTAAGGCTTGACAATTCCTAGGCATGCTTCCTATGAGACATTAATTGTGTTGCTGAACTCATAAGGGCCAGATGCTGCTCGGCTTTGCTGAAACTCAGAAGGAACTTCTCCCAGCACGTTATTTCATTTGCTGTGAAAACAGTGAGTTGAGTGTCTGCATATGCATGTGAGGAGCTGCTGGGAGGAGGTGTTTGGTTTGTTTTAGCGTGAAGGATATTTGGTTTCTCCATGTGCTCCGTAGAGCATGCAGCAGCTTGAAGTTCAAGTGAGCTTGCTGTGTTGTTGGTGCTTCTGAACCAGCGCGGGGATTGCTGTCACGAGATTTTTTTGGACAGCGATTTAGACACATTCCTGCCAGGAAAAGCCTGGGAAAATTCCCCTTCGCTCCATGTCCTGAAGCTATTTTCATTTGTTTTTGGTGTGTGACACCCTCTTTTCTGAGTAAATCCCTCACTGAGAGCTCAGTGTGACTTTCCTGATAAAGCTGGGATTCCTGCTGGTCCTCCTTTGCAGAGGGATTTTGGCACCCGTGGAAAGCTTTCTTTCATCCGCCCACAGGTGGGTGTGTTCAGTTCTGGTCTGGGCATGTGACTACAGCTAGGGTTTGGGATGGAGAGGAAGAGGGTCCTGAGCTCATTGGGGTCTTGGTTCAGGTTCCTTAAGGCTGTGTGAGGGTCAGGTTGTAGAAGAGAAGTAGTGTTGGGAGTTGTAGGTAGGAGCTCGTGCTCCCTGGGGTCCCTTCTTGCTAGTCTGAATTGCTTGTGCACACACCACACCACTCTGGACTCTTGGTGAGGTCCTAAATGGTTCCTCTTCAACAAAGACGCAAATTGAGATGTGGCAGACTGGTTTTAATGACAGAGTCCTGGGGGCTGAGTTGACTGTAGGCATTGTGGTAAGACCCTTGGCTTCCAAAGCACCTTTCCAGCCTTGTCCCTGGACAGCTGGGATCCATCTTCTATGCATGGGGTCAGTTGTTGCTCAGTAACAGCGACGGGGTACAGAAAAAGGGACACCAGACTTTATGGTTTTGCTACATTTTTCATTTTAACTACTTTAAATTTAAACAGCCATATGAATTTATCAGCTATTGTATTGGAGGGAGCAGTTCTAGAACCTTCTCTTGGGTTGTGTTCAATGGACAGGAATGATTTTACCAGACAGGGAAGTGTGTGGGAGTGTGTTAACTGTTACTGGAGTCATGACTCTGAGGCAACCATCATAACCGTAAAGAAAAAGAATCTCCAGAAGGCTTGGAAAGGGTGACTTTGGTGATGGGATGCAGACACCCTGACAGGCGGCTGTAGGCATTTTTTTTTTTAACTTTCTGTGGTAGATGAGGACTTTGGCAACCCTAAATCACAATTCTTCAGCACACAGCTCTAACACAGTGCCACATTCACAGGATATGGGGATCAAACTGCATGGAGTTCCAGGATAGACCTAATTTACTGTTTTGTCTTAGAATGAAGAGTCTGGGGATGAGGTAGGGGTGGAGCTGGAATGGAGAAAGGGAGTTTTCCTTGTTGTTTATACCCTCCACCATGGTTTGCAGTTTCAATTATGTACATGCATAACTTTTATTTAAATAAATACAGAAACACATAAAATTGTTATAGATTCTCTTCACTCAAGTCTTCTCTGCATTAATACTAGCATGGGAAAGTGCTCAGGATATTTTGTTCTGTAAAACAAAGCAGGTCATGAACTGTATGGTTCATTTTCAGAGGACACACACATATATACAGTGAGAAGTCTTGATGGATATATTCTCAGTGTTACTTTGGTAGCAGAGTTTTGGATGACTTAAATTTTTTGTATTGTAACTTCTAACTTTTCTCCAATGGACATGCTTCACTTGTGTTGTAAAAATAATGAGAACATAGTTTACTACCACGGCAATCAACATAACTCTGTTCCCTTTTTCTCAGGCTGTTGCCTTTTTTTTTTTTGTTTTTAATTAAGCTCAGTATCTTGGTTCAGGAAATAGGGTTAAATAACCTAATGAATACTTTAAACCTAAGTGTGTGGAGGCTATTTAGAAAACTTTGGATTAAAACTGAATAACAGTTGTGACCCTTGGAGAAAAGAAAAAAAGTGACTATCTCTCCAGTCAACGTGTGAGAGATCTGTAGTGCTGTCAGTGATTAGGAAATTGTTCTTTTGCAATTAATCAACTGGATTGGTTTTGGTTTTGATTTCTTGGTGTAATTGGCAGAATTGTATTCCTTTAAATTCATAGGCTGAAGCCCAGTACCTCAGAATGTGACTGTATCTGAAGACAGGACCTTTAAAGAGGTAATTAAATTGAAACAGGGTCTTTAGGGTGGGCCCTCAATCACTACAACTGGTGTCCTTATAAGCAGAGATTAAGACACAGACAATGCAGACAGAGGGATGACCATGAAAGGACACAGGGAGAAGGCGGCCATCTTCCCACCAAGAAGAGAGACCTCAGAAGAAACCAGCCCTGCTGATAACCGTGAACTTGGACTTCCAGCTGTCAAAACTGTGAGAAAATAAATTTCTGTTGTTTCAGCCACTCAGTCTGTGGTATTTTGTTATGGTAGCCATAGGAAACTAATACATTTGAATTTTGTGTGACTTGCTTCATTTCAAAGAGAAATTGGGGAATATTTGTTGCTGAGATTTTCCTGGGGTCCAATTCCTGGCTAAAGAAAATTTACCTGTGTGGGAATTTAGTCATTGATTATTTCAGGACCGTTTCTCCTCAAAACTTTGGGAACAGCGACATCTGGTGGTAATTTCTTTAAATACCCTTTTCAGTGGTTCTCAGTCTGGCTTCACATTAGAATCACCTGAAAAGATCTGTTTAAAATCCTGATACTCAGGCAACACCCTAGACAAATTATTTCAGAATCTCTCAGGGTAGGACCTAAGCATCAGTATTTTTTAAAGCTTCCCACATTGGTCCATAGTGCGGCCAGTGTTGAAAACCACAGCTTTCAACGGGTTCCCCTGCTAAATGGTGAAAACATTTTCAGTGAAAACTGTTCTGGGTTGTAAAAACACAAAGCAGTTTCTCACAATGTGAAAAAATATGTTAATTTCTGTACTTATTTATTGTCCCTTTGCCTCCAAAGAAGGTAAAATACATGGGGTAGAGACCATGGTCTGTTTCACCATTGGGTCCCATGAGCCTGGAACAGTACTGGGCAAAGTCTGGGTTCGTAATAGCATTTGTGAAATGAATGAACAAAAATATAGCCTGATCCCTGGCTGTGTTAATTATAAATATGATTTTCTTGTGATGGAAAATATCAGTTTCACTGCAGAGTTTAAAACATGCTATGTGGGTTCAGTTCAAAGTGACTCCTGGAATATTATAGGAAGCCATTTCTTGGTCTGTTATATAACTCATAGATTGTTTTCTTGCAGTCTCTACCATTTCTGATCCTAGGAGCAGATTCTCAATTTAGTGGTCAGTTCTCAATGTCTATGAAGTGTTTTGTTAAAAAGAACAGTTAAACTAATGATCTTGTGCTCTGTGCTTTCCCCAACCCCCCACTGCCTTTAGTTTTAGAAGTTTCTCTGTTATTCAGTATTAGTTATATATCCACTTAAAAGTTTTCCAATTGATATATTTTTTATTGGCTTAATGTACATGGATTTTTTTTGCATATGATGCATAGTGAGGATCTAATTTAAGATTCCCTCAAATCCAAGAGCCAATCTTGTTCACGTGATTTGTGAATATTCCATCCCTTTTTCTGGTTTGTGGTGCTTTCTTTATCCTGAAATAAGTCCTCTTATATACCAATATGAAAGATGTTAGATTGAAACTTTTCCAGGCAAAGTGAGTGGGAGACAGTTCTGCATTGTCTTCAAAGGAAATCTCTAGGAACCTGCCTCTTGACCTTTGGATGTCCTTAAAAAGCAGTGAATGAGGGGCACCTGCGTGGCTCAGTTGGTTAAGCATCCAGCTCTTGATTTTGGCTCAGGTCATGATCTCAGGGTTGTGAGAATGAGCCCCACATCGGGCTCCACGTTCAGTGGGGAGTCTGCTTGAGATTCTCTCCCTCTGCCCCTCCACCACTGTCCATGCTCTCTCTCTCTCAAATAAATAAGTAAATAAACTCTTAAAAGAGTAGTGAGGGAGGGCACCTGGGTGGCTCAGATGGTTAAGAGTCTGCCTTCGGCTCAGGTCATGATCTCAGGGTCCTGGGATCGAGTCCCGCATCGGGCTCCCTGCTCCTTGGGAGCCTGCTTCTCCCTCTGCTTCTCTCTCTCTCTCTGTCTGTCATGAATAAATAAATAAAATCTTTAAAAAAAAAGAGTAGTGAGGGAGGAGAGAAAGAAAAGAACTAGACTCGCGGAAGGGATTTCTTTGGAGAGAGCTGTTACTGTGTCTCCAAATTCCTTTTCTGGGAAGCTGAGGGTGCTTCCTTCCAACCGCAGCCTGGAGACAACCAGTAGAACTTTGAAAAGTGCTCTCCATGGGGTGACACAGAGGATGGGACTGCTACCTGGAAGCCAAGGGGGCAGACAAGGCTGTCTGGCTGCTTTTGGCAAAGACTGGGGCCACCACTGTGTGTGCATTGGCCCCATACCCCAAGGTTATAGGGCACGGGATGTGTGAGTGTGTCATGAGGACCAGATGGGAGGCTGCTTGGAAAAGAAGATGTGGGATTGTTGTGGTTTAACATGTTCACAAGTTCTTATAACAGTTCTATGTTTAAGTAGGATGCTTAGCCTCTGCTTGGCTGTGGGCTGAACATAGCGACATGCTTTTAATGAATGTAGAATTTGTGGAAGTAAAAGAGTGAGACCTCCAAGACTAGGTCATAAAACATGTTATAACTTCCTCCTGGCTCTTTCTCTTGGATGGCCTGCTCTGGGAGAAGCCAGCTGCTGTATTGTGAGGATACTCCAGCAACCCTGTGGCTGGGCTGGCAGACAAAATACAGGATTCCCAGTGAGGTTTGAATTTTAGAGAAACAATGAATACTTTTTTTTTTTAGTTCAAGTATATTCTAAATATTATTTAGTATAAGTATATCCCAAATGCTGACTGGGCATCCTTCCTTTGGAGTTGAGACTGTATGTGGGATTTATAGTGATAGGATTATCTCTGACTTATGAGTGGGCAAAAAGATGATGGCATTTTTATCTGAGTAAAATTTTCTTTTTTTTTTTTTAACTTTCCTTTTCTTCTTCTTTTTCTTTTTAATTAGGCTTTTTCTTCTTCTTTTTCTTTTTAAGTAGGCTCCATGCCCAATATGGGACTTGACCTCACAACCTTGAGATCAAAGGCAATTCATGAAAGAAAGTCAGAGAAACAGAGCCAGAGCCCTGCCTGATCAAACCACTCCTGGAAGTCCTCACTACTTCTAAAATTGCTTCTTAATCAGGAGTGCTTTTGCTCCTGAAAGGGCATATGGTAATATCTGGAGACATTTTTGTTGTCCCAACTGGGTGGGTGCTACTGGCATCTAGTGGGTAGAGTCCAAGGATGCTGCTCAACATCCAATATAAAGGGCAGTCCCTTCCTCCTTGCAACAAAGAATCATCTGGCCCCAAATATGTATAATGCTAATCTGAGAAACTCTGATCTAGAGGTTTGATTAGATTCAAGGCTTCTTTGAGTAAGAGTAGTTTGTAGGCAGTATTATTACTAGTACATCACACCAGGTATGTTCTCTTGATTCTTTGAACTTCTCTACCTGCAGTTTTTCCCACACCAGTTCTCACCGCCCTCTCACTGCCTAGCAAATCCCACCCTCCCACCAAGCCCAGGAGCTGCCTTTCTCTTATGCTCCCTCCACACCCAGTACTCCTGTCACTATGGCATTGGGCTGGGGCATTTTGGGGCCCATCGGTGTGTGTTTGCCCCCCACTGGGCTGGAAGCATCACGAAGGTGGAGACTCAGTCTGTTTTCCCTCACGCATCAAGTGTGGGGCAGGGCGTGGTAGTTCTCAAAACATATTTGATACATAAATCAATGAGCAAACAGATGGCACTACTCAGATATTTGAGCACGCCAGAGGCAACTGTCTCTTCCTCCCTCCAGGAGCTGGATTGGCACAGGTGCATTTTAACAAGTCCGTTCTTTTTCACCACTCACCAGTAAAGTGGTGCAGCAGAATTGCTCATTATACCTACATCGGGATATTATTCAGACTTAAAAAGAAGGAAATCCTGTCCCCTGCTACAACATAGATGGACCCTGAGGACATTATGTTACATAAAATAAGTCAGTCGCAAGAAGACAAACACTGTATGATTCCACTAATATGAGGTATCTAGAGTAGTGAGACTCTTAGAAACAGAAAGTAGAATGTTGGTTCCCAGGGGTTGGGAGAGGGGGGGAAAAGAGAGATGTCATTCAAAGGGTGCAGGGGTTCAGGTTTGCAAGATGAAGTTTCCAGAGCTCTTTTGTGCAAAAATGTGCATGCCGTTAACACGCAAGTACTGTACATTTAAAATGGTTAAGATGGAAGATTTTATATTATGTATTTTTAACACAATAAAGAAAGGTAATTAGTGGGGATTTAAAAAAAATGCCCATGTTGGTTACATTTTGGGAGACTTAGCTGGATTTAGGAGGCGGGGCTCAGGGGCTTCTCTCATTATTTTGTGCTGATCTATGAGGATTTTACTGCTTGCTTCAGAAACTAACCTTGTTATCAAATCCTGGGACACCCTGTTGAGTCCCCCAAGCTGTCTGAACCGTCAGCCCAGCATGGTACATGGCAGCCCTGGCTACTGGGGGTGTGTGTCTCTCTGCTGCCCAGCCAGGCTGACATGAGGGGGCCAGGGGGTGGCTGTCTTGGGTCTGGATCACATTCTGGGATCTGGGGCTTTGGTCCTTAGGCAGTGGACAGACACTGAAACAGCGATGGCCGAAGTTCTACTCAGTGATGTGGGCAGTCAAGGTGGGCCTTTGTACATTCTTCTTCAGAGCCTCCTGCTTTTATGAGACACTGGAGACGTGTTCCTGCTCCTTCACACAGATCTGTGTAGCTCAGTGCATTCTTCCAATTGCCCATCGAGCCACAGGCAAATGGCTCTCTTCAGCTCTGTGAGGGGCCTTCACACCTAGTTTGTCACCTCTCCTGCCTTCTCCCGCTCCCCTCTGAGTCTGCCTTTTACCTGGGCCTGCCAACCAGTTAGCACCTCCGCTGAACAGAAGGCCTGAAACAGAAGGGGGCCCTGCTCCTCATTCCCACCTCAGGGAGCCAGGCTGGAGAACAAAGGAAGGCAGATGTCCTCTCTCTGTCCACCCTTGTTTCCCTGTCTCCCTTCCATCTCCATAGGACTCTCCGCTTTTCTAAGAAACCATCTCAGAGCTGGCTGTGGAGCATCGGGGAAGAATAGCCACTGTCCCTCTCTCCTGCCCTCTGCTCCCTACCTCCTGGGATGACTCTGTGTTGGGTATATTTTCTGCTAGCAATGTTTAATGTTGTGCTTCCATACTTTCTCCTAACTAGTTTCATATTACTTTAATAACAAAGGAAAATTAGCCTTGAAGAGGTGACTGTAAGCTTGGGGGGTGGGGGAAGGGCTTAAAAAAATCATGAGAGTAGGGAGTGTTCCTTATAAGAACAGTGAGGAAATAGAAACAGGGAGAAGGGAGGAAAATAAACACCAAGCATAGAAATGTGTCCCTTAGAGATAGCCCGAGGTCAACGTGGGTTTGCCAGAAAGAAGACGCTGGGGAGGCAGGAGGTAGGAGCCAGTCACGAGGCGCCTATGGCTGAGGCAGGGGAGGGAGAGCAAGGGAAGGATGCACATTCTACCTGACCCCTGCTCTGAGCGACTGGGTGCTTGATCCACTCTGCCCAAGAGCCCCTGCCATGTGAAATCTGCATCGGGACATTGGTCTGGGAGAAGAAAGGAGAAGCACTTAATCGCTGGCTCTCATCCTCCAGCAGTGGAACGTTTGCTCTATGGGGGATTGCCTCACCGGTGTTTCTCGGCTGTGCATACATGAATACCAAGTGGGGGCATCGCCAGGGAAACAGAAGAGAGACCAATGTGGGCCTGAGTTTGGTGCTGTAGGAACTCGTCTGAGTGGACTAAGAGACAGGTGAGGCCCAGGGAATATGAAGTGGCATGTAAGAGGCATCTGGGACATCCACTGTTCCATTTTGGTGTACAAAAGGAACAACGTCCCCAGCAGCTACTCTGAGCCAGACACAGCATCTTACATGGATTATCTCATTTCATCCTCCAGTAATCCTAGGAGGAAGTACTATTATTATCCCGATTTTAGAGATTCTAAAACTGAGGTTCAGAAAGGCTAAGTCTACCAAACAAGCCCATTAAAAAGTGGCAGATTCCAAGATCTAAGCCCAGTCTGTCTGAATCTAGTCCTCCTCTTTGTTCTTTATAGTCGGTACCCATTGATCATTTGGGTTTGCCCAGCATCCATCTGGCTTCAGGTTGGTTTGACTGAGTGACTCTCTGTTGGTCCCTCTGTTTAGCCTTCTGTGGTGTCAGCTGCAATTTAAGACAGCCAATAACCCCCAGGGCCATATGCTTCCCAGCCCATGTCACAGGGACAAACACACAGAGAGGCTCCCCCCCCAGCATTCCACATCTTCACCTGGCTGGTCCGGCCCGGGTGGCCTGCTTACTTAGTGTTGATCAGGGACATGGGATGGGTCAACAGGGGGTGGGATCCACTTTCTATAAATACCGAGCACAGGAGTAATGGATCCTTGGGCTCAGTTAGGAAGAGGAAAGTGGGGAATAGATGCTGGATAGGCATCCTTTGGCTACTCTTTTTTCAAACTTTCAGTTTTTAGCACAGTGTGCAAGAATGGAAGGAACAGTGGGAGGAACAGTAAAGAGGTGGTGTATTCTCTCCTGGGGCTCCCTTGTGGGACATCCTATTTTCGGACCTTCCCTAAGTCTGGCTCTTCAGTCTTCTATCTAATCCAGAAACAATCCTCTCATTTGTGCTACTTATCCTCTTCATAAATGCCTCTTGGCCTCAGTTCCCCAGATAAGGTTTTACTGCTTTTCATGCCAGGTTTTGACAGATATGTGTTGGAATCTCTGAGGAGACTCAATAAGTTCCCCTCTACTTCCCTAACTGGGTGGAGAACCATCAGAAATATGGTCAAGAGTACAAAGGCCAGGACACCTTCTTTACTGCTAATAAGGGAAAAGTTGGAGATGTAGTTTAGTATGAGAGCCACATTGTGCTGCAAAGTAAAGCCCAGAGTTAGGCAGATGGAGCTCAGCAGGCACAGGCAGCGCTGGACTAGGGAAGACTCCCGGGTGGCAGCAGGGGAGACCCGGTGCTCACTGCCACCAGGTCACTCCCAGGAGAGAGAGGAGAGGAGCAAGCCCAGTAGACCTCGGTTATTCTTCCCAGACTTCCTCTTCTGGTTCCGTGTCTTTTAATTCAGTAAAGAGGTGTTTGCATGTTAAGGATATCAACCTGTTGCCCGTCAAACATATTGCAAGTATTTCCCCCATTTGTGGTATGTATTTAAATTTTATTTAATATTTTTGACCTACCAAGTTAAAAAACCTTGTATATGGTCAGGCCTGTCAATTTTATCCTTCATGGTTCATCTCTTTGATATTGTGTCTTCAAGGTCCAGAGTTGTGGGTTTTTTTTTTTTTTTTTTTAAGGATATCAGATCTCTCCAAAGCTCTAAGTACGGGGCAATGTGCTTTCTCTAAATGCTTGGTGTCCTTGCTCAACAAATCATTTCTCTTCCAGGGCTTTCAAAAACATTTTTATTTTCCTTTGGCTGTGTGAAAGAATCCTTAAAATCCACCAGTTAGCACTGTTTGCACAACACTGTTCATAAAATTCTCTCTCATTTAAAGTTGATCATCAATTGCAGATGGGATAGGGAGTTCAGATGTTAATTTTCCAATAAGGCACTAATTCAAGGATCCTAACCTCAGGCAGTTTATAAATTCATTTGTTCAACTACATAAAGCATTTGATTCTGTGACCCCTGCTCAGGGGAGAATTATGTGGTCAGGTCCCAAGCTCGGAACCGCCAGGGCTATCAAGAAGTTATTTTCTCCTTTTCCTAACACTTATCAGCACGAAACACACAGAGATCAATGGGAACCAGGCAGTGGAAAGAGGGCAGTGGACATTTTGCTGAGGCTAATGGTTTCACAGAACTATTGCTATTAACTCCAGTGATCCTGTAAATTAGTTACTACATTGTCACTGAGGCCGTCAAACTGAGCCAATGAAATATCCTTGGGATTCTGTCAGCTGTCCTTTAGTTTCTATTATGTCTCCAGGTTTCAGAGGTGGTTATTATATTCAGAATATCCTGTATGATGTCTCTGCCTTCCCTGTTAAGTCCCAGAGATGCCACCAGACGTAAGTCCTAGTGTACTTGAAGTCTTGAAATTTCCCAAAGGCAGGGGGTATAGTTCCAAAAGGGGCCAGGAATGCTTTCCTTCTTTTTTGGTGGGGGGAATCTCTAAATAGATCAGAAGGCTACTGTGGGTGGTCTACTTTTATATAAACCTTGCTTGCAAGCTTCCTTGGAGGAAGTTTACATTTATTTGTATATTTATTTTTAAGGGGGTTGTGCTATCTTTGGGTCTTGATATAATGTCTTTCTTGCATAAAAGACCCCTCTGTGGAACTCTCAGCTTGGCTCAGGGAAATCCGGGCCTTTTCTCTTAATTGCTTAATGAAAAGCACAGCTTTATTGATAAGTGAATCAGAGCCACAGGCCTGAGAACTGGAAGGGTGTCCTCAGGCGTATCTTGGGCAGCTGTTGGGGAGGGGATGGGATGGATATCTGCAAGAACCATGAGGCTCCAAGTCCAGGTAGAGGCTAGAGTACCACCTGGGGCTTGGGGAGCTGTTGATGTGTATAATCTATAATGGGGTGTGTGTGTGTTGGGTGAATATTAGAGTGACAGTGTCTACAGCATTCTGTGTATTAGGTTGCTATTGTTGCTGTAACAAATGACCACAAACTTAGTGATTGAAAACAACGTAAATCTCTTCTTTTACAGTTCTGGAGGTCAGAAGTTCCAAAATCAGGGTCTCAGCAATGTTGTGGGTTCCTTTTGGAGGTTCTGGAGGGAGGATCTGTTTCCCAGCCTTTTCAAGCTTCTAGAGGCTGCCTGCACTCATTGGCTTGTAGCCCCTCTTCTACATCCAAACCTGGCAGAGTAGCATCTTCACATCTCTCTGACACTCTGACCTTTGCTCTATCATCACATTTTCTCTGACTCCAATACTACTGTTCTCTCTTATAAAGATCCTTGTGACCACATTTGGGCCCACCAGGATGATCCAGATCCTTAACTTAATTACATCTACAAGGTTCCTTTTGCCATGGAAAGTTATATAATCACAGGTCTGGGGATTAAGACATAGGTATCTTTGGGCACCATTATTCTGTCTTCTATATTCAGTATGACAGATCTGCACCACTTTTCACTTTACTGCAAAGTTCCTCAGGGAGAGGAGTGCCTTGGTGGCTCAGTCAGTTTAGCGTCTGCCTTCGGCTCAGGTCACGATCCCAGGGTCCTGGGATGGAGCCCTGCATTGAGCTCCCTGCTCAGTGGGGAACCTGCTTCTCCCTCTCCTCCCTACTGCTGCTCTCTCTTGATATCTCTGTCTCTCTCTCTTCAATAAATAAAAATAAAATCTTTTAAAAGAAAAGATCCTCAGGGAGAAATTTGGTGATGATAACATAGTTTATAAGACCTTACATTAGATGCTGATATACCATTTACACCATGATTTCTTTCAATTTCATTAACATATAGTTGAAAGAGCACTGGGACTTTGAGTCAAGGGCTATGATTTCATCACTTAATAGCTGTATGGCCTTCAGACAACTTACTTAACCCCTTGAGGCTCAGTATTCCCTTCTGTAAATTGGGGGACTGATGTGATAAAAGAATTAACTAGATTCTGAGAAAATTGAGAATCTTGGAATGTTTGTGTGAGAATTTCATTTAGAGAGATGTTTTCTAACTCCTCCCAGGCTAGGATGGATTTACAAACTTGTTTTGCTTTTCACTTTCTATTTGTGTTAGATTATCTGAGAAGCAGACACCAACATGGGATTAGACACTCATGAAATTTATTAGGGAAAATGCTTTTGGGAGAAATGGGAAAGGGATGGAGGGGATTGGGAGAACCATCAGGCTGCAATGCAGATCTGGATGCTGTGGAGGGGGGTGTCAGGGTGGTTGGAGCAGGGTCTTGCTGGAGGAGGTAAGTAATATGAGGTGGGGTGGATTGGAGTCATCTTGAATAGGGGGCATCAGATGGTTATTGGCAGAGGAGTAACTCAATCTCACCTCCTCTTTAGGAGGGTCGTACTAAGATAGGGAGGAGGGGTTTGAATGGGAGAGAATAAGGCCAAGTCACCAAGTAGGGTCTGCTGCAACACTTCTCAGGTGGATGGTGTTATGGGTTTGGACCAGGCTAGTGACACGGAGAATGGAAGGTAAAGAGTAGGCATGTGTAATTATTCATCCCAAAGAAATACATTTCTTTCACTACCCCCTTGCCGAATAGAACCACTGGACTATGTTAAATTAGTTTTGATTATGAATGACCAGGCGATGTTTGGCATGGGGTTAAATTACTATTGTGAAGAGTGGTGGTCATTTTGTAAATATTGTCCCCACCCCAGTGTAGACTGACCTGATAGCTCCAGTCTGTACCTCATTCCTCTTCTCTTTCTTTCCTCTCAGACCTAAGCACTCAGTGTAATTTATGTCAGGAACAGGAGCAGTCAGGGCATGTTCTTTCCATTCTTTGATAGCAGATAGCTCATCAAAAGTGAGTTATGTCGACTTGCATCTTTTTAAATTTATCATAACATCTGAAGTTCTGATAATTTATTAAAACAAAAATCTGGTAGAGGTGAAGGAAATGTAGGTTTAAAAGATGATAACTCTTGCCACCAATTTGACCTGAAGATGTTTGACCTTGAACATACTTCTTTGCGAAAAGTGTTGTTGTTAGGCTGCTGTAAATTCCAAAGTGGGTTAGAATGGAAACAAAGAAGATGCCCCGACTGATCTTGTTATTAGAAGAAAATTCATTGAGTATGCAGAAAAGGCTCCAGAACTATGGCAACAACAATAGATGGCATGGGGGTTCATGACGGGTGGATAAATGTAGCAGCAGAGCATACCTTAAGTCCAGGCCAGATTGTCTGCTCCAAAACCTCTAGTTGCTGGGCTGAGTTTAAAAATACCATCCCAGTCACTGAGCTGGAAAAAGCAAGGCTAAGGCCCTCATTCTAGAGAGAATTTACATTACCAACAGAGGGTTCAGGAGGAGTGAACAAGATATGGGCCAGGAGCTGAGGTTCAAGGTCAAAGCTGCAATAGGAGTGCTGATGAGTGTCCACCACACTGGCCTCTTAGTTTCTTATGTCTGTGGTTAGGCTAACTCTGGGGCACTGAGGCAGAGCTGGTTCTGCACATGGAGGATCAAGGGCTCTGATGGGTAGGAAGAGGCTGGGAGCCAGGCAGGGCTAGGGTCGCACAGGTGGGGATTCTCATGACATTGTAGGAAATGTAGATGTCGATCTCAGATAGAAGCAAGAATCAGAACCACCTGGAAGACTTGTTAAAACACAAAATGCAGGACCTCACCCCCAGAGTTTTTGAGTCAGTAGGGCTGGGAATTTGCATTGCTAACATATTTCTGGGTGATGTACTGCTGCTGGTCCTAGGCCCACACTCCGAGTACAGTGTTTTTCCCTACTTACCATATATTTAAATCACCTGGGAAGTTTTTAAAACTATGGATGCATATATCCTACCTTCAGAGATTCTGATTTAATTGGTCTGTGGTCTCTGGGTGATTCCAGACTTTAAAACCACTGCTTTAGACTCAGACCATGCTTTTTTTTTTTTTTTTTAAACAAAATATATCCTAAAATTTATATATAGTGAAATTGATTCTTTTTGGTATTCAGGTCAATGAGTTTTTTTTTTTAAACATTTTATTTATTTATTTGACACAGAGAGAGACAGCACAGCAGGGGGAGTGGCAGGCAGAGGGAGAGGGAGAAGCAGACTCCCCGCTGAGCAGGGAGCCCGATGTGGGACTCGATCCCAGGACCCTGGGATCATGACTTGAGCTGAAGGCAGACGCTTAACCATCTGAGCCACCCAGGCGCCCCAGGTCAATGACTTTTGATAAATATGGAGAGTCATTTGACAAATGTGTAGACTCACCATCACAATCAAGACATGATCCCATCACTCTGCAAAATTCCCTCATGCTGTCCCTTTAAAGTCAACTCCTCTCCCACTCTTAACCCCTGGCAACCACTGATCTGGTTTTGACGCTACGGTTTTGCCTATTCCAAGATATCTAAATCCAAACGGAACCATAAGGTATGTTGCCTTTTAAGTCTGGCTTCTTTCACTCAGTGTGATGTATTTGAGATTCAACAATAGTTTATTTCTTCTTATTGTTGAGTAGTAGTCTACTGTATGAAAGTACAAGTTTGCTTGATTACATCAACTAAAGGATATTTGGGTTGTTTATAGTTCTTGGAGATTATGAAGAAAGCTTTCATAAACATTCATGTACAGATTTTTGTGTGACCATAAGTGTCCACTTCTCTAGGACAGATACCTGGGAATGGGATTGCTGAGTCATATGGTAAGTTTATGTTTAATTTGATGAGTAACTGCCAACTGTTTTGCCAAGTGGCTGTGTCATTTTTTAGTTTCTGCCAGAAATATATGGAAGTTCCAGTGGCTCCATATCCTTGCTAGTACTTGGTATTGCCAGATTATATAGGAGGGACGCAGTCTGACAGGTGTGTAGTATCTCCCTGTGGTTTTAACTTCATGTCTGCGGTGAATGATTATGTTGAGGACAGTTTCATGTGTTTATTTTCTATTCAAGGATCTTCTGTGACCCATTTCTCCCTTTATTTTTTTATTTTTTAAACTAAGGTCCATGCCCAGTGTGGAGCCCAACATGGGGCTCAAACTCACAACCCTGAGATCAAGACCTGAGCTGAGATCAAGAGTCGCCCATTTAACCGACTGAGCCACCCAGGCACCCCTGATCTATTTCTCCTTTTAATTATTTTCAGTTTTTGCCTCATATATTTTGATGCTCTGTTGTTAGGTACATACACATTTAGAGTTGTTTTCTTCTTAGAGAATTGACCCTCTTATTGTCTCTCTTATCATGACTTTCTTTATCCTTGGTCAATACCCTTGTTCTAAAGTTTACTTTTTCTGATATGAATATAGCCACTAAATCTTTTAAAAAATTAACATTTGCATGGTATATGTTTTTCCATCATTTTAACTTTAATCCATCTCTATAATTACATTTAAATAAGTTTTTGTACATAGCATATCGTTGGCTCTTTAAAAAAATCCAGTCTTAGTCTTTATTTTTTAATTGCATTTTTAAACCATTTACATTTATATAGTTTGTTTAATGTTCAACATTTTCTTACTTGTTTTCGGTTTGTCTTCTTTGTTTTTGTTTCCTTTAGCTTCCCACCTCAATGTTATAGTTGTCATGTGTATTGTATCTACTTACACTGAAAACTACCAGATAATGTTATCATTTTTGTAGCCAAGAGTCATAAATAGTTTATTTTATTTTCTTAAGATTTTATTTATTTAGGGCGCCTGGGTGGCTCAGTTATTAAGTGTCTACCTTTGGCTCAGGTCATGATCCCAGGGTCCTGGGATCGAGCCCCACATCGGGCTCCCTGCTCAGTGGGAAGCCTGTTTCTCCCTCTTCCACTCCCCCTGCTTGTGTTCCTGCTCTCGCTATCTCTGTCTGTCAAATAAATGAATAAAATCTCAAAAAAATATTTATTTATTTGTGAGAGAGACAAGCAGGGGGAGCCCCAGACAGAGACAGAGACAGAAGCTTAACCTACTGAGCCACCGAGGCATTCCAGTCATAAATATTTTAATGACTTTAACAGGAAAATTTAGTCTATTATACTTACACAGATATTTATCATTTCTGTTGCTTTTATTTGTGTGGTTCCAGGATTCCTCTGATAACACGTCTCTCCAGCCTTTCATGACATTTCTGATGATGGTTCTTTTCTTTCAACATTTAAAGATGGTGGTCTACTGTTTCCTGGCCTCTGCTGTTTTTGTGGAGAGATCTGCAGTCATTCGTTCCATAAATGTAATCTCTTGATCTTTTTCTGGCTGTATTTTCTTAAGACATTGTCTTTGTTTTGCTTTGTTTTGTTTTTCAGCAGTTTGATTATATTGTGTTGAGTATTTTTTTCTTCAAGTTTATCGAGTTTGGGGTTCATCTGAGCTTCTTGAATTTGTAAATTTGTGTGTTTCATTAAATTTGGAAAATTTTCAGCCATTATGTACTCAAATACATTTTCTTTCTGCATCAATCTTTTTCTCCTTTTCTTCTGGGACTCCAAGGTAGTGAATGTTAGACTTTTGATATTGTCCTGAAGGTTCCTAAGAGTTTGTTCTTTTTTTTTTTAATCGTGTTTTCTCTCTGTTCTCAGACTGAATGATTTCTATGAAACTATCTAAAAGTTTCTGACAGGGGCGCCTGGGTGGCTCAGTCATTGGGCATCTGCCTTCGGCTCGGGTCATGATCCCGGGGTCCTGGGATTGAGCCCCACATCGGGCTCCATGCTCCGTGGGAAGCCTGCTTTTCCCTCTCCCACTCCCCCTGCTTGTGTTCTTGCTCTCATTCTCTCTCTCTCTGTCAAATAAATAAATAAAATCTAAAAAAAATAAAAAAATAAAAGTTCCTGACCCTTTCCTATGTCATCACCATTCTGCTATTAAGCCCACCCAATGAATCTTTCATGTCATGTATTATATTTTTTAAAGTTTCCACTTGGTTCTTTTTAATAAAAATTTCTATTTCTCTGCTGAGAACTTCTATTCTTTTATTCATTTTAATATTATTTACCTTTACAGTGTGGTTTTGGAGCATGGTTATAGTAGCTGTTTTAAAGTCATTATCTGATCATTCCAACACCTGAGTCATCTTGGGGGCAGCAGTGAGTGATTACCTTTTCCCTTGAGAGTTGATCAGACATTTTTCCCCCCAGTTTTTATCATGTTGAGCAACTGGGGCTTGTGTCCTGGATATTTTGAATATTATGTCGCACAATTCTGAGTCCCGTTGAAATCCTCTGGAGAACGTTGATTATTTTTGTTTGTTTAGCGGGCAGTCAACCCCATTAGGTTTGGAGTGGGCAGTCTGGCCCACATTCTGTGGACTGTGAATCCAATGTCAGTTCAGTTTTCAACACTTTTGCTATGTTATTTGGGTGTTCCCTGCACATGTGCCACTTAGGGATTCATCTGGAGCTTGGCCAGGCCTCAAAGCCTTTGATACACTTTGGGTCTGTTCCACACACATGCACCTCAGACTTGTATTAATTCAGACATAGAATTAGGGAATCTATTTCTTCAACTCTCTGTTCTCTGGGATCACCCCCATTGAGATGGTCATATGATTTTTATCTTTTATTCTATTAATGTAGTATATCACATTTGTTGATTTACATAGGTTGAACCATCTTTGTATCCCAGAGATAAATCCCACTTGGTCATAGTGTATGATCCAGTTAATGTGCTGTTGAATTTAGTTTGCTAATGTTTTGTTGAGAGTTTTTGTGTCTACATTCATTAGGGATACTAGTTTGTAGTTTTCTTGTAGTGATCTTTCCTGATTTTAGTATCAGGGTAAGGCTGGTCTCATAAAATGAGTTTGGGAATGTTCCCTCCTCTTCAATTTTTTTTGGAAGAGTTAGAGAAGAATTGGCATTAATTATTCTTTAAACATTTGCTAGATTTCACTAGGGAAAGCTTCTGGCCCTGGGATTTTATTTGTTGGGAGGTTTTCTATTTTGACTCAATCTCCTTACTTGTTATTGGTCTGTTCAGATTTTCTCTTTCTTCATGATTCAGTCTTGGTAGGTTGTGTGTTTTTCAGAACTTTATCCATTTCTTTTAGGTTATACAAGTTATTGGTATGTAACTGGTCATAGTAGTCCCTTATGATCTTTTCTATCTCTATGATATCAGTTGTAATGTCTCCTCTTTCAACTCTGATTATATTTCTTTTAATCTTGTCTTTTTTCCTCTTAATCTAGCTAAAATTTGTTAATTTTGTTTATCTTTTCAAAAAACCAGCTCATAGTTTTGTTGATTTTTTTCTCTTGTTTTCTGGTCTCCATTTCACTTATTTCTGCTCTGATCTTTGTTATTTCCTTCCTTCTGCTAGCTTTGGGCTTAGTTTTTCCTTCTTTTTTTAGTTCCTTGAGGTATAAAGTTGGATTCTTTATTTGAGATCTTTTTCTTAATGTAGGCATTTGTCACTATAAACTCCTCTTTTATTTTATTTTTTATTTTTATTTTTTTGGGGGAGAGAGAGTGCACATGTGAGTGAGTGGGGAGTTGGGGGTAGAGGGGGAGGGAGAGAGAAAATCTTAAGCAGACTCCATGCTCAGTGTGTAGTTCAATGCGGGGCTTGACCACATGACCCTGAGATCATGACCTGAGCCGAAATCAAGAGTCAGATGCTTAACTGACTGAGCCACCCAGGTGCCCCCAAACTTTTCTTTTAGAATTGCTTTTGCTACATGGCCTAAGTTTTGGGATTTTGTGGTTTCCATTTTCATTTGTTTCATTTGTATTTTTTAAATTTTCCTTCTCATTTCTTTTTTGACCCACTGTTTGCTAAGGAGTATGTTGTTTAATGTCCACATATTTGTGAATTTTCCAGTTTTCCTCCTGTTAGTGATTTCTAGTTTCATACCATTGTGGTCAGAGAAGATACTTGGTATGATTTCAATCTTCTTAAGATTTCATTTCATTTAATCTCAATTTCAATCTTACTAAGACTTGTTTTGTGACCTATAATATGATCTACCCTGGGGAATATTCTGTGTATGCTTGAAAAGAATGTATATTCCAGTGCTATTGGATGGAAAGTTCTGTATATATCTGTTAGGTCCATTTGGTCCAAAGTGCAGTTCAAGCCCAATGTCTCCCTATTGATTTTCTGTCTAAATGATCTATCCAGTGTTGCAATGTGGGTATTAAGGTCCCCTACTATTATTGTATTATTGTCTATTTCTCCCTTCAGATCAGTTAGTATTTGCTTAATATATTTAGGTGTTCTGATGTTGGTACATTTGTATTTATGATTGTTACATCTTCTTGATGAATTGATACTTTTATCATTATTTAATGACCTTTTTTTTGTTCTCTTGTTACAGTTCTTGGCTTAGGACCTATTTTGTCTGATATAAATACAGCTACCCCTGCAGTGTTTTGGTTTCTATTTACAGGGAATATCTTTTTCCATCCCTTCACTTTGAGTCTATGTGTGTTCTTTAAGCTGAAGTGAGACTCTTATAGGCAGTGTATAGTTGGGTCTTGTTTTTTTTTAATCCAGGGATGGCTATTTTAATTCACCCTAGATGGTCTGGCTCTTCTGGTGTTGCCACCTCTCCTCCTCTCACCACAGCTTCTTTATTGAGAAAGCTTTGAGTCCTCTTGGGGCTGGGTAATCAATTTTGTGCCAAACCCAATTCTCTGCTATGTTTCTTCCACAGAATCTGTGACTCAAAACTGGACATAGACTCTAGATCCTCTTCCCCTTGGGATAAATTCCAGGACTTCCTAAGACAGCCATTATCAGCGTGTGTGTGTGTGTGTGTGTGTGTGTGCACGTGCACACACATGTGTGTAGTATTGTCAACATCTAGCTTTCTAATAATAAGCCTTCACATCATCTAAGTCAAAGGGGACCCAGAGGTCTTCATACAAATAGGGGACCCCTCTAGTTCCGGGGGTGGGCATGCAAGAGCAGCCTGAGTATGACCTTGTGACACACAGTTGTATAGATTGTATCATGTAGAGTTTTATCTTCCATTTTCCCCACCCTCATTGCTTATAAACAGTCCTTTTTGGTCTGGTTTGCTTACCTCTGTTTGTGCAGATTCTAATCTTCCCAGAGGATGTGGAATTGTTATTACAGTGATGTTTTAGGATCCATTTGGGTGAGGGTGCTCTGAGTATATACCCCATTGTGGAAGTGACAATTTGAGTGAGGAAGTAGGTAGACCTCCATTAACATTCTCCTGTAACCCAGGAGCTCCTGTGAGCTGTGATGGAAAGAGTAGTGTGGGGATGGTTACACACCCAGAGAGGAGCCATTTCAACTCCCTTTGTGAGTGGCCTTTGCTGGCACCTCTGCCATTGGCTATTCCTCAAGTCGGGGAGGTTTTTGCTCAGGAAGGAGGGAACAGGTATGGAAGAATTTCCCTTTTTATTGTTCCGGAGCTGTTAGCTCAAAGAAGGGAGAATTTGTATGCTGGTCACAGACCCAGGCAGATGGAAACTTTCTGAGGCACCTGTTTTCCAGCTGTTGGCACCCCCTATGGAGGCCAGAAGGGATGTGAGTAGATAGAAAAAATTCCACAAACTCTGTTTAGGATGTTAGTAAGTAGCCAAATAGAATACTTGTTTAAAGAAAACCAGTGCCCAGGGAAATTTATATACATGTCACATTTTGCCCAGTGCGCATGTATTAATCTTGTAGTTGAAGGAGTGAATTGGTATTAACCTGATATGATGCTATATTCAGAGTTCCCTAGGTCTCTTTTCCATTTGGAGTGAAATCAAGAAGATTAGGACATGAGCCTTGATCCTTTTTTTGTTCTGTATCTTGTAAAAGACAAACCTCTTGTGTTTTGGGATGATGTTATTTTCTTTTTGGGAGAAGAGTATGAGATTAGTATTCGTCTCTCACCTTTAAGTCCAGCTTTTGATTTAATTATCCCATAGAAGTAATCTTTTAGTAGGACATTCCATCATAGCTTTAATGTCATTTCTGATTTTGCTTATGTGGACAGGGCCTGCTGTTCCTCCAAGTGTTCAATTAGGATGACTTACGAGAACAAAGTGGGGGAAGTGGCATGGGATATCATTCCAATGCCATTTGTGCTATCAAATAATTATGGCTCTTTTCTAGAAACACATAATTATGTTTGGAATTCACGATAACATTCTTCTGTATTTCAAAATCCAGACCATAAATAGATAAAATATCAGAGGAAGGAAAATGCTTTTGATGTGTCAGAATTCATTTATTTTCCAAGTTGTAATGCTTTGTCTTACATATGTGAATGAGAATTTATCAAAATATAAGAAGGTTATTATTCAAATATTCCATTCTGAACATTTGTCCAAATTCAGTTTAATATGGCCTATTAACATGAAGAATGTTGAGAAAGGATCCCAAGTAGATTTTAGGGGGTGATTAGAAAACTAAATTAGGCTTTGTTCCTAAATATTTAAAAAATATTTACTTAAGTTATAAAAGTAATACATGAAAAATATAAATATAAAAATAAAAAAGCAAACAGTATGTTCTTAAATACTTAACATTGGATTGAAAATCCCTCTTCTGTAGGAAATTTGGGAATGTGTCTTTTCATGGCTAATACCCTTAATTTGGCAATTTTTATAGTAAAATAATTTTGCAGCTACCCATTAAAATATATAATTTATTATTTAGGATTTGCTTTAAAATATTTTACATGTGGCTTACTCTCTTTAGTAAGAGGGAGATTTATAATGCAGTTTTCTAAAGTGTAGCACTTCTTTCCTGCTCATTAACTTGTCTGTTTTTATGCTTTACCTTGAATCAGTTGAATCAGTCATGGTGGGGCTTTATGGTTATTTCCACATGTGTCTTATCTTCCCAGCTGAAGTGTGAGCTTGAATAGTATAAATCTGTATCCTGTATTTTTTGTGTTCGATATTCCTCAAAGGGTATCATATACAGTAGGTGCTCAATAAATACTTTTCCTTATTGAAGTTCAGGTTAGCATTAGATTAGTTTAAATTTGCCACATGAGGACATGGCCCCTAATGTTGCTCTTAGGGAAGGGTGGTGGTGGTATAAATCTGTTATCTTCCGGTTTGCTTGTGGTTTGGCAATCTCAAAAGAATAAAGAAATCCCAGTTAATTGAAAGTACTAATTTGTACCTTCAATTCAGGGTTTCATTTTATGAATATTTTCTTTGGAGTGTTTATCTGAATATTTCAATTTGTATGAGGGGGTGAAAGACAAAATTGCTATTTCTTTATGCTTCTCTCACCTTTCCCATTCTGCTTTATACACATATGGCTATTTATGCAGAATGGTTTCCCATTTCCTTCTCTTCTGATGATAGGTACTGATTACTCCGGTAGAATGGATAGAAGGTTCACTGAATATACCAACAGTGTAGTTTATCCTGAGCCTGGACACTTCTCAGGTATTCCCAGACATTCACCTACTCATGCTTCCAACAAGCGTGTGCTGATCACCCATTAAGTGGCAGGTATCCTACAGCCCCAGAACTAGAGTGGGGACAAGACAAACATACTCTGGTCCTCTGGGACTTGTATTGTTGGACTCTGTCAAGATCCTAAATACGCTCCGTTGTAGGGAGGATGTGAACTGCTTAAAGTCAGGTGCTGTCAGAGGGAAAATTGGACCTCTTCAGACTGATTCACTGAGTAATTGTCTTCACTTGACTTAGACTTAATTTGGGTTACATAAATAAATACAAAATCAAGTTGACTTTTCCAACCTAGGGAGAAAAATGCTTTAATGTTATTTAAAAAATAGAAAATTACATAAAAATTATGCACCTCACATGAGAGTTTCTTGTGTGAGAGCTTTTTGGGAAGAATTATAGTTCCCTACAATTCTAAGTAACCTACAAAAAAACTATTGAAGTTTTTTCCATGGAAGTTGATACTGTGTTGAGGGTGTCTTGTTTGACTTGTTTGAAACAGGGATGTTTGACTTGTTAGAAACAGAAGAAAATGTGACCACAGTTTCAAGGACGATTCAATATAGCTTGGCAGCAGTCCTTGATAGCTCTCCTGCTATGTTTTTTTGGGTAACATGGATGGAGAAAACAATGAAGATGAAATTTCCAGGAAATAACCCAATCAGGTGTTGCTTAATGGAGTCTACTGTCATTAAAATCCAATTCGATTCATTTGGAGAATGAAATATCACAATTGCAACTACACCATAATGGCTTTTGGAAGATGGAATTTGTATAAGCTGGGTTAATCCCTTGATCACCAATTCAAATAAAAATAGATAAAACATGAGGAGGTTGGCAGGAGTGAAGGACTGGGAATAGCAATGGTGATGCCAGAAGGTGTCTTTCCTGCCAAAGGGAATTGGCATAGGGAAGAGTCCCTGAGCCCAAATCCTGGAAACCACAAGCTGGTGGAGACGGAAGACAGATTGTCCATGTCCAGCCGGGGAGCTGGAGCTCTGCTGGCCCAGCCAGAGCACAAGTGAACCACCGCTCTGACCTGCACGCATGGCCTTGTGTGCAGAAATTTGCATTTCTTTCCATTTAGGGTCTTGCTTTCTGTTAGCCTGCAAGAAGTTGAATGGCTTATCATGAATAAGTTATATCTTTGGAAAACACAACAGAGACAGAATCTCTCTGAGGGGGAGTTCCTCCCGGTTTGTAGAAGAGGCCATTACAATGTATAATTAGAGAGCTGTTCAGTGAATTCTAGCTTTATTCCTGGAAGTGGTGCCCTGGAGATCTGAAGGGGATAAGAG
Source organism: Eumetopias jubatus (assembly GCF_037043125.1). Taxonomy (NCBI): domain Eukaryota; kingdom Metazoa; phylum Chordata; class Mammalia; order Carnivora; family Otariidae; genus Eumetopias; species Eumetopias jubatus. The sequence continues at coordinate 56,719,752 of NW_028274815.1, read as the reverse complement.
CTACCAAAAGTCGTAGTAGACTTTGAGTGTATAACTTTGACACAGGCTAGGATAGTGATATTGGCTGGATTGCACTGAATTATGAGGCTGTTACCTTGGACTAGAAATACTTTGACAATCCACAATAATTAGCAGGAATTGGGATGAAATTTGTTTCTTCTTGACAATTTCTTCTAAGCTGTTACAAGTGAAATGGGATTTCAAAAGCACATTTATATTGTTCTTGATGACAAACTTTTAACTTCCTCACATACAAAAAAATGGCAAAGTATTTACAGTTTTATAAAAGGTATTCATTAGAAAAGACCCTATAAGAATTTCTACCAGGCTGTACTTGATTGCCTGTACATTGGGTAGGATGCTTTTGACTGCAAATTACAGAGCGGCTTAAACAATATGGATATTTTGTCATCTTACATAACAAGATCTGACATAGGGTAACTTCAGGATTGGTTCCAAGAATCAGCACCTCAAAAACATCCCTTGGTCTCATATTCTGTCCATTTTGCCCTTCTCAATGAGCTTGGTACCTTCTCCTGGTACCAAGATGGCTGTCAGAGTTCTGGCATCAAAATGGACATAGCCATGTCCAACTTCTATTGGAATATTCCCCCTTTGTGTTGCTTTTTAGAATAGAGGAAAGACTTCTAGAGACCTCTCAGCCGACTTCCTGTCACATCTCATTGGTGAGGAGTGGATCACATTCCCTTTCTAAGTCAGTTGGTAGGTGAATGGGATCACACTGACTATGTAGACCTATAGACTAGTCAGGAGTTATTCCTGGGTCAAGTTGAGAAAGAGGTGGGTCTCTGAACAAAATCTTACACATACATACGTGCATTGCTCTCCAAAAATAGCCAACTGCAGAAGCTGTCCAAAAGCAGATACTGAGACAAAGTTTGGAGTGCAAGATGTTATTAGAGTTCAATTCCTGTGAAGGGAAGGAGGAAGAAGCAGGACTGGGCAGAAGAAGCAGCTGAACTGTGATGCAGGCCTGATAGTGCCTTGGCCAAACCAGGAGAGTTCTGGAGCAATTATTTCCCCAGAGTATCCTGCATTGGGTTGAAATGGCCAGGCTTTTATACCTATCTGATAACTCACCAGACGTGGGCTACCAGGTGAGGCTGTTATGCAGCTGAGGCAGACCTGGAAGGGTGCACTCCCCATAGCTGGGGGATCTGGGTGTTAGATCCCCGTGCGTACCACGGCCACCAGTGCCTGGCATAGCCCAGTGTGCGCAACTGGATAAGTGTGGAAAAAAAATGTAACCATGGTTTAAAAAAAGGATTCTATAGTCTCTTCTGGCCACTAATCAACACTGTTCCTCTTTCTCTGTTCCCAGCTTCAATTGTTCTGAAGCTACGGGTGTTTCACTGTCTATGGTCACCATGTGTGGATCATGGATGTTTAGAGCTCAAACAGCTCTTGGAGTTCACCTATTCAGTTAGAGAACCCAGTAAGCTGGGTTAAACAAGCTAAAACCCACATGAGTTCTGGGACTGAACTTGTAGTAGGTATTTAATGAATTGAATTTGTTGAATTGAACTATTTCAGAATATGAACTGGGGATTAGAACCATGTTCTCCTGACTTCTAATCCATTTTTTGTCTGACCCATGCTGCTGTGTGTGCTAATGACTGCAAGTACTCATGGAAGACCGAGAGACAGAGAGACAGAGACAAAGAGAAAGAGAGTGTGTTCAGGGAGAGACAGAGAGACTGAGAGAAAGAATTCAAACAGTTTCAGTCAGGCAGTCCAGGATTTTATGTTATCATATATACTTATAAGAGAAGTCAGGCAAATCAGAAATATTTGAAAAATTGGAGACAGCTTTACCTGGTATTCAAATAGGTTTTGTTTTATGGGCTGTATTTAGGTCATAAACTCAAATTTAGGTGCGACAGGAGCTACTAAACCCAGCAGATTATTGCCATGGGGCAATGCAGACCAAGTGGGCTTGATCTTCTGCTTTCTCATGAAAAGCTGAAGATCTGGATTTTTTTTCAGTGGTATCTCCAAGATTTTTAATGCTGATTCAAAAATTTTTGATTACTATGCTGGCCAACTTGAAACATGCTAGTTTGCAGACTCGAATCCAGTGGTTCACAATCAAGGGCAGTTTTGCCCCACCAGGTGACATGTGACAGTGTCTGGATTTATTTTTGGTTGTCACAGTGGAGTAGGGAATGCTGCTGGCATCCAGAGGCCAGGGATGCTGTTACACATCCTACAGTGCACAGAACTTTCCCCACAGCAAAGAATGATCCGGTCTAAAATGTTGATAGTGTTAAGGTTGAGAAACTCTGCTTAGTATGTTAAATGCGAAAAACAGAAACTGACTCTTTTTCACTGGGATATCCTATTTGAAAGTTGGCTGCTTGGACCTGCCTAAGAACAGGGAAACAAAAATCTCAGGGCTTCAAAAATCAATGCCTTTTAAGATGATTACTGAGGTGCCAGTGGCCAACTAAGCATATGAAAAGATGGTCAACATCACTAATTATCAGATAAGTAAGAATCAAAACCACACTAGATACCTCCTCACACCTATTAGGATGGCTGCTATTTAAAAACAAAGTAACAAGTGTTGGCTGGGATGTGGAGAAGTTGGAACGCTTGTGCACTCTTGGGACTAAGATGGTACAACTACTATGGCAAACAGTATGGCAGTTCCTCAAAAAATTAAATTAGAACTACCATATGATCCAGCAATTCTACTTCTGGGTATATATCCCAAAGAATTGAAAGAAGGGTCTTAAAGAGATATTTGCACACCCATATTCGTAGCAGCATTATTCACAATACCCAAGAGGTGGAAGCCACCCAAGTGTCCATTTATGGATGAATGGTTAAAGAGAATATGGTCTATACCTACATGAATCCTACACAGCCTTAACAAGGAAGGAAATCCTGCCACATGTTACCATGTGGGTGAATCTTGAGGACACTATGCTAAGTGAAATAAACCAGTTAGAAGGACAAAAACAGTATCATCCCACTTACATGAAGGTACCTAAAGTAGCCAAATTCATAGATATAGAGGGTAGAAAGATGGTTTCCAGGGACTAGGGGAGTGGGGGAGGGAACTTATTGCTTAATGGTATAGAGTTTCAGTTCTGCAAGAGGAAAAGGTTCTGAAGATTTGTTTTACAACAATGTAAATATACCTAAGACTACTGAACTATACACCTAAAAATGGTTAAGATGGTAAATTTATGATATGTACTTTTTAGCTGTAATAAAAAAAGGTGACTGAGCTGAAAAATAATCCACCAATAAAAATTCTAATCTCATTGTATGTGAAATTGGTTATGCCAAGATTATTTTTGAAAAACAAACACAAAAATGCATCATTTGTAGAGACTCAAGGCACATTTTTCTTCGCATTTCAACAGAGAAACATCTAAAGTGTGAGTCCTCTGGTTGAATGACAGGTGGTCAAAATTACAGGGGTTATCAGGGCTTTTAGCCTCCCAGACCCCTCAGGGTCCAGTGTTCTGAGGAACTCATGTGATCAGATCACCCAAGAGTCTCCTGCTCTGAACAGCTGGTGGGATGATTCCTCCTTTCTGGTGGAAAGAAAAACTATCATTGTTGTGTATCCCTCCTCACTCTATGACAAATGATACTAACTCTATGCTCAGAGACTTCCAGAAGTTGGCTTTTGATATGAAAACCAAGATTTTAGAATTCTAAAGTCTCTCTCTCTCTAAAAAATTTTTTTAAAAAGAATTTTCTTTAAAGATTTTATTTCTTCATTTGAGAGAGAGAGAGAGAGAGCACACAAACAGGGGGAGAGGCAGAGGGAGAGGGGAAGCGGACTCCCTGCTGAGCTGGGAGCCCGACATGGGGTTCAATCCCAGGACCTGGAGATCATGACCTGAGCAGAAGGCAGATGCCCAACCATCTGAGCCACCCAGGTGCCCCTCTCAAAAAATTTCTGCTATGTGTCTAAAATACCTATTCCGAAATCAATTACATTTTTTGTAGACAGTGAATTTAGGAGGCCATTCCTATCGCCTGAGTGAGGGGAGAAGAAGGTGGGGTAGAGGGGAGCATTTCATTCCCATACTCATGTTGTCTCCTTTGCCCTACTGTGAGCTCCTTCAGGCAGGGTTTATGTCTTCATTTTGTGCCACCAGGCTTGGCTGGCCTATGCCCCAGTAGGAACCACCAAGAAAGTGTTTGAATCAAGGAATAAATGAATGAGGGGGTGACTTGACCTCTTTGTTTCTTCCCACCTCTAAAATAGGGTTAACAATTCTTAGGGGTGACCACAGGCAAAATTGTGACCTAAACTAAGTTTTCCTCTATTCACTTTGGGTGACCCATTTTCTTCCCCTATTGAAAATTGCTCTCAGGAGATGCTCACCTGTGGTTTTGTTCCGCATTACACACTGGTCAATGGGTTACCTTTCCAAAGGCTATTTGCTTCTTAAGCCTTATTTGCATTGTGGAATGGAAGGGCTCTTTGTGAGAGGCATTTTCAGGTGCAGTTTGTCGGGAGGGATTCTCTGAGGCTGGCGGTCCCATCCTGGGCCCCCAGATGCGCTGAGTACATAATCTGCTTTGCTTACTCTGAAGGCTGGCCCTGATAATCCTGGCTCCACCTGCATCACCAGGCTGTCAGGAGGATAAAGTGGGATGATAGATGGAAGAGCACTTTGAAAAGTTAAAAGCTCCTCACAAACGCAAATTGTTATTGTAATTAATCCACAGTGTCAGAGAGGCACTCTTCTTGAAGAGTCCCATCCCCCCAGGAGACAGGGTACTGGCGGGGGAGGATTTGGAAGGAGGTACCATTTATTGGTTTCTTATTCTTGGAGAAACAAAATTTCCCCTCCCTCACCAGTGTGCACTGAGTGAATAGGATGAAAAGTTGTTTTTAAAATCAGCATGGATTAGAGGCTCCCCCTCCAAAGCCTCTAAAAATTGTAAACTTTGTTTTGTCATGTTCGTTGCCAAAAGACAGGGAGCCAATAGCCTTAATTTTTCTCTCTGTTCCCACATCTCTTTCTCTACCCTTTCACCCCCCTTAATTATTTTAGAACAAGTCTCAGCTTGGAGTTGATCTTCGACTTCTGGAAAGGGGAATTGGTTCCTACGTATTTGGCTTGGCGGAGTGAGAGGAGAAGGGATTGCTTCTGTAGGAAAAAAGAGAGGGGTGCAAGCTGGGGGGCATCTGGGGAACTGGGGGGAGACAGGGGCCTTAGTGCAAGTTTGAGCACTCTCTCCCTTGGCCTGCACTTCTGTCTTCTGTTTGCAGGTCGTCAGCCCTTCCTGGCTTGGGGGTGGGGGCAAGTCTGGAGAGAGGGCTTGAGGCCTTCGGTCCTGGATCTGATTAGGATTCTGACTGCTGGTCAGATTTCATTAAATATGGGGCCAATTGCTGGAAAATAAATCATGAAACAGGCAAGATGTGGCTGGTGGTGATTTGTTGCTCTAGAGGAAGGTAGCTGTTTCCACTGTTTTCAGGTGGAAGGGGGAAGGTCCTGCTGTCTTTCCCTCATTGCTGGCTGTTTTCATCCTTTTCTTGGGGGAAGCTTGTACATGCTGAGTATTAGCTAGAGGCCGTGTGTTGGCTGGAGTTCCTGGGGCCAGGTTGGGCAGCACAGGAAAACCCTGGGTGGGGGTCATTAAGATCCCATCTTCTGCCCTCACAGACAGCAGACAGGGTGAGCACCACTGTTTCTTGAGAGCAGCCCCAGCTGTGAAGGGCCTCTCTTGGCAGCTGTCTGGGGATGTGGGCAGGCTGGGGAAACATGGCTTTGTTTCTTTGTGAAGCATAGGAAAAACTATCTTCAGAACCTTCAAGGAAGGGTTTTGCTGAGCATTTACAGAACGTGACTTCTTTTCTCTTTTTCTTCCCATTTGAGTGAAAAGCCCTTTCTCCCTTGTCCTTCCCATCCAAATTCGACTCATCCTCCGGGGCTTTGCTCAAATCTTACTTTCTCCCATGTTTCTAGAGCAGTCTTGTCTTTGCTTCATGAACACCCAGAAGCCTGTTTATAAGTAGGCTCTTGATTATCTGAAATTACATATATGGTGACACTTGTGAATTTATTTTTCTCTTACCAGTTTATTATGTATGTCTTAAGCATTGCTCTCTGACTGTAATGGTTCATTCTTGAAATGGTTCATTTCTTTAGGACAAACGATATGCCCCATTCCTTTTATATACCTTCCAATTCCAAACTTTACACTGAACATTGTAAGCATTCTAAAACCCATTCCTTTCTTTTTTCCTTTGTCAATACAATTTATGTGAAATGAAGAGTACAGGTATTGGGAAGGAAGATGTACTCTCAAGAGTAGATGAGGTCCTAAGACAGTCTCTCCTGCATGGATGTGTCTTTACTTCCTTATCCAGCACCAGTGGTAGGCACCACTAATAGATCAGCACACTCTTCTCAGTCTGACAGATCTTTTCAGGCACTATAAATCAGTAAGAGCTGGCTCAATGCTCTGAAGCATATGTAGGGAGCATGGGGGCTTCTTTGCAATTCTTACCCTCCATTTCTCTGTGTTCCCTGAAATGGCCCAAGTAGGTAAGATTCATGATGCAGCGGGGTAGTCAAAGGGCAGGAGGATGTTTTGGGCATGAGAGGTGGCCCTTGAAAATTTTGCCACACTGGGGGAATTGGATAATCATGCTCGGATGGTGGTCATGCAGGAAGGCGAATAAAATGGCAGTTTGTCCCCATAGCATTCTAATACACAGGAGTCCAGGTCTCACATTCTTATTTCCCAGTCCAGGTGTGACATCATGTAAGGAGATTTTACATTTTGCTGTTTTCCTGTAGGTACAATGATGTGATTGTTTTTCTCTATCCCAATTCATACCTGGATCTCTAAGATTTTCATATTAAGAGTTGTTTGAAGAAATTGGTGTTAAAATACTACCAGTGTTCACTTCCCTGGGGTGTAATGGAGGCTGCTGGTGCCCCCTGAGATCTTTTTAAGTGCCCACAGCCCAGCCTCACTTCACTTGCTTCCAGGCTGACAGGAATGGTCTTCACAAGATGCCCTGGGGCCACTGGAATTGCATCAGTCCCAGCAGGAAGAGCCAGAATGCCTGGGGGTTGACATCCACGCTGAGGTGGCTGGCAGCAAGGGCCTGACTGTGGGAGTAAGAAGGCCCAGCACCCCTGCCTGGGTGTGAGATGATTTGTGCTGCAGAACACCCATGGATCGGGCTGAGGCTGAGACTTGGGGTCACTCTCATGCTCAGATCTTTCCCTGGTCTCATCCTGCTTCCCCCACTTCTTTCTCCTGGGAACACTTCATTGATGTATTACTGGCAAGTGAGTCATGGTCTCAAGGTCTGATTGTGGGGAACCTGATTTAAGATGAGGGCAGCTGAGAGGCTTGGTGGTGGCAGTGAAAAGGTTATAGATGAGGGATAATTCCAATCATGGTTAAAATAAAACCTCACTGAGTCTTGATCTGGCGGCACACAACCTATGTGTACATCACGGCGGGATGAGGAGTATCTGTTTACCCAGCAATGCTTGGTAGTTAGTAGTGTCAGGCTGGGGCTGCTAGTGGTCCAGAGAGGAGGATTCCAGATCAGGGCTGAGAATCTGGGTGGGAAACAGTCAATTTATGTAGTGCAGGTTAAATCACTTCTGGAAGACAAAGGGTTGGTTGTAGTTGAGTGTCTGTTTCTGGGATTGAAAACTGGCAACAGCCATGGAGGTGTCATGTTGGCCTCCATGGGCAGAGGGGAGATTTTGCCTGGTCCTTGATCTATTGCTCTCTGGACACCAAGGTGAAAGGACTCAGCCTTTGAGAGTAAATATTTTCTTCCTTTAAGGAAAATTCAAGTTCGCAGCTTTTCATATTCAAAGAAGACAAAGACAGGGTGCCTGGCTGGCTCAGTCGGTAGAGATGTGACTCTTGATCTTGGAGTCATGAGTTCAAGCCCCATGTTGGGTGTGGAGCCTACTTAAAAAAAAAAAAAGAAGAAGACAAAGACAGATATTAATTTCCCAGAAATTCTAAGTTGAGATGAAAAAACTTATCTGTCTTGGCTAAGCAGTTTTTTCTCTTTCCTCCCTCCACCACCCTTTAAAAAAATTTTTTTTTAACACTATCATATGAGTCAGAATGGGTGTATCACTTTTAATTATTGTTGATTACCATTCATGTTGGAACAGCTACCTTGTAACGCCATCTCCTATCAGGAAATAAATGCCGGCTTAGTGACCTGCATGAGATAGCTGGTGACCCATCCCACTGGGGAGATGGCAGGCAGCCGTCTGGCGCTTGTTGAATTAAGAAGTGTGACTATAGTAATTAGCAGCGAGTTTCCAGTCCAGGCTAGAGTAGATTCGGGGCAGAGCACAGTTGTCTTACAGGTTGACCTCCTTGCGAGAGAAAGGAGGGATTTAGGATTGGGGCCTGGAGGGGTGGGGAAGGGGTCACGAGAAAGAAGGTCAATAGCAAAAACCAATTTGACATCCCTGAGCTTGTAATAGGATTTACCCTAGGCTTGCAGACCTTGGAGTTGTCGCCTACGCAAAAGCTCGTTGATAGTTCTGCAGCCCAGGAGTGTGTACTTGGGACCAGAGGAGTTAAGTCTTGACTGCTTTGCCTCTAGTATTTGCTTAATGGAACACAAACAAAAAGGAAGAGACACAGTGTTAAAATAGAACTAGGGCACAGATTGAAATGATACATGATTACTAGCAGTTGTACAATTTATGGGAAAAATGTGCACACAGGTCTTTTAGGAAGTGTAAATAAAACAGATGGATTTATGGAGGGGGGAAGTATGCTTTACACACCCAGCTCCTATATCAACAAATGTTGCCCTCAAGGTAAAAATTTTTAAAAAGTTCTAAGCTTCTATTAGTCACACCCATTTATTTTGGGCATAATTTGGGCACTATTTGGAAGTTGGCAAGAACGGGAATGTTAGGGCCAACATTTGGTCTTGCTTCAGGAGTTTCTATGAATATGAATGCCTGAAGTTTACATAGGCTTATGCCATCTCCATAGAAACGCATGTTTGTTGTGAAAATCTAGCCTTTTAAATTCAAGAATCTGTATGTTACCCTCAAATTCAACACACTATCTAATTCTGGTGTTTTAAAACACTTTTAGGACTGTTGCATGTTCAATAATGGATCAGATTAGAGGCTGAGTTAATGGGTATCCTTGGAAACACACACACATACCACACACACACACACACACACACTCACACACAATCATACTCACTGTGAGGGGAAGCCCTTGCTTATGGCAGTTAACCTTAGCATGCCCCCAAATGGAACCAGATGAGAAGAACTTCAGATCATGGAGCAGCCCGGGGGATCAGAGAGTCCAGTTTGAAGCACCAAAAGAGAAATGGATGATTGATTGTGCTTTTTCCCCTGGGTGTTTAGAACTTGGAGACCTTGGGAGTACCCATTAGGCTGGCTCTGGTCCTTCAGAGCCTGAAGAGTAGAACAGGAGCTGCGTGGGTGCTGGCACAAATGAGGCAGAGCAGCCCAAGTCTTTATATCAGTCTGAGGCACAGGGACTCATCTCTGCAGCCCCATCTCTGTCGGGTCTTTGTGTGGTGGGCCACTGTGCTTTCCCCTAATGGGATTCCTGGTGGAATTTTAGTCAGATACTAGTCATGGTTGAGAACTTAAGTATATCTACTGGTTCCCTCAGTGTAAATAGCTGGTTTTTGGCAAAATTGGACACCAAAAAAAGGTGTCCCTTTTGTCCATAGCCTCTGGGTTCTGATATCCTGCTTCTTTTTGGTCATGCCCTTTCCTGTTTGCAGTGCTTCCCAAGGGTCCTCAAACTCTCCCCCCTTCTCCCCAAACTGGCTTCAGAACTGGATAATGTCCACTCTTTTATTCTGCTGTGTAAGAGGGGGTTGCTTTGGGAAAGAGCAGTGGGTTTAGAATGAGGACTGGGTTCGACATTATAATCTTCTTAATAGTGGCATGTCCATGCACTGTTTGTGGCAACTCTTAAGTCCTCCATTTTGATGTAAAGAAGAAAATAACTCCTGCTGTAATGAGATAATGGATATGACAGAGCTTTGAAAAATTGTCAAATCTTATTCAAATGCAGGTCAGTTACTACCAATTTAGTAAGGAATGGCAAATAATTTTCCACATGCCTCCCAACTTTGCCCAATTGGTGGTAGCTGCTTGGGGTGCTGTGCTGAGGATTTGGAGATGCTCTCACAGGGAGAAGTGCTGAGATTGATTGTCACTGGCACAGGGAGGCAGGAAGAGTGCCCTAGAGTGTCAAGTGATGGCCTTCCTGGGCCCATTCCTTCTCAAGAGGGATAGACAATATGAAATAAGGGGATAAACCTTTATGGTAAAATTTCAGATATTGGTGCATTTGAGGAAGTAGATTTCTTGATGCCCAGAATCAAGCATGTGTATAGTTCTGACTTGGTTTGTGGCAGAGAATTCTCGTGTTCTTTCCCAAGGCCATTCCCCTCGTCGCCTATTAAGGAGATGCTAATATGTGAGGCTAGCATCTCATCTTCCTTCTCTGTTGCTCTGTTGCTCATATTGTCTCTTTTATACATTTTAACATTTGAGAAGATTCAATTTAGCACCTGGCTCTTTGTCGTCCTGTCTTGACTTCTAATGGTTTATTTTATTTTTACTGAGGTATAATTGACATATAACATTACATTAGTTTTAGGTGCACAGCATAATGATTTGATATTCAGATATATTGCAAAGTGATCACCACAGTAAGTTTAAATAACATCCGTCACCATACATAGTTACAAAATTTTTTTTCTTGTGATAAGAACTTTTAAGATCTACTTGCTTACCAATTTTCAAATATGCAATACAGTATTATTAACTATAGTCACTATGCTATACATTTCATGTGATTGCATGTCCATAAAATAATATAAACTAATGGTTTTTAACTATATGTAAAGATTCATCTGGGAAACTGTAAATTGTTTGAGGGAAAGGACAGTGTTCCACATTTCCTCTTCTTTTGATTCCTGCTCTAGTGTAGGTTACATAATAATTAGCAAATTCTGAATTGATCATTACATTTTTTTCTGATCATACGTGTAATATTAATTTTGGAAAATTGAAAAATAAAAAAGCACAAAGAATAAAAAAAATAGGTCATAACATCATAACTAGAGTTAACTACCACTACTATTCCATGTGTTTCCTGACAGCCTTTTTTCCTATGTGCATATTTAGATATAAATTTTAACATAGTGGAGAGTATACTCTATATAATTATGTAATCTGGTTTTTCCTTTTATAATACATTATAATTACTTCTCTGAATCTTTAAATGAGTCTTGACAAATGTTAAGATGCTTAAATTTTAATTTTTAAAACTTCAACTATTTATTAGTTTGTGACTTAAATAGTAATATCTGTTCATCGTCAAAAAACCCTTGACAGGTACAGAAAGATGTGGAATGAAAAGTAAACATCCTTTTTTCCTGTGTCTGCCTTATCCCCTCACTTCCTGTAACCCCTTTCAAACAACTTCTTAAGTCTCCTTCCTGACATTAGTTTTACATTCATAGGCACATAAAACATGTTTCGTGTTATTCCTACCCCTTTTCAACATTATTTTTGGACTTACTATGTCTTGGACATCTTTTATATTACTGCATTCAAATCCACCTTATTCTTTTAAAATGCTACAAGGTATTCCATCCCACGGAAACCTCATCTTTAGCCACACTCTTATTGATAGCTATTCATGTGGCTTCCATTTTTTTGCTATTATAAACAATGCTGTATCGAACACCTGTTCACATATATTTGTGTGCACAAGTGTGAGTGTTTATGTAGGATTAATTCCTGGAAGTGGAAATTCTGGGTTAAGGGGAAGGCTCACATGTAAAATGTTAAAGGATATAGAAAAACTGCCCTCCAAAAATGATTGGTTATCCATTTACATCTCACTAACTACACATAAGCCTTCAGGTTTCTCACTCCCTTATCAATAATGAGATCTAAAACAAACAACTAAGGAAACAAACAGGAAGCTCATTATTATTGAGGTTGTACATTTATCCACACATTTATTTCTTATTCTACAAAATTCTGTTTGTGAACTTTGCACATTTTCTAGCATGTTACAGGTAAGTTTCTTATTGATATGTTCTATGTCTTTAGACAGTAAGGAAAGTAGCTGTTTGCCATAAGTGGTAGAAGTTGCATAAATTTTTGTCTTTCACCTTGATTTTACTTATGTCACTTATGTCATTTAAAATGCTTATGTAATAAAATTTATTAGTTTTTCTTCAATTATTTTATTTCACATTAAGAAGTCTAAATTATTCCAAGATAATTTAGACAACACAGCTATCTTCCCTATTCGCAATTTTTTAAAAGGCGTTTTTATTTTCATGTTAAAATCATGTTGGGCGCCTGGGTGGCTCAGATGGTTAGGCGTCTGCCTTCGGCTCAGGTCATGATCCCGGGGTCCTGGGATCGGGTCCCGCATCGGGCTCCCTGCTCCTTGGGACCCTGCTTCTCCCTCTGCCTCTCTCTCTCTCTCTCTGTCTCTGTCTGTCATGAATAAATAAATAAAATCTTTAAAAAAAAATCATGTTATTGTTATGTTAAAATAAAAAGTTGTAATGTATGGGTTTGATTTAAATTTTTTTCTGAACATTGAGCTAGTTGCTTTATACCATTTGTTGAATAATCTCTTTTCCCTTCTGATTTGGAATGTCTCCTTTATGTTATACTAGATTCTTATGTATACTTTGGCCTCCTCTGAATTTCCTAGTCTGTCCCACTGGTCTGTCTAGTCCTGCTTTTGAGCCATATATATTTTTTTAAGATTTTATTTATTTATTTGACAGAGAGAGACACAGCGCAAGAGGGAACACAAGCAGGGGTAGTGGGAGAGGGAGAAGCAGGCTTCCCGCTGAGCAGGGAGCCCGATGTGGGGCTCGATCCCAGGACTCTGGGACCATGACCTGAGCTGAAGGCAGACGCTTAACGACTGAGCCACCCAGGCGCCCTGAGCCATATTGTTTTAATTACTGTTGCTTTTACAATGTACTTTTATAATGGAGAAGTCTAGAGTACCCATACTACTCTTCCTTTGAAAACAAATCTCTTAGCTATTTTCACATAAACTATTTTTCCAGATGACTATGAATGAAGTCACATTGTCAAATCCCTCCTGACAAAATGAGGAACGAAATTCTTTTGGCAAATTTGATTGGGATGACACTGAATTTATAGAATAAGGTAGACAAAATTGACACCTTTACACTACTAACACTTCCTATCCAAAAGGACAGTTTTTGTTTCCTTTTATTCAAATCTTGCCTTGTGTTTTTCAGGAGAAGTAAACATCATTTTTAAAGGCAATATAATACTTTGTCTATAGATTTACCACAGTTTATGTGATTATTTCCTTATTGCTGAACTATTGGATCATTTCATATCTCTTTCTAGATTCAGTAATGCTGCAGTGGGCATCAGTGTGCTTTGTTCTTGGATCACATTTTGCTGATATCCTTAGAATACATTTCCAGAAGCAGATCAAAGGATCTAGGCATTTTAAAGGCTCTTGGTAGCTATTGGAAGATTGCTTTTCAGGGAGGCTCAAACAATCTACTTTCCTACCAGAGGTACAAGAATACCTGCCTAGCTGAACCCTCGCTAGCATTTCAAATGTTAACATTAATAGAAACTTTGCTATGTTGATGGGATAAGGCATGTGGTGGAACACAGCACTTGTGGCCCCTCTGTCTGCGAACCCATCTTTTTTCTCCTTTGCTGCATGCTTTTCCCTCGCAGAATGCTCAGGGGAGAGTGTTCACTCTTCACTAAGCTCTGCATTGAGCTGACTTTGGAGATAATTCTAGCAAATTCTTAGGAAATTTCAATTGTCCACTGATATCTGGGAATAGAGGGTAAATTTTGAGAGGTGTCTTTCATTTTGCTATGACACAGTTGTCTAATAGTAGATAAGACAGATGAAAATCCCCCCACCTTTGCAACATACATGTGCATGCACACGTGCGCACACACACACACGCACACACACATTCACACTCACACATGGCTGAGACCCTGCAAATTGTGCTGAGTAACTTGGGGATGATATAGGTCAAAGTTGAGAGGGGGTTTCCAAACTCCATGCACCAAGTAGGTCTCTGGAACAGAAGGGTTCCTCCCGCTTCTCACTAGAAAATGTCATTTGGATCCTGAACCCAGATGTGTTCATTTTAACAAGCCAAATCCAAATCTACTAGGAAAGGCTGAGATGGACACCTGGACAACCCTCCTCATTAATGCTTCTTTGCTTTGGAGTTGTTATTCACTCCTATGTACTTTGGCAGGCATTGAGCATGGGAATTAGATACTTAAAATGCTCTCCTTCCATCTGAAAACCCCTTTTGCTGCCACCACCTTGCTGTAGAACCCCCTCCGTCAGGATTTTTTGGTGGGGTGGGTCATGCTTTTACAGGGCGGTTTCTTTCAGGGCAAGTCTATTAGGCTTGCAGGATGTTTTAATTGGGGTGGTGTAATTGTAGGGTGCTACAAGAGCCCTGGCAAGGGCTACTTTATAAATCAGATTATTATGCTTAGTTGTGTTAATGGGCATTTATATGCCCTAAATCCTTCATACAGCAATGGGATAATAACCCTTAAGGCCATAGTTACTATTTTGGGTTGGGCCCACTTGTAAAACGGGATCTTTTTATTGTGAAGCTGTTTTTAGTTAGAGGAGTACATAAAACCCTTTGAACGACAGAATTTCAATTTTGTGGTTGCCATCTTATATAGTTGAAATGGTAAAATAACTATATATATATATACAAAGCTTATAACCAAACTGTTAAAATTGTGACCCTGAAGCGGCGCTCCTTAATAATGGAACACTACAAAATCTTAGTAGAATTTGGCCAAATGTACATCCTTTCTCCTGATCGATAATAATTTTTTAACGTTTGGGAGGCAGGTTCTCTTTGTAATACTCATTTCTCAGAGGTTGCAGTTCCCCAAGGAAGATTTGGATACTGTGGCAATGGTGTGGAAGACACAGGCTGTGTGGGCTCTGTTGGCAATGTGAACACACTGGTGTGCACTGACAAGATTTTGCAAACGCATTTCCACCCCTAGGCTTGAGGCAGACAGAGTGCCTGCCTGGCCCAAAAGGAAGTTCCTTGGTTACCCTGTTTGGTGGTTCCCAGTAAGCAAATTGAATGGATTGTGGGCAGCTGACCATACTAGCTGTGATATGTAGATGTGGCTGGAATGGGAGAAGTCTGAAAACTTCATGACATGGGGGGATGGGTCATTTCCCATCAGACAGGATCCAGCGCCTTAGTGAGATCCCCAACTGACTGTAAACACCCATGCCCGCCACAACCACTGATTCATTTTTTTCTAATCCTTTTTTCCTTTATTTACACCAAGAGAGCCGTTCCTACCTGAGTCCTATACACATGACTCAGGTTCTGAGGGAGGTGACTGGGAATATTTAGAGAAAGCTACTCTGGGGATGGAAACTTTGTCCCAGATACCTGAGGACTGAATAATCAGATGATGGGACAAATTTCTCATGGTCTTTCTTCCTTTCTTTGTATTTTTTCCCAATTTTAATTAATTAATTAATTTAGAGTGTGAGCAGGGGGAGGGGCAGAGGGAGAGACAATCCCCAGGAGACTCTGCACTGAGTGTGGACCCCAACACCGGGACTCGATCCCAGGATCCTGAGATCCTGACCTGAGCCAAAATCAAGAGTCAGATGCTCAACTGACCGAGCCACCCAGGTGCCCCTCTCATGGTCTTTCTATGTACTTATACAAATACCTCTGGTGACTGTGGTCTCTCTTGTTTTCTCTATTTTCCTTTGTCACCTGTCGTTCACATAGTACTAAACTTGTTAGTCTGAAGGACTAGCCATTGACGATAGTGATTTCCATGCCCCCAGTCACGCTACCTCAATCTCCCCCTTCACTTTATAAACCCCATGAGGTCTGTTCCCACGTCTGCTCCCAATACTTCTGTGTGTGATCCAGGCTCTTCATCTGTCCTTTACCTTCTACGGAACAGCATCAGGCTTTCTTTTCTTTGGAGCTTTCCCTCACCACTCCGGGTGTTGGCAGACATTAATGGTATCAGTCATTTAGGGTTTATATTTCCCCTCAGGTATTGATAAAGCAAAGAGGCGGTATATATATTGGTTAAGAATTTGGCCCCAGGAGTTGGGCAGACCTGATCTGTGTCCTGGTTCTGTCCCCTGTTGAATGTGTAACCCTGGATATGATCATTTAGCCCCCTAAGCCTCAGTTTCTCATGGAAGACTAGAATCTACTCCAGTAGGTAGTCATGAAGGTTAAACAAGATTCAAAGCCATTAAAAACTCTTATCATTAAGGTGGTGAATAACGAGCACTCAGGAAGTGTTAGCTGCTATCATTGTTGCTGTTATTATTACTTTGCCAGATGCATCATGTCCCAGACATCATCATAAGACCCTTGAGAGCTTCCTTATATCCAACAGAGCACCTAGACCTGCACCTACAGGTAATGATCTTCGGGGGGGGGGGGGTTGGGGATGGTGCAAGCCTCATCTCTTCCCAGTTTGACCCTTGGATTCCTTCTCCTTTCATGCGCATTCCTGGGTGTTTGCTCTGGTCTCCCCACTGACCATATATTCACTTGGGGCAAAGATTATGGTCTCTATTGCTTTGTACAAGGTAGGCATGCCATTGGCAGTCAGTAATTGTCTACTAAGTGGTACTGCTTGCTAGGGGATGGATGAGAAGGATGCCCCTGTAGCCTGTGGATTGGTAGCCCCTGGAAGGCATGCTCGAGTGTGGCCCAAAGGGACACAGGCTCAGGCTCCTGACTTCCCTTTTGCATCAAAGAGCATAGACCTGAGTGGTAGTCCCAGGATGGGGAGGTAGGTGAAGTCTGGAGAGGACTTGGCAACCAAAAGGTTGTTTTTATTTTTGGAAATATCAATAGCAGAAACCATCTGATTACTCTTTAATAATTAATGAATGTATAAGTTAGTAAAGACTAACCAAGAAAAAAGATTTAATTAAAAAATACAGATTTTTTTCAACAGATACAGCTACAGATACAGAGTTACAAAAGTAAGAGAAGTAAATTATAAATAACTTTAGCCTACTGAATTTGGAACCCTCAGGTTTGAAACAAGAACATTTAGAGAACACTCTTAAATGTCTATGTTGGTAAAAGAAAATGTAGAAAACTCTAATAAACAAAGAAGCACCAAAAATTGAAATAGTTCTCAAAGATCTCCTCTCTAAAAAGGCATCTGGCCCAGACAGTTTTACAGTTCAGTTTTAGCAACCTCAAAATAGAAAAGAGAAAAATAGCAAATCTGCTTCCCTCATTTTTGAGCTGAACATAATCTTTATCCCAAAATTGGATAAGAATATAAGAAAAGAAAATTCCTGATCTCTTTTGCCTGTGATCACAGATATAAAAATCCTAAATAAAATATTATAGTAGCTTACTAAATATTTGTGGTTAAAAATATTAATATCATTTGGGAGATTTATTCAGAAATAAAAGGATAATTCAACAACATAATGTAATTTCTAGACTAAAGGAGGAAAAAAGTCACATAATTATCCCAGTAGATTCAGAAAAACTTTGAACAGAGCTCAATACATATTTGGAATGAAAAATGAAAGCACAAATTATACTTAGTGGAGAAAGATACAGTCCATTTAAGATCAGGAATAAGACATTATCACTCAGTAGTGTCAGCATACAACTGGACTTCCTAGCCAAGACAACAAATAAAGAAAAAGAAACAAAAGGTGTGAATTAGAGGGGAAGAAATGAAACTGTAATTATTTGTAGATAATGTGGTTGTCTAGAAAGCAAAAGCAGTGGATTTAACTGTCAGAATTAAGCAAGGTTGCCAGATTTAAGATCAGCTTATGAGTATCAATAGAATTTCTCAACAGCAGCAAAAACTGATTAGAAAACATAATTTTAAAAAAGAATAATATTCATGGCAACAACCAAACTATGAAACATTTGGGGATTAACAAAAAAACAAACAAACAAGATGTTCCTCTATAGAAGAAACATTAAAAATTTTAAAAGCTATAAAAGGAAGCCTGAATAGTCACAGTAATTTCTATGTATTTAAGTGGGATGACAATATAAAATTATGTTTATTATTCCCAAATTAATTTATACACTCAAGGCACTCCCAACAAAATTCCAGTAAGATTATTTTTAGGAGTTTGATAGATGTACTTAAAAAGTTGTATGGAAAAAGAAAGATTAATGAATAACTCACAAGTTTGAAAAAGGAGAATGAAGGAAGGGAACTTACCTTATCAGATAGGAACACATTACTAGCCTTATTGTGGTTGAAAAAAAAAACAAACCCCAGACAAATCGAGCAGTGTAACAGAGTGGAGAACTCAGTGGCAGACTGTGTGTATGAAAGAATTTAAGAAATGATAACAATGACCTTCTCATAAAATCGGATCCTATGGCAGATTCTATTCCCAGAGAGATCACAACATTTGCTGCCCTCCCACATGAGTTTTTTACAATGTGACTTTGACACTTTCCCCATTGAGAGAGGTGGGGTATGATGTTCCTTCCCCTTGATTCTGGGCAGGTTTTGACTACCGTGGACCCCAGGCTAGTAATGCTAAGTGATTGCTGAAGCTAGGTTATATAAAGTGGTAGTGGTACAGTCATTGCCTTTTTATTTTTTTTTTGGGAACTCAGCCATCAGAATGTGAGGAAGCCCAAATGGCTGGTGACAAACAAGGTGCAAGTGGAAAGGAGCTATGGCCCCAGCCCTCAGCCTTAGCTGAACTCCCAACTTACAGCCCACACCAACTTGCCAGCCCCAAGGGAGGCACACGGAACATACGCCCTGCAGCCTCGGGCAGGCCATCTCAGCGGACGCTCCATGGCACAAAGATCAACCATCCCTGCTGATCCCTACCTACAGTGCAGGTATGTGAGCAAAATAGAGGTTTGTTTTTGTTTAAAGCCACTGCATTTTGGAGTGTCTTGTTATTTCAGTGTTTTTTTTTTTTTTAAACAGCCCTCTTGCTCACACCATATACAGATACTGACTCTGCATGTTAAAGGTGACATAATGCAGTTTGTAGAACATTATGTAGGAGAATATCCTTGTAACATAGGAGGAGGGAAGGATTTATTAAGTGAAACCCCAACTGTACAAATCATAATTGAAAAATTAGTGAAATTGATTAAATAGAAATTAAGTAATTCTGCCCTGTTAGGAATTACTTAGCAGTTATCCAGTGAGGATAAAGTTAACAGACAAATGATAGTTGGAGAGAAGGTTTGTAAGGTATCAAACTCTAAAGGACTAATACTGGGAATTTATAAGGAGCTGTTATAAATCAACAAGAAAAAGATAAGACTCTCTATGAAAAAGTGGGCAAAAGGATAGACAGGGGCAGTTTACAAGGAAAACTGTATGACTAAAAAGCGTATGAAGAAAATGTCTGAAGTCATTAGTGATTAGAGAAAAAAAAATAAAAATAACACAATATTATGTTATATCCACCAGGCTGGCAGAACTTGAAAAGCTGAGTGCATTAGTGTCCTAGGGCTGCTGTAACAAAATACCGAAAACTAGGTAGCTTAAATGACAGGAATGTATTGTCTTGTAGTCCTGGAAGCTGGAAGGTCAAAATCAAGGTGTTGGTAGGGTTGGTTCCTTTTGAGAGTGTGGAAGGATCTGTCTAATCCCCTTTTCCTGGCTTCTGGTGGTTTGCTGGCCATCGTTGGTTTGTAGCTGCTTTGCTCCACATCTGCCTTCCTCTTCACATGGTGTTCTCCCCTTTGTCTTCACACTCTCTTTCCTCTGTGGGTATCTGCCTCTGTGTCCAGATTTTCCCTTTTTGTAAGGACACCAGTCATACTGGATTAAGGCCCATCCTAATGATCATATCTTAACTTAATTGCACCTGCAAAGATCCTATTTCCACACATGGCCCCATTCTGAGCTCCTAGAGGTTAGGACTTCAATGTATCATTTTTGGGGGCACATTTCCATCCATCACACTGAATCTTGTTCAGTGTTGGTCAGGAGGTGAGCTGCAGAAACCCCAGGCCTGGCTGGTGTGAGAGGGTCTGGTGCAGCTTCTTTGGACAGTCCCCTGGCAGTACTTACACTCATGCCAGGTGACTTACCTCCTGATCCTGGGCATACAAGGAGATTTGTAAGAAGCATGTATGTGGATGTTCATCACAGCACTGTTTGTGGGAGGGGGAGTCAGAAGCATTTTAGTTGTCTGTCTTGGGGGGGCCGGAGATGTAAAATATAGTGGGTACAGATTATGCAACAGTGTGCAGCCTTCAGGAGGAAAGGACAGATGCGTGATTGATGATATGGATAGATCTTAACAACATGCTGGGTGAAAAAGGAAGGGATGGGATGATGTCTAAACCATGAGAACATAGCATTTTTATATATTAAAATATATGTACACCAGACAACAAAGAACACATACATATAAACACAATAACATGGTTGTCTATTACAGGGAAGGAAATTGGGCTGTGGAATGGAGATGAAAGGGAATTACAACAAAGTGAAGGGAGAGGGGTTGTGTAAGGACCCAAAACAATGCTGTTTTGGGAGCTGAGGTATCTGATCAAGCCAACCTTCAGTCCTGAGACACACAAATACCTCCCCACTAGATATTCCACTTGCACTAATTTAGTGCCTGCCTTGGAAGATACTTCCTCATGTTACTGCTCTTATTCTCTTTGAAAATACTGTCCTCCTGTGGGGAGTCTTAGAATCTTAGGGTTGGAAGAGACCTTCCCTTCAGCAGCGCCTCCTTGCCCTACGCAGCTTGCTGAGGGGGATACAAGAGAAGCAAGTTGCACTTCCTGCCCTTAGGCCAGTTCATCTAGATGCTCAAAAAGCAATTAGATAACCACACAAGATGCCATGTGATGATGTGTTAAACCGCATGGGGCAAGCCTGTGACCAGCAAAGGCAGAGGTGCTGGGGAAGAACAGGATGTCTGTTGGGGATAAAAATAGATACATGGAATTTTATTGACTTCAGAAGAATTTGCATGGAGTCGCTACAGCAGGACTTCTCTGGCCCTTGGGCCTGCTGCCTGTTGCCAGGAGCTGTGGATTTCCAACTGTGCGGCCCGGAGGCTGAGGTCACCCTGAGCTGCCTGTGGTGAGGAGGCCAGCAGCAGGGGAGGTGCTCGGGACTAACCCCCCAGCTTCAACCAGGGTGTTTGGCACACAGGACTCTAGATTAGCTTTTGCCTGAAGACAAACTTCTGTGTTAAAGACTTTGAAAACCAGAGGCCTACAGGATGGCCTCTTGACTTCATGGGCCTTCTCTGATCCCAGACACTGCAATTTTCTGAACACCTCCTTGCTCTCTTAGGTGTCTGTCTGCCAAGTGAATTCCTTGCATCTTCAAGGTATAGCTCAAGCGTCCTTTTCTTTTTGGACCCTTTACTTATCAATTACCTTGCCCTAACCAGACAAGATCGCTTCCTCCTTTATTAAAGAATTCAGCAAACGCTATGCTGGGATTATCTTGCCATTGGCCTATGAGCCTCCCAAAGGTCAAGGGTGCACTTCTCCATCTTTGTGGCTTCAGTATCCAGAGTGGCACCGTGCACATAATAAGTGATAAGTGAGCATTTGCTGAGGGAATGTGATTGTTTTATTTGGGTGTCTTTCAGAGTTCATGTATTTGCTTTCATAAAAAAATATGATATTTAAAACAGGCTCTCTCTCTCTCTTGGTCTAGCCCAGAGATCAGCAAACTATGTATGTGGGCCAACATCCAGCCTGTGGTCTCTTTTAGTCCATAAACTACAGATGATTTTTATATTTTGAAAGACTTAAGAATCCTAAGAAGATTATGTGACAGAGACTGTAGGTGGCTTGCAAAGCCTAAAGTATTTACTATCTGACCCTTTACAGAAAAGATTTGCTAACCTTAGGACTCTAACAGAAGACATGTAAGAGTCATGGGATTCTATAGGCTGTGAGGAGCTGATTAGTCCTGGTTAACATTGAGTAGTTAGTTGACCCTTAGCTAACATAATAGCTCTTATTATGTGCCAGGCACCCTTCTAAGTACTGTACATATGTTAGCTCATGGAATTCTCCTCCAAACCCTGTGAGGTAGGCACTATTATTAGCTCCATTTTATAGATGAATAAACTGAAGCACAGCAAGTGTGACTTAGCCAAGATCCCACAGTGGCTTTTCTTCAGTTGGATCTATGAACTGGTAGAGTATGGTGGTTAAGAACAGTGGGTTCTTGTGCCAGCTTGCCTGGTTTGACTCCTGCCTCCATGACTTAAATGACTATGTGTAAGGTACTCAGCTTACTGCCTGGTATAGTGTGGGAACTAGTCGATGTTCTGTATTATTATTATTATTGTTATTATTATTATTATTGTGATGCCACAAGAACCACATTGACAAATACCTTCATGTTACAATAATGAAATAGAGAATATTATCCACTGGAATTGGAGGAAAGCAGTGTGACCAAGAGAAGAACTATGCTTCCCAGAGCACTGTGACTTTTGGGGCAGTTACAGGTAGTAAGTGTGGTGAATACATTAAGGTGGTGTGGTTTGAATGGGAGACACTATCTTTAGGTAAGTAGAATCTGTGCCTGTGTGTGCACACACACGTGTGCCTATGTATGAGGGGGAGAAAAGGAGATGGTGGGAGAGAGGAGCATGTATGTGTTTTCAGCCTTTAAAATAACGAAGACTTCAGAGACAGAATGAGATGTCTAATTGGGAAGATTTCTGGGTGAAGCACCTGCACCATACTTTATAAGAAAACCCAATGATGATATTGTTTTTCAAAGCTTCTGTAATCATCTTTGTGTTTTCTTTGAATGTATCTTTATGTTGAGAGTGGGTGGGTCCACATGAGGGCCAGAGTTTATATGGGTTATGTCATGTGATCCTGTATGGGTATAAAGTGCTTTTTAGCCCGGGACATTGGCAGTGATGTCTGAAAACCATCCTAGAAACAGACTGGTTGAGAGCAAACAATAAGAATAACCTCCAGAGGGACGCCTGGGTGGCTCAGTCAGTTAAGCGTCTGCCTTTGGCTTAAGTCCTGATCCCAGGGTCCTGGGATCAAGCCCTGCATCAGTGGGGAGCCTGCTTCTCCCTCTCCTCCCTGCCTGTGCTCTCTCTCTCTCTCTCTCAAATAAATGAAACCTTAAAAAAAATTACCTCTAGAACTACTGCTAGATGTCAAAGGCACTGGGAACATTTTTAAATCTCCAAGAGGAGTCATAGGCATGAAATGGTGAAACCAGCTTGCACCACCTTGCAAGAGCCAGTTGTGCAGATACTCCCTGCTCTGCCCTTTAGCAACATCACACCGGTAGCTGGAAACTGGCCACCACGGAGGCATTTATATCACAGAAATTAGCAAATGCTACAAGTCAGAGGTTTTTTTCCTCACTGCAAGCTGGTTGTTAAATATCTACCAGCACACCACTGTAGGCATCAGGCTTATCTTTCTTCTCAGTTCCAAAATTTATTTTATTACCTAAGAATATAAGGATCAAGGGCAGAAACCTGAGGGGAGGAGATATTACAGTGGTGACATTTTATTTTTAAGAGGTAGGCTGAAAGGCAGTTCTTGGTTTTGAGCGGCTTTTTGAATGTTTCAATGCAAATTTATCTAATTTTGACATCAGACATTCTAGTAAAACACAGTAGTTGTAAAATGATTGGGTTTTATGTTTAAATGGTGTGTGTCTGTGTGTGTGTGTGTGTGTGTGTCAGAGAGAGAGAGAGAGAATGTGTGACATGAAAGATTCAGGCAAGAGGGAGCTGGTGTGCAGTGGGATAGTTATATAAAAAAGTAATATATTTTGGTCAGTTATTTCTCTATGTTTCATTCAGGTTTGTTTGTTTGTCTATTTTAGTGGGTAGGGGAGGGGTCTTCTTTGTGCATTGACTGACTGTCTTTCCACTAGGATATCACAGGGAGAGAAGTGAATTTTTTAAAGAATATTTAATGCAAGTCATACACTGGGAGTATGAAAGATTACTGAGTTGTTTTCCATGCAAGGTTGAGTATTATGTCAAGACTTCAGTTTTTCAACAGTAGCTAATTTTCAATAACGAGATTATCCTATAAAATTGAAATAACTTTGGAAAGGAGTCAGGGTTTCACAGTTGTAGAAGTTTACTAATATCAGTAGTTAGCTCTAATTAACACAAGAATGTGATTCAGATGACATCGAAGGGGTATGTAAGTGCCTTTGTTGTGTGACTTACTGTTTGTGGAAGAACCAACTCTTGTGGAAAACATAGACTTTGCAGTCATTGGAATATAATTATGTGTGTTTTGTTTGTTTTTACAGAACAGATGCAAGACAAAGAACATAGTATGAGATATTGGAATGTAATTTCAAAACATATGTTTCCAAAATTATGGAAACGTTCTGGATGATAAATAAATCCTTTCAGCCTCAGAAGGTACAGGCTTGTAAGGCTGAGGGAGAGCCGGGTGTTGGATGGGGAGGAACGTGGTTTAAGTAACAGGCTGAATAGTAAGCACATCAAAGCCATTAAAGCATAAACCCCCAGATTTAAAAATGTGAGAGGCAAAAGATTATGTACTGTGGTCTGGCGGCTTTATAGAGCCCGTTTCAAATGAGGGATAGAACAAAAGAATGTGTGATTGAAGCTCTTGAAGAGATTTATTTGAGGAGAGAGGCAAACATTTTGCTCTGATACCAATTAACCAGGAAGAAGCACCACGTCATAAATGCCAATATTAAAAATGTAAATCCCACACCCGAGGGTGTATTGAAGACAGGTCACAATGCTTTGAAGATGGAATGCATAAAGAGATAACAGGAAGAGAGCTTTCCAACCGTCCAGCCTACCTGCTTAGTTCTGTGTCCTGCTTGCTGGTGAGATTTTCAATGGGAAAGTAGGCTCTTTGGGGTAGTTTGGCCATCTGACCTATTATTATGTGAGATTTCGATCCCACCCAAAAGAATTTATTATGAGGACTCCAGAAGACCCTCTTTTTATCACCCTGTTTCATCTGTAATAGCCTGGAGATGCTCTAGAGTTTTTCTGTATTATTTTGGATAGCATAGTTCGCATAATGGATATGTAAAGGTATTTACAAAACACAGAGTGAAAACCATCAGGTACTATGTATGGCACTTTTATACCTTCTGAAGTATATTCACATCCATTAACTTGGTTGTTCCTCACCATAATTCTGTGCAAGAGGAAAGGCATATGTAGTCTCAGTCTTTAGAGCTTGGGATGAATGTAGGATGATTCAGTCCAGCCCTTTCATAGTGGAAAAGAGGGCCAGGGAGGTTGAGAGATATTTATATCCATTAGCTTGCTAGGGAAACTGAGCAAGGAGAGATCTGGGCTTCTCAGCCATCAATAGCATTGTGTGTTGAATCTTCCATTTCTCTCATTGATAATAATGTACCCCAGTCTTCTGGGAAAGGAAATACAGTAAAGAGTCAAGTAAAAAGTGTTGTCTGGAATAGAGATGTCTGTCGCTACAAAAATATTCAACTCATCGTTGTGAACTAAGATAATAAATCTCTTTACCTTTTGTATTTTGGTGCATTGAAACATTATCTTTTATGATCATAGGTGTTGCTTCATTATTTAAAGCATACTTGTTATTGCAGGAAAGACAAGCTCGCATTTGATTTATAATGGAACGATTGTGCTTTGAGTTAAATGAAAGTTCAAAGGAAAATGAATTCCAAATAAGAATAATTGAAGAGATTCAAGGTTCATTTGAGTTTATATTCATCAAGGCAATTGTCTCCAGAAATCCTCTTATTTAAAGCAACAGGACAGATCGTAACTTACAAACTTCGCCTTTATGACATCACTTTATTCTATATATCATAATCAGAAATGTTAAGCCTCAGCAGTAATTTATACAAAATGTATTGTTACAGAGTTATAAATGTCATTAAGTACTAGACTTATGCCTCAGTGTCATGCAAGTTGAACCCTGGATTTAAAAAAAATTACCCATAATGCAAGTGTTCTATAAAAATATTCTTAGTCCTTTCTCCTCCAGAGCAGTTTCATATTAAAAGTTGTTTCATTTTACACCTGTACTCTGCTCTGGGAAGGTGCAACCTTTATTTCTCCTTCATGTTTTTAAAGTCACCTTCTTAATTCTGGTAGAACATAATTCAAACAACTGAAAATGTTAGGAATGGATTTACAGTCCCTCTGGCTACTCTCTATCTGGGATGGAAAGGAAAGTGAAGCTGGAGATAACTTTTCCTGCCATCAAGGGACACCTAGAGAGAAGAGGCGATGAATTGTAATGTGCCAACTAGTTTTGATTATTCAGGGACTTCTGATAGAATGTGTGGATCATTCAGGTCTCTGGTTTCCTATTTTGGTGAATTTCACGGCTCAGTGGCACCTCTGGTGGTCAGGGACAAGCATCCTCCTAGGTGGGTCCCCAAAGGAATAGTGGCAGAGGAATGGCCCCTTGTTGAGCACCTAGTCTTTGTAAGACACAAGGTACAATTTCCACAAAAAATCATTAAATCTTCTCAATAAACTTATAAGGAAGTACTATCATCCCATTTTATAGATGATAAAGGCTGAGTGTAATTCATTTCTCAAATCTTTATTGAGTATGTTCTACGTTCTGGTCCCTGGGAAAAGATGGTGAATGAGGAGACCTGGTCACTGTCTTCTCTGAGTTTAGAATACAGTAGGGAAAAGAGAAATGAGACAAATCATCCTACATATAAGTGGTAAAATTACAAATGGTGATATGTGTTATGAATAAAAATTATAAGGGATTGTGAGATTCACAAATAGGGATCTGATCTAATTCATGGTCAAAGAGGGTGTCCCCGAGGGTGTGACCCTTGAGCTGACAACTAAAGAAAAGAGAGGAGGTTGTCAAAGTTTGCACAGCTAGCCAGCTGTAGAGCTGGGATTCTAACTCAGGCTTGCGTGAGGCCAGATTCTATTCATATCCCACTACCACACGCAGTTGGAACTACGCATTGAAATCAGCCCCTTGACTCCAGCCACCAGCCACCAGCCACACTCGCCCAGCTTCTGCCTGCAAGTCTGTGGGAGTTGGAGGCTGTGGGGGCCCCTATGGCTTCTCAGCAAGTTATACCAGCCACACGAAACAGCCCTCACTCTCTGCAGTCTTTCCATTTTCTTCATGGTTCTGTCTAGGTTGGACGTGGGCACTGACGGTAGGGGCCACTGTCTGCCATTACTCCTGATGGGGAAGAGGCCAATTTTGGACACCTGGGCAGGGCTTGATTAATGACCCGCCCAAGCCAGAGTTCGGAAACACCGCCTGGGGCCTCCTACCCTGCCTTTCCTGATCTAAAGCCATCTTGGGGATTGGCTACTTGCCTGAAAAACTCCCTGACCTACTGAAGAACTGCAGCAGGGAGTCCTGTTAGCAGCTCTGGGAGGGTGGTTGGAGCCTGACCAGAACATTCCTCACTCATGTTTCTACCCCCTTCATGTCTGCAGGGTGAGCTGCCCTGTTGGATGCAGTGGCTGCCCCAGAGCCACACCTGCCAGCCGGGCACAGGGGTCAGAGCAGCTGAGGCTGGAGGCGAGAAGTCTGGGAAATGGAGCATTTTCCTGGGTCCTCTACTGATTTTTCCTCCACTAGATTATAGCAGGGGCAATGATTTGTCAAAGAAACTGAGGTGTTGAGGGGTGCCTGGGTGGCGCAGTCGGTTGAGTGTCGGACTCTTGGTTTCCGCTCAGGTTATGATCTCATGGTTCCTGAGATTGAGTCCTGAGTCAGGCTCCCTGCTCAGCGGGGAGTCTGCTTTAGATTCTGTCCCTCTGCCCCTCCCTGCACACGCATGCGTGTGCTCTCTCTCTCTCTCAAATAAATATCTTTTAAAAAAATGAAAAAAATTGAGGCATTGAGTGACTCTTCAAATGCACATCTCCAAAAAACAAAAAAGCAAAACCAAAGAACCTATGACAAAAACTCTTTTTCCTTAAGCCTAAATTTCCACTGAGGGTGGTTTTTTTCTTTTGGGTTAAGCAGCATTTTCCTTCTCACTTCAGTGCTTTTATTAAAATGCAGACAGTTTGGGCAGAAGGAGAGATTTTAGTCCTGGCCACCTTAATGTGAATAAGCTTATCATTTTCCTTTTCAGTACCTGCTGAAAGGGCAGCTGGAGGGCAGTGGGTATCTTGGGGAACAGGTTGCTAAAGTAGGGGGACAGAAAGGGCAGCCACTTTCACTGCTTCTAGCTCTCCAGTCTCCCTTTTGCAAAAAGCAACAATATGTTATGATCACTAGGGGGCAGAAGTAGGCCAGCAATTGGTCTCTGTACTTGTTACCAATTCTGAAAACCAAAGTTGGCAAATATGCATTATTACTGCTCTCTTTTCCTTAGGAATCTGAGTCTTTCTGAGATGATATGAATGTGTGGATTAGGCCACTGTAGTGCAGTGGAGTAACTGAAAAAAAAAAGCCCTGTGCATGTAAGGCAGATACCCAATGGATTCTATCGATAAGACTTTGATACTGTTGTCCTACTGTTTTTATTATGAAAATATACTGACAATTTCTCAGAGCTAAAGTTCACATGAGAACATTTGAAAATAACCTGGTTTGTCAAATGTTTATTGGTGCCATCAATTTCACAAAAGGATGAAAACTTACATACAGATATATTTTTCTGATTATAGAGAATAAACTCTCTTGAGAAAGGGTGAAAAAAAATCCTCCTCACAGTCAAACATATATTGTACTGTTATGGATGGCTCTGTTCTTACTGAATAAATCTTGCTTAGCAACTTACCTCCAGAGTAAATAATAAATCACCACCAAAAGCTCCAGGCATTTAGCTCTGTCTGGGCAGTAAAACTTTGCGATAGTCTTGACAGCATTTTGTAAAATCGTAATTGCTTAGGGAAAGTGATTCTAGATGTCTTAAAATGTTCGGAATTAAAGAGTAGCTGTTCCTTTGAGGAAAATTATCCTAATGCTGTGTGTGTGTTATCCTTTATATGAATCTAGGTTATAATCTATAGACCTTCATGATTTCTATTAAGAATGTACGAGAACTTGAGTAGAAACACAGCCACATGCATCATACTCTGGTTTTATAGGAAACTTTGTGACAATTAAGGCAAAGATGCTTAGGTATCTGGACACAGTACACTATGTACAGGTTTATCTAATATCTATATATCTAATATATATTAATATAGTATAATATAATATAATATATATATAGCTTATATATATATATGCTGAATTGTGTCCCTCTAAAATTTGTATGTTGAGATCCTAACCCTAGTACCTCAGAATGTGACTATAGGTGGAGTTAGGGTCTTTAAAGAGATAAATGAGATCCTATGGGTAGGCCCTAATCCAATATGACTGGTGTCTTTATAAGAAGAGGAAATGTGCACACAGATACACGCAGAGGGAAGGTTATAGGAAGACATAAGAAGGAGATGGCCATCTACAAGCCAAGGAGAGAGGCCTTGGAAGAAACCAATCCTATTGACACCTCAATCTCAGACTTCTAGCCTCCAGAACTGTGAGGAAATAATTTTCTGTTTGTTTGTTTTTTCTAAGATTTTATTTATTCATTTGAGAGAGAGAGGGGAAGAGAGATGGGATGATCAAGGGGAGGGACAGAGGGAGGAACAGAGGGAGAGACGGAGAGGGGAAGCAGACTCCCCAGTCAGCGGGGAGCCTGATGCAGGGCTCAATCCCAGGACCCCAAGATCATGACCTGAGCCAAAGTCAGATGCTTAACTGACTGAGCCACCCAGGCGCCCCACAGATTTCTGTTTTTTAAGCCACCCAGTTTGTGACAGTTTGTTATGGCAGTCCTAACAAACTGATGTTTTATACATGCAGGCATACCTCATTTTATTGTGCTTTGTTTTATTGCCCTTTGCAGATACTATATATTTTTTTTTTTTTTACAAATCGAAGGTTTGTGGCAATTCTGTGTCCAGCAAGTCTATTGGTGCCATTCTCCCAACAGTGTGTTTCTGTGTCACATGTTGGTAATGCTCACAATATTTCAAACTTCTTCATCATTATTATATTTGATATGGTGATCTAGGATGTTAAGTATTGTAATTGTTTTGGGGCAGCATGGACTGTACCCATATAAGATAGCAATCTTAATAAGTGTGTGTGTTCTGATGGCTTCACCAATCAGCCATTCTTTGTCCCCCTGACCCTTGCCACCTTGCCATCTCCTTGGTCCTCCCTATTCCCTGAGACACAACAATATTGAAATTAGGACAATTAGTAACCCTACAATGACCTCTTAAGTGTTTGAGTGAAAGGAAGAGTTGCATGTCTCTCACTTTAAATCAAAAGCTAAAAATGATTAAGCTTAGTGGGGAGGCATGTCAAACGCAGAAACAGGCCAAATGCTAGGCCTCTTATGCCAGTTAGCCAAGTTGTGGATGTGAAGGAAAAGTTCTTGAAGGAAATTAAAAGTGCCATTCCAGCAAACACACAAATGATAGGAAAGTGAAACAGCCTTATTGCTGATATGGAGAGTCTTAGTGGTCTGGATAGAAGATCAAACCAGCCACATTTCCTTAAGCCAAAACCTAATCCAAAGCAAGGCCCTAACTCTCTTGGATTCTTTGAATGCTCCCAGAGGTGAGGAAGAAAAGTTTGAAGTTAGCAGAGGATGGTTCATGAGGTTTAAGAAGCAATCTCCATAACATAAAAGTGCAAGGTGAAGCAGCAAATACTGATGTAGAGGCTGCAGCAAGTTATCCAGAAGATCTAGGTAAGATCATTAATGCTGGGGGCTACACTAAATAGCAGATTTTCAGTGTAGATGAAACAGCCTTTTATCAGAGGAAAATGCCATCTAAGACCTTCATAGCTAGAGAGGAGAAGTCAATGCCTGGCTTCAAAGTTTCAAAGGACAGGCTGACTGCCTCGTTAGGGGCTAGTGCACCTGGTGACTTTAAGCTGAAGCCAGTGCTCATTTGCCATTCTGAAAATCCTAAAGTCATTAAGAATTATGCTCAATCTACTCTCCCTGTGCTCTAGAAATGATGACAAAGCCTGAATGAAAGCACATCTGTTTACTATGTGGTTTAGTGAATATCTTAAGCCTACTGTTAAGACCTACAGCTCAGAAGAAAAGATTCCTTTCAAAAATGACAATGAATGATTTAGAACATTACATAAACTAAGCTGATAAAACAGCAGCAGGGTTTGAGAGTATGTACTCCAATTTTGAAAGTTCTATTGCAGATAAGATGCTATCAAAGGGCATCATGTGCTACAGAGAAATCGTTTGTGAAAGGAAGAGTCCATGGATGTAGCAACCTTTATTGTTGTCTTATTTTAAGAAATTGCTACCCCCACACCAGCCTTCAGCAACCACCACTCTGATCAGTCAGCAGCCATCAATATCAAGGCCAAGACCCTCTACCAGCAAAAAGATTATGACTTGCTAAAAGCTCAGATGATGGTTAGCATTTTTAGTAATATAGTATTTTATTTTATTTTTAAAGATTTATTTATTTATTTGAGAAAGAGAGAGAGGGAGGGCAGGGGAAAGGGAGAGAGAGTTTCAAGCTGACTATGCTGAGCGCAGAGCTCGATTTCATGATCCTGAGATCACGACCTGAGCTGAAACCAAGAGTACGTCATTTAACCGACTGCACCACCCAGGCGACCCAGTAATAAAATTAAAGTTATAGGGGTGCCTGGGTGGCTCAGTCGTTAAGCATCTGCCTTCAGCTCAGGTCATGGTCCCAGGGTCCTGGGATCGAGCCCCACATTGGGCTCCATACTCAGCGGGAAGTCTGCTTCTCCCTCTCCCACTCCCCCTGCTTGTGTTCCCTTTCTTGCTGTGTCTCTCTCTGTCAAATAAATAAATAAAATCTTAAAAAAAAAAAATTAAATTAAAGTTATATACATTGTTTTTTTTTTAAGACATAGTGTTATTGTACACTTAATAGATTATAGTATAGTGTAAACATGCTTTTATATGTACTGGGAAACCAAAAAATTCATTTGACTTTCTTTATTGTGATATTTGCCTTATTGGGGTGGTCTGGAACCAAACCCGAAATATCTCCAAAGTATGCTGTATATTATTTATATACATGTTATGTATTATATATATAATTATTTTCAAAAGTCAATGTATTAAAATGATATCTCTACATATTTAAAAGAGAGCCCCTAATTTTGATTTAGCAGTTTTAATATCAATAATTTTGAAGTAGAATTGTTTAAAATGAAATCACATCTTTACAGAAACTCAGGCGATTGAGCTGATGACCTCTCTGTAAGTTGCAGATGAAGGCTGCCAACTGTATTTGTGCCTGGATTCAATGTAACTACTTGGCTGTTTCAATTTCTTATTCTTGGGCAGTAGGAAGGTACATTGAGGTACTGTTCTTTCTATCTTTCCCCCAAGTTGTCATAGGACATTTAAACCTCAAAGTTAAACCTCAAGTCTTGCAGAGTGAAATCTGTCATATTTTATCCAGCAAAACAACAGTGCATTGTTCCCAGGTTCACCTCTGGGATGGATTATGGACAAGAATCATCACTATTGCCTCCTCACCTCTGGCAATACTCTGAGAAATGCCAAGAATCTTACATCAAAAACCCAGAGGGGGAAAGATAAAGAGGATCAAAAAACCAAAACTAAAACCAAAAACAAAACCAGAGGGAAGAGTTGGAGCTAAGTGGTTCAAAACACTTGCAACGTAGAATTGAGTTCGTGTTTCAAAATGGAGAACATGGCTGAGAGTTTTTAATTTCATTTTGCTTATTTGCCTCTGTCACCAGATTTGCTGAAAGCTCATTGGGTGAGAGTTTGGACCCGTGGTCAGGAAGCTTCCATGTAGCCTATCCCAGGCACCGGTCTCTGCTTCCTTTCAGCACTAACATTCTCTATAGTAACTAAGGTTTTGAGGCCAGTGGGCAAATGCTGGGCCTAACGTAGCTCTTGGCAAAACTGGCAAGGTAAACTTTCCTGTCCTGGTGCAGTGTGGCCTGGTGTCTCATTTCTAAGTCTGTGCTTGTGTCCGAAAGATCCTTTCACTTCACCTGTAGGTACCCTAGGCTGGTTCTCTGGTGTTAATTTCTTTTCCATCTCTCCCTCCAGCAAAACTGGTTCTCTAGAGAGCATTGGATACAAGTCATTTACAACTTAGTGCAAGCTTAGTAGGTTACTTTACTCCATGGCAAGGGCATTTAAAATCACATTCCTGGGGTGCCTGGGTGGCACAGTTGGTTAAGCGTCTGACTCTCAGTTTCTGCCCAGGTTCTTGAGATCGAGGCCCATCTTGGGCTCCAT
Organism: Eumetopias jubatus; assembly: GCF_037043125.1. Lineage (NCBI taxonomy): Eukaryota > Metazoa > Chordata > Mammalia > Carnivora > Otariidae > Eumetopias > Eumetopias jubatus. The sequence continues at coordinate 56,686,417 of NW_028274815.1, read as the reverse complement.
GCTCAGCATGGTGTCTTCTTGAGACTCTCTCTCCCTCTTCCTTTGTCCTTCTCCCCTGTGCTCTCTCTCTCTCTTTCTCAAATAAATAAATCTTTAAAAAAGAAAATTAAAAAAAATCACATTCCTTATCAACTGTAGGACTTTCTTCTTCTGAGAGTAGTTTCAAACATCTAGGAGCAGTGGGGAGGCATTTTTGAGAGGCAAGAGCTTCTTATGCATCTGTCAGGAAGGTAGTTCCCTTCTTTGCTGGTGGAGAAGGCTGGGTGTGAATGAAAGAGCCATGTTAAGTGGTTGCTATAAGCTCATAATGAACAACAAAAAAATTTGTGATCAGGTTTAGGAGCCTGGATCTGGTTGATTTCTTTCATCTTCATCCTCTTACAGGGGTGGGGGTGCATATTTGGTTGTGTATTTGCTCACTCTGGGCAACTCAGTGTTAAACACCAGTTATTTGAGCCATGAAGCAGCCCAAGTCCCATGGGCAGTAGGACACAGAACAGGGTGTGACCTGCTTTGTTGCCTCTGTCTGATGCGGTTTGGGCAACAGAGCATGGTACACATAAGGTGATCAATAAAATATGTTTCGGGATGGACGAATGAATGAATGAATGAGTCTTAGAAGCTCATGGGGAGACCCCACTTTGGGTTTTTCACTTTATTTTCCTGCTGTGTATCTAATTAGGTGTGAGTATGGTGCCTTAGCAGCATGCCCTAATGTGCTGTTATGCTACAGACTATACCTACTATACTATGTAATATGTTATACTATGTAGTACTTGCTGCATATACACTTACATACTACATGTTATAACTATTATAAGATATAAACCCCAAATCAAAACATTTAAAAGGTTAAGAAAAACCCAAGTATAAATAAAAGTTCTAATGTTTCTTACTATACCCCGGTGGGTGTAACTGCATACCTTGTGGAGGAGGGGATTGAGCCCTACTTTGGAGACCATTTGCTTAGTGCAGTAGTTTTATGTCTGACATTGATCAGAATCTATGTTCTATCCACTAGATGAAGTAAAACCAGAATTCAATTAAATAAATATTCACTGAGGGTCTGTCTTCTTAGTGGATGGATAGTCTGCTAAATGCTAAGGGGTTGATGACTCTGTGCTTTGGATTATTCCAGGCAGGATTGATTTAAACTACTTGCTCTCATTTTCCCACAAATAATACTCATACTGGCTGGTTGCATGCCCAGATTTTTTAGTACAGAAAGTATCATAACAATTGCTATGGAAGAAACAAAAGAGACAGAGGACATTTCTTGTTCCTCAGGTCTTATTTTGAGTTATGTTGTGTTGTTAGGATTGGCCACAGTAAAAAAACAAAATAAACCAAACAAAAAACAAAACACCAAGACTCCCAAGAAGAAGCATACAGGAACTTCAGATATCTTGGTAGTGTCTATATCTGAACCCAAAAGGAGGGTATGCAGGTTTCCTTTCATTGTTCTTATTTAATCTGTACATATACACTATAGGCACACATCTGAAAGATGAGTTATTTTATAAAAGCAAAAGGAAATAAAAGAAGGCATTAAAAATCACAGAGCCCTCTGAGATTGAGTGCAAACAGAATGAAGCTGGTAGTACACAGACCAGCAGGGCTGTAGCAGTCTGGGAAAGCTTTACCAATGAGGTCATTGACTTCTGGACCTAGAAGAACGGTGGGAAGTAGGCAGGTGGAGAGGAGCAGCAGGGCCATTCCAGGTGAGTTGAACAGTGAAAGCTAAGCATGGTGGTGGGGCTGACCCTGGGAGGTATGAATCTCAGCCCGGAAGGTTAGTAGGAGGAGGGTAGCTGATGACTTCTAGTGGGGGTCATCCAGTGGAGAGATAAAGGTGAAACTGGTGGTAGCATGTTTTGAAACACAGACAGAAGAGTTTCAAAATTATGTTGGTGATGCTGAAGAGCCATTGACCAAAGCAAATGAACTTTTGGGAAGGTTATTTTGAAGCTATGGAGAAATGATACGTGTTGATGTTCTCTAAAGGTTATCTCCTGATTCCATCCATTTCTTTGTTTATAATGCAGCAATGGCCTCTTTACTGGCCTCTCTCTCTCTCATGTAACCCTTCCTAATCTCTTTCCTACATTTTTGACTGAGGGATTTTTTTTAAATGACATCTGATCATATCTCTTCCCAGTTCAAACATTTTTTAATGTTCCCCACCATCTTTTCCATAAAGTCCAAATGCCACAGCTGGACATACATGGGTCCCTGTGCCTTTCAACTTGTCTTCCACTCTACCCTTGCCTCACACTTCCCACTCACGCCAAACTGGAGCACTTGGGCCTCCTGAACCCTCCACCCCCTCACAGTTGTACCTGGACCATGAGACCCATCTCATCTCCAGCTTTCTCTTACCCTGGCTAACTTCTACTCATACTCCAAGACTTGGTTCAGTTGTCAGTGTTCTCTCTGATTTTCCTGCTCACAGTGTGGTCTGTGCACCAGTAGCATCCTCAGCCTCTCCTGGGAGCCTGTTAGAAATGCTGAATCTCAGGCCCTACTCCAGATCCACTGAGTCAGAAATCTGCATTTAACAGGAACTCCAGATTTGTGTGGACTATCAAATTCAAGACACACAGCTCTAGGCAGTCTGGTCTGCTCCCTGCAGCACCCAAGGGATAGTCGGGCCTCCATGCACTGCTGGAAGCCTTCACATATCTTCTGTTTACTTCTCTGTTTCCTTACTAGGTTTTGAACTCTCTGAGAATGAGGACCACATCTTACTCACTTCTGGTGACTCAGCGACTACTCTATTACCAGCACATGGCTTTGTGTTATGAACAAATGGTGGTCTGTTACTCATGCACCATTGGTCACCAGCTTAAGGGGGATTCCATTTCAGATGCTTTGTTGGGATTTAGTTAGTCTCTTCTTTTCAAGCATCTGTTTACTTTAAATAAGCTTTGAGGCCAGTCAGGTCTCTGGTACCTGCCAGAGCCCAGAGCCAGCACCTGGATGCTATCATTTAAACCCAAGAGACTCTTCCATTAGTAGGATGCTTTAAAATGGCTGCCCCTTGGAGAAACACCAACTGTTCCTGAAAGGCAGCCTTTCAATTAAACAACATTTTCTTTCTGCTCAAAGATCCACTTTGAAAACTTTTAAATTGGGCTTAAAGTGGGGATAAAGGGACTAAGTGGCATGGGGCATCACCTTTGACTTCTTACCCATACTGGGGAGCTCTCATCAGGACTCTTGGTTCTGTGCAAAGAATGGAGAGGCCACCCTAGCCCCAGACTTGAATTTTTTCTCTTTTATCTGGGAGAGAGAGATGGATGAACCTCATACCAGAACTTTAATGGTGAGAGACCCTCCATTCAATGTTAGATTCCAAGGGACACGTTTAGATCTGCCAAGTGACATGTTTAGATCTACCTCAGTTCTTTCATAGCCCAGTTATAAGAGCCTAGAGCATCATGCCAAAGAGGGTGAGGGTATTTGAAGGTCAAGGCCTAGTCTTGGAAGGCTTCCTTATTTTCTGCCACAGAACAGGTTGATTCCTCTCTTTCTACCCTGACCCCCTGAATTTTCCTTTCCAGCATATTTGGACTCAGCAAGGTATCTTCTATTTGTGATGAAAATAATGCCTTATATTTGCAAAGTGCCTAACTCTTCAATGCAATTTCCAATCTTTGATCCCACTTGGTCCTCATGGGAGGCAGCAGAACAGTTTCACCAAGTGAGATTCAGGTGCAGAGAGAAGGAGAGACTAACCCAGGGTCATGCAGCCAGCTGGGACAGAGCTGAGGTTGGGATTCAAGGCTTCTGAATCTTCGTGTAGAGCTCTTTGCAGCTGCTTCCTGATTTTTATAAGATGGATTCCTGCATATGAATACCATGTGTCAGGGTTTAAATACATAGTCCCTCTTAATTCTCACTCCTCTGAGAGGCACTCCATCTTCCCCATTTGACAGACTAAGAAGTCAAGGTGGCCATCCTGTTCTCACCCAAGAAACTTCTGAAAAACCCAGTTCGAATGTGATGCCTGGGATTCTGTTCCCAGATTTTTCCAGCGGCCATGGACTCCTTCTTCACCTTCTCTTGAGCTTGTTTGTCTCTCCTCTGTAGCATCCATCCTATGGCATGGTTATCATTTGACCTATGAGTGGTTTGACGGTGTTGTGTTTTTTTTTGACAGGATTCAACACTGGATAATAATATTCTTTCTCCTCCCTTTGCAATTTTATCTAAAGTTTTGTTTCTTTGGGATCCTCTGGAATAAAAGAAAGTGTATTATACATCAGGCACATTTGACAGATGTAAGTGATTATACTAATAGTGGGATTATTTCCCTACGTGTCTAATGTATTCAGGCTTCTTTCAAATGAAATTATTTTAAAACTCATCCCTAAAAATGAAATGAAGTCTTTAAGTGTCCCGCGCTTATCTCCTTCTTTTATTTGGATTTTAAAGCCTTTTTGTTTTTAATATGAGGGCAATATTGTGTTGCCTATAATTTACTTTAAAATACTTTGACACAGATAGCCTGACTTTATAGATCTATATCTAGAGCTACCTATTTATCTATCTACTTCCATGTGTATGTGCACATACAAACACACCCTTATGTTGGTATATGTGATATGTGTGTGTTTGTAAGTAAATTAATTAATTAATTTAAAATTTTTTTTCTCGCAACATTTTATTTTTTGTTTCTGAAATACAAATCAAAATACATTTTTGTTACATATCATGTTAACGCGTTTGACATTTCTTCCCAATACAGGATGACTTAATATAGGTACTTTAAAACTTCTGTTTTAAAAACAATACATTTTATTTTGGAGGGAAAGAGCTCATTAAAAAGATACATGGGTACACAGGCTCTTATTTGTCATTATTTTAGTGTTTAGGAATTCTGAACTTGGATAGCATGGCCTCCAACTGAAAATTTGGTCCTTTAAAATATATACGTATTCCTCCCAAAACAAAAAGATCGAAGTGTATTGTTGAAAAAACAGAAATTTTTGGTATAGGCCTCTGAGTGAGCTTGAGAGACAAGTTAGGATATGTTTCAACTGCACAGTGGAACATTCAAGAACCTACTTAGAAACACGTGACAAACAGCCTGGTGCTATTGGGGTTGTTCTGCCTCAGAGGGGAGGGTGCTAAAGACGCACCGAAGCCACAGAACCAACTAACTCAAAATTAACCCAAATTCAGTATGGCACAATATACAACAAGAGTAGAACAATCTCAACAGTTATTCAATGCCTGGCAAGCTAGTTGTAAGCTTAGAACAAAGACCTCAGCAGGAACAATATCCGACACGTTTATAAGTCTTTGAAGACGAAAACACTTTATTGTTCACGGACGATGGATTGTGCACAAGGACATGAGTTTCCAGGACACTGGGGACAACCACAGAAACATACACAGGAAGAATACATCCAAGCTGCTTAACCTTCCACCATTCTCTTGAGTATTAAACTCAAACCACCTCTGGCCACTTGCAGGGGTGTCTTTTCTTCTTTATTCTCAATGTAAATGCTTGCTCCTTGGGACACCAGCAGTTTCGCTTCTTCCACTCTCTCCTCGTCACAGGCTAAGTGTATCATCTTTATCATTCACTCACACTCCAAGTTGCAGCAAGAATTCCACAATTTCTGTATGTCTGGCTGAGCATGCCCAGTGCGACGCGGTCCTGCTGTCCTGGTCAGTCCTAGTAGCCAGGGATTTATTGGCCAGGATCCTCTCCTTCAACTCCTCCAGCTTCCCGCTGTAGGCCAGGTTGCAGACCATTAGGTTAGACACACACCCCTCCATGTCTCTTTCCCAGGATCTCCATCAAGTAAATTTATTTTTACCTATATCCTAGGAACAGTCTGTTACTCTGGGATGGAACATACACTTCTGGGGTAGGTAGTGTTTTGAAAGCTTCTAATCAGAAGACCACACAACAGAGGTAGACTTCAGCTATCTTTTTTTTTTTTTTTTAAGGATTTATTTATTTTAGAGAGAGAGAGAGAGTGCGTGTGAGTGGGGGAGTGGGGGAGGGGCAGTGGAAGAGGGAGAGGGAAAGAATCTCAAGCAGACTCCCTGCTGAGTGTGGAGCCTGATGCAGGGCTCGATCTCACGACCCTGAGATCATGACTTGAGCTGAAATCAAGAGTCGGATGCTCAAACAACTGAACAACCCAGGTGCCCCTACTCAGCTATATTTATATCTAACCAACACTGGAGGTTTTGTCACATTTCACAGGTGAAAGAAGTAGTGTTCAAGATAAATGGATTGACCAGAAATATTGCAGAGGCCCTCTACCTTTGCATAAATGGGGTATAGGAATTTAGTTCATACTCTATACCTTTCAAAATGGTGCCAGATTTTTCATTCTGAAATGGTGCTGTGCCCAGTCATTGATCCGAGAATTCTCATGAATTTTAAGATCTCATGAATCCAATTATAAAGTAGCTGAGAACTGCTGCTAGATTATTGTCATGTTTGCCTTCGGTGAACCTAAAAGTTTCAGTGAAGACAGAAAGCTGGACCTTCTTCAAGCTTACAGACTGGGTTGTGTGAGTGTTTGGGGGCCTGCTTGCTAAATGAATGAATGTATATATGGCAGACTTCTGTCAGAGACTTAATTTCATTTGAATCAAATGGCAAGGGAAGAGATCTATAGACTCCACCCACCTCTAACTATTGGATGTTACCCATGTTTACTAGAAAGAACCTAATACTTGTAAACAACCAAATATGCTCACGACAGAAGGTAATGGAGTAACTCAGTATATCTCTTAGAATGGTCTTTGCCCCATTAGATGACTTTATTTCCATTTTTATGATATTCACTTATCAGCCCTCTCAAGTTTGTAAGGGAGACTAATAAAGTATCTTCTAAGCAAACAATAAGAACACATACCTCTAAATGATGTCTTAGCTTCATCTCATCATATCTAAGAAATTTAGTTTTAAAAATACAATGGAGCCATGGACGGAACAGATGCCTGTGTGGCAAGTATCATCCTATCCAGAGAGGCAGGATTGCTGACAGTGTATAATAAGAGGGCACAACAATGGCAGTGCTGCTATCAATCCAGGGCCTCTGTGGAGAGACTCTTTAGTTTCTTTAGTGCATTTGCTACTTGGGGCCTATTAGGATCGAGGGGAGAAGGTTGCTGCAGATTTTGTGGGAATCCATGGAAGCTCAACTTAGCTGGTTGGGCAAATCCTTTCTCTTCCAGGATGGAGTTGTCTCTTGTTTCTAGGGTTGGAGGATATAGCTTTTTTTTTTTTTTTAATACAGGACAATAATAACTTGGCAAAAAGAGTCTGTACATATCCTGGAATGAAATACACTAATTGTTAATTATGATTATTTTTGCATGGTGGAAATACTGATAGTATTTTTCACTTAATTTTTGTTATTGTTTTCCAAATCATTGTGGTGCCTGATATGGGTTTGAGGCACTCAGTATGGAGTCCTCCAGCTCTGAGTGAGTTGGGTGGGGTGTGCAAGCTCTGATCTGGCACAGGATGAGAGTAACCCAAGCTGACCCCTTGGGCTTTGCTGGGCTTATAGGAGGAAACAGCCCAGAGAGGGAAGAAGGAGGTTCAGTGGTGAGATGGAGGCTTAGATCAATTTAATTTCAATAATAAAGAGATGTGACCTTATTTTATATCCCAAGTTTCTGAAACAGGTCATGTTGGTTGTGGAGGCATTTTTCCATGTTATTGCATACTTCTCATGAGTATATATATTTCAAAGTTCCATAATTCAAATACAATCACTAAATTAAAGTTTGCATACTATGTCCTTGAATGGCTATGCTATTGTTCAATTAACTCTACCCCTATAGCTGGAAATTCAGATTCTTTCCTTTTTCATCATTTATTATGAATATGGTTGTACATAAAGTTTTTTTTGTTTTCTTCTGATAATAATACTGGTTAGTATTTATGGAGCCCTTTGTATGTGCTGGACTTTGCTAAGCATTTTACAAACGTTCTTTCATTCAATCCGTATAACCACTCTATGATTAGACACTATCATTATATCTATTTTACAGATGAGAAGATTAAGTCTCACAAAGGCTAGCATGTTGCTCAGTCACCCAACTAAGAAATGGTAGATCTAGGATTTGAATCCAGGTGCATCTGAATTATAAAGTCTATATTCCTGGGCACTAGCTATCCATTTTCTTGGTTACCAGCTATATTCTCTCCTCTGTATTTGGGATCATTTTTTAGCATTGGCTTATAGGGGCAGAATTATTGAGCCTAAGGTCACATGTTAATTTATAAGGCTCTTAACTCCTATTGCTACCAGCATGTTTTATCTCATCTTCATGAACATTGGGTATTACTATTAAAATAATAATTAAAATTTGGCAAATTAGGCATGCAAAAACAGCATCTTATAGCTTTTATTTGCATTTATTTGCGGTAAGGGGTATGCAATTCTCTACATCGGCAAATTAGTTTTAATCCCTCTTTTCTGAATTTTCTGCTGTGCCCTTTGGTTTATTTATCTACTGGGAACTTAGCATGTTTCTTAATGATTGTATGAGCTATTTATATAATAAAAATTTTAACCCTTTGTTACATTGCAGCATTTTTTCCTGTTTGCTGTTTATCTTCCAATTTCTCTACAATCTTTAGATTTAAAATGTTTTTCCCCATCTTATTATTGCCCAAAGATGAATTTATTTACTCAGTGATGAATAGGACTTGGTCCGATCCTAAGAAAGATTAGCATTTATTTATTCTATAAGCACCTATTTAGTACCTACTTTGTGTAAAGCATTGTGTTAGGTACTGGGGTAGCAGAATGTGTGTGTCTGCAGGGATGGGAAAGGGGCAGGAAAGGCTGTTTACCTTTCAAGAACTTTAAATCTAGTTGAGGAGTAGGGTCTGGAACACATGTAAAATAGTAAAATGACAGGAAAAGATCCAATAGTAATGAGTGACAAATAAGTTGTATAGTTAGCACCATAAATTTAGGTGAAGTAGGAATATTTGGGATTTCTCAGGAAATATTTCTCAGGAAAGTCTTATAACTCACCTGATCTTTGGTTTCAGATAGAGCTGAACTCAAATAAGGGTACTGATATTTGCTATGTGTTTTTGGATAAATTACTTAACTTCTGACTCTCTTTTCTGAAAGATCATTTTTGGGGGGCAAAGAAATGACGCATCTTATATTTAAATCCAATAAATGCATGCCAGGATATGAGATGCTTTTAGATAGCTGTGAATTTTGGAGAAAGATAAGATTTTATTGTGCCATTCTGGGGTCCCTAAATCATACCGAGTATAAGTTTGCACCTTTCCCTGAATTCGGTAGAAGTCAGGTCTAGAATGTGGCATGGACTGCCCTAGTTACTTCACCTCAGTCATTCATGTAATTAATGCTTGCTGCCACTAACCTGTGGCAGGCACTAGTGGCTCTGAGGACTTTTTCTACTCTCTTTAAGGGCTCAAAAATTGCCCAAAATCCAGGGTAAAAAGATTTTCTCTCTAAGCAATAGAGGACCTATATACCAAAACAAGATTTTTTTTTAAAGATTGATATGTAGTCTGATTGCTTATAAACTCCTAATAGAAATGTCAATGGACAGCAAAATGAGGGGCTACCAGTAGTCTTCAATGACCTTGTGTTTAGGGGGCGGTCCTTGGAGACTGCTCTTGCAGCGCGGCACTAAAAGCTGTTGCTGAAGTCTGCACCCACAGTGACTGTGCCAGCTCAGTGAGTACCAGTGATTATTGCTCCAGAAGTTGATGATTATACTGACACGCTGCTCTCCACTTCTCATTTTTAGGCAAGCCAATTCAGCCTCAACACCTGGGTCCAGCAACAGTGTGACCCCAGGCGTGAGCCAGCTTTCTCACACTGTGGCCAGCATATGGCCACTTCCCCAGTTTCCCACTAACACTGAATGCTATTAATGTTTTTATTTTTGCCTTGTGTCAAATAGTTTTCCATCTCAACAAATAGACTTCTATAAAATCAGTCTTAATGGAAACATGGTACTCTGTTACCCAGAATTTTGTCATTTAATTTTTCACAAAACTCTTTTTTTCCCCCTCAATTACTTTCTAGTGAAGCAGTGCCAATATAGATTCCCACTGCAGTGTAGGAGAATGCAATTTTTCTGTACATCAACAAGAGATGTGAAAACAATTTTAAAAATTGTTTGCCAATATGATAGATGGAAAATGGATTTCATTATTTAATTTGCACATCTTTGATCACTGGGAAAAGTAGCACATTTTTACATTTATTACCCATTTGCTCTTCCTCTTTGTGAATTGCTTGTTCACCCTTTTTGCCATTGGTGTGATTTTTTTTCTTATTGTTACATAAGAGCTTTTTATATATGAAGAACACACATTTAATTTTAAATGTTAAGATTATAGTTAAAAGGAAAAGTGATCAACATGCAAAGAAAGTAGAAACATAGCAGTGTCTTTGCTTGTCTCCATTCTTGTTCTTCTCTTTTTTTTTACATTTAAAATTTTTTTAAAATTTTCTTATTGTTATGTTAATCACCATACATTACATCATTAGTTTTGGATGTAGTGTTCCATGATTCATTGTTTGTGCATAACACCCAGTGCTCCATGCAGAACGTGCCCTCCTTAATACCCATCACCAGGCTAACCCATCCCCCCACCCCCCTATTCTTGTTCTTCTCTAACGCATTGTCTATGTGGAGGTTAGAGTGAGGGCTCTAAAATGTAAGTTTGGTCATGTCATTCTCCCTTTAATAGCTCCCACTTGCATTAGACTGTGGTCCAACTACCAAAATGTAGAGTAGGAGGCCTTTTATGACCATCTTGCTTGCCCTCCAGATTCCCCTTTCTTAATCCCTTATATCCAATTCTATGAGCCATTCATGCGGAATTACTTTCAGCTCCCAGGAGTGCCAGCCTCTGTCTTCTGGGCCCTTGTGCTATATCCTCTGCCTGGACCTCTCTTTCAATTCTTCTTCCTTTCTGATAACTACCACTCACCATTCAAGTCTGCCTTGGACACTACTTCCTTCAGATCAGTGATTCGCAGCCCGGGGTAGTTTTGTTCTCAGGAGGTATTTGGCAATGTCTGGAGACGTTTTTGGTCATCATGTTGGAGGAGGGGTATAATAGCGACAACTAGCGGGCGGAGGCCTGGGATGCTGCGGAATATCCTACAGTGTGTGGAACAGCCCTTCACAACAAAGAATCATCTGGCCCAAAATGTCAATAGTGCTGAGGTTGAGAAGCCCTGTTCCGGATCTACCAGTCTTTACCAATCTTCCCACCCACTCCCTGTCCACTCTAAGATAGGCTGGGTTTCCCTCTCTGGACTTCCTAGGACACCCCGTGCTTATCACTGTCACAGACCTACTACACCATATTGTAATAGTCTTTTAGGCTAGCAGCCTCAAGAGGCAAGAAACATGTTTTATTATTCTAGGGCCCAGGGTTGGGAATATGGTGGGCAGAAGCAGTTTAGCACAGGGTAGACTGGGGAGACAGAGTGTGTCTGGATTTGAATCCCAAATACTGCTACTTATTAGCTCTGTGCTCTTGGGCAAATCACTAATCTCCCAGTGCCTCAGTTTCCTTTTTCCTAAAATGAAGGTATTAATAGTGCCTACCGCATAGAGCTATTAGGAGGAATATGTGGGTTAATATTTGTAGGTTGTTTCGAGAATTCAGCGCTAAATAAAAAGGAACAGGAACGAAATAAGCACTCAATAAATACTAGGTGACTGAATGACCAGTGCAGGTCTCAGCAGGGGTTTGGCCATTTCTCCCTTTGTCTTCCTCCTAGTTCATTGAGCACGTAGTGATTTCCCCCAACAATTTAAAAAGTTTATTTTCTTTGTAGTTCATAATTTTGCCAGGCTCCCATTGTATCTCTCAGTGTCTCTGTAGTCATGGGCCGCTAATTAAAAAAAAAAAAATGTTCCTGTCACTGGTAAAGGGGCAAATGAGAGCAAGCCAAAACACGGCATCACAAACACACACGCTCCGTTTTGGAAACAGTTTTTTTTTTAAATAAAATGCATATGTGGTTCCTCTTTTGTATGTGGGGTATACCAGGAGGAGACTTTTACAAATGAATCTACTTAAAAAAGAGATACATTTACACAAGGTACATGGAACATAGTCTGCAACAGTGTCGTGTACCGTCTCAAATCAGCGTCGGCTGTTACATATTTGAAGTTAATTTGACGTTGAAGTAAACAAATCAAAGTGTGTTTATGAAATAATTAGGCCCTATTCTCAATGCTGTGGCTAAGAAGTTTTGTCACAATTACTGATCAGTGGTTTTCTTTGTTTTGTTTTTGAAATTCCATAGCAACACACAAAAATAAAGCTGTTGTTATCACACTAGTACTTATGTCATTCCAGTATCTTGCAGGCAGAGTATCCAAGGGTGAAGTCAATCCATTTTTAGCTGAATCTTCTCAGCATGGCTCTTAGAGTATAACCTGGTAGGATCTTTGGAAGTTGATAGGAAAAGGGGGAATCTGTTTTAAGTGTTTTAAAATTGCTTTAAAACGCATGCTCCTGCTCATTCCTTGCTTGCATGTGCAACTGTCCTGTGTGTTTGTGGCTTTATTGCCTTGCCACTGGGGAGAATTGGTTCAAGATCTCATGAAACGAATGCTTCTATCCAGATTAGCAACAGGAAACTTGACATGAGAATACAAACTGAGGAGCATCATACGTTGTCACTTTTCTTTTTTTTTTTTAAAGATTTTATTTATTTATTTGACAGAGAGAGACACAGTGAGAGAGGGAACACAAGCAGGGGGAGTGGGAGAGGGAGAAGCAGGCTTCCCGTTGAGCAGAGCGCCCAGTGCGGGGCTCGATCCCAGGACCCTAGGATCATGACCTGAGCCGAAGGCAAATGCTTAACGACTAAGCCACCCAGGCGCCCCACGCTGTGACTTTTCTTAAGGGATTTTTGCCCCCCAAAATGCTCGTTAAGCTCTGTAGAAGAGTATATGCACTCACACATGCCATAGAAGGGTCTTTCCTGCAGGTACCAGTCGAGCATGGAAGGTATGTCTAGAAGAAGGGATCTGCAGTGGGCTGAAGACATGCTAGAAGGGTAGAGGTGGAGACCCCCGTGCAGCAAATCTCCCTGAAGTGGTTCCAGCTGGAACAGGGGTCTGAAGACTGATCTAACTTTTCTTCTCACACATCATCTCCCCAGTTACTTTCTCAGGGTCCTTCTGCAAAGACCTGCTTCCCACCCCCACCCCCCATGCCCCAACCAACTATAAAGGGAGGTGTGGATTAGTCCCCAGTGTTTGGCACTGATATCAGTCCTGTCTTCCCTCCGCTCAGGACTCCTTGCCCCTTGCACACAGCACGCTGTTTCTCCCCGGTGTCCCTGTCCATGGAACCTCTCGTTTCTCATTTGAAGGACTTGGTGATAGTGGGCGCTGTGCAGCTGTCAAACTCTGGGGTCTGCTGCTAAGTGTTATTTTAATTTCTCTTCATCTAAATTCCTCATAGAGCAGCTTTTGAAACATGAGATTGTCTTATTAAGAGGTACTTATTGTAAAGTAGAGTGAGCTCCACCTTTGATGAAGACAGAAGAGGCCAAGTTTGATGGGTTGGATAGCATTAGACAAAGAGAGTAATTAATGACTTAATTGCCTCTTCACCCTTCCCTTTTTAAGAAAAGAAAGTTTTTCTTCTTTTCTTTCAAAATTTACCAGGCTGAAAATTGGAATTTCCAATGCGACTTTACAGTTTAGCAAAGAAAGAAAAAAAGGAAAAAAATAAATCGGAACCCAATTTTTCTATTGCATTTTCCTGTAGCATCTTCCTCACTTTCTAGAATCACCGTCTATTTATTTTACCTTTCATGGCCTTGGAAGCTGCAGTGATCTGTTTGTGCAGAGTTCAGTACCTTGTATGGATTTCCTTGTGTTGGTTTAAACGCTGATAAGATACGTGGCAAATTAATGAAATAAAAATAGCTTTGTCGATAAACAGAAGAGAAGCCACTTTCAACATTTGTGCAGTACCCATTGCTTTTCAGGGCCCAGACAAAATTAGTGGATAGGATTAAAGAATATATTCGTCTTTTATCCCATGTTTGAGTACTTGATCACAGAGGCATGGTTTAATCCAAACATCAATAGCACCTCGTCAATTCCATCAGAGACAGCTGTCAAAGTGGACTTTGGGTTTGTTAGAGCTTTGTGTTTTATCCTTTTTTAAGGTCATGGAGTATTTTCTTTGATTTTTGATGCTGAAATCTTTCTTAATCTTCTAAACTTGAGAAACATCTGTTAAGATTTAATGGGATGGCTTTTGTCTTAAAATTAGAGCCCATCTTGCAAAACTTTCCATCTTCTTTCCTTTCCCGCCCCCCCGTTAGGAAAATGGGGAGCTGGGACAGAGGAAGTAAAGCACATGTCCCCCGAGAGAGAAGCTCTTCTGGTCAATGTGTGAGAGAGCATGCTAGAATGACAACACTCTGAATGCTGAATTCTGTGAACCCAGTGTTCAGTTTTGTTTTGTTTCCTGGTGACATTAGCAATTTCCTTGTAGCGCATCACTTAGCCTGGGATCTGAGTGGCAGATTTATGGATCCTAGTGAATAATGAGACAAAAATGATGTAAGGAAGAGAAACAGCAGGAAATAGGAATTTTAACCTTTTCCCGAAAGCCTAAGCCTCCTTGTTGCTGGATCGCATTGTGTCAACAAAATTTAGTAGTTAAAATAACTGGAGGTACAGTAACGGCATCTAAAAATATATGCCTCCAAATATGTACAGACAGCTGTCATGTCTGTTGACAGAATATATTAGTCATTATCCTCATCAGTAGACACAAAATCATCGCAGTTTTCATAATGGAGGCGTTTCATACCACATAATTGCTAGTGATTTTGGAGGTCTTCTGATAGAGTCACCACCATTGTACTCACAGTATTCTCATTTACTTGCTTTTTATATTCTTAACCTGGATGCTAACCCCGAAGCCAAAGCTCTTTGCAGGGAAGCATTTAAAGGCTTCTATTTATTGCTTCAGTCACATTCCCACCTACCTTTGGCAAGGAAGTCTGGGCTGGAAACTGCTGTTCTGAACAAAGAAGGTGGTCTGAGACCATCATCCAAGGATTTCTTGCTCCTCCTCAAAGGCAGGAAGGAACCCCCAGTAAGAGTGTGTGGCAGGAGTGAGGGTTTGGAGAGTCAAAAAGAACTCTCAGTGCCATAGTTAGGAGCCATGTCATTGTGGGGAGCTTATTTAACTGTTTTGAGCCTCAGATTCTTAGTGGAAAATGGGGATGATCATAACTACCTTAGAGCTTTGTTTAAACATCCATGAAAGCACCTAGAACATGTCTGCTATATAACAGACGACTGAAGAATAATAGCTTTATCTTCCTTCCCTGTTATCCTTGAGTTCTCCCTCCACCGAAATCTTACCACCTTCCTCGCCCTACCTCAACACATGCAGTTCTTGTTCCCCTTCCCATTTGAAGGCTTCTATAGAACTGGAACCACATTTACTTATGAAATGGGGGTAGAACAGTAGTCTCACCTCTCTCTCCCCTAATTCTGGTCATTCTGCAATCTGGTAAGGGGAGCATTCTCATTGTTATAAACAAGAACAAAATATTACACAGTTAATCCCTTACTGCATCAGGCATTGTGTGAGGTGCTTACATATATTATCACATTTAATCTTCACAGTGACCCTATGAAGTTGATGCAATTCTTATCCCCATTTTACAGAGCAGGACACTAAGGCCCAGAGAGGTCGAGTCACTTGCCTGGAATCATGCAGCTGAGAGTGGAAGGGCCGGGCCTTGACTTGGGCAGCCTGTCTCCAGAGCCCAGTAGGCACTGCCTCAGAGTTGGGCAGGGGTCTGGAGGCCCATTAGCTGCATCCTTGTAGCCCTTTCTGATTTGGCAGACACTGTCTCCCAGAGCCCCCATCCTCAAGTCCTATAGCTGGGAGGAAAGACGCTTGTGTGGCTGAGATAGAACAAGGCCTGCCCTTCTAGAAGGATGCGTTGCTGTCCACAGTATGAGGGGTTCTGTCAAGAGTTGTTGTTTTTCCCCCCCTCTGCCTCTTCCTCCCACTTTTGACACAGTTTTCAATTAGCAGCTTGTAGAGGCCAGTCCTGTGGGCCTTCTTTCATACATATGAATAACTGAATCCTACCCGCCCCCCTGGGGATTAAGGGGCGGGGGAAGTGGTGAAATAAAGGCCCCTGGAATAAAGGGCAGAAATGTGCTGTGGGTACAGGCTGAAAAGAACACCTCACCTCTTTTAAACTTATGTGGGACCATGGGTCATTTGGGAAGTGACTGTCACAGAGATGAAAGGGGGCCATTGCTGCTGAGGGACATGGGGCTGCTGGGCTGGCTGTTGGGCCTTTCCACCTCATTTCTGGTTTCTGGTGGAACATACACAGAGGCAGGAGCAGGTCCCTGCTCAGGCATGTTAGTGCTTAAGAAGAAGTAATTTCCTTTCTCTTCTGGGAGGTGAATGAATCTCCCAGATCCCTGGAGCCTTCTCCCAGTGGAAGGCCTTGTTCATCTTGAGGTCTAGACCGTTTATTTAATGTCTGAGCTAAACTGAACTCATGCTCTCCCCTCTTGCAGGGCAGGAAGGATACCAGTCTTTCTGTGGAGATTCTGCTGGCTGCTTTCTCTTGACCACCAGGTTATGTCTACGTGTCACATGGAAGTCACATTACCTTTCTTTGTATCTGTCAAAAACAGGATAGTTGTTTTAATGAAGAAAAAAATCAAGATGCATGTGCTTCCAAATGCAAATGCTACACATTGGCCACTTCCCTCCAACACAAAGCTCATGAGCCTCATGAAAATAAGGGCCCCTTGAATCATATGACAGGGATGTGCTGTAGTAAGGGCTGAAAGATGCATCTTGTTTGAACTTATGTGGGGCCAGGGGTCGTCTCAAAAAGATGACAAATCAATCCTAAATTCTGGTTTCTAAATAGGGTTAAAGAGGATATGTTAAAGAGGTTGTGAACAGCCTGGAAATCCCCAGTATGGGGTTTATGTCTTTTTCTTAGGGTCCACAGATACAGTTTGTTCTTAAAGAGGACCGAGGGCCTGAATACATTATTGGTGGTCCTGAGAGAGCCTGATGTCTGGAGGGCCCAAGAGAAGAGGTTCTGGAAGTCTGGAAGCAGAGATATAGATCCCTTCCTCCGGGTCTGAGAGGCCTCTGGGAGCAACCATATAATAAGGCATATAATAAGGAGTCAGGCCCCTGGCCTGTTGTGTGAGAGAAAAAAGTAAGGAAAGTAAAAGGTTCCAGACGCATCATAGTGATTTCCAAATTTGAAGTCATCCCCAAAGTTTATGTTCTCATGAGAACATACAGTCATAGCTTTTGTACCCTTTGTATTTCCCTGCCTGCCCCTCCTTCCCTCCCTTCCCCCACCCCGCCGGCAAACACACTGTTTTTCCCAGCGAACTTCTTGTTGAGGACTGTTTCGAACAACTAATTCCCCACAAGATAGACCTGAATCATCCCGTGTGGGGTGTAGAGTCATGTAATGGGAACAAGTGAAAACAGGCCCTTGAATAAGCCGGACTCAGGGCCGCCCGCTGCCAATATTTTCTAGGTGAGCACGATTGAGTTACAAGCGCGGGCCAGAGCTGGGCGTGTGTGCAACCAGATGAGAATTGCATGTGTTGAGGACAGTGAGGGTGTGAGGGGAAAACCTGCTTTCCAGCAGGAGTGACTCCGAATGTTAATGATGTTTTCCTAGACACAATTTTGGCTTTTAAAATCTCCTGCAAATGAGGCCTTTGCCGTTCTGGGTGAGTGGGTTCTCCGTTCCTCTTGCATCTGACATTCCAGCCACTGCCAACTGATTAGGCAGGAGTCAGGAAACTACTGTTGCCTGGGGCAGGCTGATTCGATGGGACATTTATCAGGAGGTTTGGGTGTCCCTGACTAGTAAATACACTTGCTGTTGTGAACCCCATGCAGAAAAGGCAAAGTATCACATTTTCCTCTGAATTCTTGAGGAAATTGCTCTCATATACAACACCAACCTTTGGCTGCGTGACAGAGACAGAGTGTCGTTTTCATGCCATTACCAGGCTGTAAAGTCTGGTCAGGGCTGTCTTTTCCGAGTTTCCAATCTTTTGGGATCCTTGGAGGGTCACCCCGTGGGTCAGGTTTGTTTAGTCTGGTCCGTAATGGTGTAAAGTGGCCTTGACTGTCGAGTCTACCTAAATAATGCCCTATCTGTTTGATACTTCAACAGTCCCTCTACGTTGTATATATGTTTCACTTTCTAATATTCGAAGCCGAATTGGATTTCATTGTTAATAGAAGGCAAATTGTTTCTAAAAACAACCTCATCTCACTTTGAAAATTAGCCAGAGTTCAGAGGGCCCCTGCATTTTAAGGGGCTATCTACATCTACCCTGGGAAAATGGCACCATACTTCTGTGTTTTTACATGCACATTACCCACTTCTTTGCATCTTTTCTAAGAGATTCACTTGAACATTTATTTTTAAAATGTTTTATTGAAATTTAACATACATAGAGAAAACAACACACATCCTGAGAGCACAGTGAATTTTCATAAATGGGAACTACCCCAACAACTGGCCCCCAGATCAAGAAACAGGGCATCATCAGAGCTCAGAGAGCCCCCCTCATGGCCTCCACTTGAGCGTATATAATTTTAAGTTTCTCTTGCTTATAATTCACCCAAGGTTTTCTTTTTTTCCTTTTAAAGATTTTATTTATTTTTTAACAGAGAGAGACAGCGAGAGAGGGAACACAAGCAGGGAGAATGGGAAAGGGAGAAGTAGGCTTCCCGCTGAGCAGGGAGCCTGATGGTGGGACTCGATCCCAGGACCCTGGGATCATGACCTGAGCCCAAGGCAGACGCTTAACGACTGAGCCACCCGGGCGCCCCACCCAAGGTTTTCTATCTTGCAACTTATTCCCATTTCCCATTGAATTGTCACATACAAATTGAGAGAGGAAAAGAACTTGTCTGATCCTCTGGGTAATTATAAGAAGCTTTTCTAGAATTCTTGAATCTGGAGTTGTAGTGTCCGATGAGCCTTGCAAATTCATCAACACCTTGTTAAAATGGGGTTTGTTTTTATTTGTGTCCCTCTAGAAGCTCAAATCATGCTCCTTTACATATTTCACACGATAAAAACCCAGTTTCACAAAAGTCATCTAAATGGCATGGATTTATCTAATTCATACCCTAGTTTGTGAAAACACAATGGAACCAACTTTATAAATGTTAAGCGATTGCAGCCCTGGGGTACAGAGGAGAGTGGTGGCAGAATGATGCTCATTGTAAACATTTTTGCTTGGAGGCTTCTAGGAGTAAATAGTCTCTCCTCCCCAATCTCTCTCTGTTTCCAAATGAATCTTGTTTGAAGGCCTATAGCTGGACTTCCCCTCCCCCCTCCCTTCCTTTCTTCCTAAGCTCGGCAGCAACCAGTACAGCTTTCATTACAGCAACATAAATAAAAAGTGAAATAAAATTATACAGTCCTGTGTAAAGTAGTTTAAGGAAAATGTCTTTTATGGCAGCTTTTATGGTTTCACCAATTAGTTATTAGACTTTCTCCATTTTTAATTTGATGTCCTGCGTGTGCGTTCTGAAAGGTTTCTCCCCCAACTCTCCCCCCTCCCACTTTCCTCTCCTGACAGTAACAGGGCTGGGTGCGTTGAGCCCCTGGGTAGCTGACTTTCTCATTTTCTGAAGGCATTTCACTACAGCCTGTTGCTAGGTTTGTGCAGAGCAAGTTTCTCGGGAGAGAAGCCAGAGTTGAGCCATTTTCAAGTGAGCAGAATTTCACCCCCTTATTAACACCCAGTGTCCCCTGCCGCCGGTGGGCCTGTCTCCTGCATAGGGTAGCTGCGGACACGCCTCAGGATGGGACATACCACAGTGGTTGGACCTTAAGCTGATAAATCCTGAGTTTTTAGTAACTTTCCAAACATTCCCGGGGAGTGAGAATAACAGAGATTTACTCCTGCCAAAATTTAATCATGCAGAAAAAAAGCGAAATTTAGATCAGCGTATAGATTATTTTTTAATGTGATCGCTCGACAACGGAGAACAAGGAAGTCAGAAGTTGAACACTTAGCGCAGCCGAGTCTAGACCATTGCAATTTGATTCATTTGGGGGAATTGTATTAGGTTTTAGGCTTTGGCTTGGGCTGGGCTGTTCTGTTTGGGAGTGTATGATGTCATCGTGTCAAGCGTGTCAGGCATTCTGGTATTTATGTTGGCTTCAGATCTAGCCCAGAGTACATGGCAGGCTCAATTTATTGCTACTTTAACTTTGTTTAGTCATGGAGAGGCTTTATTTATGTTGGTAAATTTCAAACAGTGGCCAACAGTGACCGCACAATGAAAAGGCCTGCAAGATTCATCATGGATAAATCACCTTGTTGCTGAGTTTCTTTAATTAGGGAAAAACTCCGTCTGTTGATCCCTGTGGTTGCTGGAAGGAAAGCAGGGTGGGGAGGGCTTTGATGAATCCATCTATCAGCCTGGCTTTGGAAAGCAAGTCTCCAGTTTCTGATTGTAGCTGGGCAAAGACCTAAATAAAAATTTATCTTGTCAAAACCTATGGGCTAACTGAAAGCAAATAAAGAAATTTTATGGCATCCACATAAAGTTAAATAAATAGGGAGAAATTGTAGTACGTCCTATGGACATTTTTTAGTACAGTATGTGGCCGTTCTTTGGGGAGAGCTCATTAACTTAAAAAAAATTACCTTTAATGGGCCACTCATTATTGTCATCATCAACTGCGTCACTTGTCTAACTAAAGCTCCAGTGTTTAATACCTGATTAAAACCAAACACTGAGGCTTATGGCTTGGTGCTGTTGGAACTACCTGGGATGGTAGGCACAGTGAGTACTTTGAAAGGGTAAAATATGGACATAAGCAACATTGCCAGTATCAGGGGATTTTTTTTTTTTTTTTTTTTTTTAAATTGATCCCTCTAGAAACTGGTCAACCTTTCTGCTGATGACATATTCTGGGAGCAATGGGGTAAGGCTTTTCATGTGTGACTGAACAAGGGACTTCATCTTTGGTTGAACTTACCTTTCACATTGGGGATTCCCTCTGTTGGGAAAAGTCTAGAAAAATATGTTGGGATTAGAAAGCTCTTTTCACCACACAGAGTTTAAGCGGACTTCTCTCTGAGCTTGGGCTCATGGTAGAGTACATTTTATTTCTACTTAAAAAATGTCTTTGAATCAGACAAAAGACAGCAGCTGGTGATGGAGAAGGCTAATTTTGATACTAGAATGCACTTAAAATTATTTGCTTTTCCTTTTTAGGTTATGGAAAGGGTACTCTCTTGATACCAAGCTTCAGGATCCATTCACAGGAAAGTGCGATTTCTTAAGTGTCAAATCTGGAGGCATGATGCATTTGGCAATCAGCCCCTGCCTATTTGATGGAGTTGTACAATAAATGTAGGCTTAGGGAAATAAGGAACATTTTGAGAACCATTCCTGTGGGATCCTGGTGCTGTTGGCT
Organism: Eumetopias jubatus; assembly: GCF_037043125.1. Lineage (NCBI taxonomy): Eukaryota > Metazoa > Chordata > Mammalia > Carnivora > Otariidae > Eumetopias > Eumetopias jubatus. The sequence goes on along the minus strand of NW_028274815.1, from coordinate 56,664,899 downwards.
ACTTTGGGACATGACATCTTTGTGTTGACAGACTAAAGCTGCTCTTGGTTTTAGCTGAGAGTTTTGCAAGTTCTTGGCTCTTTTCCTGCCTTTTGTCAGTGTGCGCTGTCTTTATTAATGTGTCAGGGTTCCCCTGTGGTGATGAGGGTGGTGGTCATGGTGATGGTGTGTGAGAAGCAAGGGTGCTCTGCCAGGGTCTAGTTAGGAGAGGTAGGGAAGGGAGACCTTTCCTTGCATTGGTAAGACAAAAACTTATTCAAATGTGGAAAAATTTTAGCATAGGTCACAATCTGGGCCATAGAAATTGGTCATAGGTTGATCAAAACGTCCCGCTACTTCATAATGACTATATCTCATGTACTTTCTATCTTCTTCATTGATTCTAGGATATAGTTCAAGGCAATCTTGGAGTCACCTTAGTTTGCCCTGTGCATAACTGACAATTCACTTTTTCCCAACATGGAGGTCAGAGGTTAACAATAGGGCAACAAATATATGTTAAGCTCTCTCTAATAAGTCTAGTAAGTGTAGGGCATGTGGAGACCCCAAAGAATCCTGTCATGGCCCTTGCCCTGAAGAAACTTCCAGTCTCCTTGAAAGAGGTAGGATTTATGTAAGACTCCGTTTGAAAGTGAAGACTCCTATAGGGTGCAATCATAAAATGTCATCGTTCATTCATTCCATGCCTGGGCTGTGGGGCTAGTTCTCTGTCCCCAGGGTGAGATCTAGGGCAAGTTCTCTCACTTTTCTGGTCATTCCACAATCTTTCATTTGTAAAATATTCTTCATTTAATATCACCACTGTGCTTTTCAACCCCAGGCTGCCGATTGGAATCTCCTGGGCAGCTTTTTAAAAGTATTGTTGTCCAGACTGCTCCCCTGACCCATGAAATCGGCATCTCTGGGATGGGGCCCAGATATCAGGAATTTAGAAAACTCTCCAGGTGATCCCAATGGGCAGCCAGGATTGAGAACCACTGAAATGAAGTGTGCAGTTCCAGAGAAATAATGAAAACTTCAAATTTTATTTAAAACGAAAGCTTCTCCTCTTTTGCTCCCCTGGCCTGCAATCCTGAGTTGGGGAGGAAGGTGTGGGAAGCTTCTACTTCTCATCTTACAAATCTTTTCCTCCCTGCCAACTCTCTCACCAAAGTTGCTGACTGCTCTGTGGTTGAGGTGGTGGGGGAGGGAGGAGAAGCAGGGAGGGCTGAGGGGGTCTGATGTGACTGGCGTTGATGCTATTTGATATGGCTCTCTCTGGCTGTAGCACAGGGTTAAAGCTGATTCATTTTGGGAGTGGGCAGGAGCATTTGTGTATTCTTCAGAGACTGCCTTCCAAGTCTGGGAATCTCTCCTCTGCAGTTCCCTTGGTTTTCCAGTAATCTGATTCACAAAGAGAGAGATACTGCTGATGTCCCAGTGCCTCCCCAGGAGCCCATTTTAGGCAAAGTCCCTTTAGGATGGCACCATGCTGGCTCTCTCTTAATCATGTGAAGCGTCCCCTCCCCTCTCTGCTTTCAGATCAGGTAGCCACCCTTTCCCCTTAGGCTTGTCCATGCAGTGTTCTGGCACCAGCCTCTGGTGCCCCACAGACTTCTCCAGACATTGGGCAAGCTCTAACTGGTCTCCTTGATGTTCTTCCACTGGGCTGGAGGTGAAGAGAAGCATCGCTTTAACGAAAATACTAGTTTCCCCCCAATATTTGTTCCATTTCTTTTACTGGTGCAAACATGGCTTCCCAAAATAAAGACTATGTTTCTCAGTTTCTCTTGCAGCTAGACTTGGCCATGTGCCTATATTCTCATCAACGGTGTGTTGAGTAGAAATGGTGTGGGCAATTTCCAGGAAATGCTTTACAGAGAGAGAGCATGCCTTTCTCTTCCCCTCCCTTTCCTGCTGGATGGCATACAGCTGGCTGGGCTGGAAGAGCCATCTTGGTTTCAGAGCTGGAAGCAGCATGTTGAGGAAGCAGAGGAACAAGGTCAAAGGAACCTGGGCCCTGATGAGCATGGAGCTAGCATATATAGATGGCCTACTGAAACCTTCACTTGAGACAGAAATAAACTTCCACCTTTTAAATTATGTGTTTTCTGATGCAACTGAAACTAATCCTCCCTAGTTCACAATTCTGTCCTGAAATGCAGTGCTGAGCATGAGCTTAGGCAGGCAGTAGTAGGCCACAAGGACACAGCTATTGCACGCCAGAAAGATGGTGCCACACTTTAGATGTGGTTATAAGAGGATGCTGAATAAGGAAGAACTTTCCAGAGGGTAAAGCCAGGGCTAATGGACAAGGGAATTGGCAGAAAGGAGAATGAGAGGCTGCCAGATGGTCTAACCAAGGAACTGACTTCATGATTAAGGAAGGGAGTCATTACTATCCCTTCTCAGTGGGTTATGGCAATAGTTATGGACCAGTAATTTCTGGACATTTCCCATTCTCCCCATTTCCAAATGGGAATCTTTATTGCTGTTATCTTTTTCTTTTCTTCCATTTTTATTTTGGGTTTGTGATGGGAAAATAACTTACTATTAGACTATAGGTCACCTGACCATTAAAAGCTACATCCTGGGCCTGATGGAGAAGACTGAGCATTACTCATACATCCTGGATGTAAGCTGAATGCAGTTACTGCATTTGTTGTTGGCTTCTTTTATGGGGGGTAGAGGTGTGTTCTAGTGTATTCTGAGGGAGATGCACATAGAGAGGGAGACATATAGAGACTCTCTATAGGGAGACTATAGAGACTTGCTAAAGAGACTTGGCAGGTAGTACAATTCTGGCTAGTGAGTTTCAAGGAGACATTCGCTTGGGGGTAGGGGTGCTTCTGGAAAAGTTTTCTTTGCTATTAAAAAGGGATACAAGATAGGAACATTCTCTCTTACATGTTATGTGAGTTTGTGATGCTTAAAACATCCAGTCATCTGCCATCATGAAGGGGCAGGTCTGAGGACAAAAGCCAACATACCTGGAAGAGCAGAGTAGAAAGATGGAAAGAACCTGGGATCTGGATGGTGTCATTGGAGTGGAAATCAACCAACCCTGAAACTGCTTGACTTCCAGACTTCTTATATGAGAAAATAAACCCCTTTATTGTTTAGGCTATTTTAACTTGGATCTTTGGTTGCTTGACTGATACACCAGAGTACTGCTCCCTGTGCAGAAGAAACCGCTAGCGTTCTTCCTCCCCTACCCCATGCTGTCTCAGCTACTTCCGCTTTTCATGGGATCACCTGGACTGGGCTGCTTCCTACGGATGGCCCATCTGCTGCCACCATAGTGGCATAATTCAATTGCTGCTAATTGAAAACCATGTAGAAGTGGGAGGAAGAGGCAGAGGGGGGGAAAACAACAACTCTTGACAGAACCCCTCATACTGTGGACAGCAACGCATCCCTCTAGAAGGGCAGGCCTTGTTCTATCTCAGCCACACAAGCGTCTTTCCTCCCAGCTATAGGACTTGAGGATGGGGGCTCTGGGAGACAGTGTCTGCCAAATCAGAAAGGGCTACAAGGATGCAGCTAATGGGCCTCTCATAGTGGCATAATTCAATACAACAGAGACCAAAATGTAACTTTTCATGAGATTTCATGGGAGGTTGGGGGACTATGGAAGGGAAGGACACGTGCAGAGTAGTTTACAGTTATGGCATTGGCTCAGACCCCATTCTTGGGGTGTCTCAGCAGACTGGCTCCAGTCTCATTCCTGTTTTGCTGCTGGACTCCCAGAGAGTAGAAAAAGTCCCCTCATGCCGGTTCCTGTGCCATGCAAAGTGTGGTCCAAGGACCTGCAGCAATGGCAGCACCCAGGAAACTATTAGAAATGCAGAAATCTCAGGCCCTGCCCTAGACCCACGGAATCATAATTTTATTTTAACAAGAGTCCCAGATGATTTGTATGCAGTTAAAGTTTGCAAAGCTACTCTAGTCAAAGCTTGTCTCTTGAATTCTCATTTCTTACTCCAGGTTTGAACTTTACCTGGGATAATTGACAATGGGGACATCAAAAAAATTTTTTTTTCGGGGAATTCTCCACCCTCACAGTGTTGTGGCCCTTTGGGATCAATAAGATAGTCACAGCACCCAACACTAGTACATATCCCCAAATTCAGGTTGTTCAGCTTTAAAAATGTCAACCATGGGGCATCAACAGCCAAATCCAGGTAAGGCCTAGGCCAGTTCCTTTTACTTTTCACTATACTTTTATTATAAAAGTAATATTAAAATATTAACATTTAAGATAAGAAATGAATTTTATGTTAAGTCGACATTACCTTCTCATCCTTGTCTACATACATATTCAGGTTTTACATATTTGATTCAATATTTTATGATTCAATTTTATATTCTGCATTTCCATTCAGTTTCACACAGGTATGCTTCCATTCTGCTACAGTCTTTTTATTCTTTCCCATAACCTGTATTCTCTAATCCTTAACCCTCTGAGGTAACTAATGTTAGAAACCTGATTTGTATCTTTGCACACTTAACCTCCATCCTATTCAAATATATACAAACATGTATATGTCATGTTTCCCTTCTCTCCATAAAAACAGGGTTATAGCAAGCATTTATATCAGCTTAATTTTTTTTTAATTTTTAAAAAAATTTTTAACTATACATCATGGTAGTCTCTTTGGGTCAGTAGGCACAGAGATAACTCATTTAAAAAATTAAATGCAGAATATTCCTTTGTATGGATGTGTTATAATTTCCCTTATTGATGGATATTCAGGTTGTTTCTGGTTTTTCCAGTTATATGTTTCCTTATTTGGAGAGTGTTATGTACTGTTGTTACTTTTACCTCTAAAGACAGATGCCTGGAACTGATATTGGTAGGTCACAGGATATATAGTTTAGAATACACTAACTACTATAATGAACAGATCTATGAATATATGATATTTCAGATGTAATAAGAGTAAAAGTCCAAGTTAATTCCAGGTGCTCAGGGGGTCTCTGCTCCACAGAGTTATTCAGGGAGCCAGGCTGTGGGGGTTCTGCTACCTTCAACTCCAGTGTTATACCTGAGCTAGGGCTAGGTCACCTGCTGCAAAGCAGTCTGGCAAATGTAGTTTAGGTGTGCCAAGGTGGAAAGGGAGACAGGTTTTTGCAATCAGCTAACCAGTTTCTGCCACAAAGGATAAGTTTATTTTTAATTTAAATATGTATTACCAAGTTATTTTTACCAGTGGTGGTAAAAATTCACATCCCCACTAACAGTATCTGAGAGGACCCACAGCCCTGAATCTTTGCCAGTACGAGGCAGTATCATTCTTTACATTTGTCCAGATCTGATGAATTCATAATGGTATTGCCTTCATTTGCATTTCCCTGAATAGTAATGGTTGAGTATCTTTTCATAAGTTTCACAGTCATCTGGCCAATTTGTTTCTGTCTTTTAAAATTTTTACTATTTGTTTTCTATTTGTCCTATTTTTTTATGTTCCTTTTTGTCTCTTTTCTTGCCTTACTTTAGATAAATTAATTTTTATCATTTCATTTCTCCCCTCTATTAGTTTTTTTAATTTTACATTTTGTTCTACTGCTTTTTTAGAGGCTACCCTAGAATTTAAACATACCTTCATGACTTATGAAAGTCTCATATAATGTTGCAGGTGGGGTTCCCCAGGAGGCAGGCTCTGAGGCGGAGGTTAGTGTTCAGGAGGTCTACTGGGGAGATGCTCTTGGGCTTATCATTAGTGGAAAGGAAGGAAAAGAAACAGGTTTGGCAGAGGGAGAAGTAATGCGGTGACACAGTTGCAACAAAGGCCTAAGGCCATCCCCAGGGGACCTCTGAAGCTAGATGGGCCTTCAGAGTCATAATTGAGTTTGGGTGAGGAAACCGGACTTCTGTATCCATATGGTGACAAGTCATTGGATGCAGGCTGCCCTGGGAAGGAGGTGTGTGTCCTTGGGCACTGTGACCCTCTTAAGCTTATGACAATTTCTGAAGAGAGGTAACAACTGAAGGAATAGGTCCTGAAGTCTTGAAGGTGTGGGGGGTGTGTTGGAGTGGTACAGATTTGATTATACTACATATAAATTAGTACTGTGATCCCTTCCCAGGCAACTGAAGGACCTTAGAATGCCTGAACTTCACTTGACTCTTCTAATTTTGTGTTATTATTATTTATGTGTATTCTATGTGTATTTTAAATCCCATGATATTATTATTATTGTTCTTACATTATATATTCATTTAGGTTTACCCACCCATCCTTTAGTCATCTGTACCCTTTCTGTGGATCTTCATTCCTTTCTGCATCTCTGAGCATCAATTTGGGATCCTTTTCCTCTGTTTGAAGACTTTTCTTTAGAATTTCCTTTAGTGCGGGTCTACTGGTAATAAATTATCTTAAATTTTCATTATCTTAAAACATCCTTATTTCACTCTCATTTTGAGGAATATTTCTTTTCTTTTTAATTTAAAATCAATTAACATATAGTGTATCATTAGTTTCAGAGGTAGAGCTTAGGGATTCATCAGTTGCCTACAATACTCAGTGCTCATTCCATCATGTGCCCTCCTGAATGCCCATCACCCTATTACCCCTTCTCCCCACCCACCTCCCATCAGGCAACCCTCAGTTTGTTTCTAGAGTTAAGAGTCTCTTATGGTTTATCTCCTTCTCTGATATATGGTTTTATTTTTCCCTCCCTTCCCCTATGCTCCTCTGTTTTGTTTCTTAAATTCCACATATGAGTGAAGTCATATAATATTTCACTGACATAGAATTCCAAGTTAGCAATTATTTTCTTTCATCTAAAAATGTCATTATTTCGCCTTAATTCTTGAAGTATATTTTCACTGGATATAGAATTTTTGGTTGATGGCATTTTGTATCAGTCCTTTAAATGTTTTACCATTGTATCTTGTTTCTGGTGGGAAGTCAGTGGTATTTCTAATTATTGATCTACTATACGTTATATGTATTTTCCTCTGATTGCTTTCAAGATTTTCTCCTTATCTCTGGTGTTCAGTAGATTCAGTCTGATATAATTGGTATGGTTTTGTTGTTGTTGTTCTTTTGTATATGTTCTGCTCATGGATCACTGAGTTTCTTAAATAGGTCTTCCACTAAATTTGGGGAAATTTCAGCACCTATTTCTTTAAAAATTATTTATGCCCCAATATCTCTCTCTTCTGGAATTTCAGTGATATATATGTTAGGCCTTATGATATTGACCCACAGGTAGTTGACGCTCATGTTCTTAGCTGGAATCTGTGCTGTATGTATATGGTTCAGGGGTCAGTCAAGGATTTGGGCAGAGTTTAAACACAGAAGTTATGGTTACCCTCTCTGGCTCTCTACTTTCTGAAATTTTCCTCTCACTTTCAGTGGCTGTGGTTGCCCCAAGCCCTAAATGCTGGTTTTTCTTCAAGCCAATAATGTTGAGTTTTCTGTTGGAGTTCTATTGGATCCACCCTGTGTGGCACTGACTTTGGCCTACACAGGCCAAATGGTATAAAAAGGGGTAACTTACCCTAGGCTGTTCCTTTTTCCCAAGTGTCTATTCTCCTCTACAGTCTACTTGCTTGTGTCCACTTTTTTTTTAAAGATTTTATTTATTTATTTATTTATTTATTTATTTATTTATTTATTTGACAGAAAGAGAGAGACAGTGAGAGAGGGAACACAAGCAGGAGGAGTAGGAGAGGGAGAAGCAGGCTTCCCGCTGAGCAGGGAGCTCTATGCGGGACTCAATCCCAGGACCCTGGGATCATGACCCGAGCCGAAGGCAGTCGCTTAACTACTGAGCCACCCAGGTGCCCCGCTTGTGTTCACTCTTGAGTTGTTATTTTTTTTGAATTCTGTCCAGAGTTTATTGTTGTGATCTGTGGGAGATTAGAGTATGTAGGAGTTACTTTACAACTTTGGAAGTGGAAGCCCATTTGCTTTCTCTCAGCACTTTGAAGATATCATCCCATTCTCTCCTAGCTTCTATTATTTCTATGGGGAGTTCAGCTGTCAGTCTTATTCTTCTACTGAAGATAATGAGTCTTCCACTCACCCTCCCACACCAAACATTTAGGATTTTCTCTTTGTCTTTGATTTTCAAAAGTTTCTACTATGTTTGTTAAGATGTGGGATTCCCCATTTCCCCCTTTTTAGTAGTAATTCTGTTTGGGATTTACAGTGCTCCTTGAATTTGTGTCTTGTTTTCTTTTATCAGTTTTGGGAATTTCTTAGCCATTAGCTCTTACAGTAGTGCTAGGCCCATATAGTCTCGCTGGCTTGGTAGCCCTCTGAAGCACAAAAGCGGATTAAAACAGTTTTTTTATCCAGGTATTCTGGTTGTTCTCAGTGGGAAGTTAGTCTTCCATAAGAACTGCTCCATTGCCACAAGTGGAAATCCTCAGTTTTTGCTCATCAGTAGTTCAGAATACCTCAGGATTTAGTATCAACTTGGAACATCTTTTCACATGAGAAAAAATTCATTAAATTTCAAGCCTGATTGTGACAGTCAAAGAGAATCAAAAGAAAGCACAGTATATCTTAAATGTCCACAAATTAGGGTCAAATTTTATTTTATCAGGATATTCAGCTGCTTT